>NC_135620.1:36135000-36828125 GCF_053574225.1 Canis aureus
AAAGAAAGAAAGAAAGAAAGAAAGAAAGAAAGAAAAAAGAAAGAAAGAAAAAGAAAAGAGAGCGAGTCTGCTCTTAAAAAAATACTGCGTGTCCTGTGAGGTTGATTTGTTCACCTACTCAAGGTCAAAGATGCGTGAAGAGCTTGGCTGAGATGAGCTGTTTCGGACTAGGGCAAGTATCACAGAAATGAGTGGACTTAACTCATCAACTTGCGTGGCTAGGATCCTGCTGTGCTAACGGACTGAACGGGCTAATCAAATACAATTCTAGACCTACATGCATTGTTCTAAAGTATTCGTTATGAAATCATACGTTGTGAGAACAATGGACAGTTTATTTTATTAGGCCATGGCCTGGGGGAAGCGGGTCAGGGGGCTCCTTGAGACTGCCCTCCGTGTGTCACTAATTCTGAAAGATTTTCCTTCTAGTAATGAATTCCCTCAATGGGATCGGGGGTGGGTGTGGGGGGGAGGGGTGTAAGAGCAAAATAAACCCAGCCTCCACTCACCCACTAGCCCTCAGGGGAAACTAAATCAAATATATATTTGAGGCACCATCCCTTAAAAAATCCCATCAGCATCTAATGGGGCTTAATTCATCCACAGGAACATTAATTTCTGAAAATTCTACATTTCCCTTCTGCTCTGGTTCTCAGCTTAAAAGGGCAGGTAAAATAAAAACGTAACAAGATTTATTATTTTTTTGTTCCTTAAAAATTGAACTTTGATTTTAATCCAGAAGTCCAAATACATTTAATACAGCAACCCTCTGTTCAATCCTCTGGATGTATTAAAAAAAAAATCCAAGTGCGCTGCAATCCATTTGAAGTAGTGAGTCACAGGTAGATCATATGCTACCATTAATGAAATGAATAAATGGGGGAAGAGAAATGGTGGAGAAAGAATACAGAAGCACTCCCTCCAGTCAGGATGATGTATTTTGGAGGAAAAAATATGCTCAATGTGTTAAACCCCCGAAGTGTGAACCATCCACTTGGTGGATGGTTCCACCAATATTTTTGCCAAATATGAGACAGGCTCACTCTCCACTGTGGATCTGGAACTTTTGAGAAAAAACTACCACCACCACCACAAAAAAAAAAAATTTTAAAAATTAAAAAAAAAAGATAAGACAGTTTGTTTTAAGCCAAGTCTGCCTCCAGGAGAATTTGTTGTGTTCACTTTCTTACTATTTTTGTTGTTATGAAAACCAGAAATGAGTTCAGCTTGCACCCCAGGTGGGAAGTTAGAGAGGGGGGAACCTGTGGAAGTTGCAGTTTGTCACAGTAGACAGAACAGTCGCTTTGCAGCCCAGGCCCGTCTCAGGGTGCACTGCTTCACAGCTACACTGTAAAGTGTTAAAAATCCTCCCACCCACCCCAGAATATATATATATGTATATTAAAAAAAATCCCCTGTCCATCTCTCAGTACACAAAGGACCTCATCACACTGCAAAAATAGCAGTACCCACTTTGGTCAATTAAAACAAACAAACAAAAAAAAGCATACATTATTTTTTTTAAATCTGTGTACTTACCTATAATAACCAATACAGCTAAAAGCACTACCTACATAGGCAAAACTTGGTATTGCATAATTCGTATAAATTTGAAACCCCTCCCCCCCAAATATTAATTGGAAGATGAAAAACATGAAAGGTTAATAGAAAAAACACCAAAATACTGAAAATATTGCTGGTCGATTACAATTTTTAAGCGGCAACTATACACAGCCATGATATGCTTTATAAATGTGAGATAAAGGTATAACTGTCTAAAAAATCCATGATGTCACACATTTTTCTTCGTCTGGAGTACAAAATATTTTGTCATAAAAATGGTAAAGATTTAAAATGATAATAAATGCAGCAAAACAAGTGTAGTGATGTCACTTTTTTGTGTTTTTTTTGTTTTTTTTTTTTTTGTTTTTAGATTTCAAGGCAAGGCACGTAATGTGGACATTATATCTTCGTGCAAATTAGGATTACTGGAAAGAGTATTTTTAATTAAAATTTTAAGAGACATAGAGGCAAAATGTGTCTGCCCATGCACACTACAGATCTGTCAATACAAGAAATTTGTTGAACAAGGCTAATGTCTGAAAGCACCATGCAAGTTTTCAGCACCCTCATTACATTTGTTTTCTCAAGAGTGCGTTTTTATATCCTACACCCTGGCGTTCCCAGTTTGTAAACTGTAAGCTTTACCCTTGTGACATGGATTTGCCTGCCTCTTTGTCTCTATGATGCAGATTTTATAGAACCTTTTGTACGTACACCCTATGGGTTCTTGATGCAACCAGTAATTTTAAATAAATAAATTCTACCTCCAAGGAGGCTGCAGCTAAACCAACATAAGTGCTGTGTTTTCATTAATTTTTTTTTTCTCAAGCACATGATTTGTCTTGATTTAATGCCTTTTCAATGCCCTCAAAAACTGAGGGGAAAATAAATTCGTTCAAAATTATTTTAAATTCTTTTTAATCCCCTCAATTTAGAGTCCAAGGGCTGAAGGACTTATAATCATGATTCCCCTTTAGATATAAATTTATAAATTGCACTTGCCTCTGTTAAGTGTTTCTTTTGTGGGGAAAATATTATATTAATTTTTACTGTTGCATGCAGAGATAACACTTCACCTACATAGAGGCATTTCTTCCATAGAGCCTTTGTGTTCAAACTGTTTTTTTTTTCTTTTTTCTTTTTTTCTTTTTTTTCTTCTCTTTTTTTTTTTTTTTTTTTTTTTTTAAGGTTTCAAACTGGGTTACACACTGGAAAAGGCTGGGTTAAGGGCCAAAATTTAATAAATCTGTACTGATAACTAAAGGCTACAGAGATTTTATATATATATTTTTTAACTTTTAGAAATCAGAGTGCTTATAAAATGGCTGGCTCATGGCTCTGTCACCCAGCACCTCTGATGCCGCCTCCTAGCCTTCGTTGGTGAGATAACCAGGAATAGTGATTCCATGCGTAAACAACAAGAATACTAAACCAATAAAACTAGCTTATCATGCAAATATTAAGGCATCTAGAAAGTCAGTTAAAATATATTGTCATAGAGACAGAACATCTATTTCCCAGCGGACTTCATGTAACAAAGGCTACGTTGCAGGGGCTGCGTCTACCATCAGCGAAATATCATCGACCCTTTTTATGTCATTACAGTTTCAACCTTAAGGGAATTAGTGATTGTAAGTGCTGCAATTGCTGGTCTATATCTTCTTTCTTCAGTTGCTTTCCTTTCTCCCTTTTGTTTTGTTTTGTCCGGTCTTCCTCTTTTCCTTTTTTTTTTTTTTTTTTTTTTTTTTGATTTCTTAAACTACTGTTGTATTTCATTTTCCCTCAGTTGCTTGTTTCTGCTTGAAGGAAAGGTTCTCCAATTATGTTCAAACCGTAATTTTGGACATTTGCCGGTAGGATGGGTGTCCTATTTGATACTTGGAAAGGAACCAAGCTAGCCCAGGTACCAGGACTGTTGACAGGAGAGGAGCAGGAGGGAGGGAAGAGAAAAAGAAGAAACACAATGTTAAAATCTACAACGATATTAGAAGTATAAATTCCATAGGCATTAAATTACTGCTATAACTTCTTTCCACTTTACAGTTTAATATGAGATCAGTGTGCTAAACTGATTATTATAGGTAGGTACACTGCATGGTCTATTTCTCTCATGGAAAGTAAGACTAATGGTGAGGCAGGAAAAGCTCAAGTCAGGCTTACACACAACTGTTGAACTCTGATGGAGTGTATTCCTAAAATATCTGATCTACTTTGATGAAAAAAAAAAGAAAGAAAGAAAAAAAGGAAAGCAGCAAATCCACAATGGTACCAACACGGTTTGCCGGTCATATTCTGATCTTGCTTTACTTTTCAATTCACAAGCAATTCAGTGATAAGATGGGTTTCAATTTTTTACCTGCTTATTGATTGGATACACCTGAAAGCTGTCATGAAAGATATTCCTTTTTCCTTACAATAAGAAAATACACATATTTTAAGAAAGTCAGTACATAATATGTAATTTGAAATGCTGGCACCAGATGCCTGGGCACTCCCTATCACCGCCATCAGTATGGAAGGTTACCACATCCAAGCTGCTCTCAGTCTGAAGATCTGGGAGGGGTAGGTGGGAGGGGAGCTGCAGGGAGCAAGCAGACGAGGTTCCTGCCCCGTCCAACCCTCATTTCACCTGTGTTGGGTTTGGGCTGTTTAAAGAAACTTGAAGAACAGTTCTCTAGTTGCTATTGGCATAATTGCTCATTAAACAAGTAATCATATGGAAGGAAATGACCTGAGATCTATAGATCACAAAACAACCTCACACACCATACATTTTGGGGGATATCTCTAATCAGACCATGTTTGTATCAATACTCAACTCAGAATGAAAGTCAGCTAATTAACAGCTGTGCAAATCATCACAAGCCAAAAACACATCCAACTGACAATTCTATACCCTGTTTAGCATGGGCTGACTTGGAGACATCATTTCAATGTTTTAAATTTAAGGCAGTATCCTTTACTTTTGAAAGGTGAGATGGATACTGTTATTGTAGATATCAACCTAGACACCCTCATTTTTTCATACATGAATATCAAAGATACAAAAACCTTTATGGGATATTAACTTGAAGGAACCATTTTGTTTAAAAAAAAAAAGCTTGGGGATCCCTGGGTGGCGCAGCGGTTTGGCGCCTGCCTTTGGCCCAGGGCGCGATCCTGGAGACCCGGGGTCGAATCCCATATCAGGCTCCCGATGCATGGAGCCTGCTTCTCCCTCTGCCTGTGTCTCTGCCTCTCTCTCTCTCTCTGTGACTATCATAAGTAAATAAATAAAAAAAAAAAAATTAAAAAATTAAAAAAAAAAAGCTTGGATTAAAAAAAAAGAACCTGATGTGTGTGTGTGTATCTTTTTTTACTCTGGTGATACCTCTACACAAAACGTGTCTTTTTAGTAGATGTCTAAGGGCATATTTCTGAGTTGATACTTCAACTGAAAAATTTCACAATGATTTTCTATGCTCAAGAGGTTTTAGGATTAGACTATGAGCTCCATGATAGCCAAGTCCATCTCCTTTTGTTCTCCATTTAATATAGTACCAGCACAGAGTGGATGTTCAATAAATTTCTGGATAAGCAAACAACAAATCACTTATGTGTTCCAAGTCCCACCCAATCCTACATTTTTAAAAAGTAGAGTTTGTAATCATCACGCATTTGCACAAATACATTACGATTTGGCCCCCTATAAAAAGAAAATAGGCATCTCTGAGCTTAAAATTAAGAGACATTTGGTATTAATAAAAATTAACTACTGAGGAATAATTAAGAGTTCGAACAAAGAATTATTCAAACTAAAAAGATATGTCCTTGTTATCTGTTTAAAAGTCATAATTCTCAAGAATTAGAATAGTTGTTACTGAAACCTTTTCCAAGAGACTTAATTATTTTCACATATTTCTCTCTTCCCACACACATCTTCCATTTCTGTGCTTTGCATGATTGATTGGGAGAGAATGTTACATGAGACATCATGAAAGCTATTTTCCCCTCAACCATACTTTCACTGCACTTTGTTACGCAGTACTATTAGAGTATTTATTACTTCATATCATAGTCACCTGCAGCTGTGATTATCTTATCGGCTGAAAGGTAAGCTCCATAGAGAAAATGACTGTCCTATCAATTGTAGAGTCTGGCTATAGCTAATGCTAATTATTTCTTAGCAAATAAAGTGAATTACAAAAACAGACAGCCATTATTCTTAACCTGAAATGGGAAGCATGTATGAAAAACAAAGACTAGCTCAAATTGATGACCCTTGACAGTAAAAGACAATGTCAACAGCAAGTAAATCACTTTGCAAAAGCAAGTTCCAAATTAAATGAGCTCTAGAAAGTCATTTAGAGATTGCATACTTTAGGAAAATAAAGTATAGCTTAATGATTGAAAATAGATGTGAGTCCTTAAATGGAGAAGTATGTCTAACTGATGGCAGAAAAGACAAGAATTTGGAGTTTATTTTGCAATAGCTTTCTTATGCAGTTCTAAAAAGAGACATGTCTTACTCTTTGGAAAATGCTCAATAAAAACAAATTGATGTAGGACTTTTGCTGCAGAATATCTAGCAAATTCAATTTAGATATTTACTTAAACTTTTCAAACCTCCCATCCTACATCATGACCATGTCAAAATGGCAGTGTGTGCGATATATTTGTCAATACTGTTTATGAACCTTTGGGGGGAAATAAATCTCAAACATTAACACTATGCAGACCTCATATATGAATTTTACAAGTCTCTTATTGCCAATTTATATGTTAGGTTCAAAACTATAAGGCACAGACATTTCTTAGAGCCTTTTGGTAGTCTCATTGAAAAAAATCTGGTAAAACAAATTCAAAGATTATGGTAACAACGTAAAAAAAAAGTTTAATCAAACAAAATAGCCTAGATCATTTCATCTCAAAAAGAGAATGCCTCAAATTGCATACCTCAATTTTCAGGTAACAGTGCTTTTTACATATCTAACTCCCTCTATATAAGTTAATGCTGCTGATCACCAGTATGGGTAAAATAAACACACATATTCATATTTATCTCCACATACGGACTAGTTATATGTAAAGTGTTTAATAGTCTTAATTCATAATGGAATGAGAATTATTTCATGTCCAATCCAATAATCTGTGCCTCTATGTATTAAGAGATGTGTGAACATAATTGAAAGATCTTAAAATATTCAAGGTTAAGTTAAGCTACTTCAGCAATAGATCTTCAAGCATGCACAGATTTTGTTTTCATTCCATTTTCCGTTGCCAAATCACCTTTTCTTTAGGCAAACAGAAGATAAGCATGACTAAAATTTGAAAGCACATCTTTAGAAAATATATATAGGTCATACCATCAAAAAAGGAAAAGAATATAAAGTACTTTAAAAAACCAGGCACAAAAAAAGGAAAAAAGAGATTTTGACTGTACCTTAACACAAGCAGAATTCACCCTAAAGACGTCTCCATGTATATAATGAGATATTTCCTTATACACAGAACAGATACGAGTTAACTCAAAATTCTAAAAAGTAGTCTGATATCATGGATAATATTTTCACAGTATTCTCACCAAATGCATGATATGACTGCCCCAAAAAGGGAAGAAACAAAGAAACAAATTATTTTGACCTTAAGATGCATTAATGGGAGGTGACGGCCCATTTTATCCTGATCAGACTACTTCTGAAGCACTGTGTTGCTTCTACCCATCACTCTTCAAGAGAAACAAACTCTATGACATTTCTTTGATGAAGAAACTCACCAAATCATGTCATTTGAGGAACAGCTGAAGGGAGACAGGAAAGACACAACAGTTGAGTTGGAAAGAAATTCACACTTGTTCTGTATAGTTCAGGTGGAAAGAATTAGCATAAAGCGAGAACCTTCCAGAAGACAATCATGCAGAGACCCTACTATGAGCAAAATAACCATTCTGGGTGTTTTTCATATGCTATCTCACTTGATTTTCTCAATGAACTCTTGAAATGGCCATCATCCCCATTTCACAAATGAGAAAACTAAGGTTTAAACTTGCCCCAAGTCACCCACCTAGACCTCAGATACGAATCAGTTCTGATTCCCATGGCCACTTAACTCTGTTATACTGCTGCCCTGGGAGGTCAGACATCAACCCTACATTAGAAAAAAGTTGTGAATCGAGTTTCTGAAGGCAGTATCTGCTTCAGGAGACAGTGAATTTCCCATGCCCCACACAGCTGGATCATAACCTAGCTAAAGGTGCAGAAGACTTGTGCACAGAATATGTGGTTGATCTGAGTGATCAAGCAACTCTGAAATCCAATATACATCCTCTGAAAACAAATCTAGTTGAAGTTGTTTAAGAACTTAAACAAATCTAGTTTAAGTTCCTATATATGTTTAGAGTGACCTTATGGTGAGGATTACAGGGTAAAAAGATACCCAATTGTGCCTTGTAAAAATGATACACTACTTATATATCTCATATCCTTGGATAAATTGGATAAAGTAGTCAGCCTTTGCATCCACAAGTACTAAATTGACTCTATACCACTCAATGAAAGAAAGAGAGAAAATTGCTCTGGGCAGGTCAACATTTGATGGTTGTACTTTCTAAAATTATGCAAGACTGTGTCTTCTAGGCCAGAAGGACTGAGCCCTTGGCTTTTACCTCAGTAACCACCCAAGAACCACAGAGTGCCAAATAAACATATATGGAGTGATAAGTTGAGTAAGGAACCAAAGTCAAAAGCTTCACTTCAACTATATCTCGAAATAAGAGCTATTTGAAGATAGGCAAAATTCATTTATTACTAGTCTGTGTTTATCTGATAATGGGTTGGGTCACCCATTTATCAAGCATTTTATAAAATGTGAAAGTATCCCAGCACACTAATACTTTTTAGTGGAAAAATAGTATTACCCATCCAGATTTCACATACTAATTTAATCATAAGACTGCCATATTTACCTCAAAGATAGTAAGTACTCTTTCAAGAAGCTTAATAAAAATATTATCAGAATGGAGCAAGAAGAATTTTATATAGTCAGGAATACCTCAACTCTACTAGTAGCTACATTACTTATAGATAGCAGTAAAAATAAGCCATGGCCCAGAAAGCATGGAAAATAAGTAAAACCAAGACCTTACTTTAAAAAGGATTTACCTTTCATTCCTTTGCACCTGTTTTAAATATCCCCAAGAAGACAAGTTTTTTTGTACTTCCTTAGCTAAATACTCCTAATTTTATTAGGAGTACAATAATTAACACACAGGTATTAGTATCTCTCCCAAAATGCACAATAAACAATTTCCCCTGTTAATAGCTAAAATCTACCTGGAAAAACCAATCAAGGGCAGGTTAATTAAGTATTAATTAAGTTAGAAAAGCCATGCTGTCTTGGACTGTGTATGTATGCATTTGGACTGGCTGCTTACTCCGACATAATACAAATGCTATAGATGGTGTCCTAGGAAAACATGCTGGCTCAGTTGAAGGAACGTATGGGTGGTATTTAAGTTCCTATATGTTTAAGAATTATTACATGTTGAGGGCACCTGGCTGGTTCGGTGGGTATAGTATGGAACTCTCAATCTTGGAGTCATGATTTCAATCCCTACATGAGGTGTAGAGCTTACTTTGAAAAAAAAAAAAAAGAATTTTTTTAAGAATTCATTAAAGAATTAATGAATTAATTAAGAATACTTAATAATTCATTAATTTATTAGAACAAAAAATGGTACTTAATAAATATACTGTTGCTAGTACTTACATGATGTGCATTATTTGCCCAGTACTGTTTTATGAATGTTCAATCCTTGCAGTAAATCTATGAGAAAAGTACCAGTTTTATTCTGATTTTACAGATGAGGGAAATGTAGCTAGGCAGCGAAGTGCCTTGCCCAAGTCACGGTGTTATTAAGTTACAGAAGCCAGGATTTGAACTTTAGCAGCGTGGTTCTAGCATCTATATTCTTTCCCACTTACACTTTACCTCATCTCCCTCTTTTGTGAAACACACTTCACACTTCTCACTGGACATGAATTTATATTATCCTTAAATGATATAAGATATTCTATGAATTAAGGTCCACTGAAATTCCCCGAGAAGCAGAACTCTTGAATCCAAATTTCAACATAAATAACTGTATTTTATTTATCCAATTCCAGATTCTTTTTAGCTGACTACAGTATTTGCCTTTGTTTATGTATGTACAGATGTGGCTGTATGTCAATAATTGGCTTATTGAGTTCCACTTCAGATGAGGCTAAACTAGAAGTGAAATATACAAAGTGCTTTACACAGGTCTTGGGTTTCTTCTACTTATTTCCTCCATTTTTAAGGATCATTATTGCTATCTGAATGATCCTATTTGCATACAAGATGATTTCTAATGATTATTACTATTTGTAATAATCTGTATCGGAAAGCTCCCTGGCCAGCTCTTACCTGATCTGTAAAGTACTCTTGTGGGCTCTCTGGAAAACACCAAATATCATAAACTGCAGGTGGCTCATGGAATTATTCTAACTGCAAGCAATAGCACTTCATAGTAATGAAAAAGAAACGTATTTGTTTCTTAACTAAGTAGGTAAATAGCCTCCTTTATTGCTACTCCTCGGGGACCAACGATTTTGGAAATAACATATCAAAACGGTAGGCCATCAAAGCTCATTAATTTGTATTCAATTGTTTCAGATGGGTTTTGTTATTGGAGCATGCTGGATTGAATGTTAACTTTACCATGTGTGAGTATTAGCATTTTCTAAGTAAAATAATGACTTCTGCCAGTGAAATATTTTATTTAATGAAGAGCACAGAGCAAGAAGAGCCCTTATGTGTATGGACCACTGCAGCTAAATATGAAATGTGCTCATTGTAATTACTGTACTCTTTAAGTAAAAAGCTCTTACAAAATCCTAGAAGACGCTTCAACAAGGCAACCTATATACTTAAAAGTAATAAAAACGGATTTCCTTAAAATGTTTACTTTAGACATCAGAAGAATACAATTACCTTAAATAGGCAAACTTATGTAGATTTTTTTTCAAATTATGTTTGATACTTTTCATGTTTTAGAACTGAAAATGAGAGATACAGAATTACTATAAAGATGGCTTATTGTAAATAAATTACAGTACACACATGCATACATATGTAACGACTTATGTGCCCGTGGGAGGTTTCAGCCAGTTAAAAAATATAGCATCATCAGGCTCACGGTAGCTATTTGATCTCCTCCCACAGACTGTACCACAGCAGAGAACCCTACGTGTGGATTTCCATCCTTTCTCTAGTCTGTATTCCTCTCTATCCCTGGGTTCCTTTCAATGCTATTGTTACAAGTGCTACTGCTCCCCTTATTAGCATATGTGAGTCTTCAACAGCAGACCAAATTCTCTACAAAAATAGTGCTCCCAAATACTGCCTTTCACTAGAGAAAATCACCCAAGGCATACTAAATTAAAAAGAAATGTAAGTTTTATACAAAAGCAGAAAGCGATTCTTTCCTAAGTGATTTTCATTTAAAAGCAAAAATCGGTGTTCATTTCACAATTTCACCTCTAAATAAGAGAACTTGTAGCAGAATTCCAAACCATAAAATCACAAATGATTAGGGAACTGAATACATTTTTATATCGTGCCGGCTAATACATGTGCAGAAAGAATCAGATGTGCAAAAAAACAAAAACAAAGACAAAAACAAAAAAACCTTCCTTCGTGTAAAACGAAAATTAACAAAGGAGAGAATAATTTTAACTTTCGACAGCTGGCGGTTATTCAAATTTGTGTTCTTCAATTTCTTGAACTCAAACGGGCTTTTTGCCTTTTCATTTTTCTTAGGTTTATTAGTACATTTACTCACTCATCTGCTTTGTTATCTGTGTAAATACGGCCACAAATCCACGACATACCTACTAACAGCACTGCAAACAGGAAAATGCAAAAGGTCAGTTAATAGAAGGGGCGTTGGCTGCTGCTGGCTGCTGACTCCCCTCGGAAGTAACGCATATGTAAATACGGCACTTTACGTAAAACGTCTTCCAATAAAGTAGGTGTTTAATGTGCCTCTTTCATGGCAAAGGGTTAACCAGCAAGGTTTACATTTGGGAGTTTTATGAATCATGCTCCTCCCTCTCCTGTAGTACAGCCAAAAATCATCTGACAGGAAACATAAGATTAAGTTTGTCCTACCTAAGCGAACAAAGAGTGCTCTGAACAGGCCACCGGTTTACTGCAGAGCGGGAACTTTTCTCATCCTGCTGGAATCTGCAGTGCTGCTCAGAAAATATCACGGAAAAAGTTGTTTTCTTTCCTCTAACATCTTGTCTCTGGATCATCTCATTTTGGTCACACTGCAGATCCTGCTGCTTCTCCCATAAAGGTTAACTTAAAGCTCCAAACATAATCATGTGGAAAATGGACATTATTGATTCCTATGGTCCATTGTTCCCCTATCCTAAGTCCCTGAAGTTCAAGTTCAATCTGGAATTACATCATGTCTGGTTTCTCCTGGTTACCAGACGGCTTGAGACGTGACCACAGCTACAGAAAAAACAAACAGCCTTCTTCACGCTTCGGCTCCCCTATCGATTCAAACGTAAACTTTTTTCTTTCTCTCAAGTATGCTTCAAGTATGGAGCATGGTTAATTTAGAGATTAAGTTCCAAATTAGATTATCTAATGGCATCTTAATGGATTGCTGACCCATTTCCTGTGGGATGGCAGCATGCAAGTCTGGCTGGAATACAATTAATTTCTTAGGAAGTGTTCTGAAGAGTTTCCTAGATAAAAAGGAAATGTTGTGTTGTGCAAATCTTTCTTTATAAATGGAGAAAGTTAGACAAAACTACAGCGAATCCCAAAGTATTTTTCAACAGCCAGATCACTGACATTGTGTGTGAGCGAACACCATATCAAGGCTGTTTTCAAGAATGGTAACTTTTTTTAAATTTCATAACAGGTGCAAATAATATTTGATGAGAATGGAGGAACTCCTTTAGAAGGTATAGTCAAATACAAAAAACAACACTAGTCAGTAACCCCATTACCAAACAATGGACATGTGCATTTTTGGCTTCTGAAATTCTTCTCTTCAAACCAGATTCTTCTATTCGTCTACCTTATCAGCATTTCTATCATAGTCCCAGAGTGGTGCTAGGGGCCCAGAATGGTGTGTAAAAAGTTGAACATTTTGAACACACTTTAGAGCTGACAGCTGAAAAGGAAATTTAGCACTCTGAGAATAAAGCTCCCCCCAGGAACTCCAGGAACAACCCAGCTGTTGTGCTGTAGTTATGTGTCAAGATAACAAACTGAAAGCAGGAAATGCTAACCTAGTGAATTTGTAGGGATGGTCTTAAGTATAATGTTGAAATAAGAGTTAACTCTTAATACTACCACCAGACCGGAAATACACAGTCCTTACCATGTGTGCTCCATGTCTAGGTATGTGTGTATACACACACACATGCACACAACACATACACATCTGCATGCATGTACACATACATCATATATGCACACACATATACTTACATACAAACATATAGTTTGGAACCTGATACTGAAGATTATTTTTAAATCTTCATTCTTGTATCATTGAGGATATGTATCTTACAAAGAACACTTTATGGACAAAGCAATGAAGATGGTAAATGGTTGAGGACAGTGTTATGCAAATTGAGTTCGATGTATGAAATGAATGCTCCTATTCCATTCTTTTTGCCCTCCCCCTCCTACCAACCAGATCCAAATAATCTTTACTGGCTGCTAAATTTCTCCTGGGAAATCAAGCAACTCTCTAGAATTGCAGTAATAAACGACAATTTCTTACAAAAACACGTGTAAAGTAACTACAGAATGAAGTATTCAACTCAGAGAAAGGAACTGCTAACACACGTAACATTTTTGCAAAGTACCTGATAAAAGTCTCTGGTGCCACTCGATTATGGCATCAGCAGAGACACAAAAATCCTTCCAATTATTTCAGTGAAATCTTCATTTATTCATTATTTTAGAGGCTGAGCAAATGGTTTGTGTAAACACATCCTTCAGTAACACGCGCGTGTTTATTTTAGCCATCTGAAGGCTTCTTCTATGTTTATATAAGCCATCAGACACATACAGCCACTCACTTGTGGCTTTGCTTCTCTTGAAAGGGGTGAAGGCAGAGAAGAGGGAATGAAACAATAAATCCAGTTTCTCTTTTGCATCAAGCGCTCCCTCCAATGTTTTAAAATAACTTATGTTTATATTATTCTTGGATTGTTCCTTGGCTTTCTTTTTCATTCAATTATATTGCTCTTTCATACTTGATAGTACAAGTCATGTTCAGGCTATAGTTTCAAGAAAGCAAGCCAGTTAGGGAGTTAACTGCTATGTATGTTTATACCTACATAATTCACATATGCCACAGTGTAATTTGTCCACATCAGAGGACAATGCACAAACACAACAGTACCCTTATGAACAGCATAGGCAACTCATCACCTATTAGGGTCCTCAGAGCTAAGCCCTTCCTGACTCAAGAAATGAGCCCTTCGCCAACGGATTTCACTCTGGGTTAACTGCAGTAACCTTTGGGTTAGACAGAAAAACTCACATTTTCAAGGTGCAAGCAAAACACACACACACACACACACACACACACACACACACACACACACTCCTCACAAAATTCTAAGGTCAAAACAACAAAACACCTTCAGGGTTGCAACCTAGTAAGTCTGTGGAAACTTTCCAACGGAGTCCGCTTTGGTTCCTAAGGGAATGTTTCTACGTGGAGGTGGGCGTGGGGCAGAGAGGGAGGAAGAGGGAGGAAATCTTCCAGCTTTGATTGCACTTGCCCAGCTCTCCTCAGCATTGCCATTTGCAGGCCTGTAAAAGGTGCTGCATGTGACACAGAAACACATCTGCAGGAGGGGTGGTATAAAGCAGAAAAGGAGGCCACCGTGGACAAGTGATTGTACTAACAAAGGAATGGCAACAAACAATCAAAACAAAATAAAACAAAGCAAAAGCAAAGCCAAAACACAGAGCAAAACCAAAACACCTTCTCTGCTTTGCCCTTTTTTACTACAAGTCCCCAGGGACTGCCTTTTGTTAAAAACAAAAAGCAACAACCACCACAAAAATAGCCTGATAGTTTCTTTATTCCATTATGACAAAGGCAGATTATTTAATTCTCTGGTTGAACGGCTCTACATTTCTCAGATACTTTCAACTTAATCAGATAATTTTAAAGCTGTAGCAGTGCCCTGATGACTCTGGATGTCTGTTGTGTGCCTTAAAAGTACTAGTACAACAGAAGTTTATGGTTTCCTTTTTCAATATCCTTTCTAGGAAAAAGAAAACATTAAGTTTCATAAATAACCACAGAGCACAAACTATAAACCATGAGTAAGTCATGAATATGTATGTTGTGCCACAGACATGACTATCTGTATTATCAGATATGGACTCTACTTATGCCTATTAAAAAGAAAACAAAAGTGCTATCTTATTTGAGCATATTTATTGTAAATTGTAGGATGCTTTGATTTTTCAGAACCCTGAGCACCCGTTAGCAGTCACCCAGCATTTGGGACAGCCTACCCCAGAGATTCAATAAATACCTGTTGAATGCATGAATGTGACAGCCGCCATTATCAGTTAGCCTTCTGAATCATGACAAAAAGGGAATAGACCAAAAGCTACCTTTTTTTTTCAAAAGCTACTCTTTTAAAAGCTTTTTGAAGTATTAAAGCCACTCTATATATCATTACCTATTAATCAAAAAGTGTTATAATCTTCGAGAGTTCTGAATTTCTTTCTGATTTCTTTTAATCTGAAGTTGATTACCACACCAATTTTTCAACAAGGAGGGGTTTTGTAACAGGAACAATGCTCTCCTAAGAACTGGGTTTAGTCATCATATCTGTTCCATATATTCTGTGGTGATTCACTGTCCACTCACCTTTTCCCTTTCTGGGATATCAATTTTTGATTAAAAAAATCACTAGCAACTGGGTGTAGTTATATTTCAAATCACCAATAATTTATATCTTTTTTTGGCTTTATGTTCTTTATAGAGGTGCTATCCTACTTAGATAAATAAATGTCAATCAGTAATCCAGATACAGAAGATCACACAGCCATAGGCCACATTTAAAAAATATGAGTATACTTCATCTGATTCGCAATTCTTATAAATACAGTAAGGTATGTATGCAGACACAGTCCATTTTGCTAACTGATAGAGAAAACATGGAATATAAAGAAGCTGTTTAATAAAATTAAATCCAAACACGGTGTTACCAAACTAATTAAATTTTAAAATATTTAATTATTTTATTGAATTTAATTCAAATTCTTAGTAAGAGTATTTAAATAAGGTGCTTTCATTGTGCTTATTTTCTTTTTATAAGCATATATTACACATTTCCAAATGGAGGAATTATATAAACTTCTTGAGAAAAAAATGAAAATACGTAAAAAGGTATACATTTTAAAGTAGATGTTATGCCAATCTTCAAAAAGAGGAAAAGTCATATCATATTCATTTTAGGAAGCGTATTAATAAAAATTCGTGAAGTTGATAAAACGGAATCCAACTAATTTTCTTGGTTTTCACCTGAGTAAAAGTGGACATTTTGTTAATTTAATTCTTTTAAACTTTACTCTTCAACAGTTTCTATCAAGTAAACTGGTGATGGGCAGCACATTTATAACCGATATCGGAGTATGTGCTTTTAACACAGGCATTACAGTTGGAGCAGGGTTGGAAAATTATGTTGGCTTTACTTTTGGTGAACTCCTTTTGGGATTACCTCACTCTTTTCTATAAATTTTTACCTCTTATTACATATGATTATACCATGGATTTTAATGATTTAATTTGTCAATTTGACACAATTTGTTCTTTATTAAAATGATACAAAAGCTGACTTAGCACTAACTTTCCAAAAGCAATACATGAGACAATATCAAAACTAATTTGAAAATGAAGATTTAGAATAATTTTCTCAGCCAACCAAATAAATTCAGTTCTTTAATGATTCATATAAATGAACAGAGGTTAAAACTTTATTTAAACCAATTTCCTTCTTTAGCTATTGATTTCAACAATCTTCTGACTCCACAATTAATGAGTGCCACTAATAACAGTTAAATTGACTAATTTCAAATTTTTCTTCTAGCTTTTCCCCTCTGACAGGGGAATAAATGAATAGTAAAATGATTCAAAGTTAGCCGTAGAAGAAAATGCTGAAATGAGAGTGATCTATAATGCAAAAAAACAATGCTTTATTAAACCTCAAATAGCTGAAAAATCTCCCCTAGAACTACGATTTCATTTTTCAGTTCCTAAGATCTAAGTGTCAAATCTTTTCCCCGCCCCCTCCCCCGAATTATAAACTGTTGAAAACATTTGACAGCACTCAGAAATTTCAATGATCAATTAGCATATGCTATAGTCCCAAATTAATTTGAAGTTGCATTTACATAAGAAAGAAAGGAGGAGGGGAGGGAAAGAGGGATGGTATAGCCAAAACAACTGAATTTTTAACATATATTTTCTGTAAAGCTAGTTAAAAACAAACACTATATAGCTCATGTAATTTTTAGGTGTAAGTGTAGGGTTGGAAATAATTAAAATGTTACCTTTGCCAAGTAATTCCCAATGTATCCTCACTGGTACTGGGGTATAAATGCCTGCCGTTTTGATTCATGGTCCAGTCACAAATCCTCAGCTGTCAATTGAAACCTAGCAGTCAGATATGGATCGAGCAGTACTACAGTTTTTAGTATTTAAATGAACACATGCAAACTAGTATTGTACATGGCATTAACCTTACTTTCCCAAGAGGCAACTTAAAGAAAAAAAAAAGCAAAAGAAAACCTTATTTTGCAAAAGCAAAACTTCCTAGACTCTTTTTTTTTACTGCAATATGCTTCTCTATTAATTAAAGCATACAAGAGAAACGAGTGCTTAGAACATCACAATTAGCCATTATTAGAGTACAAATTGAGCTGAAATAAAAGCAAACGTTAATATTCAATAGAGAGATATATTTTAGGAAGAAAATCAAAAAAGCTTTTTTTATGCAACATACCAAATCATCTGCACTGAGTAAAATAATCAATAACTTTTAGCATGCAGTTTGCAAAACACAGGAGACATGCAGTTTAGAGGAGTAAAGGCCCCACCTATACGTTCTCCCTAGCTTATGTTTAGAAGCATCAAGGCACTCCATTTTGGATGTTTCCTAATTTTGTTTTAGCCAAAAAGGCACTATTTAGAAAGAGTTGATAAGAATTTTCTACTTTTATTTTAAACTCAGAGTAAAGGCATTTAAAATACTTTACCACATCTGAATAGAGCGAAGAATGCACTGAGTACAAGCTGAAACAAATTCTTCCCAGATCTCGGAATCATCAGCTCTGCCCTTCGGAAGAGGGTTCGAGTAACCCTATCCAGTTCTGTTTGGCTCACAGCTGCCCTACAGTGCTAGCAGATTTATTGAAAAGATATATTGCTTATTTTTATGCTTAAGAAAGTAAACTTATCTGACTCTGGGGGGGGGGGAACCCCCACTAGAAGGTCATGGTTTTTAATCGTTAGATAGTCATGCTGTAAATTAACTGCATCTCGCACTGAAAAGATGATTTCCAGCAATCCACTGGACCTTGTTTGCGGCTTCTCAGTGGGGATTTCTACAAGATGATGATTGCAGCCAAAGTGCCTTTAAACTGATGATAAGTTATTGTAATCCTTTCTGATAATGCTATGGCTAAAAAAAAAAAAAAAATTGGCTACTAAGAACCTTTACTTTTCCTGTTAGACCAATGAGTTTCAACACATTCTAAGTAATAGTGATTCTAGAGTTTTAGAATAATCCCTTTGCAGACCTTTCTACAGATCTACGAGTCTCTAAAAATACCATCTAAAATTTCTAAGACATGTGTTTTCATTATGTTGGTATTCTGGTTGAAAGTAATTTTCTAAAGAACTGAAAAAATTCCCTTAAGGTAGATGGATAGATGGCCAGATAGATTGATAGATACGTAGATCCTTCTCAGAATGTATTCATAAAGAAACCATAAGCCAGTAAAAAGACTAAATTGGAATGAAAAAATATTCTTAAAATGGACCATCATATTTGCATGATGGAGAAAATGTATACTTGCTTAGTTTTAAAACTGAACAGATAACAAACTTTATGGCAAGATTTTTTTCAAGTTCTCCACATGGATCATCTAATCAGTAGTGCAATGTGATGGGACAATCTGAACTTGTTTTTTTTTTACAGCAAAAGTACCAATTGTCTATTTTAAAAAACATTTCTTTAAAGCTGCACTATGAAAATAATCTAAAAACAGTTTTAAAAAGTTTGACCTTGTGTAAAGATGACCTTAGGGACCACTTATTGATTCTGCTCTAATCAATAAAAATCCTACTTTTCAGTTAATTAAAAATTCTCAAGAATGGAGGTGTCTATTCAGGCACAGCTCATGATAATTCTGCTAACTTCAGGTTAGTTTCTGTGGGGCTCTCAGCTTAAATTGGAGAAGTCTTGGAAAAAGATGCTTTCACAAAGCCAGGTGAATCTAAATATTACTCACTAACTGACTTGTCTCACAAACAATTACAGAACACTATGTTTCTCCTTAGAAGGAAGCATTTGTAAACTGCTTAGTTTTTTTGTTGTTCGCATTGCTCATGTTTTGTTATTTATTTGTTTATCATATCCTAAAAGATGTCAAAGATGTCAGATGGGTTAAAATGTTGGCCACATATGTAACATTTAAAATCAATATATTTTGGGGCTTTTCTTTCCTAAGAGTAGTCCCAAGGGGATTAAACCTGACTATAGCTGAATATTCACTTTCATCCATACTTAAGATAAATAGGCATGTTTTCTTCCAAACAGAAAATATGATGAAATACATACAAAATGATCACTGAATGTAGTAAGTTAGAAATAATTTAATTAGTGTTGAATTAATTTCTTCTCTGTTACTGAAGACAAAAAATATAAATTATATTTACTTAGCTATTTAGATTATGGGGTGGCATTTATCAACATTTCCAAAAATTTCTGAGGAGACATGTTCCTACATGCTTATATGTTATAAATGACTTAAGCCAAATCACTTAAGCAAAAGCCTTCCTCTTCAGGTTTTGGGTTTTTTTTCTTAATGTATATTAATTAACCTTTTCCATAAGTCGTCTTTGAATTAATAAACTTTCTGATAAAGTGATGATGTGGTAAGGGAAACAAATAATTAAAATAGAAATCATTTCTTTACTGAAGATTTCCATGACATTATACCTAAAAAGATCCCTTACGAAGACTCTGTTTGACAGAGATAGTTCTGACTCAGCAAATTTTGAAAAGATGCTAGGTGATAAAAGGTTAATACCAGGTAAAGATTCTTTTGGGGGCATGTTAAATGTTCTTAGTATTAGCATGTCAGTATTTTCAATGACAAAAACTTTTTACAGTATGCTCTAAATAAATTTAAAATAATATGAGAGGGACACCTGGGTGGCTTAGGGGTTGAGCGTGATCCCAGAGTCCTGGAGTCCCAGGATCCAGTCCCACATAGGGCTCCCTGCATGAAGCCTGTTTCTCCTCCCTCTGCCTGGTCTCTGCCTGGTCTCTGCCTCTCTATATCTCTCATGAATAAATAAATAAAATCTTTAAAAGAAAAAATAGGTGATAATGTTATTTGAGGTTAGTATGACGATGCTTCGGTTTCTCTCCTGTGAGTCAGTGTTATTAGCTATCAATTCTTTTTTAATTAAATTTTGAGACCTTAATTTTAAGTGGTACCTAAGCTTAGTCATTCTGTAATGGTGTTTCCAAGCATTTTCCCTCAATAATTAGGAAATTACTTGCTTACTCCAACAGTAAACAGACTTAAAATACCAGGTACTGATTCGTTTTAGAAATTTAATCCTTTAAAGTTGTGTCTTTGTATGGAGATGGACAGCAATTCTTATTTTTGTAACAATAGTCTTTGAGAGACCTGAGCATATGCATATCCTTATTGAAATGCACACTCAACGTGAATAATTTTAATTAATTTATATGCATCTACCAATATGAAATTAGACTGTCTAGAAAATTAAGGTAAAATTTATATTAAAACAATTATGCCCAGAATTCCAAAAGCAAGCAGAAAGTGAAGTAAGGAAGTAAGATTCTCCTCCCAAAAAGCTATGAGTAAAGGGTTAAAGTTGAAATAGTCCAAACAACTAAGAAAGAAGTGAAGGTAAAGTTTTCACTGCATATGTTCTATAAAGTCTCTGGAATGAGAAGGTTGTTCCTTGCCTACGAGGATGGGTCCAAACAGTTTCTCTCAAAAATCTACATAAGGTAAAAAAAAAAAATCCACATAAAGGAAAATACCTAAGATTTGGGTCATTATCCTTTCCTACACTACACTCACATAGTCCTGTAGACAGCTGACAGCCATAAAAAATCAATATTGCTTGTGATTTCCAAATTAAGGTTTTGTTTATTCAAATGAGGGCCCTCCATTGTTACTAATAGGAGCTTTTGTTAAATGTTTAGCACTTAGCTTTGGGAACAAAGGAAAAAAGGTAAGCAAAATGTTCTATTTTGCTAGACTCAGCAAACAGGCCGATGTACTTACTAACAGTCCCTCATGATGACAACAGCTCTCAGTTGAACCAATAAACTATTAAACTGTAAACAGAATAATCAACACAGGCAAATTTACCTTCTCACTTTTTTTTAAGTTTACAGTGACCCTCAAGGGAATAGCTTTAAAGGTATGTTACAATCTCTTAGGTTTTTTTTCATTTCTCCAGATAGCCTCAAGGAAACAGATTTTTGAGGGGTAGAGGTCCTTTTGCAGGGGTGCTTAAAAAGATTAACACTCCTATATCCAAACTCTCCTCTAACTCTTAGATCAGTAGAATTTTATTTTATTGCTATGATTAATTACTCACGATGGAGCAAATAAAATGGCCTCTGAATGCATAAGGCCTTACTGAACAAGTAAAATGTTCATAATGAAACTGTTAGATGTAAGACATATAACACATAAAAAAAGGATATTCAAGATCTGGTACCTTAAAATTACTTCTATTGTCAATTTCTGAAACCCATGCTTCTTGATATTTAAATTAAGTACAGTAGAATTACGTTAAATGGAGATGCATAGCCCACAAGTGAAGTAAACATAACTGATCATGATGATAAGTATTAGGAAATGAAAGGTTTTTATAGATGGAGACTACTTTAACTCGTAAAATTTAAGGTTTCACGGGAACACAGAGATTGTGTAGTACAACCTCTACATTTTCCTTTCCAAGATAAGGATACAGGACAGCAAAGTTTAGGGACTTGACCAAAGTCAGACATGCTCTGTTTGTGTCAACACTAAAACCAAACTTCCAAATTCCTAATCCCTGGTTCTCCCCTGAGATAGTTTGCATATTGCTCCTCTTTTTCTATTCTGTCCTTCATGTGCAGCCCAAGAATATTTTAGGCTAAGATGGTTGTAATTATAACCTTCAGAATTTCCTCTACTTCCCTGATTCAACTTAGATCTTTTAAAGTAAATATATTCAGAGAAGAAAATTTTTCCCTTGTGATTTTGTTGATTGAAATTTGAGGTTACAGTAAACATAATTTTATTTTTACATTAATTAGAATGGTTTATCTGGTTATTAGCATTTGATAACTACTCTATGTAAGTGAGTAAATAAATGAATGATAAAACAGACCAGGGGGAGGTTTGTTTAAAACTGAAGAACTAAACTGAAGAACTAGCCAAAAAGCTAGACATTTGCATAGCCGTTATTTTGACTGAAACTTCCTTTAAATGTGTTTCCTTTCCAGCTAGCATATGTGAAGAGTGACCTCTTATCCATTTACATACCTACCCAGAAGTCATGTGATAGGGTTTTACGTCAAGCTGTCAATTATGATAACAGACACAATAAGAACAGCCCAAGTGTTGATAGCTTGCTTCCTGACTTTATTGAAAAGTTTGTTGATAGTCCACTTGTGTCCTCTCAACCACTTGCCTCTAATAAAAGGCTACCTTTCGGTGGCCTCGCAGTACCTAGCTTTGGCTTTGCCATTTGCGAGGACAAACTTTGTAAAGAAATTTCAATTAATATCTTAATTAAAAAAAAATTCCTACAGAGGCAAATTCTTAGGAAGGCCATTTGGTGTAACAGAATGTCCAGCGTTAATGAAAAGTATACCTCCAAATTCTAGTTTCACAATTGTTTATCAAGAGAAGTATTGAAAATATTTTGATGTGAGGTAGCCCAGTAGATGAAGTTGAAATAAAAGCATTAAGTAGTCATGCAAGAGATGTAACATGCTGAAGCTCAAGCACCAATAAAATCCATGCAATTGTGTACATAATGCAAGGACCGGAGTTGATCAGGAGATTCATTCATTAGCTCTAATAATAAGTACTATATATCGTCAGGAGATTATAATTTTGAGAGATTATGAAAATAAGTCTTACGTCTTAAAAACCAGAGCTTACTTGACTTTGTCATCTCCCTTTGGAAAGGCAAAAGTGACCTCCCATTTATTTTATCAAAATCTCAAATCCATATCAAAAGTTAATATGCCTTTTAATAGCTGGGTCAGATAGTAATCTTTTATTTCCAAACAAGATGCTTCTTAGCTACAAATTTTTATTTCCAACTTGCAATAGGATCTTTTTATATGTTGTACTGATGTATAATAGTAAAGATTTATTTTTTATGATAACCTTATGCTCAAGTATAAGAGTGAAAATCAAGTTAACTGGAGCCTCTTGGATCATGCAACTGTCTATGAGAGCAAAGAAAGAAGGCCTGCAATTTAACAAATTCATTGTGAGGTTGACCAGATAAGGAACTGGTCCTAATTCAAGTAAGTTGTCTCCTATTCACCATTTACACTAAAATCGGTAGACTGGATTCTAAAATAATTTGTTATTTTCTGAATAACATCCAACACTCTGCAATAGAGTTTCCATTTTCTTAGAGACAAAACTTAGGATATGTGGGTTCCTCCTTGCCTGTCACAGTGAATGTGCAGTTTGCGCACACAGTACGAGGAAATGAAAACACAAAAAAACATTTTGCTAAACTTCTGTGAGGTTAAGTCAGAGAGGAGGTCCTTGACACTTCTGAAAAAGTTCTGAATCACAGAAAGACACTGATCAGGAGAGACTACAGAGTTTAGCTTGCCAAAGCAGGACCAGGAGTTCCTCAAGCCACCACACCACCTTCCAATAGAAAAGTTAAAGAAGAATGGAGCTCCAGCTGATGTCTGCTTTTAAGAACTCCCCAAGCCAATAGTGAACGCATTAACTAAGCCAGTCATCCTGCACAGACAGTCTAGTTCCAGACCTTGAACTACACAACACATAAGACTGTGTTAGGGGCCAAAGGAAAAATTTCAAGTCCTGATCAGCCAGCATGAGCTGATTATTAGGACCAATTAGGACTGTTTTTAATGGCAAGTTATCAACTGGTTTAGGTGAATCTTTTTGAATTATTCTTCATGATTATGGGTTTTTTTTCTTTTTTAGATTCAAAGGAGGTATCATATTTTCAGTGACCAGGTGAAATTCTTGTGTCAGAATTTCAAGTCAGTGACGAATAATAATCAGTAATAACTATTATAAGGACCATGGAGATGTATACTTACTAATAACAGCTGTATGTGTGCCAAGTTAACATAACAGCATGCACTTTTAGTATTCAAATTTGCCAATATGGATGTATTACTCTTACAAGTGGAGTATAGGGTTAATTTTAATTTTTGCCATCTCAAAAGAAGAAGGACAGTGTCCTCGTGTATTAGAAATGACTATATTGAAGGGTCTGCTTTATTGTCATCTTCTGGAAAGATTATTTATAAGATAGTCAGAATTATTCAACAATTTTAAATTTATCGTTAACCCTAATTTATGTAGGGTATATTAAAGTTCTTTTCTGAGAAAAAATAGCACTGCACAGTGCACATCAATACTTTTCATAACCTAAAAGGATAAATCTTTATAAAGCAGCCGCCAATAAACTGAAGA
This sequence comes from Canis aureus, assembly GCF_053574225.1. Lineage (NCBI taxonomy): Eukaryota > Metazoa > Chordata > Mammalia > Carnivora > Canidae > Canis > Canis aureus. The sequence goes on from NC_135620.1 coordinate 36,159,598, forward strand.
ATGTACCTGGTGACAATATTTATTCTTAAGGGGTCATGTATATTAAAGGCTATGGGGAATGTTTAAAAGAACTCTCTCAGACTAAATCCATTGCCTTTCTAATTTTGAATTTCTCCTAGCTAATATAAAATGATTGATTACCTTTATTTCATGTACCCCTTGATTTTTCTTTTCATTCATCACTGAGTGCTTTAAACCAAATGCATTTAGAACCTGCTGTTACAAGAGTGGTCTCTTTTAAATCTTTGTAAAGTAATGAAAGGACACAGTAAATCAATCTCATTTCTGCTGTGGGAAAGCATAACCTTTACTCCACTGAAGTCACTTAAACTATTTCTGTCCCTCTGTTCCTGGATAGTTAAGCCTAAAACTTTAGCTCAGTGGTTCTTTTAAAATTTAAAGGCATAAAATAATCTTTTAACTGGAACCTTCAATAATATTCATGTATAGTATGAGATGCATGTACTTGCATCTTCTGCATGCCTCAAAAATATGGCTCAGTATAAACGTGGCACATTGAGCTTCTTCATTTCAAAAAGTAGCACTAAGTCTTCTGTTATATATAGGGCAAATTATCTGTCTGCTTGGTAAATACCAATTCTCAATAGAATTGAACATTACATTTTTAGCTGTAAAGCTTCTACAGCTTTTTTCTTCCAAGGCTCAATATGCATTGTATAGTCCATAAATATCAACCGCATTCGACCAAACAAATCTTATTTATATTGTAAGAGGTCTTCATTTGACATTGCCCACTTAACTAAGAAGTGGTGGTCTTTGATAAGAAAAGTTTGTACTTCCAGAACTCATATATATATATTTGTTTCAATTAAAATGTGCTCAGAACTCCATCTATATTAAGACTCACACTTTTCTAATGCTTGCTAAGTTTTCTTGATTTACCCTTGGACATGTGAAAGAAGTAACTTCTACATGATGAACTTTACTGATAATTTCCTGAGCCTCTAATGTTAGTCATAAGGAATAAACAAAACAAAACAAAAAATTAAAGTTGCCATAGGTTAGCACAGGGGGATGGGAAGACTACTTCTAAATACGTGGAACTGGGCATAATCTAAATGTGTTTGGGGCAAAGGTTTAAATAATGGAGGAGTGTTTCTCTGAATTAAAAATTAACTGGAAAGTAGAGATGTGTCATAAAGAGTAATGCAAACCCCATGATAAAAATATTTCTGAAAATATGTGGAATGATTTTTAAAAGAACAAGTCTCTAAAACTATAAATCTTACATATGTTTTTAAAAAACACAGTGAACATATACATTTGTCAAATAGAACCATATTATAGTAATTATAACACATTTCATATTATAGCAATTTTAGAGGTGAAAAAGTAGCATTCCAGAGAATTATGTTGATAAGCCAATGGCTGGCAAAGCCACTAATTATTATTTGGTATTTTCGTAACTGTGTACAGATGTTTTCAGTTAGTTCTCACTCTTTTGTATTGCTTTTTAAAAATCTGGCGCAACGTCAAGTATCTTGAATAAGCTATTATCTTTATGATTTTCTCTGAACTCTGCATGGGGTGACCTTTGATACATGCAGTCTGCTACCTTGGTCTACAACTGGGCAGGACTTGGGAATTTGGCACGAAGCACAGCTAAGAGAGATACAACAGGCACCAGCCAGGTGGGCAGGTCCAGAACAATAGCAGCAGGCAGGAGTACCTGCTATGTAAAAACACAGACATAGGCATATATAGTTTATGAATGAAGAGCAAGTTTACACAGCTCCTTCTTATTCATGATGGCCTATTTTCCCCTATTTAATATCTTGCACAGTTAATTTCAAACTGCTCTGCTATCAGAACTTGAGAGCAGCAAACATATGCACCATAAAATATATTTAAATTTGGAAGCGTTTGGAATTATTTCTGTCATCCTGTAACTAGAATCGTGGGATTTCTGTATTGGTATGTTCCATGCCTTTAACTGTGGCTAATTTGTTTATAAGCCACCATTAATCCTGGCTGTATATTTTCACAGTTTGGGTAAACACTTCATTTGCATTAAATTTACAGCATTAATGAGATGTGAAATTTAAAATGCTACTTGAAACATAAATGATGTAAGAAAGCAGAACAAAAAAAAAGTGTTTTATCACATCTGAAATCAGTAAACCAATTTAAACCTATTAAAACAGGAATGATGTGTCGCCCAAGATTTTAGCTTCATAACTCATCCTCTTGGACTGAAAGTCCAAAATGAGGAGTAAAACATCTGGAAAATATGAAAGAGCTCAAAAACACAAATTGTGTACTGCTTCTCCTCTGATGGGCTTTTAGATCAGTTTTCAGTTTTTGTCTTGGGAAGCTAAAGGCTAGTAAGTTCTCAATAGCCAATAAGATGGAGAAAAATATCCTGGCCAAGACTCTGTTACTCATGGATGTTATCGATACAGGCCACAGAGATGGAAAAGGTCTTGAGCCAATTTGAGAAACCCTGTTTAGAGAGGCAAGAAACAAAAGATAAATGAGAAAATATTCTGGAAAATGTAATGATCAGTTTCTTTCCCAGAAGCCCCGGGAGCCCCATTCTGAGTCCAGATCAGAGGCAGCATGGAGAGAGCACCAATGCGAAAGCGTGCTACACCGTCACACCTGGGTGAAACTTGCCCACCTGTTGCTGATGTAGGAAGGATGGGTCTCTTGGGCTTAGTCCCACATATCGATTGGCTTGAGATGTGCCTGAGGCTGTGTAGGCTGATTAAGGAAGAACAAAAACAAAGATAAAAATTGTGAACTATCAGAATGAACACCCTGTCCATGTAAAAGAAACCCAGAGAAGTGGGACTTGCAATAAAAAAAAAAAAGTGTCTTTATTTTTCTAGTCTTTTGTCTGAGTGAACACCAAGTGATATAAAAGAAATGGCAGTTGACCTCAAATCACCTAGTTTATCCCCCTCCCCAAAAATTTGTCCAGTAAACCACATCCCATCCTTTGGTGTGGGCATCTCACACTTACTTGCTCCAGTTATACTCTTGCAGGAGTACCGAGAACTGGCTAAACAGAAGGGTCCTTTTCCTACTTGAACTGTTTCACCAGATACTAGCTGTCTAATAATGGAATAATCAATGATGGTCTGTGATTCTAAATGTAAAAGCAGATTGAAAGTCTATTGGGAAAAAGTGAAAGCTTGTAATGAGTGGGATTTAAGCAGATGTGCTTGATGATATAGAATGAAACATGTCTTACTAAGGAGAAAAATCCAGTATTACTAACATGAAGGAGAAGCCTATATTTATTATATCATATTGAGTGAATTAGGTCAGTATTTTATTCAGTGTGAAAATGAACTTAAGTTTGATAGAGGTATTTCTGAAAAAAATTCTTTCTTTTCCATAAGCACAAAAAGTCAGTTTCTTCTTACTGGTCCAGAGAAGGAGTGATGATGGCACCTTTTAAATACTCTGCCACCAGGTGGTAAGTACATATGGTGAATATTCCTTAAGTTATTTAGTCTCACCTTAAAAGCACTTTTTGTAGAGGTGCTTTTTTGGTACACAGTGAATTTTCCAAAGAAAACCTATTCCTTATGATTTGTTTGTTTTCACAAGGAAAGCAGTTCCCAGCACTAAAGCAATCCCATTGCTCTGTGTTGGAACAAACAGAAGAACTACATTTTCACCATTCATATTATATCTATAGGTCTGAAGGAAGCTAAAACGTTTGGTTTAACACTATCAGATTACTGAGAAATCCAGACATTAATTTTTAAAAGCCTTTTTTTTCAAACAGAATATATTAATTCTGCCCTGTTTATTCAAAGGATTGCAGAACTAGATCCATGGAGGCAACTTTTTAAAACAGTGAAGATGCTCACAATTCAGCATTACTTACTCTTGAATAAAGGGCCCCTCTAAGGGCATCCATAGCAGCCAGTGGCCCCCATTCTCTAGGCCTCTGGAAAGCAATGCACAGCACAGACAGCTGGAGAAGAGCCTCAACCTTATAGAGCAAAAAGTTTGTGGTATTTTCTCTTTCCAGCCGTGAGAAAGAGACTACCTTGGTCTATGTGTGTTTTCTTTAATTTTATTGACTTATCAGTTCAATGACCAATTTCTCATTATCAGTGTTGTCTTGGGAGCTGGAGCTACAAGTTTGTTTATAGGAAAAACAACTCACTGTATTTCTTTTATGCAGGAGTGGAAAATGGACTGATACAGCTGTCTTTATACAACCAAGATATTTCTTCTGAATATTTTATAACTTTACTAATCAAATCAGATGCTTTTTCTGACCAGCCTATAGGTGAGTATTAGAACAATTCATTAGCAAGCAGGCTGACAGCACTCCCATAGTGAGCTGTGATTGTTTGGGTCTGATCTTCCCCTGAAGGTCATCTATTAATGTCACTAGAAGAGTAGGTACTTGAAGTTTCTAGAACTTGGTTTAGACCATTTATGCTGGGATAGTCTTTCAAATACTTTAAATAAAAAATCTTTATTTTCTATTTGCCTTTATTTAAATTGCGGACTTTACTCAAAGATGCTAACACATCCACTTTTGAAATTTAGTGGCTATAGTGTACATAGCAAACCTTTAGAACAAAAGAGTTTTTAGTCTTCCTTGACTGGATTTCATCTATCTGTGCATTCAGGGAAGTGTTCACTAGACACTCTACCAACAGATCAGTTACAAACATTAATGATTATTGATGGGAATTATAAGCCTACAGGGACTGATTAGGCTATGGGGCCTCAAGAATTTTGAGAAAGAAATGTTGAATTCACTGTACACTCATGGTACCGTACATTCTGCTTGCAGTGTTCCTTCCCAGGTTTTCAGAAGCCACCAAAAAAAAAAAAAAAAAAAAAAAAGGAAAGCATCTCTCCAAAGCCTGAGAAAGAGCAAGTCAGTGGTGTCTCTGTAATTTCACTTAGAAATTTCCAGAGCATGTCAATTTTTTTTGCTCTAGGAAAGAAAATGGAATCTTTGAATTTCAGATATATAATGCATAATTGGTGAGGAGCATGCTAATTCCTCCTGACTAGATTTTTATCCACTCCACTTTACCAGCTCCAGTTCTAGGAAGCCAGTAGTTTGGATGAAGCCAATTGAAAAACCATGTAATAATTTTTTGTGTATTTATGAGTATTCTGTGTGATGAAGCAAAGCAATCATTGGTTTATTGTATGTAAGTTCACTATGTAAGTTCACTGGCTAAATCTGACATTTAAAATGTTATGACCATTTTAAAAAGCGTAGTACCTGATGTACCATGATAAGCAAAAAAAAGAAAAGAAAAAGAAGTCGCAGACAATGAAAGTGCAGGAAGCTTACATGTGCCTAATACTCAGCTTTGGCATATTCTCATCCACATCTAACATCCTGTAACTGTTTTTTGCAATGACATACCCTACAGCACTGTAAGTGTGCAATTATCTTACAGAGGCACTGATTTAGTCTGCCTTGTGAAGGGAATTGACTCCTATAGGAATGCTCCAATAAGTAACAATGATCGATGGTCTGTCTGGGTGACACAGAAACCTCGTATACTGCGTCATGTTATTCGGTGTATTTTCGATGTATACCTTGAACAAGCAGGCATGACTTATTCTTATTAGAGCTGTTTATTCAAACAAATAAGCTTCTCCCTTTTCAAATATGATGTTGAGACTGAAATTTGATAAGAGAGAGCTTGTCACAGCCAGGCCACATACATGCCTGCTAGTTCCACATAAATGAGAAATCTCCATCTGGTCTGAAAAGTTGCCTTGTGTTCCACCTTGGATCAGATATCCAATGGTGCCTTTGATGGCCATTTCTCATTTCCTACAGAAATACTTACTGGTTGCTGTAGGTGAAGCTGCCTCACCTTCAGTGGATGTAGTGATGGGTTTAGTATCTGTCATGGTCAGGGTCACAGGTCGCACTGCACTGGGATGGGGAGAGGGTGCCAAGACAGGTGTGAAATGGCCAGGCACTTTCCCTACCACTTGACCACTGCTGTTAGGCTACAAAACAAAAACAGAATGCCGGGTGAAACAATCCAAAAGGCAGTCGTCTAGCCCAATAGCTCCGTTCAGCCCACCTGGCTGTGTGAACCCTGTGTACTTGCTGGGACTGCCACAGGCCCACACAAGTCTGAGTCATGGAGACCAATCAATGGTTAGTAGTAAAAAGAAGCAGCAGCATTTAATAGAAAGTCTTCACCTTCAAAACACTTTATATAGGTGAATTCATCTTTACAACAGCCCTGAGAGCTGGGCAAAACTGGTCCTTTGGTTCGGAAGCACAGAAGACTCAAGTGGAGACTTACATGGTGAGCCCAAGACAACAATGTAAATCTTTCCTGAGCTAGTGAGAATGTGAACCATGCCTCCTTCTCCTCTGCTCTTCGTTTTCTGCAATGAGTCAGTTCTGGCTTTCAGAACACAAATTTCACCTAATGATGCTATCACTGACACACAAAGATGACAAGGATATCCAGGAGATCAAACCCATTAAACTCAATAGTTTCCATCATTTACGGTCAAGGCTCATCCTCTGCGTTCAGAAACTCTAGCTCTCTGTGACACACAGGGACACCTGGACACACACATCAAGCAGTTTAGATTCTAGGATTTCCACTTAACTTTTGATGCTTTACTAATAGGAGCAGATAGAATGATATTTAAAGCATTTAAAATTTCAGACCCACACAATGATATACAATGATGGGCTAGGTCTGACCTTACAGCTACAAATAAAGATTTCCAAAGTCAATTAAAATGTGCTGAAGTAAAGCAGAGGGCAATCAAATATACTTTGTTCCTTAAGTTACTCCTCCACTGCTGGGCATGGAGAGTTACACAAAACATTATTGTTGACATTTGTGGGAATCAACTGAGAAAATCCCCTGGGCAATGATAGAAAAGATATTAATATCTGAGTTTTAGACCCGGGTATGAAAATAGTATCTGTGGTAGGAGACAAAATCCTAAGGGTACACAGTTTGAAAAAAAAAAAAACTGGAATGTATTTTTCTAGACAGAGAGTGCTATTCTTGATTACACTCATGTTGAAATTCTCCACTGTTTGGTGTACATAACAATTTGCCACAAGAGTATTCCCCACAAATATTTAGCCTTTATAATCAGCACTGTTAAAGGCAAAGAATGCAATGAAGCAGCATATTTATCTAAATACCTGCACATAAATTACCAGGAGATATTTCTTTAGACAAAAATATGAACAGCTAATAACACTTAAATACTGTAACTTACAGACATGAACTAAACTTTGGTTGGGTTCCTCAGAGGCCATATTATTTATTCTATAAAGAAAATGGACTTCTTGAATATCCTGACTATTCATCATGAGTAATTTGAAGTATTTAACTTTATGTCAGGAAAATTGACCAGAGTTTCCCCCTACGGAAACCTATGAGAGAGTTATATCTTTAAACTAATTTTATTTAAAATAATCCACTGAATAGCATGACTGTCTCACTCTAATTGGTGCACCAGCAATGCAATTAATCTCCGAATTGCTGTGGGGAGGATGAGGCATCTCAGTTGCTAGACTTAACAATCAAAATCGATTCAGGGCTGGAGGATATCTGGGAAGGAATAGTGGACTACAGGTGAACAAGTGCTTATTTTTTCCCCCATTTTTAAAGCTAAAAGGTAAGTATTAAGAGTCCTCTTCTGAAATGCAAATTAATTGGTTTTGAGTTGGAGTTAAAAATCAAAGCATATATGATGTGCCCATAAAAACAATTCTGCGGTTTACTAGAAAGACGCATTTCCTTTCAAGGGGAAAAAGTAGTTTTTTCTAAAGCAGACCATCAGCTTCTGGTTATCTGAACATTGTACAAGACTGTTTTACATATCTTCCTCAAGAAAGATCTCATTATATCATTGGTGGTACATTTGGTATACTGTGTTCACCAAAATGGTTCAATAGGACCTACCTGAGAACACGGGATAGAAGAAGAATGGCAATAATGTCAAGAAAATGCTGCCACAGAATCTATTACCTCATCCATTCTGCAAGCTCTGCAAGTCTCCAATAGACATTGGAATGGAATCAACATGAGCCAACAGACATTTCTCTCATTTAAAAAGACTAAAACTGACAAAGAGGTCCCAAGCCAATACAGGCAACTTATCTGGAATTCAGGGTCAGAAGAATGGGGAGAGTTATTCCTTTTGGATCTTCTACTGATTCAAACAGACGAAGCTCTACTATAAAAGCTTCTCTCTTAAGGCTGTTAGATGAACCTTCATACCATAGATATGTAAAGAAAGACATTTTATCTGAAGATGAAGTTGAATGGCATTAGGAAAAGATTACCCTATATAGTACATTGCTCCTATTATACAAAATCCTGAGAGGGGATTTTTTTTTTTTTTAATTGAGATGAAAGTAAGATGCTTCTCTTAGAAGCTGGATCTTTACCTTAAAAATAGGGAGAAAAACAGAACAATATAGGCAGATTATCACCTAATATGCCCTCTTAACTTATAAAGAAATGGAAATATACCTAAAACAAGCACTGAATAATTAAAGAAATGCGTAACACTAAGGGCCTGATTTTAATTTGCATAATTTTTCCCCTAACAGTGCCTAATTAAGACATCAGTTAAAAAAAAAATCCAATGGAACTCTAAGATTTTCCACACTGAATTAACGTTAAGGACTTTTAATGGATGTCTTAATTAGACTTTGTTATTCATGGAAATTCTACACAAATTAAAATCAGACCTTGTGTGCACTGTTCCCAGCTGAGTCTAGCAAAATGCTCTATGGAACTGAGACTCTTGAATCCACGATCTGACAGCAAATTTTATTTCTAAACTGATACGTTAAGATCCCACTGTTTTACTTAGTAGTTCTTATTATAGTCATTAAAAGGCTATACCATTTGGACATTTTCTTCTAAAATAGAAATGGTTAAACTACAAATTCACAACTCAAAAATGGTGTATTTAGTTTAGTATTATTAGTCAATAGAACTAAAAGTACAGGTAACTTTTTAAGTAACCCAAATGGTGCTGGCTATGTTGTTATTCAAAATAAAACATTCAAAAAAGACTATTTTGCTTCATTTTAACAATTATCACCAAATATGATTTTTTCAGATCTTTCCCTTGTTAATTCTAAACTAATATGTACATACTATTCACTGGCATTTTAGTAACTGAACAGCATTAATGACAATGTTTATGACAATCTCTCAGAGCATTTAAAGGTATGATAAGGAGTGGACAGGAATCTTGAAGCTGAAGCAGCAATGCCAAATACCAGACCTTAAGATCAGAACTACATTACAGATTCTGGATATTATCATTTGTGCCAGCTTTGGCACAAAGACTATCTATATGACAACGATTTTCCTCTTATATGAATCCCTATGAAGTGACCTCTCCATAGAAGAAGCCACATGTTTAAGGAGTGAGAAAGGTACATGAGTCACTATATTTACACAATAAAAGTCCCTAAAACCACTATACAATGTTTAAAAAGAGAGAGAGAAAGAAAGAAAAAAAGAAAGACACTTCTGGTAATGTCACTCATTATTAAATGTAGTCATGTCTGTGCAAAGAATAGTCAAGTAGTCATCAAACACTGAAAATGTTTACATTACCAAAGCTTATTTTAATACCTACTAGTTGGTCTAAAAATACAACTGTAAGTTCTTTTGTGTGTGTTTATTTTAGCGCATACCTTGCTCCTATGTTAAACCAGGTATTTCAGAGGTGTGAACTCCAGCTCAGAGCTTTTTTTTGTCAATGTACTTTCTGCATAGACTTTCTTTTCAATCAATAAAAATTCAAAAGCATCAAAACAGACATCCTCACAAATGCGCCCCTTTGGGGCAATACATTTCCTACCTGTCATTCAGCTACCTTTAAATAAAAACTTATTGAGTCACCAAGAAACTTCCTGAAGATGGATTTCAAAAGCTTGAGGTTTTGCCAGACATACTGTCTGAATGAGCTTCGTGTTCTAGAGTCAGACCTGTTCCATCTCCCTTAGGCTCTAATCTTATTTTCTCTCTTGTTTTTACCTGGCTGGTTTGCGGACTGGATGGGTCATAAGAAGGTACATAGTTCTTCAGAGTATCCTGAGGATTCAGGTGGGGAGGATATCTGATTGTTGGATGAGAAAAGTAGCTCGACGGGGCTGGAGGAAGAATAGCTTGTGTTGGAAATGGCAGCGGTGAGGGTGGAGGTGGAGTTCGAGTCGAGATGACTGCACAGGACAGAAAAGGGGAGAATGACATCAGGTGTGGAGCCCACTGCTCCGTCCCGCCCCCTAGAGCCACATGAGGCTGTCACCCTGACAGCTCCTCACTGCTTCCCTGTGACCTGCCCCTATTTTCCCGCAGCACTCTATTGTCCACGCTGGCAGTGAGAACACACAGACCTAACCCCACTCTGGGGAACTAATGATCTGGTTTTCTAGATCCATGAATGCTGAGACAAAGGAAGTTTCTCTTTTATAGGTTAAGCCAATATTTCATAAAACATTTCTTTAAGCAGAGTTATTTCCCATCAGAATACAATCTTTGATCAGAAAGTCTTTGTGTCTTAAGTCCAGACCAACTTGCACATTAATTAAAGGGCAGGGGCACCCACAGATGCTCTGCCGAAATTCAAAACAGAAGCATAGTCCAATTTTAAATAAATATTTTCCCTATACATCCTAGCGGGTGGTTGGTTAAAAGGGAAGCCAATAACTAGTAAACAATAATGTGCTGAATAATTACCTGATCTTTGTATAAATGCTCATGAACATTTGAACACAGCGCCTGGGAACTCTTTTTCCTAATGAAAATGTTCCTTTCCAAAACCAAAAGAGCTCTATTCTGTAACTATTTTTCTTCTACTCTAACTTTTATTACACGTAGCTTAAAAGATGTTGTTAAGATAAGATCAAGAATAAAACCCACAGAAATGTGAATTTAAACTTTCATATAGGCATATTAACTTACCAATAAATCACAAAGGGAAATTATATATAAAACATATGCGATGTAGACAATGTTTAATTGTATTGTAATTTTTCAACATCAGTATGACCATAATTTATTGTTTAGTTTTTGAAATATAATTCTTAAGTTTGAAAAATGGGGAAAGAATATAATTGCACGATCATTATCTCTATAATGTTGAGGAAAATAACCACACTAAGTACAATTTAAGAGTACCAAAGAGTATATGTAGAAGTGAAGATTAAATGTCTATTTCCATTTAATATTTTGATCCAAATCATAGGAAATTACATATGATAAATGTTTAGTGTTTTATGAGACAACTTAGCAAACAATATGCAAAATAAATTCTTTCCATGACATATTAATGAAAATGATCTGGACTAACTTATCTCCAACTTTGTAATTATGTACAAATATATATATATATATATATATATATATATATATGCTTTTAAAGGGATATTATTTATCTTCTCCAAAGAAAGCTTTCTTCAGAAACTATGAGAAATTAAGAATGTGTATCAGCAAAGAATCATAAATTCAATTTTATGGTCACAAGTTGCTTCCTGAATGTCCGGGCCACTCGGAATCCTCTGGATTGTTGTTACAATGCAGATTCCAAGGCCTAACCACAGACCTACTGGCTGAGACCCTCCAGGGGTAAGGCACCAGAAAGTACAATTTAAAGAAGTGCCTCATGTAATCTTTCCACACTGAAGTACGCAAATCCTCCAACAAAGGGACGCATTTCAGAGAACAAATATTTCTTTAAACGAAACTCCTTTTTGACATACTACTCTGTTGAAGAAGAACATACATCTGGAAGTATAATTTAAGGAAATGCAAACACCCAAGTTAAATCTTTTTTACTTGGTGTTGAAGTGCACTTAATCTCAGCTCAATTTAACCATGGTCTTCACCTGCATCTGTGCACAAACCCTTGACCATGGTCTTCACCCGCATCTGTGCACAAGCCCTTGAAAGATACATATGCAGTTCCATCTTGGGCCCCCTGGGCTTTGAGATCAAGGTGGCACCAGTAGTTTCAGAGACATCTTTGTTCAATGGAACTGGCACATATCAAATCAGGCCTCAGGCTCTAGGCTACCTTGTACTGTGCTCACAGAAGCTGTAGCTGGCCTGATATAAGCTAAGAAGAATGTAATATTTCAACTGAAAGTAAAAATGGCTACCTTGTATCAATAAAATTCATTCTAGTCATCAGAAAAAGGAGAAGCAAAATACAAGGCAGAAAACTTTTCCCTTGTTCATGAAAGAATTCACACATGCATACATGTATGTATGTGTATTTCCTGCCTACATTATTGCAAAGCCTTCTTCATTGTCTTTCCTCCAGTCTCACTCCTTCCAAAACAGCCTTTATAGTCTTATATGAATGAATTTTGTAAAATAGCATCTCAAGGATGTAACTTTGTTGCTAAAAATCTTTCCATGGCTCCCTACCACTTCCAGAATGAAAGCCCAACAACTTCACAGGTTTGTACAGTCCTCAAGTGCTGTAGGAAACCCTCCCTGGCTCACTTCTTGGGCTTTATATCTGGCCACTCTCTTTCCAGGCCACATTGAGATATTTGTGGATCCCTAGATACAAGGCAGTTCCTTGCCACAGTGACCTCTCTGACACAGATACAGGCTGTTCACTTTGTCTGGAACAACCTTCCTCTTGGCTTTTTCTTCTTTCTTGTGGCAAATTCACTCTTTAAATTTTAAGAACACATCTCTTCCAGGCATCTAATCCTTTTCCAAGTGTCTGCTCCTGTTCAGATTTCATGCCTAGATGATGTGGTACTCTTGTCTCCATGCTGTCACATTAGCTCTTTACAGACAGAAACTGTCTCTCATGACCAAGGTGCCATGCCTACCATAGGCCCTAATACATTACATACTGAGTAAATATCTGGTGAAGGACCAAGGTGGAAGGCTTATCTAGGTTTTTCATGGTTTATTCTATAAAAGTGTACTATTTAATTTTTTCCAAATGTCAGAGATAAGAATATTTTGTCATAATAAATTAATGATTTGATTGCTAAGTTAATTTTGCTAAAATAGTCAACATTACAGATCTGTGAAATAATTACAGATTTTTTGACGTATCTTAGCAGTACAAACAATATAAATGTAAGAATTTTATAACATTGATTTATATATTATTTTCTTAATTAAATAATTTTCTTGGTAGTAGCAATAAGGGCCATGCATTTTTTTTTTTACTATAACATACACTTAGAGACCAAAGCTAAGAATTTTTTTTATAACTGAAGTTATATCCTTTGAATAAAGGTTTAAAAGCCAGATTCAATTTGTTTGAAAAATCAGAAATTGCCTATCTATTAATTTAAAGCAGTAGGAGTATCGGTACAAACATATTTATATACAAAAGTTCTGGGGCGCCTGGGTGGCTCAGTGGTTGAATGTCTGCCTTCAGCTCAGGTCATGGTCCAGTGGTCCTGGGATTGAGTCCCGGATCGTGCTCCCACAGGGATCCTGCTTCTCCCTCTGCCTATGTCTCTACCTCTCTCTCTGCCTCTCATGAATAAATAAAATCATAAAAAAACAAAAAACAACTTTATCCACCAAAAATTCAGTATACTCCTTTTTAGGGCTCAAGAGTAACAGGTAGAAAGTATAAAGTATTGCTTATTATTATATCTCACTTTCAATTTTTTAAAAAGATTTTATCAATTTATTTATGAGAGACAGAGAGAGAGGCAGAGACACAGGTAGAGGGAGAAGCAGGCTCACTGCAAGGAGCCTGATACAGGACTCGATCCCGGGATCCCAGGATCATGTCCTGAGCTGAAGGCAGATGCTCAACTGCTGAACCACCCAGGCATCTCTCACTTTTAATTTTTGAAAGAGGATTTAGTTTAGTTGTTCTTTAAAGTATAAATGTGAAATACTGTATTCTTTTTCCTACATAAATTATTAGACATAGTATCAAGTATACTAGCTCACAGAAAAAATTTATTTGTGCACATAAAAAATGCCAAAGAACCTCTTTTATTTTTCTGATTAATTTCACTCCTAAATAAGTAATTAAATATTGATTTTTGCATAGAAAATAACATCTGTGGAAATAGTGCCTGTATATCTTAATGCCTCTGGAAATACTCCAAACTTAGCAACATATTTGAAATTCCATCTTTCTTTAGTCAAATAACATAGAATGCGGACCAATCCTGAAGCTATAGTTAAAGATAACCATGTACCCCACTTCTTCTAATTTCTTGTGATTGTAATATTTTCAATAATGGCAATTAAAAATACATTCATGAATGTTATTCAATTGAATGCTTTGGAAATCTTTTCTCATATTGATAAGAAAAAAATATATATATATTTTTTTTTTAAGAAAAAAATATTTGATTGGATCTGACCCTCCCTCTTTTGGTTGAGAAAATATGGCCACCCAGCTGTAATTATAACTCTTGCTCCATCCCTGAGAGTGAGCTCTGAAAACAAGAGATAAGCTTCTCCTCTATGCTTGAAACTCCTCACCACTGTGTGCAACTCCAGGTATTCCGGGATGATGGTGCTGGGGGAAAGTGCTCAATCTTGGGGAAGAATCTTGTGGCGATGTAGAGCTGAACAGTGGCTTTTCAGGCTTCTTCATAGTAGTCGGAGAAGACATATCTGAAAAGGAAGATGGAAAAACCCAAACGTTATGACCTCCTTTAGCTACAAAGTTCATGTTAATATAAGAAGAGATCTCATTTTCTAACATTTCATTATTTCTGTACTTCGGCTCTCTACAAAATATGTATGGAGGGTCAAATGTCTAGTAATGTTGGAGATTTGAAATATCTGTCAGAAACAATCTCCACTGAAGTTAACCCAAGGCTTTATTAAAATTATCATCAGAATTATTTCTCCTACTAAATAAATCTTGAACTTTTGAAAAGCTAAGTATCATGTTTCCCTTGGCGCCTTGGTTCACATTAAGGTCTTTTTTACCTCAGCATTTCATTCTTAGATTTATACGATTCTGGGGTTTGTCTTTTGACCTGCTGACTACACTGTGGAAAAAAACAGAAGAAAACCTGGTGCAAATGTGAAAAACAACCTTTGGGTATGCTGGTAAGTCTATCATTGATTTAACATCTTCTGTGGAAAACTCATTACTTGTTTTACAAAAAGTACATTCCTTAATTTGCTCATTCTGCAAATATTTATTGGCCTCCTTTATCTGCCAGGTAAAGTGAAGATGTTATGAAAAATACAAAGTAACTGCTGTAGGGATACTCACTGTCAGTGAAGAGGAGAATGATAAGAAGAAAATGGCTGTCAACCGCTGAGAGGGAGAAAGTGTGTTGAGAGCTGAGGTGTTGTGTTTGCTGCTACATCTCCAGCCTCACTGCACAAGGACGGTGACCACTTTAGCCTTCCCAGGTTAAGGAAGATGCCTCAGTGGCACCGTGTTTAAAATGTGGATGAGGATGATACTCCCAGACAGAGGAAATGTTCAGAGGAAGGGAGGCAATAACATCAGCAAGTAGTACAAGTAGTGTATGGCATAGCTGGCAGGACCCACACAATAAGGGGCCATGGACTTTGTGTATAGATATCTGAATGCTTGCCTTGATGGGGAAGTGCTACTGATGAGCAAAATATGATCACACATTAACAGTTTAAAGCTATCCTTCCCGAAACTACATGGAGGATGGATTAGGCAAATGGAGACAGCAATCACAGGGACCCCTTAAGATGACAGATTTATTAATATACTCCCTCCATAAATATTTACTGAAGGCTTAATTTATGCCAGACACTGCACCAGTTGCTGGAGACACAATGGTTAACTAGATTAGATTAAGTTTCTGCCTCTACAAAACTTAAAAACTAGGGAGGGAGGGCATACATACAAGTTAAAAGGTAATTATAAAACAGTGTGAAAATTGCTATGGTAGATAGCACTACCACAATTATTAATTCATAGCCAATCTTATTTCACCTTTATGCCATCTACACTCCCTCCTGTTTCACTCTGAAGCAAACTGCAGACAGCACATAATTTCACTTATAAAATGTTTCAATTTGTATCTCTAAGAGAAAAAACTTTTTATTTTTAGAAACCTAAAACTTTAGCATATTAAATATATATACATGCATATACATACATAATGTTCATTTTTTAACTTAACAAGAGAAAAAACCTCACAGTGCTATTTAAAAATTTTTTATGGTGCTATTAATGTAAGAAACTGGTGATCATTATGATTTGCCATTTGAAAAATCACATAAGCACTGGTAAAAGCATCCAATGAAATTAAATATGTGTTTTCAGTACACTGGCACTTAAAGAATGGAATTGTAACTGTTAAAACAGTAGATATCACAGTGTACAAAAAATGACAGGTGTATTTGTAGCTATAATTTGTGATTAACTGGCTTTCTCACTAACCTATCAGAACTTCGATGCGTTGGTGAGCCATTTCCTTATATCTTTCACAAAAAGAAAAAAAAGAAGAAAAGAAATTGCTAATGAAACCATGGCAATTAATGCTGCTACAAAAAAGAAAGAGGAAAACTGTTGAGACTATTTAAAAACATACAAAACAAAGTTCCTTTCGGCTAAGGTCCCTTAAAAATGCCAAAAATAATACTTAATTTCACTAAAAAGCTACATGATTTGAAAAGGTAATACTACAAATAGAAGTTTTGGCCTGCTAGAAGCTAATCACAGACATATATAGGTCTTCAGGAGAGGAAAGAACCTTTATTTCATCCCTCACTTTGCAGATAATGTAGTAAGTTTCTATTCCAAATTTTTAATTTGAAATTAACTATTTGAAAAAGAAATCTATTGACACTCTCATGCTTTACCTGTGGTTAAATATAGATCTCAAATAAAATTAACCAGTGTAATAAGTTTCTAAAGACTCCACATCTAGGACTACCTGAGTGGCTCAGCTGGTCAAGCAACCTACTCATGGTTTGGGCTCAGGTCATGATCTCAGGGTCATAAGATCAAGTCCCTCACTGGGCTCCACACTCATCAGGGAGTCTGCTTAGAGATTCTCACCCTCTCCTCTCACTTGCACACTCTCCTCTCACTCTCACTCTCTCTTTCTCTCAAATAAATAATCTTTGAAAAAAAGAGAAGACTCCAGATATAAGCAATAGAGCCTTTACTATACATTACTGAAAAATAATGAAATATGCCAGAGCTTGGGCAACAGAATGAATATTATTATAGTTCTGTCATTTCTGGGGACGCTCAATCAAGGCTATTGCAAGTACTGTACTGTTTCCAAATTTTCATTAAATGTAGCTGAATTCACCTGAGTAATTTTCTGTAAAGAGCACATAAATCAAGGGTGTTTGTCAGAAGTTCAAGAAGATGGGTGATTACGTAATTTTTGGGAAATGAAGCCTTTGCATTTTCTTACTCAAAATAATACACTTGGCTTTCCTGGGTAATTATTACAAGTCGATTTATTGTTCAGGTTCTCTTTAGGCATGTACTGAATAATAATGGTACCTTCATGTTCAGAACACACAAAGGAATTACCGAGGCCAACAGGGCAGACAAATTAAAATTCACTCTTCAAGTTGTAAAAGGGACCACAAATTGTCTTCTCCTCAAACAATCAAGTGAACTTATAAAAGCAAAAGTAAGAATGAGAAGGTCTACTGTTTATACTGACACTACTTCTTTTAAAAAGATAAAGAATGATAATATGGAAAGTGAGCTTAATCACCACTGTCTTCCCACTAGATGAAATTATCTTTGAACCCATTAATCAATAAAGATACACTGGTACCCTGCTTGTGCAAGGCATATGCTAAGTGTTTGGGGGACACAAAACGACCCACTACCCACCACGGCCACAGGAAAAAAACTCACTGCAATAGAGAAAGAATAAAAATAAAATCTCAATTATCTGGGAGAAGTAAGGGTAGAGTTTCTAGCTATTACATTTTAATCATGAATCAAACTTGTATTGTTTTGATTTTAATTTTATTTTGAATGTCTGCAGTCTAGTAGACCTCATGCCAAACTGAAAAATGATACTGCTTCTATTTTTAATGCATGTCTAGGCTACAAAAATAAAAAAAAAATGTTTGAGGAATGAATATATAGGAGAGATGGTTTTAAGTGACCTTTCTCTGGAGAAAAACAAATGTCATGCTTTTCACAGTGTATTGTCCCTCAAGCTAGAAGAATAATACATAAAAAGATTGAGCTGAAAATAAGTTGAATAATAATAAAGCTGAATAATATATAAATATATAAAAAGTTGAATAATAATACATACATAATAATGCATACGTTGAATAATAGATGAAATAAAGAAGTTGGCGAGAGAAGCAAGATGATAAGAAAAGGATTATGTGGTGTTTCTTGTGGTGGGAAGGAGGCAGGAATTGCTGGTGGTCCATGAGAAAGAAGCAAAGACCAATGAGGGGTTGCTGTCAAAGACACCTAATTGGATTTGGAAAGTAACAATTTATAAATGAACTGATCTCAAGAAGGAAATGCTTTCCAAAAGTATATTTTTTGTTCCGTTTCTTGTAGCTTCTACTAAGCCCTTTTCACTAGTACCTGGTTAAATGAAAAACTGCCTGTCCAGTCTCCTTCCAAGCCTTCCTCCTCATAGTTCATTGCAAAACCAGTAGTTGAAATCATCTCCTTCTGATAATATCTTCCTCAATTTAAGATCTATGATGGTATCACATTTTTCTGTAAGTTTTTCCTTACCATTCCATTTTGCTTAAATTCTAGCTAAACTCATTTACTTATGGCCTCCTGGAGGAGGAAACCAGGAGGAATGTACTTTTAATTTTTAACTCTGTCTTTCTCCACTGATGATATTCCCTTGGGCTAGAGTATGATGTTTTTCTCCCCTCTTATTCCAGCTATATAACATTATTTTATCCATTGAACTACCTTGATTTATTTTCTCTCCAAGCAACAACTCCTGGGACTGTGGAGGTATAGATTTCCTTAATGATCTTCTGTTTGTGTCTGATATCATCTGAAGGATTTATTATTATGATTATGATTATTATGATTATTATGATTATTTTGTACTTGTTCTATCCTTTGTGTGTGTGTGTGTGTGTGTGTGTGTGTGTGTATGCTTGACTTGAGGGTCAAAAGACATACGGAGGCTGGAAGAACATGCTCAGGGAGAGAATTTTTAAAAAAATCTAGCACTGAAAGACAGTAGAAGAGGTAGAGCAGATACTGCATCTAGGCAGTTTATCCTAGAATTGCGTGCATACGAAAGAAGCTGTATGGTGGACTGGTAACTAGTACATAAGTAAGTAAAATAACCAGTCCATATATCGGAAAATGCATGGTTGCATGAGCAGATCTCATCAAATGAGAAGTAACTGTATGTAAGGCAAAAAGAGAAAACAAAATTAGTCACTCAGTTTCTAATAAGTGTGAGAAGCTAGGACAAGGCCTCAAGTTCAAGATGTTAAATAAGACCACCTGCTCCCTGACTTGGCAATTCTTATAGTTCAGCAGAAAGGACAGATATTACAAATACAAATACAAAAATTCACTAATTGCAATTGTGATATCAGATTATACAGAAGATTCTACTTAATGACAGAAATCAACAAAGCTAATTTAAAAAAAAGGAAGATTCACATTGATGGTGTTATTCTTCAGTGTCTATACCCATGTTTGGATTTATAATTGGACAATTAGCTATGGCTTTAGCAACCAATTGTGAAGTCAAATACATCATAAAAGATTACTAGGTAGGAAAAAGTTCCACCCATATAAGTTGGTTCACTTAGATTTAAACATAGCTTTAAATAAGTATTTTGCAAATCAAGTCATCCCATGATTTTTACTAGCAAAAGTATAAATTTTTTTGGCACTGGGACATACATACATCCTAAGCCCTGATGTGTCATTCATTTCACAGCATCACTTCAAAGAGATAAAGGCTTAAGCAAATAAAGAGTTAGATCAACTCATCTCCCAACAAGGTAATTTCATCTACAAAGGAAGAGTGTTGCTGTGAAACACAGCGTATGCACTCGACTCATCAGCAGCTTGCACAAATGGCGCTCCAGATGTATATCTGTTCAAGTCAGCCCAAGGCAACAATTTTGATCAATTCTAATGTGATAAAATGCTGCAGGGAAAGTGTGCAGAAACGTGTTTACGTCAGCCCTTAATTAAACTGTTGTTCACTTCCAAAGAACCTTAGGAAACACTAATGAGACATGAGTTTTGGCAATTTCTTCATCAAAGCAAAGACCCCTTCCTCAGTCTGTAGCAGCCTGTCATCCAAGTTGCTCCCGGGATAAATGTCACATGGCACTCCAATCAGTTAGCCACCTGTTAGTAGAACTTCACTGAAGTCAACTAGTGATCTAGGGCAAGCTCAAACAGCCACCTTAACACCTGTCTGTCTGGGACACCTGCTCCTTTTTTACATATAGTAGAGCAATATGTTAACTTTTCCAATATGCTTGGATAGATTAAGGTTACAAATTGAATTTCTATCACCTACATAAAAAACACATTATTTTCTTAAAAAAAAATCTATTCTTCTTCCCTATAATGACACTTACAGTTTACAACTATTTCAAATCAATTATGTAAAAGCATAAAAGTGTTCTAGATGCTATTAATTTCAGCATGATATAACATTAAAATATATTAACTGTGTCATTCCTATAATTTGGAAAAACATAGTTCTATCTAGTTAACAAAGAAACAGTCTCAAAATATTTTAACAGTGCAATCCTTTTCCATATTCCTAAGTCGTCTTTCTTATTTATGCACCATGCTTGGAAACAAGTCCAAATGAACCCTCTAGGTTCAAGTCATCATTTGCTGGCTTCTCTTGGTTTCCAGTATTTAAGTTAAGATATGTTTTATTATGAATTGCTTAAGGAGCTACCATCATTGTTAAAAATGTCTTCTTTATTTTTTATATTATCAAGCTGCTGAACAGATGTTACAGGATTTTTTTTTTAAGATTGTATTTATTTGAGAGAGAGCGAGCATGAGCAGGGAGGAGGGGCAGAGGGAGAAGCTCACTCTCCACTGAGCAGGGAGCCCGATGTGGGGTTCCATCCCAGAACCATGGGATCATAACCTGAGCTGAAGGCATATGCTTAACACCATCTGAGCTGCCCGTTTTTTGTCTTTTTTTTTTGTTTTTTTTTTTTTGTTTTTTCAGAAGAAAACTCAAGGTGCAATGAAACTGCAATAGGGAGGCCTCTGTTACTCCTGACCCTTTGGGATGAGCGTGACAGAGACCAAACAAGTAAAGTGCATAAGTGGTACAACTTGGTTTTGATAGTTCCGTGACTCAGGTTTGACAAGATTATGTTATACTGACAACTCTTGCCAAGGCAATACCTCTCATAGCTTTCTAGGCTTCCTTATTTTTTTTTAAACTTTCATGTATTTTTTCCCCCTAGTTTTAGAAATTTACAAAAACCCTAGACATAGGAAATCTCAGAGCGGGAGACCACATTCATGGTGGGATAAGGCAAGGGTGGTCAACACATCCCTCACTCTGCTGAACCTCTGTCAAGCAATACAAAACACGGAGAGTGGAAAATGAACTTCAGCTCAACGGGAATCTCTGCAGTCCATTAATGTGCCGCGGTGGCAGCTGGAAGACAACATGAGAAACAACAATCTGCATAAAATAATAACGCTGGTTTGTAATAAATGAGAGGCCACCACATCTAGGGTGTGGGACGAGTTCAGGAGCTAGAAATCTGATACTTTTATGTCAGGCCATAAATCCAGAGTCAGTCCTGAAAGAAGGAAACAGCTTGGGCTCGGTGCCCAGAAGACAAGGAGAAGGCAAGGAACACAACTCTGCCAACTGAGTGCTCACAGAAACCAAGGATTCTCTTCCTCTGTTCTGGCCTGGGGGTAAATCAGGAGTAGGAGAAGGAAGTTTAAAGGTTATTTATAACCATATAAACGTTATGTAAAATACTGCAATTATCAAGCCTAGGACAGTCCAGCCCTAAGCTTTGATGTATTTATTTCGATTGTTTTCCTGTGGGGAACCAAGGGGATCTGTGCCTTACCAAGTTCTACCCATAGATAAAGGAGTGATGGCTGGGAAGTGCCCTGAGGGAGTGTGTCCCGCAGCAGAGCCTGTGGGCTATACCTTTGCCATGAAAGACACAACCTCTGAGGTAGGTACTGTGTCTCTATTTCCCCATTCTGCCCGCCCCCCCGCAAAAAAAATGGAGCTAACCTGGCTCACAGGAGAACGTGATGCGATGCACAATGGTTTCAATTAAATATAAATGATGAAAAAGAGGTGCATGGGTAAAGTAAAAAAGCCATGGGGACATTGTTCTTTAAAAATATTCATAGGACATGTTTAAAAATTGCTTACAGGGGGGTGTCTGAGTGTCTCAGTCGGTTAAGTGACTTATTCTTGAGCTCAGCTCAGGTCATGATCTCAGGGTCATGAGTTCAAGTCCTGCACTGGGCTGCATTACTTAAAAATAGATAGATGGATGGATAGATAGATAGATAGATAGATAAATAAATATATAAATATATAAATATTGCTTCTAGAGCCATGTGCTACATTTAAATGCTATGGGTATGACAGTGGAATTAAACCACTCAGGCACCACTAGTGAGAACATAAATTCATAAGACCTTCCTAGATTCCATACCAATATCTTTCAAAAGCCTTAGAAATGTACAATATTTAACTCAGTAATTCTACAGTAAGTGTATATTTATTCCTTTAACAAAATTTCATCAACTATCTACTTGGTGACATGGTGCCAGGGACTATGCTAGGTTTGGAAACAGTAACTAGAACTATACAAGAACACAATAATCAGATTTAAGCACAAAGATCTCTATACGATGATGATCACTGTGTCTTTATAATATAAAAACTTGCAAACTACTTACACGTCAATAAGCAAAGTAGACATTTAAAAATTTGGAGGATCTCTGGGTGGCTCAGTGGTTTAGCACCTGCCTTAGGCCCAAGGTGTGATCCTGGAGACCTGGGATCGAGTCCCACATGGGGCTCCCTGCATGGAGCCTGCTTCTCCGTCTGCCTGTGTCTCTGCCTCTCTCTCTCTCTGTGTCTCTCATGAATAAATAAATAAAATCTTTAAAAAAAAGTTTGCAGTATGCCTATACTACTAGGGGTGGCATATTATGCAGTCATCATAAAGTAGAAATTGAATGACATGGTAAAATATAGTTATATTATAAAAATCTATGTGATAGGATTTAAGTGAGTTTTATTTTCTTTTTATACTTGACAATTGTTTTTTCTAAAACACCCACAAGTGATTTTTATTACAATAAAAAAAATAAAGGTAAAAAATATATTTTTGGGGAAAAATACTGCCTGTGACTCCACAGAGCATTACAAATGGGTAGACAATATTGGATCTTGTTATGCTACTAGTTATTACTCTTCTTTTTTAAAAGATTTTTATTTATATATTTGAGAGAGAGAAGGAGCATGAGTGGGGATGGAGCAGAAGGAGAGGGAGAAGCAAAATCCTCACTGAGCAGGGAGCCTGACTTGGGGCTTGATCCCAGGATCACGACCTGGGTCAAAGGCAGATGCTCAACTGACTGAGCCACCCAGGCACCTCTAGTTATTTCCTTCTTAAAGTAAGGAAATACCTTATTGGTCGTCTAAGGTATTGGATGTTGCAAAAATATACAACGAAATGCTTACATTTAACATTTACAGTTTAGTTGGCTAAAGGCAAAACAATGTATTTTTGAGAATACAAGTGAAGAAAAGAGAATATCTGAATATCTGTTTCTAAAGACTCTTCTAGATGTAAAATTTTATGATTGTGTGGCAAATGTGAATAAGCCTTTCCCACACACTCCAAGTTAACAAAAAGCTCTGAATGTTATGACAAGACATATGGACTTAATCCCACTACAGTAGTTTCATGATGATGCCAGATGATTCAAAAAAATAATTAGCTGCCATGTTAAGAAAGTATCTCCATATATATATATTTACATTTATCACACTCTAAAATAACTCTGGAAAACGGCAAGCTACGTTAAGAAGAGATAAGATAGCATCTTCAATTAAATTTTTCAATCTTTTTAAATGAAATCAGTTCTTTTTTTAAAGGAGAAAATATGGTAGCCTTCATGTTAAATAAATGAAAATTCTTACTTTAATCACTGAGTTATTTAATCTTAACTACACTTGTGCATATTACTGTATTCTCCAGCAATTTAAAACATTTGTGATAGTTTAAGCCTCTCTCTATTGTATATTTCAATCCAAATACGGTAAGCTGCATGCTACTACAAGTCTCCATTTATCACATCTCTATTAAAAAAAAAGTCTCCAGGCTACACCTACACCCAATACAAAGTTAAAGCTTAAACCCCTTTGAAGCTCACAAACACCTTCCTGAGACATTAAAAAAAAAAAAAAAAGAAAAAGAAAAAAAAACCCTTTGAATAATGAAGAACAGTGCTAAAAGAATAAATACTGAATAAATGAAAACTGCTTTTTAAAAATACTTCAAAATGCTTTTGTCCATTAGGCAATTTCATTTTAACAGACAGACAATGACAAAGTGTCTTGAGTAATGTCAGAAAACCTCATTTGAAAGGAGGAAAAACACCACACAATTATGCAGGATTTCGAGTATATTTTAGTCCCTTATTAAGTATTGGCATAGGTAAATAGCTGCTATTCACCATGCCTCTGGGGAAAACCTCTTGGCTATAGAGGCTTATTAGTGTTAAGCATCTGAGAGCCATGGACTATAAAATAAAATCAATACCGTAACCTTAACTGTAAAAGTCAGAAAGATACTGGAAGAGTTCTAATTTAACAAGATTACAGATGAGATTTCAGAGGAGAACATTTGGGGAAAAGCCATGCATTTAGAAACATTTATGCTACAAGACATCTCAAGGTTTCTGTTGTTACTAATGCTGTTATTATCCTTGCTGGTAATGGTTAGGGTTGATTTAACTGATGTGTTACTTTAGTGGATTTACAGGAAAGTCCTAGAAATGATCTGGAACTTATTTCAAATAAAATCATTAAATTGAGGTAGTAAACTAATTGCTTAGGAACAATTATGATTTGATGTGGTTTAGTGTGGTAGAGAAAAAAAATCATGAAAATGTTAAGGTCGTTAGTTCAGCAGCTCAATGCAAATATGATTACTCTGCACAATATTCTATTTCTCTTAATGGAAAAGTAGTCAAAACCAGTATAAATTGTAGTGTTTAAGTTCAACCTAAATCTATATTTTTCCTCTAACAAATGTAAATGAAGAAAAAAAGAACATTCTGTCAATGAAATTACTATGATGGCATATTTATTATCCTAATGGTTTTAGAAATCACGTGAAATTGATCAGTAACAAAACCTCTATTTAGTAATGGACCAATTACATTTGTGAGATAATGTCAATGAAACAGAATATTGTCACAGGATAATGGTCTCCTATTGCTACATCCCTAGTCATTTAGAGAAAATAAATGTTGCCGTCTGGCTGAGTCATTTATTTTCAAAGTAGGAGACACTGATCCCATAACAAGGTTCTGTTATAATAACTCAATCTCTATCAATCATTTGTTGTATCAGGATGGTGCAGGACAGGACATGTATTCGTAAGAGCTGCACATTCCTCAGCTATAAGGCAAAACATATGGTGCCTCCAAGCATATAAACAGCCCAATTATTGCTTTATTCAAGGAGAGTATTTAAAATAAACACTTTTTAAAAAATTTAGGAATCGGAAAACTTTCTAAATTTTCAAAATGATCCATGTTAACGGAAGCTTAAAGACTCAAGTACTGAAGATCTAAAAATTATTTTATTCCAATTAATTCAAAATCTAGAATGTTGGACACGAAGGGACCTTAGTATTCAATTCTGTTATTTTACAGATGAGAAAACTCAACATTTACTGAAATTAAGTGATTTGTCTAAGGCCACACTAGTAGTTGGGAGTTTCCTGATCACTATTATGGAAAAATAATTAAGTGATTTGTCTAAGTCCACACTAGTACTTGGGAGTTTCCTGATCACTATTATAGTGCTCTAAGCATGAGGCAAAAAATTGAAACAGAACTAATATATGTACATATATATGTGTGTGTGTGTGTACACGTACGATAGTCTAGACTTTAGGATTATTTATTTATTTATTTTTATAGTTTTTTATTCTTATTTTTAAAGATTTTATTTATTTATTCATGAGAGACACACAGAGAGAGAGAGAGAGAGAGAGAGAGGCAGAGACACAGGCAGAGGGAGAAGCAGGCTCCATGCAGGGAACCCGATGTGGGACTCGATCTCGCGTCTCCAGGATCACGCCCTGGGCTGAAGGTGGCGCTAAACCGCTGAGCCAACAGGGCTGCCCTACTTTTTTTTTTTTTAAGTACACATAATCTCTAGGCCCAGCATGGGGACTGAACTCATGACTCCAGATCAACAGTCATGTGCTTTATCAACTGAGCCAGCCAGACACCCCAAGGCTTTAGGATTATTTATTAACAACATCTTAGTATTAAATGGAAATGAGATTCTTAACATGATTCCAGTCCAAGGATTGCACTCATGAATCCCTGGAGTCCATGAACCCTTCTGATATTATGTGCATTTACCTGTATTTAAGTTTCATTTGTGAGAAAAAAAAAAAAAAACATAATAGAGGTTTTGTAACTAGTTTGCAACACATCCCAAAAACTTGTTTGGAAGGCAGTGTATGGAGTAGGGCTCTACAGCTAAATGAACAAGGGTGCCCATTCTACCTCTGCTACTTATCATTTCTGTGATTTATGTCAAATTTCTTAATCACTGTAATGATTAGTTTAATGAACTGTAAAATGACTTTACTTTTAATAGGGTTGAAAAGCAAAATACATATAAAGTCTTCGCCCAGCCCTCAAGGGTAGTAAGTGCTCAATAAACGGCAGCCACAAATGGCAGGGGAATCTGGTTTTCTTCATTTATATGTACTTATTGAACAAAAATTTTAAATTTCTGTAGTTCCTTCAACAAATAAACACAGAAAAAGGAGTTAGTATAAAAATAGTTAATAAAGAGGAGCATCTGGGTGGCTCAATGGTTGAGCGTCTGCCTTTAGCTCAGGTCATGATCCCAGGGTCCTGGGATTGAGTCCCACATCAGGTTCCCCGTGGGGAGCCTGCTTCTCCTTCTGCCTATATCTCTGCCTCTTTATGTGTGTCTCTCATGAATAAATAAATAAATAAACAAATAAATAAAATATTTTTTTAAATAGTTAATATAAGTATTATAGGTTAAAAAAGGCTGAAAATACAAATATGGTAAATGGACAATTTTGGATCCTCATTTAAACAAAACTGCCTATAACATATTCTGAGGAATTTGGACATGAAATATATATTAGGTAGTATTAAGGAATTACTGTTATATTTATTACATTGATAATAGTATTGGAATTGTGTTAAAAATAAGAGTCACTATCTTTTAGAAATACTTAGAGGTATTTATAATAAGTAAAATGACATAATGTCTGGTATATACTTTGAAGAAAACTCCAAAAAACTGAGAGATAGTAAATGCAATAAGATTGGCAAAATGTTGATAACAGTTTAAAGCTGGGCACATGGAAGTTCACTTTACAATGCTCTCTGCTTTCACATTTTCCATTACAAAAAAGCTTTTAAAACATTGTGCTTAAACATTCAATCCAAAGCTCTTCTCCACAGTTCTCTACCACAAGCACTCATAGTTTCATTTTTTTTTAGTTCAAAAATGTTTAATCATGATACTAATATTAAGAGTTGTTTTTTAAAAGCATATATACATTTTACTATCTCAAAATTTTGTTTTGACAATTCCTCCAGAACCCCGAAAGCTCATAAATTACTCTCCCATTTTAGTTCCACAAGATCTAACAGTCTCATGAAACTCCACAGAAAAACTGTCCATCTGCCAAGCCATGTTAAGCAGTATTCAAATTTTCCTATTTCTCTGTTTCTCCCTATATTTAGGTAAGTTACATATTTAGTAAGGTAAGTTACATATTTATTCTCTAGATGGGTTGCAGGGTAACAGGGAAAAACGTTAGCCTTTAAAAAAGAAGACCTCAGCTCTGCTATTCATTATCTGGACACTCTGGACAAGACAGTCCCTCACTGATCCTTAGATTGTTTAGCTGTATAAAATTAAGGAGCCGGAACCACATCTTGCTAAAGGTTCTAATAATCTGTGTTCTATCTCTGAAAAATCAATCTCTTACTATATACAATATTTGTAATAGAGTAACTCAAAAGAAACTGGCTTTCTAAACTACTTCAAAATAAACATGACATTAACGTGGAAAAGAATTTGAAATAAAATATTTTACCACTCCAAGAAACTTTGCATGGCACGCTATTATACTGAAGTACACTGTCTCCCATGGGTTTTCCACTTTCCTATTTTAGGCTGTGTTCTATCAATCTAGAGACGCAGCATTAAATAGCAAGCTGTTATTTTTTCAAACTAATTATCCATTGTGGTTTTTCTGCAAAATGCTACACTTTCAAATCGTTAAGTCTCCAGAGCAGAGAAATATGAATATAGCTTTCCCCTACTAAGTAGTATTGGTCCTTCTAACATGTACCCAGCTTTGCCCCATCCAAAATGCTCTTCCTGGTTAAAACACATGAAAGGAGCACAAACTTCTGTTAATTAGTAGGCAGTGTGAGGGATTCTGACAAAAGTTTTCACCAATAATTTATTGTTTTCCTTTCTGTTTGAAAGATGCTCATGTTGGGATTTTTCAACTACAGCAGTGTAGCTAGAGAAAATGAAATACTCCATAACAAAGGCATCCCTGGGGTTTGCTCTCTAATGGCATCATGATACATGGAGAGGGTCATGGAAAGTTTGGCAGAACTATATACATTGTTCACTTTTGATAGTTTCAATAATAAGCTAAACAAACAACATAAAACCCAAATTTAAAAATTGTGCTTGAACATTAAATCCAAACCATTTCTTCACATTTATTCATCAAAAGCACTTGTATCTCTGATTTTGTCTGGCTCAAAATTTGATATTTGAACATCTGACATTTAATCCTTGTGATACAAATCTTAAGAATGTAAGGAATTGTTGGTGTTCTCTCTGGTTCCCAAAGGGAGCTTAAAAATTCTTCCAGGAAGATTACTAAGCATTTGCCTTGCCATTTTCTAGGACTTCATTTAATGTTAATGACTCCCAGACAGTAGTTATTCAACTATTTGTAAAAGGCTCCCATATTTCTACAGACATCTTCAGATTATATCATTTGTTGGATTGTAGTTTGGGCTAGAGTACCATTTTCCAAATTGGAACCTAGGGATTTTCCTTCCTATAGATTCTAGAATGGAAAAAAGAAATATCTTAAAGTCAAAAACTTAAACACAGTCAATATCCACTCATGGATAGTCACGTTGATGGCACCCAGCAGTATATTAAACATTATACAAATTCAATCATGAGTTTTAAAAGTTTATATTTTTGTTAAAATAGAATTTTCCAAACCCAGTTGAATGCTCTTGTATCCGGAGTGTCTATGAACATCCTTTAAGCTCACACTAAGAAATGCTGGTCTCTGATTCTGGTTCTATCACTGTATTTCCTGTGCCCGGTTGAACTCATGATGCTAGGCTGGTATTATTATTGTCCAGCCCATGTTCCCTGGAGAATTTTGGTTTAATTCATTAGATATTTAATATTATATCCTCATAGAACTCTATGAAGTGCAAACTGACATTTAGCACAACATTTAAAACTAGATTACTAATGAGAATGTTTGAAAAATTATTAGAAAGAAATCTCTAGGGCTCAGAAATCTATTAAAATTTCAAAAGACTAACTCAAGAGACTTATTTCTGTGACAGAACTGTAAGTTTTTTTTAAAAAATTAGTGTTATTTCCTAGTACTCATAGCAACCAGAACATGATGCCTAAATATTGCCTATTTGAGAGTCCAGTATGCATTTTTAAACTATCCTTAAAATTGTAATTACATACCAATATACCACTAAGTAGTGCTAGTTTGTACTCAAGTACCAATGCATTGATTTTTGCAAAAAGATTTACTTCTCATACTGCTTAAAAGTAAGCTAGTTCTTAGGCATGGAGAGAGTCCCCTCCTAGTCCGGTTTACATGATTTATTCTCTGTGAATAACCTTTCTTCATAAATAGTAAAAAATTCTTTTTCTGCTCAGCAGGTCAGGGGCTGGAAATTTAATTTATTCATATTTATGTGCCCAATACCTAGAAAACTTCTTGGCAAATAACAGGCATTTGATAAATTTTAACTGAATCCAATTATCTCAAATCCAAAATGTGTAGTAATTAATAAAATTTTACTGCATACAAAATCTTTTTGAATTTACATTTTATAAAACTAAGATTATAAGTTGCTTAAATACTCATCAGACTGAGAAGCTGTTAAATTTTCCATTTAGAAAGCCCAGCTGTATATTATAAATATATTTACTGTATCATAAATGTCTATTAAATAGTGTTTCAGGAGCCTTAGATGCAGGCCTAGATGAATCAGCAGTATTAGAATGGCAGTGGCAGAGTGATATTGATAAAGCATTGTTTTGAAGGTCCAAGCACACCATTTGTCAGTTTGTTAAATTCCTAGGCATTAACATACAATATTTAGTCCCACAAAAGTAACTGGAATTAGAAGAAAAAAACAAGACCTATCGCTTCTTTTTCCCGTTTTTTCAGAAGTTACAAAGAAGCAATCTAACGATTTCAAGAAAAGTACATCAACTGGGAATTGAGTTTCTGAATTGCCTCAGGTCACTTAAGGTACACAAGATTTCAGATGGCATTTTTTCTGTGGTACTGGAATAAAGACAGTTGTTAGCATGCACATTAATAAGCTCATCTGGTTCTATTTTTTAAAGTTTTTAAAAGATTTTATTTATTCACTCATGAGAGACACAGAGATAGAGGCAGAGACATAGGCAGAGGGAGAAGCAGGCTCCCATGGGGACCCAGATACGACCTGAGCCAAAGGCAGACACTCAACCTCTGAACCACCCAGGCGTCCCTCATCTAGTTCTATTAATGTAACCATTAAAATTGAAAATTATGGATTTAATCAAAAAAATCCAAGTTTTCAACAGAAGTAGAAAAAGTCACAACTGGGAAATTCCTAGAAAAGATTAAGGAGGAAAAAATATTCTAGAATCTAGGAAAGGAATATAATAGTGGCTGTGTAGCCCTTTGTTAGTGGCCAGTTTTCTTCCATTTATGATGTGTAAAACAACACAAATGAAAATATGAGTATTACATAATGTAGATGCTGGTAAATTTGATTTCCTTCACTATACATCAAGAGAAATGTAGGCAAATTATATAGATTCATACCAAATGCTTAATGCTATTACATAATGCTCAGTCTTAAAATGTTCGTGTTTCTATTCTGCAGAATTAAAAATTGTAATTCTTTTATGACTGGGACATTGTAACTTTTCTGTGTTGTGAAAAAAAATCAAACCCTCAAACATATAAATATAACTAATTATGTTTATGTTTATTTTACCCTAAAATAAAAATACTTTTTCCATTAAATTATTAAAAGGTACATAAATATTTGTCACTATATGAACCTAGATTTTACATTAAAAATTTGCCTAATATCTTTTTAAAATAATGTGAGTACACTAATTTGGCTATCTTACATTCTTTTTTTTTTTGGCATACTTGGAAAAACTCTCAATGATTTAGATTGGTGTTTCAAATTATAAGGGAAAGTAGAATGTCACATATTGTCCATAATTTTGTTCTCTTTGATTCTTCTATTTCAAAAATCAATATTGCTAAGGGCTATGGGAAGAGAAGATTTTAATGCAAAGTTAACACTAACAGCATACCCAGGAAATAATTAATGGTAAATTTCAAACATTTCTGCCAATTATAAACACAAGCATATTTTAATCAACCAATAAGTAGTTATTGATTACCAATTAGTGCAGGGCTTTGTGGGAGAAACAAGCATAAGACATGTACTAAAGCCATTACAAATATCGAGTGGTACTCAATATGTCCCTTAGAATAGCATCTTCAGGACAGGGAGGTGTGTCTGGAGAACATTTAAAGATGGACAAGAACAACCATGGGGCATTTTATTTTTTTAAAATTTAAAAAAAGCAATTTTCTAAGAACAAAAGGACTGCATCTGGCTTAGCAAATTTATAAAGATAGTACTGTGCTGCCCTCATTTTTTTTATTGTAGTTCAAGACTTCTTCCCACAATGGCTTATTGTGCATATTACAAAGTCTTCAGGGTCTTCAGAATTAAAGTGACAGAGTTTTTTTTAAGCATACTTGAGAACAGATCATTCTTCCTTATGCTTAATAAAATATGCCCTTACAGACTTCTCTAGTAATTCTAGTCATCTTGACAAAAGAAAATCACCAAGACAATACAATGATTTAACAAAGCGAAAGAATGACAGTTTCCCTTCTACTTTTCAAAAATGTTTTATAATATGATTTGAGATTGGCTTTATTCAATAGGCTGGAAGAGGAATCAATTCTTACAAAGTGACACTCTCTATAATAAAGAACACCTACACTTCTGAACAACACACCCATCCCCACACATTCACAATGTTATTATTATTACCATTAGAATCTTTTCCAGAATAATTTTCTGAAGAGGCAAATAAGGCTTTGTTTAAAACAAACTGACAATGCCAGTTAAACAAGCAATAAAATATAAAGGGTTGAGAGTTTTGTTTTTATTCTTACTTCTGCAAGTCTTGTGAAAGCTCCTGCCTATTATTTCTTGCCTTCACTAATGAGACTGATGTTCTGCCTATCAATGTTTCATTTGTCCAACAAATATCTTTTGTGCCCCTACTATGCACCCAGGTGCTGGTTACATAACATAGCCAAAAAAGATAAGGTCCCTGGCCTCACAGTACAGACAGATTTAGACAATGAATCTCACAAACAAGTATGTAACTATCTATTAAGAGAACCATGAAGGAACAATGCTAGGTGTCAGGAAAGAAAAATAGAAGACCAAACTTAGATTGAAATTCCTCAATTTAGGCTGGGATTTGAAAGATGCCCCAAATTTGCGAGATGACGAGTCAGAAGAAGAGAATTCTAGAGGGCGTGGCTTAGAGGAAGGTCTTGGATTTTGCCTTCCCAAATATTAACAAAGGAGTAAGCTAAGGTGCAAGAAGCAGTAGCAAGGAACATATGAGGGGATTCTGATTTTTTCTCCTAAGAGGAGTGGCAAGTTACTGAGAGATTTAAGTAGGGGAGTAATATAATGGTCTGATGTTTTACAGATTTTGTCTACTATCTGCAGAAGACTTGGAAGGGGCAAGGGGAGGTCATCTCAGAGCCAAAACTCTCCAGCTGATTTTCAGATCCTTCTGTAACATGACCCATGACCTCTCTTTACTTCCTTATACGTACAGTGTCCAGCCGCACAGTACGATATGGCCATTCTAAACTTCCTCTTACACAGTGTTTGGCCATGGTTTTTCTCTCTGGCAAATCTGCTCCCTTCTTTACCAGTTAAAAATCTCAACATGCTAAAGGAGATCCACCTGACTCAAAGTCCAATTCCTCCATGAAGATTTTTCACTATATGTTTTTCCAGTGGAATAGTTTTTTTAAGTAGGCACCACATGTAGCATGGAGCCCAACACAGGGCTTCAACTCACAACCCTGAGATCAAGACCTGAGCTGAGATCAAGAGTCAGCTGCTTAACCGACTGAACAACCCAGGTGCCCCCTTCACTATTCTTTAAATCCTATGGCACTCTGCATAAAACTATGGAGCCGCAAATAAGTCCTGAATAAGGAACTGATTTTGGCTTTAACTTCTATGCTTCCGAGTTATTTGCCTCCTGAGATAATCTAGTATACAGCTCCCCAGCCTCAGATACATAAACTGAAATCACAGGCTAAAAACCACTGATAAAGAGATTTTTCTTTTATATTTTAGCTAAATGTAAAATTTGATTTAAAGATAATTTTCAGTTATTTTATATGCTGCTGATATAAATCACATATGCACACATACATCCCAATTAGACACTGCAGCTAGTTCTTTTTTTTTTTTTTTTTTTTTTTTAGTTTCCATGCTTAACAGTCTTCTGCCAATTGTGGCAAAAAGGCATGAGGATATATGGTGAAATAGATTTAACCCAATAAACTTTAAAAAAGAAAAAGGGCTAAGTCTGAATTTAGAGAGCCAAATAATACCTATGAAGTCATATTTTCCCCCAAAGCTGCCCCACAACTGGGTTATAGTCTCCTCCAGAAGGAACAACTAGATTGACTCAGACACAAAGTTTCTTACATTACAGTTATATTTACTGTTTATGCTGTACCTATTTCCAAGAGGAATTATGACTTCCTTTAAATGGGTACATTCAGTAACAGGCACCTGAAACCTTCTGGAAGTGTGGCTCCTCCCTGAAATAGCCGATACAGAGTAGCAAATATCTAACTGGATCAGAACTTGGGGTTTTTGCTCAATCCAACCAACAAATGCAGGCAAATCAAAACCAGTCACACATATAATTGGGGATTCTAAAAGATCATTCATTCTGTCTGAGGGAAAAAGTCCAACGTGGAAAATAGGGGATTTTTATAACTTTGGTGACATGTAACTAGTACATTATCTTAAAAATAATTTTACTGCAATCATTTTATGAAGATGATATAATCCATATTGACTCAATTATGAAATTCTGGCTAACTGAAACCTAATAAACTGATATCCTACTTGTCCCCAGAGGAATCACCTTATGGCTTACCTTGATCTCTTTCATGCCATGTTCGACTGCCAGCAGCTGGTGAATTCGGAGATGGGTAGAAGTCTCCTGTAGGACTTGGTTCCATATTTTCATCTATGGATATAGTTTTGGGTCTTTTGCTGTTAAAATATGACAACAGTTACGTTAATGGGATGTCTAAGTAGGCTGTAGCAGATGAAAGTGTATCATTTGAGAAGATTCTTAGTATGAAAATTTCCATAACACAGGTAGTAGCATCTCAGAATCATTTCTGAAATAATGGAGATTATTCAAGACTTCAATTCGAGTAGCAAACACTTCTTATTGTATAATATTGTTTATTTCACCATATCATACCTGTACCTCCCTAACAGATATGGTGTTTATTATATTTACCTTTTAAAAGGTGCTTCCAAAAAATTTCTATTGTAAATAGTGAATTCTTGATATGTGTACTAACTTTAAAATTATTTAGACTGTACCTGACTCTTATCATTATTATCAATGCTAATAATATTCATTAGCATTGCGTTTCCCATAACAATGTAATTCTTTCACATTAATTCAAAGATAAGGCAGTAGAACGTGAGCTTTGGAGTAGAACCAGTCTAGTATCAAATCTTGACTAGGCCACTCACTACTTCTTAATAGTAAGCTACTTAACCTTTCTAAACTCAGTTTAATCATTTGTAAAATGGAAATAATAAAACCAGTTCAAAGAGGAGTGGTTGAGAGGATTAAATGTAAAGCTCTTAGTTAATGGCTGGCAAATTAGAAGATACTTATTAAATAGTAATTATAGGTAATAACCATATAATTAATAATATAAAAATTTTGTAGTACTTTATTGATTATAAATTATTTCATATATCCCCTTTATATTTTTTCAAAAAAATTAGGTTAATGATCTTTTATTTTCAAGATCAACCATAAAAAATGGGTCATTGCCAAATTCAAACCAAACAGTATACTTTTAAAATGACACATTTTAGGGACTCCTTGGTGGCTCAGTTGGTTAAGGTCCATCCAACTCTTGATTTTGGCTCAGGTGATGATCTTAGGGTCATGGGATTGAGCCCTGCATTTGGCTCTATGCTGGGTGTGGAGCCTACTTAAGATTCTCTCTTTCCCTCCCCAACCCTCAGCACAGCCGACTCTCAAAAATAAATAAATAAAAATTAACAGCTATGTCATGGCACAGGCCATCTTGCATGATATTCTGCTATCATGTATTTCCACTAATATTAAACAGTCAAGTCTGACTATGAAAATGGATTTTTTATTTTAAAAAAATCTTATAGAAAAAAATCTTATGTATATCTCTACAGGTAAAAACCAAAAAAGATACTCTCTGAATTAATTTTATGCAGTGATAATAAACATAATGTCACAGGATTTCAGAGTTGGAACTGACTTCATAAGTCCGATATATATATAAATCAGTCCTCCCTTTTTTTACAAATGGGGAGACAAATTTGGAAAAATTCAGTGAATTTCCTAGGGCATGCTAGTGGAAGCAGTCTGCCACAAAGTAAGGACTTGGACTTCCAAAACTGTGCTCTTTTTACTGCACTGTTTCCAAATCCTAGAAGCATGTGTACATATTCACAGATGTACCTGTGGTTAATATTTGACTCACAACTCCCAGAGTATTAACATGATATAGATGATAGCAATTTTAGACCATGTAAAACCACAGTGGGAGTAAATAATAGTTCTTTAATTTATTCCTATGGTATCCAAAGTTAGAATATACAGTGTTTAAAACTCTCCTTTAATCTAATTCTCTCACAGCTGTGAATCAGTAGTAAATATGTACAAAAGACTTAAAGTGAGAGAGAAAAGACTTTCATAAGGAAATAATAGAGAAATGTTTTTGAAATCTTTCTCATTTTGAATGGCATAGTATCTGAAACCAGATGACCATGAAGAAAGATCTGTGTTGACAACA
Source organism: Canis aureus (assembly GCF_053574225.1). Taxonomy (NCBI): domain Eukaryota; kingdom Metazoa; phylum Chordata; class Mammalia; order Carnivora; family Canidae; genus Canis; species Canis aureus. The sequence continues at coordinate 36,196,260 of NC_135620.1, forward strand.
TACTGACCCACTGGACCAAATAAAAACGTACTGTTCACATCTCAAATTTAGAAAAACGAAAGTATTTTTAAGACCCAAATATGTCACAATCTGAGTGACAATAAACCAAATTCCTTGCTATGTAACCTAACTATATGAAAATGCAGTTTGACCATAAATGATATAAAATTAAACTTAGTTAATATACAAATGTGCATAGCCCCATAATTCAAATGCAATTTACTTTCATTATTGATAACAGCATAGGAAAATGATTACCCAGATATTCTTTTAGTCTGAAAAAATGGGTATTATACAGCAAAATGTTTTGCTCTGGAATTCATGTACACTCTTACATTTGATCATGGGTATATGTAATGTTCTGAAAATGAGATGGATGTTCATTTATATAGAAGATCCAACTCAAAAAAAACAATAAAGCTATAATATTTAGTCATCTTGCTTCTCAGTAACTCAGTCCTTTTCTAGCATTCTAGAGCAGTGGAACGCATCATCACTAAATCCTATGCATAACAACTTTCCAATCTATTTATCCCTCATTTAAATAGGAAACCTCTTTTTAAACTTCTGTGGGCCTCAAAGTTACAATCAGAAGGTCAAGAGAGAAAAGTGAGAATGTCAACAGAGAACTAAAAAGTAAAGTAACCTCACTGTAGAGCTCTTCCCGACAAAGGCTGGTCAAACCAAATCTCAGAGCAGGTAATATTTTCATTGGTAACTGATAAAATCAACTAAATTATTTTTAAAAATACCAATTCTCTGAAGACATTTGCCAAGTGTGGCCTAGAATAAGGCTTTTAGGGATCCCTGGGTGGCGCAGCAGTTTAGCGCCTGCCTTTGGCCTAGGGTGTGATCCTGGAGACCCGGGATCAGATCCCACGTCAGGCTCCCAGTGCATGGAGCCTGCTTCTCCCTCTGCCTGTGTCTCTGCCTCCCTCCCTCTCTCTCTCTCTCTCTCTGTGACTATCATAAATAAATAAAAAATAAAAAATAAAAGAATAAGGCTTTTACTTCTAAGGTTAAGCAGATGACACATTTTATTTTTCATGGTTTCATTATACCCAGATTGGATGTGATATTAGAGAAAAGTTACCAGGATGGATCAGTCATAGATCAGGGCTCTCTGCCATGATAACATCATTTTTAAAGTCACCAAGATTTAGTAAACTTGCAGAATTATAATATTTTATAGGAGCAAATAAAATAAGTCATATATTTTACATGAAGGGACTATAGTTCCCTTGTCCCACCCAAAAGATATTTTTTTTACTGCTTTGAACAATTACACTTAATTTTCAAATATCAAAACAAATGTAACCAGGTAAGATTAAAAATTTATTTAGAATCAGCAAAAAGTCTTCATTCTTGGCTTTGTTTCCCCGATCTCTTAAACTACCTACCTATCTGCCTGTCTACCTATCTACTTATCTGCCTATAGACTGAGAACAAGTACAGCTCCTCTTTCAGTTACCTGCTTGGTGGAGAAGACAGTGACCTCTGAAGATTGACCCCCGAGTTCATGTCATGATAGTATGGTTGGCTCGGGATTTCTCCAATTGGAAAGTTGACTCCAGTTCCCTGGGTTATGGGTGCTGGGGAATAAAACAGAAAGAAATATCAGGAATGATTTTTACACTTATCTCTATTTGAATGTAATAAGCTAATACTTTCCACGCCTTCCAACAAACTCTCTTTACTCTGAGACTCTAATATCAACAGTCCACCAGGATACGACTTGAAGAACTTCCTCACAACACCAGTGTCCGAGTCTAGAAACTTGAGGCACTCAGACTATAATCATGGTGGCCACTTCCCCAATTCCTACTCTCCAACCTTCTTCACTCCCTCCTTTGTATTATTTGCCATTACATCTGTCACCACACTAGTCTATAGATGCATCAGAGGAAACATATTTCCTACTGCTTAGCACTAAGGTGCTTTGTATTTAGATGGTTCTCAAAAACCATATCACTGTTAAATAATCAGATTACAATATTAACATTAATGTTAGACTGCACTAGAAATCATATGAATAATTATTTGATCTAATGAATTCTTATAGTAGGGCAGGTGCACAAGTAAAATTGGCAAATGTGAAATAAGAGCCAAGGTTTTTTCCCAAAAATACATACTCGTGTTTATATATGAATAGTTAAGTGTGGCTTTATTCAATAGTTAGGTCTGTTTTTTTTAAAGTCTGTATGCCCAACTTTGTAAAACTCATTTATATGTACTCACAAAAAATTAAAAATAAATTATTAAAAATAAATAAAAATAAATATACCTTAAAGCATTATTTTGTAAATCAAGAAACCTTTTTGGGTTTGCTGATATATTTTGAACTGAGATTTCTGTATATAAGTACTGGTTTTGTATAATGGGTTACATTTGTTCAAATTTTAAAAATTCATTTCTAGACATCTTGAATAGATCTGTGAGACAGCATGCTGTATTAGAATGGTAGAGTCTTGGAAAGTAGCCATTTAGTTTGAACCCCCTCTGCCACTTCTGAGTTATGTGCCTTAGCTTCCCAAGCTATAAAATGAGAATACTAGTCACCTACCACCTATGATTATTTTAAGGATGAAATGAGGTAAGGAGTGATAAAAGCCCAGCATCATGCCAAGCACATAACAGGTATTCAACAAACGGTGAATTTCCTTCTTTCCTGGAGTTCTTCCCGGTATCTCTTCCCTGGCAGCCTAGAGTGGTTAGCATAGAGTGAACAGTTCAAAACAAGCTCATATCACATGAAGAGTTATAAATGAACCTATTTGTTGAAAGTCTGTTCATTCAACAAGTTGTTGTTCCTGTCTATTACTGGCAGGTGCTGCAAGGGATACAAAATAGTCTAAGATAGTTCCTGTCCTAAAAAAAAAAAAAAAAAAAAAAAAAGATAGTTCCTGTCCTTAACAAAATAGATTGGGCAACAAGCTGGGTAAATAAACCACTAGTGAAAAAATAGAAGTACCAGCATAATGCAGATTAAAATGAAACTGCCCAAATGAATGAAATCACCAATAAATACTATGGAATTTCATGGAAGAAGAATCCAATGCAAGCTTGAATGATCCAAGAACTCTGTGGAGAAGCCATACTGTGCACTAGAGAATGAGAAGGGTCTCAAGGGGAGGTCATTCTCAACAGAGGTTAGTACAAGAGCAGTCATAGGCAGAGATAGTATGCAAGGTAACACCAGGCAGGTTGGTGTCAAAGACAGTGCTGAAGAATTCTTCCCCCCCACCTTTTTTTTTTTTTTTTTTTGGTCAGGCCTTCAAAAGCTCTAATAAGAGAAAGTGTGTCCTGGGGTTGTGGCAACAAAACTCTACAGCCCTTGTGATTCACTTTAAGAACATAAAGTTACTTATTCTTCCTCTCTCCCAACTGCTTCAAACTGAATACATGATTCTGAAAAGACTGCAGATTTTCAGGGAGTTTTTCTTACCCAGAATTTTAATGTGTTCACTACATGTGTTTGCCGTCAGCTGAATTGTATTTCAATATCAGGTTGGCCAAGATTTACTTAAAAATATTTTTAAGAAAGTATGATTAAGAAGCACATGTGTCACTGCAGATAAGTAATCAAAGAACATACGATGAATATCCTTCTTCTCTATTAAAAATTAAATCAATATATATAAGGTTAGTCTCAGCTCCAAACTTCTGGAGTTTATGCCTGCTGCTAAACTATTCTTTTTATATAATGCACTTTAACTTCATGTGACACAGAGAATACTTGTATTCGATGTAACTATCCCAAATGGCTTGAATTCTTTGGGCAGCTAAACTGTAACTGTTTATTATGGCTTAAGGTACACGGGAGGTTAAAAAAAAAAGCAAGGTAAGAAATCCCACAGTAACCACATACTTTAAAGTTTATTATTAGAACCATGTTCTATGTGACATTGGAAAGCAGGGTATGTGGAAAGCAGGGAGGCATTTGAGGGACTCCCTGAAAGTCAGTAATCCATCCAGTCTCCTACAACAGTAATGGATACAATTCAAAGAACTGAATTACTAACAGGAAACTTACAAGTTATAGCTTACATAAAGTATTTGCAATTTACTAAGCCATGCAACATTTAAGCAAAGATCTGCAGTTTGTATTTCATACATATGGCTTAATAGTCAACACAGATTGCTTTGCCATAAACATACTAGATGAAATTTATAGTATAATAATAACTTAAAAAATCTTTGGAAATTTTGTTTTTCTAGATTTTGTTGCAGAAGGATTGTTACCGACTAGCAAGACAGTAATAAAAATAATTTAGCCACAGGTTTATACAGGAGCATTGCAAAAATTTAGTGTGCATTCTGACATTAAATGGGAGAATACATGAAGAAGAGTAGATTAATAATAAACATGGTCAAATTGGAGAGCAGCACTCACCAAATGTATTTAATAACAAAGAGAGTCTGTGAGCCTGGCAAGTCCCAGGCTGATGCTCCTGCTTAAAAGTCTCTGGAAGAACTTACATCAAATCCAAAGATCAGCGTTATCACCTCTCCCAGAGAGCTGCAAGAATTCTGAAGGTTGCAAATCATGTTTAAAAGGCTGCCAATATCCTCTTAGAAATGAAGCTCCAAAGAACTTCAGATTCTAAGGGTTAGAGGCCAACTCTTAATCTCTCTCATTGTTCTTGTCACTCCAAAAGCAGATCCTAAATCAACTTTTAAGATGGAGATAATATCATTCAACAGAAAGATCACTATCCTAAAACTGAGGAGCTTCATTAGCTAAAGTCAACAGACACATTAGTGGGTCATACTAGTCAAACCCTGGAGGCCAGAAACCATTAACATACTGTAAACCCTCAAGAAGTCAGAATTTGTGATATACAGCATCGGGATTGTGCTGAAGTTTCTGCTTACTTAGCAAACCCATATTTCATAAACAACCAAGTTCATCTGTATAAATAAGATTACGATGTGGATATATTAGAACACTTAGGAGAATAACTTCTCAAGCATTTCAGCGACACCTATTTACATACAGAGTAGAAAATAAATGTTTGCTGAATAAATGAATGAATGAATATAGATAATCAATATCCTAATTATAGATCAGTAATGTGTCTTGTAACAGGTAACTTAAAAACCTCTAAGAGATGACAGTGTAAGCTTTAAAAAAAAATCAGTATATTAAATTTACCTCATTTTTGAACTGTTCTAAAAAGGCATTTAAGTCTTTATGTTTACATTCAGATTTTTCAAAATATCACTCTGGGCTTTTATTTATTTTTAAAGATTTTATTTATTTATCCATGAGAGACAGAAAGATAGAGATAGAGAGAGAGAGAGGCAGAGATACAGGCAGAGGGAGAAGCAGGCTCCATGCAGGGAGCCTGACGTGGGACTCGATCCGGGGTCTCCAGGATCACACCCTGGGCTGAAGGCAGGCGCTAAACTGCTGAACCACCAGGGCTGCCCCACTCTGGGCTTTTAAATGTTCTATGTAGCTACCCTTCTATAGTGTCTAACACGATGTTACCTATAATGAGGAATGGATAATACTTTCTAATAGATGACTTCAGTCCTTCTCATAAGAAGAAGGAAATATATCACGAAACTTAGGAAAAGACAACTTTAAACAAATAATGTTAATAATGTCTCATAACTATAGCAGAACAGTATAGGGAAAACATCCCTGACACACACACACAACCACCCCCACTTTCAAATTCTCCCTTCCTTACATGATGCCAGAAAGTGGTAATGAGGGATCGGGCACGTTCCTTTCCAAATTAAAAATAAACACAGAAAACTTTCAAATGTCAGAGGCCTTCCATACCACATTATTGATCGGGAAAAACAAGTAAGACATTGCCTTGGTCAGTGGAGTAGACCATCAGAATCCTTCTGTTCCACAAACATGAATCCTGGAGTTGCTGGGATATAGGATATTATATTAGGTTTTGGTTACCTGTGCTGCCCTAAGTAAACAGATCCATGACAGAAGTCTTTGGGGCATCCATTTACCTACTGCAGAATATGTCAAAGGATTAAGTTACTAAAGGTCTTAAATGTTCAAGTATACAACTCCCTGAGATACATGCTATTTGCACTGGCCACCCTAGAAAGAGGAACTATTTAAGAAAAGTATAGTTCGAAAGACACAGTCACCAGCTAGGATGGGGGATTATTTCACTGACCACAACTCTAACACACTATCTAAACTTATCCCCAGTAACTTGCTTTATTCTTTTGGGATCATCATAATTCTTGTTCAAGATCTCTGAACTTGACCCAAATGAAAAACACAAGATAAACGAGGACAGAGTACCACTACATCATCTGAGTAACGTCATTCCAAATGGTGATGCTCTCTAACAAAATATCGGGTAAAAATACAGCCTTCAAGGTTACAGAAATAAGCTAAATCAAAGAGAACAAGAAGAAATGAGTCACCTCCTTTAACATCATCAATGCCTCGAGAGCTACATCTCAGGTATATTTGTATACACTAGTAATACATAAAAGACTTGAGTTAGTAAACTACTCCCTTGCTTATAGGTAGCTGGCCAGGTGAACTTAACCTGAGAAAAATCTCATCCGGCCTGTCAAGAATGGTGTCTCAGGTGAGGTGGCCAGTTAAAAACAATTGGGCATTGTTTTGGCTCACAATAGCTTGCTATCTATATCCAAACTACAATCTGCAAAGTTAATTTCTGCATCCCTCTACACTCTGCATGTTAGTGTGTATATCCTGTACATCTCCAAGCCCCCACCAAAACGTTAGTAAAATGAAAAAGCACTTATCTACAGGAAACTTATGTGGGTTATCATAACAACATGGAGTACATTTAATTAATCACACTTCCTTTGATATAAATGACCATCTATGGTCACAGAGAGAACAGCGAATTAAATGAATACCAATAACACAGCAATCAGAACCCCCAAATTACTTTTGTACTACAAAAGTTTGATGATCTAAATGCAAGCATTTAAGGAAATCCAACAAAATATACTCACTTATGATTTCATCAAAAAGATGGAGATTTTAAAACTCAAATTTTCCTAGTAAGTCGTTATTCTTAATACTGTATTGAGGGTTCAAAATATAAAATATGTTAAATCATACTGTATGATTAAATAATAACAAAACGATTTACTTACTTCTGGATACCCTCACGAGTTCAGATACATTGAAGACTCCAGATTTTACAAAACTATCCTCCAGGTAACCTGAAAATAAATATCCAGAGGAAAATAAATATCCAGATCAGCACAAGCAGGAAGCAAATAAATGATTAAACGCTAGGATTTGTTCAAGTGTTTTTAAACCAAAGGTTAGAACAAAAACCAAGTCTGCTTATAACAAACACGAGTAAAAGCAAAACTCTTTGAATGCAATCCGGGGTCTGTTTAAACAAAAGTAAGAAGTTTAAGTGCCAAATCATTTCCTAGGAAAATTTCTTCTCCGCTTTCGAAATGTACAGGGAAACTGGTATGGTTTTATTTGCCACAGCCCATGCACAGAGAATTAAGATTCAGGGGTTCTTACTGAATGCACTCAGCTCGGTAGCACCTGGTAGACTAAAGTCTACTCATTTAAAAAAAAAAAAAAAGAAAGAAAGAAAGAAAAAAAGAAAGAAAGAAAAAGGAAAACCACAACCACAATTAGAACCTTGTTGGAATTACTTCAAAGATCTCTTGAAACCACTGTTCTCTCACAAATCCTTCCCTGATTAAAGAAAAGCAAGCTGCTGTTACCAGCACTCCCCACCCCCCTTGTTCCAGGGTCATGAATCACACAAAAGCAGAACTTGTACCTACAGCAAATACTTTGCATCGACCTATTTCCATACACCTTTGATATACTTCGCCTGATTTCACTGCCTGCTTATTCTTGCTACTACTACTTCTTGGACTCCCTTCATTTCAAGAACTGCATACTTTTTCTAGTAACTGGTGATAAATCCAGGCCTCCAGGAATTCCACATGACCCTTGTGTGACATCCAAGTACAGGGTCCCCAGTGACTGTGGCCCACCATGGGTTTTGGAGCCTGAGTAAGTTCAGTGCTGTTTGGCATCTGGTCAAGCTGTGTCCAGGATCAGAGATGAGGACTCCCACAAACACCAGTCACGTCCCCAGCTTCTCACTGCTACGAAGGAGGTATACAGAGGGACACAATATCAGGAGGGGTATGGTTACTCTCTGCTTCCCAGGAAGAGAGTAAGAAAAGCCTGAGAACCCCCAGAATTCATGTTTCCAGGAAAACAAGCTCTAGAATCAGAGAACTGGCAACTGGAGCAGATTTTACAGTAAGTTTTAGGGCTGACCAAGGGATTTGATTTGGGGCAAGAATATGAGTCACAGGTGGCTTAGCAACTGAGAGCTCTTAAGTCAAGGAGCTGGCATTTGACTCCCAATCACTTGATCAGTGTGAATCCTGGTCATGTTATTAGACTCTTGGGTGTCTCAGATTCCTCATTTAAAAACCAGAGATAATAAAATTATTATGAATGATAAGTGAGATAAAAATATGAAATCCACAGTGGGCACTGATTAAATGTCCCCAATAAGTTAGGACTGGCCAGTTGGGTCAAAAATCACCCCACACACTGAAAGGCACACACTGGATTCCAGACACTCTCAAATTACTCGTAAATCTTTATTTAGAAATTTTACCAGAATAAAAGCTGGTATACATGTGATATACCTGTATTTGTTTTAAGAAACTCCTACTTCTCAAGCAACTTAATTTTTCACCACGTTGAATTCATCTCAGTGATTACTGAGAAACTTTTAGGTAGCCTACACTGTACAAGCTGCTTAAAGCCAAGAAGACAAAAAAAGACAAAGACTCCCTTTGTGTGGTTGGGGGGGAAGAGATACTTTTAATTTTCTGAATCATGGTAGGTTATCATCATATAAATCAACAACAAAAGCAATACACATCTTTGTTAAGTATAACAAATTATAGTTCATTCCAGATACAGTAAATGTAAAATTTTATATTTGGCAAATACATGAAATACAAAGACCTTATTTATCTTGATGGCAGCTCATATACTTAACCAATCAGACAAGACTATTTGTCCTCACCAAATGTACCCTGTTAATGCTCGCCCTCCCATCTTTCTCATGCAGTTCCCTCCCTCTCATCAGATGGCTCTCTGTGTGCCCTGTTCTCATCCTGTAATGTCCAACTCGGCCATCATCCACTCATTAACCTGTTCCTCCACCCTCCTCTCCCAATCCCTGTGCCAGCCAGAATAATCTCTTTCTTCTGAATTTAGAGCAGCTACTTTGTACTTAGTTTACATCACTTTACACATTTCAAGTGTCCAAGGTATCTGTTTTCAAGTTTTGTGTTTCTTATTGGATTATCAGCTCCTTTATTTGGGAGAGTGACTGTGTTTTGTTAATCTCTGAATCTCCCTTAACTAACTCAGCGCCTGTATATACAGTAGCTACTAAATAAATGCTTACTGAACAAAATGTTATAAATTTTAACCTTTTAGAACAGGGTCATAAATAAGCATTTTAGTAATTATATAACAATGTAGGTATAGATGGCTTAAGGTTTAAGGATAACTATACTGACTCTTGTTATTCCCTAGAACTCATCCACTGAGGGGTTTATTTAGGCTTTGGGTAGAATGGGAAAGAATGATGATTAGAGTCAGATTATATTTGACTTTGTTTCGGACTAGTGTAAAACTTTAGGCAGTTAGCACTAAGTAACTACCAAGAAACTAGAAGTGTTTAAAGAGTCAGAGTTCAAAAATATTTGTAAAATAAATTGATAAATGAGTGACTAGTGAACATTTCAATATATTTAAATAAATTGAATCATGGGTCATACATAATAACATTTCAATATGTAGATACCATCTGAAGTTCATTTCCTTATCACACCAGTGAGTAGTTGGGGCTCCATACGCAAGAAGACAGAATTGTGTGTGGATCTCAGGGCCCAAATCACATGGGAGGGAGGAGCCCTACCCCTCCTCCCCCCACCCCCCCAGGCTAATTCTACTAGCAGGAAGACAGGCAGTCACACAAAGGCAAAGGGAAGGCAATTCAGTATGTAGCAGGGTGTTTCTCCAATTCAAGTTTGAGGAATCTGAATCTACAAGGAAACCTGATAGAGTTATTTTGCTGAAACTATGAAAGGGACTGGAACTATGTTAGAACTGCTCTGGCACCCCTAGACAAAATGCAACCCCCGTAGGTCCAACTGGGTTCCAGTCCTTCATGGAGCATAGTGAGACTTCACTGAAAGGAGGGCTCCCTAGAATGAGCAGTAAAGCCTACCCACATGCCCTTATAGGAGTAGGGCCTGGGGCGGAATCAGGCAACTGGGTAGCTGGCAGAAGCACCTGAGGCAGCTGGCTGCCTCCTCCATTCACCTCTGCACACAGTGCAGCCTTACAATGAACAGGCAATATCCAAGATGAGGAGGGCAAAGAAATAGGGGATGACAGAGCACTTGGACAGCTAGCAGCATACAAGAACGTCCATAAGAAACCGTGCATAAGGACTCTGACAAAGTAACCAGGGAGAATCATGCAGTGTCAGGAGCCCTGCAATAGTGCAGAAGATGAGACTCAGCAAAATGCAGGTTATTACTATTAACACAACCCCATCTGTAACCTCCAGGCTGCTGGGGCCTTCCAGAAACATGGTTTTCATGTGTTACTTAGACCACTGTGAATCTAAATAGCTGATACAAAGGCCAACGATTTTAAAGCAATTTGGAGACATTCATATAGTAAATTCCCTTCGTCTACCAAAGGAAATATGAGCATCTCTGAGGCAGAGCAGCTGCTTAATGGTTACAGAGCAATATTACACAACAGCTTAAGCCAAGAAGCAAAGAACAACTCGGCATTTATGGGATGCTGTATTTACACTACATGTAATGCTTTTTAAAAAATAAAATTGAGTAGGAAATAAAGACCTCTGCAAACTGAAAATTCTCAAAGGCAATATCAAATTATATTATTTTACTTCTTTTTTTATTTTTCTCTAACAAAAGCAACAATAAATCACTACTCAGAAGTTAATATAGTGTTTAACCTCCTTTACAAACAATAACAAAGGGACACAATGGCATATCTAACTGTTAATATCTCAAATTATAATCAGCTCCATTTGAATGTTAAACAACATTTACATAGAAAATCCAAAGGAAAACTGATAACGCTCATTTTTATAGTCTACTGTGTTCTATTCTTGAAATTAAAAAAGAAAAAAACACAGAAAGCAGTTATTAAATTCATGAAAGCTGTCTTCAAGTATTAGAAGGACTGTTAATGTAGATGTTGGATAAGACTTCTGCATAGTTCCAGGAACTGTTTTTTGGCTCAATAACCAGATTTGTCATCCAATGAGAAAAATCCTAGAAGGGAATGGGAAACTTTGCAGAGGTAGTAACAGCCAACACATGCCAAACTACTGCTCTAAGATCTTCAAGAGCACTAATTCACATAATGCTCCTAATTATCATACCAGTTGTCGGCTAAGAGTTCCCATTTTACAGATGGGGAAACATGTCTACAGGGGTAGGAGGTTTCCCAGAGGCAGTAAAGAACCTCCACCCCATTAGATTTAAGAATTCTCACTTTGGGTAGAAAACAGAATGAGTGCCTCCAAAGCCCACTACAATGCTCAGATTCCACTTTTTTTTTTTTTTTTTTTTTACCATTTACTTATTTGAGACAGAGACAGAGAGAGAGCACTACAGAGGGAGGGTGGGAAGTACAAGGGGAGAGGGGCAGAGGGAAAGAAAGAGGCAGACTCCCGGCTCATCAGGAAGCCCTAAAAGGGTTCTATCCCAGGACCCTGGGTTCATGACCTAAGCCAAAGGCAGGCGCTTAGATGGACTGAGCCACCGAGGTACCCCACAGGTTCCACATTTTCCTGTTAGTTTCTTGCATTGCTTGCTCATTGGAGAAAGCACAGGACCCCTAAGTATCTCACAGGCATTTTCCAGCCTTAGGATTCCAATTGTTCATTTCCTTCTGCAGAGTGTCAAAGATGCTTAAATCCTTTTGTTTATGGATGTCAAGGGGGAGAAGATAAGATTATTTTACACTAGCTCTTTGCCAATCTTCATATAACTTCAGATACCACAACTAACCTACTAGGGATTTTCTGGTAGAGGTGTTGTAAGGCATGGCTTTATCTGTAGTTTCTCAAATGATGTGCAACTAACTGTTCATGGTTAAGAATGAAGTTGGTGATTATGAAGCAGACTAATCATTGCAAAGACAATGATTCTCTGCACAGAGACTGACCCTGAACCTATAGCTAAGGTTCACATTCCAGTATTAATTTAGAATTAAGTTTATCCTTTACTATGAAATCTCCCTGTTGGTGATTAAAGTGATTCAGCAGAAGGAAAGCAATTTTCTGACTTTAAAGTTTTAAAACACTCTGATAGTACAATATTAATATGTTATTTGTTTTTTAGCATTTCCTTCCAGTCCATTAAACTTTTTCCTACATATATATAATATATAAAATATGTATTTTTAAAAACAGAAATCAAATTTAAGTGACATTATATCTTGCTTTTTTTTTCTAATTAACATTGTATTTTCCCTTTAAACAGTTTTTCAAAAGCATGATTTTAATGCCTGTATAATATTACACTGCATGGCTGTACTTTATTTGGCCATTCTCCTTTTTTTGGCATTTTAGGTTATTTCCCATTTTTTAAAATATTATAAACAAAACTGCCATTAACATCCTCGTACACAAATCTTTGTCAGCGATTCTCATGATTTCCTTAGGCTGGAGTTCCCAGAAGTGGAATTACTAGGTCAAAGGACAGAAACTCTTCTAAAGCTCTTAGTTAAAAACTGTCAAGCTGCTTTCCATAAAGATTTTTGCCAATTTCTTTTCCCTCGGGCAGAATGAGTGTGTCCATGTCACCACCCTGCTGCCACAATTACATATTAGTCATATTAATAGGTACTTGTTTTAATTATAGCAAAGTTGATAGAGAAAAGATATTACATTAATGTCATAATTTTCATTTAATTATAATAAAGTTGGATTTTTTCAGATACTTATGCATTATTTCTTTGAACATTTAAAAATATGTAAAATAGGAATTGTACTAGTAGGAATATTCTATTCCTAATATTAATGAGAGTCCTTCTAGAGTTTCACAGTTGATGATAATGTTGGTATTAATTAATAATTGATTTATTCTTATCATTTTATATGTTCACTTATTCCAAGTTTTCTCAGATTTTTAAAAGTGTTCTGATTATAATGGTTAAAAATGCTTTTCTGGCATTAGCAGAGATTCTCCTTTTTAAATTTCCTTACAGCATTTATTGTTGTTATATATTCCTGAATTCTTAGATTAAATTCTTTGCTTATCCACATAAGGTAGCTCTTTTAATTTACTGCTAAATTGGTTTGCTAACAGTTTCTTCTGAGTTCTCTCTATGTAGCTGGTATGCTCTTCTGGGGATTTTTGTTTCATTTCTGAAGTTTTCATTCTAGGGTTACATACATGCTTCATAAAATGGTTTGGATGACAGCCATTTTTATAAAAAACATAAAAAGTTGATGAAAGTTTGGAAAAACTCATTGGTAAAATTATCTTCTCGTAATGTTTCAGAGAAGATTCTTAGAAAACTCTGAGTCTTTCATGAATTTGCTCCATTGTTTTCTGGTCTTGAGGCAATTTTATTACATATTATCCAAGAAAATAATCAATTCTTTCATATTCTTAAATTTATTAGCACAGATAGTTTATTGTTTACTAAGTGGACTGTATTCATTTTTACAGTATAGTAAATTAAGTTGAATTAAGATTAAATTACATTTTACTGTAATTAATGTCACATTAAAATATATTATAATAAATAAAATTATATTACATTATGTTAAAGTATACTAAATGATCTGCTCTGCCACTTACTATGTGAACCTAAGGCAGGCTGAGCAGCGTTTCCTCATCTCATGCTTCTCTATAATATAATCACAGTACCTATGAGTCAATATGAAAACTGTATTTGTTTTCAAATAATAATAAAGAAAGAGATTTCATTTTAAGAGCAGGGAAAGGGAAGGCAGAACTTCCAAATTAACAAAGAGAAAACAAACACAGTGAATAGTAACTTAATTAAGACAATAAAACTAAGGACATAAGATGTAAAAATAAATAACATAAGGTAAATAGAATGAATAAAATCGAGCATATCAACCATTATTAGACGGGTAAGTGGACTGAATTATCCCATAAAGAACATTATTAGACCAACCGAAACAAATAAAATTCAGCTATTTTTAAGACATACATTGAAGACAAAATAACAAGAATAAAATATTAAGAATAAAAAGTTGAAAATAAAATAGTCTGCAAAGACAAATCAGGCAAATTCAAACAAAAAGCAAGCAGTGTCAGCAGTGGCTAAGAGAATTTAAGATGAATTATAATAAATGAGATAAAGAATATTACAAATGGATAAAAGGCATATATGATAAAGAAGATAAATCATAAACCATATATGCATCAAACAATATTGTGGAGAGTGCATAAAACAAAAACTTAAAATACAGGAAACTTGATAAAAACACAATGATAGTGAGAATTTTGAATACATTCTCTTTTAGAACTGAACATGACTATTAGACAACGACTAACTTTATATTATTCAAATACAAAGTATACTTTGTTAGCATGTCCACAGAAATTTTATAAAAATCGATCATGTCCTTGACCAAAGAGAAAACTACTATACTATTTCATCTTTGGTAAATAAGACTAAAAGCAAAAAAAAGAAAGTGACCAAATTTTCTCAACTACCTGAAAATTAAGAAAATTAGCGAGGATCAAACAGAAAATCAAATGAAAAATTATAAACTATCTAGAAAGCAATGAAAAGAAAAAGACAAATGGTAAAATTACTTTATCATAAGATAGAACAGTAAAACAACCCAAGAAAAATTAAAAAGGGAATTAAAGATAAAAGCTGAGAAACAAAATAGAAAAAGAAGTATTTAAAACAAAAGAATAAAAGGGAAGAGGATTTTCTGAGAAGACCAGCAAAACAGAAAAATCATTTGGAAACCTCATTAAGAAAAAAAGAAAAGGCCAAAATATATAATAGAAGGGAAACATAACCATAGAAACCAAATACATTAAAAAAAATTATAAGAGAATAACACATACAACTTACTGACCACAACTCTGAAAACTTAAATGGGCAATTACTTATAAAATAAAAGTAACCAAAATTGAGTAAAGTGGAAATCTGAATAGACCAATTACCCCTAGTGCAGTAGTTCCCAAAATTTGCTGACCACTGGAACCACCTGGGGTTCTTGAAAAACAACTTATGCTTGGCTTCCACCCTCAGCTATTCTGATTTAATTGGTATGGATGTGTCCTAGACGTAAGGACGTTCTAAAAGGTCCCCTGGTAATTCAAATGTGCCACAAAGTCTGGGAGCCACTAGGTTAGCATCTTGCTGTTCAAAATGTTGTCCCACAACTGCCAGTACTGGCATAACTTGGGGGGGGGGGGAGCGGGGGGAGGCTTGTTAAGTATCTAGAAGTTCAGGGTCAATGCCAGGCCCACAGAATCAGAATCTACCACTGAGCAAGACCACAGATGATTCATATGCACTTTAGAATTTGAAAACCCTGCAAGAGAATTTAAAGATGATTTAAAAACTACCTTTAAAATGGCACCAGGTATAGATGGGTGCACAGCTGGATTTTACCTTTTACCTAGCCTTTAAATTCCAATGATAGCTACACTCTTCCAAGCTTTAGCAAATGATGACAAATTTCCTTAGGAAGAAATCTCTCTCTTGAGTCTTTATTAGGCCAGCAAAACTTAAATAACTAAATTTGCAACCTCCTTCACCAAATCAAAGCAAGCAAACAAAACAAGCAAAGACCATGCACACACATAAGTGCAATTTCAAGATTCCTAAATAAAACCAAATATATTCAGTTCATATATTTGAATTAATAAACATAGCAATGTTATCAAAAGAACAATATACCATTATCCTTAGGGTTTTATTCCACGAATGAGTGCAGTTCACTGTTACAAAATCTATCAGCACCATAGAGAAAAACAAAAGGAAAAACACACAGCCTTATCAATTGATGCTTAAAATGCACCTGACACCAACAAGAAAAGCAATCTTTTCTCACAACAAATCTAAGCAAAAACAGAGATAGAGACAAATAGCAGACTTGTTAGCAAAACTCAACCAGTTATCCTAAAAGAAGAAAACCAGTCTGCCATTCCTAGATACTCAACCTCCTAAAGCCTCCTCTTTTCAGTCCTTAAAAATGTAATCTGTAAATAAACCAGTGACAAAAACAAATACTGTATGATTTCACTTAGAGGAGGTAACTAGAGTACTCAAACTCATAGAAACAAAGTAGAATGTCAGATGCAAAGGGATGGAGGCAGGGAATGGCGAGTTGTTATTTAATGCGTACAGAGTTTCAGTTTTGCAAGATGAAAAAGTTCAGGAAATTGTGCAACAGTATACAGTTCAGTATACTTATACATGATTAAGATGGTAAATTTTATGTGTATTTTAATGACAATTAAAAAAATCATCATCTGGAATTTGGGACTCAGGTAATTGTTACTAAATTCTTGTTTATATATATTAAGAATTACTTTTTTACATTGGCATTTATGTCTGTAATTCTTATTCATAATAATTACTTAGGTGTAATTCTGTTTAACTGACTACTATTCTCATTAGTATATACTATATTTATATCTATAGGTATAGGTGGGAGAACTTTCCTGTTCTGAAAATTTTTTATTTTGATGTATCACTTTGTTAATTGGTATATGCTTTCAAATAAAATTTTTACAAAGAAAAGACTATTTTTTGAGATCACAAATATAAAGAATATATTTCTATTGCCTTTGACTACAGGTAAAACTCCTTAAACATAAAAAAAGTTTCATCATAATTTTAAGTAATTCATAATTCTAATTCCCCCACTCTTCTATTACTTAATGTTGGCCAAAAGAAGAAAAAAAGTATATAGGTAACTTGTTTTTCCTCCAGGATGATTACAAGATTCTCTTTTTCATCAACAAAATACAAAATTTTCCATACAATGTATTTAGATACTATTACTGTTGGCTAGATACAGGTAGCCCTCTTGATCTAAATATTTAGATCATTTTTAGCTCATTAAAGTTTTCTTAATTTGTCTTTGATTCTACTGCTCTCCTAAATGTTTTCTAAGAACACCTAAATTAATACTCAATTTTCTATTCTCCCACCATAAACCGTTTCCTTATCATTTTAACCTCTCTGTTCTTTTCTTCAGCTTTTGGAGCAAACATCTTAAGTCTGTCCTCTATATGAAGGATTATTTCCACAATATCAGTTCTGTTTCTTATTCCTTCAAATGCAGACTTTAATTACATGAAAGCAACTTCAGTTTTCTTGCTTTTTCTGCTTATCTAATATGGTACTCTGCTCCTTGAAGCTATTCTTTTATCTGTTCACTTTTCCATGTAAGTCCTTTCTTCTAACTAAACAGATGTTTTTCTCTGAAATTTTCTTCCAGTACTTAACTGCCAAAGTATATTCTTCTTGATGATTTACCTTCCCCATGTTCTTCAGCATTTTCTCACCAAGGCCATACTCATGTGATTGTTTTTCTTTTCCTTAGAGGGTAGTCTACAGGGAATTAGAGTTTGGCCTCAGAAAAGTGTATGGCTTTCCCTTAGCTACAGTAAGTAAAGGTTTCAATATAGGTTGAGATTGAGGGCTCTAGAATTTACACAATTGGATCTGAATTCCTGTCTTATCATTTACTACCTATAAACTTTAGGTAGATTATCTAACTTTAATATAAATAAATAACAATGATGATGGTAATAATATACTGGCTATCATTTACTGAGTGTTAATTATGTTATAAACAAGGCTCTATGCTAAATACTTTGAACTCTACCTCAGTTCAATTTCCAGATTTGCTCTTTATTAATGACTTTGAATAAATACTTAAACTCTCTACCCCCCTCACCATTCCCATTTGTAAAATGGGAATAGTAGTAATCCTGAACTCAAAGATTCAAGGTAAAGGTTAAATAAGAAAGTGTATATACAGTGTTTTGGGATCCATGCTTGCTTGTTGATAATGGCACTAGTAACAGTGTTAGTCAAAGCTGATAAGTGTAGTTCCTAAGCAATTCCCAATAATTACTGGTCCTTCATCTCCTAAGCCCTTCTCACCCCACCACCTAGCTATGTAAGATCCTACCAGGTCAATACATGAAAACCATCACTTTCTAGAATGTGAGGCTCCTGAAAGGACAGATGGGACCAAGTTTCAAAGCGTCTTCTCTTTGGTGTGAAGGAGTTAGACTGGCCCAGAGTAGAAAAGTTTTTTAAGGATTTACATTAGGAAGTAGAAGCAGATTGTTAAATGTCTTTCCACACTCTCTTCACTCCCTCTTCATCCTACATTTCCTAACCCTGTTGTTCTCTGTTTAGAGCCTTTTAAATTAATAGAAAAATCTCTGAATTTAGGTAATGATAGCAGGAGAGAATCAAACTCAATGTCCACAATTTCTCAAGGAACTAACACTGCTATCTTTTGTGAGATATGAGATAGGAAAACTATCATCTTAAAATTCAGTCTAACTACGCAGTTCATATAAGTTGAGATAAGCCTCTAAGATTCTAGCTTAGTGTGCTTAGGAAAAGTTAAGGTTTTACATATCCTTATGGAAATTTTAGTGAAGAACTGTGAAAAACTGGATCAGAAATTAAGCAAGTAATGTGGACTTTATATTAGGTAGCTAATGATTATTCTCCTATATGCCTAAAAAGACCAAGCTTTAAATCTCACTATTCTCAATGAAAGTTATAGCAGGTATTTTTGTTTTATTTATTTATTTATTTATTTACTTAGTAAAATTTGGCAAGCTGATCCTATTTATATGAAAATACAAAGGACCTAAAAAATAGCTTTTAAAAACTTATTAAAAATACCTATCATAAAGTTACAGAAATCCAGAAAATACTTTGATGCTGGCAAAAGACATATAGATCAATGGGATGGATCAGAAATAGACACATAAATGTATCATTATTGCTATTTGATAAATAGCTGTGCAATTCAATGGAGGAAAAAATGTCTCTTAAACAAATGGTACTGGATTGACTGGATATCCAAATATTTTTTAAAAAGGGCATCACTCATTACCTCATACCATATGTGGTATATCCATATAAGGGAATACTACTCACCAATAAAAACTAATAAATTATTGACAAATGTTATCACATGGATATATCAAAGTTTTCATGCTAGATTAAAGAAACCAAAGAAAGGATACATTTATACAAAATTCGAGAAATGTAAACTAATCTAGAGTGACAAAAAGCAGATCAGAGGTCATCTGAGGATGGGGGTAGAGAAAGAAATGGACTATAAAGTGGTCAGAAGAAACTTCTAATATTGAGGGAAATGCTCATCATCTTCCTGATTGTGTTGATATCACCAGAAGAATATATATATATTTGCCTATTCCAGACATTTCAAATAAATAAAATTATACAATTTATATATATATATATGCTTTTTTTCTGTTTATGTGTGCACATGTATGTGCATTTGTGTGTAGGTATATACACTATAGATAGCTATACAATATACTGTAAATCAATTATGCCTCAATAAAGAAAAAATGACCTTCTTGAGCAAGTGATCTATATATAGTGGTCTCCAAATTTTTACAAAGTAATATTTACACATCACACAGACAAAAAAATCACAAATGAGTCTGAAACATTCTGTTTAATCAGTCATACATTTTTTTGCAATTTCTAGAAAGATTACCTGTTCCCTCATTCATGATCATGTAAGCTCTAACACCATTAAAGTACATTCACTAAGCAAAAGCATAAAACAGCAAGAAGGCCTTCTTTACAATTCATCAGATTAGTAGGAGAAAAATTTAATTCATCTGAGACTGGTATTCTGAATCAGTAACTATACTAGAGTACTACAATTCTCAATCTGATACATCCCTACAAAATTCACCTGACCATGTTACACAAAGTTAGGAGTTTGTAATGTCCCCAAATAGTCCTGTCTGAGGTGCAGTGGTCCCACAAGGCAGAAGAACCCCACTATGACTGTCTCTTTGAAACACCATGCTTTTCCTGGCTTAGGTCAAGCTGTAGGAATGGGCGTGGTCTCATTATTGCACAAACAGGTTATAATTTATTTAGCATACAACTGGTCTGAGTCTCCATATCATATATTTTAATCATTGCTGAACATTGTCTATGGCCAGGTATTTGCTTTAGATGTTAAATGTACAAATGGAAGACTACAATCCTCATCCGAAGGCATCCAGAATCCACTCAGGAAAATATATAAGTAAATAGTGGTAAAAATGCTGTAAATGCTATTATTGTAAACTATACTAAAGGTAAGACCTGGAGAAGTCTCACTGATGAGGTGTCAAGGAAGTACAGACATTATAGGCAAACAACATGGACAGAGCCACAGATAACATGGCTAGGGCCAAATGCAAAGTCCATGTGTGCAGTGAAAGGAAAAAATTGAGACCTTATCATGAAGGGCTGGATTAGATGCCATGCTAAAGATTAGGTTTAGCCTAGAGTGGAAAATTTTGAAACATATAGGGATGGGAATAAAATAATCAGATTTGCACATTATGGAAATTATCATGGGCCTCTACAATGAATTTTCACAGGGATTAAGACCCGAGGCAAAAATATGAACTACAGAGATTAGGAAAACTACTACAATAACCTACATGCTCTAGTTAAAAGGACAGAGTATAAATATATTTAAGAAAATCATAATGCATTAAGATTCAGCACCAATTATCTTCTTTTTAAAATATTTTGCATTCCTCATCTGCTTTAAGAGTAACCCCACCAGTGTCCTTTCCTCATCCTTCTGCTCATCTTGCTACACATTCTCTCAAAAACTTGTAGACAATCCCTTCTTCATCTGCCAACACTATGTAAAGAAATGCAATTTATGTGGGCTATTTCTGGATATCAACTAGGACATATTAGGTATAAAACAGCAGAATGCTTTATTTGTCCTTATAAAAATGATCATCTTTTATTCCTTGCTTACTTAGAAAGCATTGTTCTGCATGGAAAGTAGTTCAATTCAGAAAATGACTGAAGTCCAAAATACCAAATTTTGAAAAAAAAAAAAATCCACTACCTTAAAAAAAAAAAGTGCCACAAATAAAACAGTGGAGCCATTATCTTATCATACAATGTGCCACTTGTTATCCATACCTGCCAGATACCTCTGCACTTCACTAGGGTAAGGGTTCTCATGAGGATATACGGCAGCCCAGAGAAATGCACATGAACAATACCTATACCACTTGCCATATGACTTCCTTGTGCCAGGGCTCCCTGGAGCCTCTTCCTTGATCCTCTGAGGTCTCTGATTCCTAGTTTAAGAACCCCCAAATATCTCTCCTAGCCTTGAGTTACAAATCCTTTTCTGCCAATGGCTCATAAGCACTTAACAAAAAACTATAGCTTTATTGAGATATAATTCACATGCAATTTTCAAATGTACAACTCAGTGGCTTTTGGTATATTCAGAGAGTTGTACAACAATCACCACTATCTAATTCCAGAATATTTTCATCCTTTACCAAAAAACCCTATACCCATTAGCAGTCGCATACCCATTTCCCACAACAACTCCAAACTCCTTGCAAACACTAATCTATTTTGTCTTTATGGATTTGCCTATTCCAGACATTTCAAATAAATAAAATTATACAATTTATGAAAAAAGAAACTCCATCATGTCTCTGTTTGTTTCATGTCAATAACAAGTGCATGTGATGATTTTAATGATGATAAGATCAAATCTGCAAGTCAAGTGGTTTTTCTGTGTACTTCCTCCTGAATGCCCTGGGGACATAAATATGCTCCAGGGATGGAATGAGGATGGGGGGAAAAGGAATATCTCTGTTGGGTTCAAAGATTAGAAAGATGTCAGTGGAAAGAGAAGTATGTTCTTAGTTCCATTATGTAAAATAAAATGCATGGTCCCTGAAGACCAGTGTACAAGTCAAAAGACCCAAAAAGATTTATAACAACACTGAAAACCAAAACCTGATTTTTTTTTCTTAAACTCTTCTATCTTCAATGACATTATGCAAAACCAACAAGACTCAAATTGCCACCCAAAGTATTTACTTAAGTTACTCTTTAATCAAGATACCTTAATACTGTTTTATAGTTACAAAAAAATTATTTGCATAATAATCTGAAGTCACATTCTTCTTCGATAAGGTAGAAAAATATTAAAATGTACGTAGATATAAATCTCTCTCTCTCTCTCTGCTTAATATTTTATTCTGCTTGCAACATATTACCATAGAATCGATCCCTCTTTCCAAGCATGATACTCTAATATGCAAGTGGAGGTCTCCTGGGTGCCTTTGTACGGGACAATACGTCCAGCAAGCTTAGCTTCTGCCGAGTTCAATGATTTTAACTGGCCTGGAGCAAGTCCACTCTATCTCTGATACAGAACAATCCCAGCTTTCCAGCTGTGAGGAGGAAAATGCTTTGCATTATTAAATTGTAGCCATATGCTGCAAAAGCAGACCTTGTAAATATGGAGAGGGACAAGAATTTAAATGGAGAGGAAACTTTCTATGCAGGCAGTCATTGTAAAAAAGAACCTGAGATACTTGAGTAATGAGCTTTAGGAAGTGGGTGCAGGCACAGCTTAACCCAGAGTACTCAAGACTACCACCTCTTTCATGAGGGGACCCGCACCCTCACTGTAGGGAATGCAGATATTTAAACAAGGAAAGAAAAATGTGTTATACTACAGTCTTTTAAAATTTAATAAATGGCAACCTATTCAGGTGCAGGGCCTCTTAAAACTTTTCTGGACCTAGGTGCACAGTGAAGTCAGTGCCCAAATCAATATACTGAAATTTCATTTGCACTCTAAATTACTTTATATCATTTCAGATACCACAAGCTCCTGCAATACAGTTAGAAAGCTAGGGAAAACAAAAATCTGGCTAACTATGGTTTCTCTCACAGCTGGTCCTTTTTCTCAGAGCTCTGTGAAAGAAGAGCATTTGCTATGTTTAAATTACACTCGTGACTATGTACCAAGTGGGCCCCTGACCTGTACAAATGCAAAGCATGAGAATCTTGAGAAAAGATGCAGCAGAAGACAAGATGGTGGCTACAGAGCTCGAGCAACTGCAATAACTTGGCAGAGAGCATTTCCTCTCCTGCACCAGTTCCCTAACCCCACAGCCTCAGAAATTCTCAGCTAACCTCCCTCCCCAAGCTAATCCCCATCTGCTCACCCTCTGCCCACTGCCCCTTGTCTCAGAAGCTAGGGATATTACAACCTCCCCCAGAGACTCAAGTGTGGCACTCACTGTGAATGCCAGAAGATCCAGACTCAGTCTTGCTAAAGGACTTCAAAACAAAAATTTCTCATTTCTTCCTCTGCATGGCAGTGCATGCTCATAAACACTTTGGCCAAACATATACAAGGCCAAACTTCATTTTTTCACAAGGCATTGTACCACAGTCAATTGTACTATTTATCAGGTGCAGGGAAGGAAAGGCAAGGAAAAGAGTATCACTGATGTAGTGGGATTACTATTGACTTAAGGTTTTGATTCATGAAAAAAAGTGAGTTTTAGCCTCCCTATGCCAATAACTAATTGGACCTGTGGGCAAATCACTTATCCTCTTTGCCCCATTTTCATAAGTAAAGTGAAGAAGTTGAGTTAGAAGTGTTAGAAGTACTGATAGCCCATGCTTTCTTGAGTATGTCAAGCAAAAAAATATATTGGATTATAGTAGTAAAATTTTTTTTAGAAAATTTAACTGTCAACTTGAGAAGGGTGAGATGTGTAAGCAAATATAAACATAACATAAAGCAGCAATCATAATAGAAACAGAAATGTCCAACCCTGCCTGGGAGAATCTGATAAGATGCATGGAAGAGTTTGGATGTACAGGACAAACAAGACTTTGTAGAGTGGATACAGCAGTCCTGGGAGAGGAAGAAACATATTGCAAGAAAGAAAGGGAAAGGAAGGGAACGTGGCATCTGATACTGAATAGCGTTTAAAGCCATGACACAGAAGATGGGTCATAAGCAGTGAGATATCGGGAGTTGTTCAGAAAGTCAGATTTGTGTTTTATAAAAAGCATTCATACCTAAGATTAGAGAAAGACAGAACAAGGACAGAATGAAAGCAAGTATAGGGTTTTGCACAATTACAGATAAAAAATAAAGTCTAGAGCTTAAATAAGTGTAAGAGAAAAATGGGTGGGGTCAGTGGATTCAAGAGACTTTTGAAAGGAGCTGATGACTGAGTATGGAGGGTGATAAACAGAGTTCTTGAGGAAGGACTCATGGGCTCCTCTAACCAAGAGGTCTGGCCCCAAGACATTTCACATGGAGAAAACCTCAAGTCTGAAAGAAAAGAAAATGAATTGAATTTTGGAAATGTTAAATCTGAGCTACCCATGGGGCATATACAGAACTGTGTCCAAAAAGTAGTTGGGCACATGAAACAGGAGGAGAGAGATCTGTTCCAAAGGCGCATATCTAAGAATAACAAAAGGTGAATGAACTTAAAGTCACAGGGGGACAGAAAACAGAGAACTCAAGATAAAAATCTGGTGAAGTAAATAAAGGCAAGAGACAACTGACAGAAAACATAATGGTTCCTGGATTTCGAGCAAAAGGTCCTGTTTTCAAAACCACAGGCAGCAAAAGCAAAAAAACAAGTGAAACTATATCAAATGAAAGCTTCTGCTTCGCCAAGGAAACAAGCTAGATGGTGAAATTGTGATCTATGGAATGGGAGAAAACAGTTGCAAACCATATATCGGAGAAGAGGCTGATGATCCAAATATAAAAGAAACTCCTACAGCTTGGTAGCAAAACAAAACAAGCACAACCACTCACCTGATTTAAAAATGGGATAAGGATTTGATTGGACTTTTTTGCAAAGAAGATATACATGGCCAAATGGCATATGAAAAAAGGCTCAGGCGGTAGGGGGCGCCTGGTGGTTCAGTGTTAAGTGTCTGGCTCTTGATTTCAGCCAGGTCAGGATCTCAGGGTCAAGGGATTGAGTCCCACACCTGGCTCCACCCTCAGTGGGAAGTCAGCTTGAGGACTCTCACTCCGCCTCCCTTCCCTCTCCTCACCATGTGTGTTCACTCACTCTCTCGCTAAAATAAATAAATAAATCTTAAAGAAAAGAAGAAAAGAAAAAAAGAAAAGAAAAGAAAAAAGAAAGGAAAGGAAAAGAAAAGAAAGAAAAGAAAAGAAAGAAAAGAAAACAGAAAAGAAAAGAAAGAAAAGAAAAGAAAAAGAAAAAAGGCTCAGGAAAAGCAAATAAAAATCACAGTGAGATACCACTTCACACCTATCAGGATGGTGGCTGTTATCAAGTAAACAGTGCGGCCACTATAGAAAACAGTATGGAGGTTCCTCAAAAAAATTAAAAATAAAGCTACCATAAGATCCTACTCTTAGGTATTTACCCAAAAGAACTGAAAGCAGGATCTTGAAGAGATACCTACACTCCCATATTCACTGTTGCTCTATTCTCAATAGCCAACATGTTGAAACTAGCCTAGACGTCCATTGATAAATGAATGCATGAAGAAAGCATGGTATATGCATATAATGGAATACTACTCAGCTTTTTAAAACAAAAGAAATTTTGCAATAGGTAATAAATGAACGAACCTTGAAAATATTATGCTAAGTGAAATAAACCAGTCACAGACAGACAAATGCTTCATGATTCTACCTATGTGAGTTATCTAAAGTACTCAATATCATAGAATCAGAATAGAATGATGCTTGCTGGGACTAGGGTGAAATGGAAATATGGAGTTGCCAATCAACAGGCATAAAGTTTCAGTTAAGCAAGATGAGTAAGCTCCAGAAATCTGTTGTGAAACACTGTAACTATATTATTTAAAAATTTCTTAAGAAGGCCAATCTCATGTTAAGTATTTTTTTTTAAGATTTTTTTTAAATTTATTCATGAGAGACACACAGAGAGAGGCAGAAACACAGGCAGAGGGAGAAGCAGTCTTCATGCAGGGAGCCTGATGTAGGACTCAATCCCAGGACCCCAGGATCACACCCTAAGCTGAAGGCAGACGCTCAACCACTGAGCCACCCAGGTGTCCCTCATGTTAAGTATTCTTATCACAATAAAATAAAACCAAAAACAAAACAAACAAACAAACAAAAAAAAAAAGCAAGGGAACATTTTAAGTACAGCATGGTCAATTGAATCAAATAAATGCTTAAGAACATGAAATTAGGAATAGAATGAGAAAGAACCACTGGAGAGAATAATTTCAAGCAGAGACAGAAGTTCAGTTGTAGAAGTTAAGGAGGAATTTTAGACTCTTTTTCATGACAAAGAAAGGAAATAGGACTCTTAGTTGAATGAGGTGTCTGAATGAGGGGCAAAAGATGCATTTTTAAGTAAGAAATAAGTTGCCAAGAATGAGTTAATAGAATAAAGAAGATATCTGCAGAGAGCTCAGAAGAATAAGGCACAAAAACTTTCAATGGAGCAGAAAAGTTGGTGGCTTCAGAAAGTAGGACCATTATAAAAAGGCAAGTGGGAAAATATTTATAGGATGTGAATACAAGGGACTAAGATATAAAGTGTTGCTCCAAGGGAAAAGCAATCTCTAATGATACATTTGTACTCTTTCTCATGTCACTATTATAAACTATGTAACAAAATTTCATACCACATTTCCTTTGATGTCAAAAGCCTTAGAACAAAATTGACTCCCTAAAAAACAATTCTATCCCATCCTAAGAGACTTGAGGCTATCTCTTTCTTTGCCTTGTATCTTATATTGACCTGTAACTTTGTCTATGTATCTTAAGCTTTCAGAGGAGTGCAATGTAAAAACAAAACAAAAAACACTGCATTTCTATTTGGATCCGCATCAAATGATACTTCCTGTATGAAGTCTTCCTGAGCAACCCAGCTAGAAGAGAAAGTGGGATGAAAAGCCCTCACTTTCATAAAGCACCTGCTACATGCCAGGTATGTTTCCCCATCGGATACTTACAACCGGCATAGACACAATTGTGCGGAGTTCCAGAGAAGTTGGCTGATTTGCTCATGCCCTTCATATGTCTCGTGAACATATGTCTTGTAAAACATGGAGCCTTGATTCAGGGGAAAAATGTGATTTCAAAGTTCATGTTCTTTCCACTCCACCATGCTCCCAATGATGGCTGGAAACATATTTCTTAACTCTGAACTCCCATGACACTTGAGTTGTCCCACTGAGTAACATTTAATCTTCATTATATACATAAAATAGTGTATGTATTTATGAATAGAAAAGTTTGAGGAGAGCATGGTTCATTTGTAATGTAAAATCACTGCAAAACCATTCACTATTTTACCTTCCGCAGCATCTAGCCTAGTGCCATGCACACAATAGATGCTCATTAAATGTCTCTAACTGAAGCATCAACCTACAGACAGCTATTTCCTGGATCTTTATTGTTCTTGGTGAAGAATGATGTTTATTTCCAACTCCTCCAAGGCAAATGGCTGTCTCAACTCAATTAGAGCTGACTCAACCCACATACTGTCTCTTGGAATGTAATATTTAATTCTGAATTCAGCAACCAATTTGTTGTTGTATTATTTGTTGTCTAATAGGATAGGTGTTTGGGGAAGGTATGGAAAAATCTCCTTCATGACCTTATAATACATTCCTAAATATTTTTTCCCTCAAAATTAATATTATAAATGATCATGATAGAACAATTATAGAGGCTGGGGATGGTACTAATTGCTATATAGATCAATTTTGGGGGAGTGAGTGTATACAAGCCCCCATGTGCAGCCTATAAAAATAAGGAGCTGAGGGCTATGTGCTCTTCTGGCTTTTTAAGAGTAATTTGGCAAGAAAACATATTCCTAATCTTTTGGTCTTTTATTCTGAATTCTATCCTAAATCTGAACATTTAAGAACTTTACTGAATGTGATATCTTAAAAAAAAATTAAAGGATAAAAACGAAAAATGTTTCTGAAACAAAATCTGTTAGAAAAAATAACTTTTGTTTTTGCACTGACTTGCACAGACTCATTCTAAAATTACATAAAAGGTTTACCTTGATGTCAAGCCTTACTACAGTTAACCAATCCTTTTAGTGTTTTTCTATTTATATTTCCATGAATAGAAAGCCTATTTATAGTCTGTTACATATTTTCTAATGCCAAAGTTTAAAATTACTTCTAAGATCATGAAATAGTTCACTTTCCTCTTTAAATTTTTTTTATTTGTGGATACAATAAATGAGGATATGAGAATGAATGGGTATGAACTTATTAACTAAGGAGTAAATGGGCTATGATTTTTTAAGTATCAGAGTAAATTATCTTTTCCTCGACTCTGAACATCATATTCTAAAACAAAATACGCCCTGTGTGCTTCTTAAGGGTCCGTGAAAATGTATGTGCCTTTATAAGCAAATAAGGGAGAATGTTTTATAACTTCTGTAACTATTAGAAAGTAAAGTCTGTCCCAAATTCTAAGTTTCAAAAAAAAAAACTGAGAATCAAATATAGTCCCTATTGATTCTGACAGAATATAACTACAGCTACAGATGCTGAACTAGTTTTATCAATAATTATTTGATTGGTTTTCATTAGTTTCATGATAACCCTCTGTTGGCTTTAATCTCAGTACCTATAAAATAGATCTGGGGAGTTATCAAGAGCAAAATTTTTGTGATTTAAAGAATTTCTTAAATGTGAGATCAGCAAATTGCTATAGTTAATATACACTATTATGGATCAAAGAAGAAATGAAAAAAAATAAAAAAATACTTTGAGGCAAATGGAAATGGAACATATCAAGATTTATGGGATGCAGCAAAAGCAGTTCTATAAGGGAAATTAACAGTGACATATATCTACCTTAAGAAATAAGAAATGTCTCAAATGAACAACCTAACTTTATACTTCAAGGAACAAGAAAAAGAAGAAAAAAGCCCAAAGTTAGCAGAAGGAAGGAAATAATAAAGATGAGAGCAGAAATAAATGAAACAGAGACTAAAAAGACAATAGAAATAATAAATGAAAGTAAGAGCTTATTTTTTGAAGAGATAAAATCGACAAACTTTTAGCTAGACTCACCAAGAAAAAGAAAGGGCTCAAATAACTATATTCAGAAATGAAAAAGGAAATGTTACAATTGATATCATATAAATAATGAGACTACTATGGAAAAAGTATATGCTAACTCACTGAATAACCTAGAAAAAATGGATACATTCCTAGAAACATACAATCTACCAAAACTGAATCATGATGGGACAGAAAATCTGAACAGACCAATTACTAGTAGGGAGATAGAGTGAGTAATCAAAAACAAACAGAAGTCCAATATAGACAGCTTCACTGGTGAATTCTGACAGTCAAAAAAAAAAAAAAAATTAACAAAATCCTTCTCAAACTGTCCCAAAAAATTTAAAGAGGAGGGAACTCTTCCAAACTCATGAGGCCAGCTTTACCCTGATACCAAAACCAGAAAAGGATGCTACAAGAAAGGAAAATTAGAGACCAATATTTCTGTGAACACAGTTGCAAAAATCCTCAACAAAATATTAACAAACCAAATCCAACAATATATTAAAAGGATCATATCCCCTGATCAAGTGACATTTATTCCAAGGATGCAAGGATGGTTCAACAGCTGCAAACCAGTCAATGTGATATACACATTAACGAAATGAAGGTAAAAATCATATAATCATTTCAATAGATGCAGAAAAAGCATTTGGCAAAATTTGACATGTTTATGATAGATACTCTCAACAACATAGGCACAGGGGCAACATACCTCAAAATAATAAAGACCATAAAAAAAAAAAAAAAAAAAAAAAAAAAAAAAGACCATATACAACAAGTCCACAGCTAACCTCACACTTGATGGTGAAAACCTGAATGCTTTTCCTCTAAGATCAGGAAATAGACAAGGATGCCCACTCCTACCACTTTTATTTAACATGGTATTAGAAGTCCTGGCCAGAGAAATTAATCAAGAAAAATAAAAGGCATCCAAATTGGAAAAAAAAAGAAATAAAAATCACTATTTGTAGATGACTTGATATTATATAAACCCTAAAGACTCCAACAGAAAACTGTTAGAACAAACATATTCATTAAAGTTGCAGGATACAACATCAAAACTCGAAAATCTGTTGCATTACTATACATTAATAGTGAAGTATCAGAAAGAAAAATTAAGAAAACATCCTGTTTGGGTGCCTCGGTGGCTCAATTGCTAAGCATCTGACTCTTGATTTCAGCTTCAGTCATGATCTCAGGGTTGTGAGATCAAGCCCCATATCAGGTTCTGTGCTAGGCATGAAGGCTGCTTAAGATTCTCTCTCTCTCTCTCCCCCTCTCTCTTTACTCCTCCCACAAAAAAAGAAAAAGAAAGGAAGAAAACATGCCATTTACAATTGCATCAAAAAAAAAATTAAGACACTTAGGGATATTTAACCAAGGAGGTGAAAGACGTGTAATTGAAAAATAAAAGACATTAATGAAAGATACAGATGAAGACACGATTAAATGGAAAAATACTCTATGCTCATGGATTGGGAGAATTAATATTGTTAACATTTTTATACCACCCACAGCAATCTATAGATTCAATGCAATCACTATAAAAATTCCAATGGTAGTTTTCACAGAAATAGAACAGTCCTAAGATTTGTATGGCACCATAAAAAAATTCCAAATAACCAAAACAATCTTGAGAAAGAACAAAGCTGGAGGCATCACACTCCTTGATTTCAAATTATATTACAAAGCTATAGTTATAAAAATAGTGTGTATTGGTATAAAATCCCAAACATTGATCAATGGGAGAATAGGAAGAACAGGGAAGAGAAGAGGGAGCCTAGAAATAAACTCACACATTTACAGTCAATTAATTTATGACAAAGAAGCCAAGAATACACAGTGAGGAAAGGACAGTCTTTTCAATAAATGGTCTTGGGAAATTTGCACTATCACATGCAAAAGAATGAAACTAGACCATTATTCAGTCCATAAACAAAAGTTAACTCAAGACAGATCGAAAACTTGAATGTAAGGCTTGAAACCATAAAACTTCTAGAAGAATACATAGGCAGTAAGCTCTCTGACATCAGTCTTGGCAATAATTTCTTGAATCTGACACCAAAAGCAAAAGCAATAAAAGCAAAAATAGACAAGTGGGATTACATCAATCTAAAAAGTTTCTGCAAAAATAAAAAATAAAAAAATAAAAAAATAAAAAATAAAAAGTTTCTGCATAGGCAAGAAAACCATTAACAGAAAGAAAAGGCAACCTACTGAATGGCAGAACTATTTGCAAATCATATAATTATAAGGGGCTAATATCCAAAATATATAAAGAATTCATACAACTCAATAGTAAAAAATAAAATAAAATAAAATAAAATAAAATAAAATAAAATAAAATAAAATAAAATAAAATAAAATAAAGTAAAATAAAATAAAATAAAATAAAATAAAATAAAATAAAATAAAATAAAATAAAATAAAAAAATGGGCAGAGGACCTAAACAGACATAAAAAAAAAGACATACAGATGACCAATGGATATATGAATAAATGTTCTACATTATTAACCATCAGGGAAATGCAAATCAAAACCACAATGAGATATTACCTCAAACCTGTTAGAATGGTTATTATCAAAAAGACTAGAAATAACAAGTGTTGACAAGGGAGGAGAAGAGAAGGGAGCCCTCCTACACTGCTAGTGGAAATGGAAATTGGTGTATGGAAGAGGATGGACTTTCCTCAAAAAACTAAAAATATAACTCAACATGATCCAGCAATTCCACTTCTGGGTTTTTATTTTTTTAAACGAAAATACTAATTCAAAAAGATATATATATATATTCCCATGTTCATTGCAGCATTATTTACAATAGCCAAGATATGAAACTAACCTAAATCCCCATCAAGGGATGAATGTATAAAGAAAATGTGTTGTATATATGTATAAATGGAATATATATATGGTGTGTATCTGTAAATTAAATATATATATATATATATATATATAGGATATTATTCAACTATTAAAAAGGCAGGAGGGATCCCTGGGTGGTGCAGCGGTTTAGCACCTGCCTTTGGCCCAGGGCGTGATCCTGGAGACCCGGGATCGAATCCCACGTCGGGCTCCCAGTGCATGGAGCCTGCTTCTCCCTCTGCCTGTGTCTCTGCGCCTCTCTCTCTCTGTGTGACTATCATAAATAAATAAAAATTAAAAAAAAAAATAAAAATAAAAAAATAAAAAAATAAAAAATAAATAAAAAGGCAGGAAATCTTGCCATTTGCAAAAACATGGATGGATCTTGAGGACATCATGCTAACTGAAAGAAGTCAGACAGAGAAAGATATGTTATGATCTCTAATAGGTGGAATATATATTATATATATTTATTTATATGCTTATATGATTTATAGTACTAGACATTTATATTATACTTATATATTTATATGCATAATAATTTCTTAAATATAAGATGAGAATATTGTTAGTTAATAGATACTCCTTGTTTAATTTATTCAATTATTTATTTAGTTCCAGAGAGGATATAAGGTAGCTTATTTGACATCCACCCAATATAGAATCCTAATGGTTTCCAGAGGTTTTGCCAGACTACATGCAAAAAATCAACACACAAAATAGCACAGGCCAAAATGTGCCAAAAAGAAAGTAGGATAAATCTGTGTCTTTCCAGTTGAGAAAGCTCTGATTAATGCTACAGAGAATGCTTCATAAGTTTTCATCATAGAATTTGCAAAAACTGCCCCAAGATTCTCCATTTCTTTGTTGTATTTCCAGCCAAGAGAAAACTCCCCACATAACTACAGACTTCCTAAACTTCAAAATGAGGTGTCAGCTTCTAAATGACCCAGAGGCAAAATCCAACTTCTAGTTTGCCTTGTTTTCTTTGGATATTAACCATTCCAGCATTAGGCAAGTGATTGAGATAGGAATATCTAAAAGACCATAGCTCAAGGAAAGCAGAGATATAAAACAACAGGGCAATTGAAAGCTAATTTTAAAAAATTGCAATTCGATCACACATTTCCTAAAAGTGACAGTGGAGTTTTTAATTATCGCAAAAATTAGGAGGAGTCTAATTCCTAAATTAGTGATTTACTCTCCTTTGGTCCAAACAGTTGTTTGCTATAGTTGAGAGAGGATTCATATTTCCATTGCTTAGAAAGGAATAATTTAATGTTTAAAAAGAAGTAACTAGATATAAACATATAACTTCTGACTCCATCATAAACAAACGAAATGTGTATCATTAAAATAAATGAAGTGGTCTGGTGCTTCTTGACTAAAATAACAATGTCATATCCTTGGGCACCATTAGAATTTTGAAATACCTTAGCCCTGAAAAGATAATGATCCCCATCCCCACCATGTAACAAAGACTAAAACAAACTATTAAATCACAAATAGTATAAGAAAATGCAATAAAGACTTTCATTGCTTTTTAAAATAACAAAAAATTGCAAAAATGCCTTTAAAAATAATATCACATATCGTTCCTTCCAATAATGTACTGCTTTTGTTTGCTTCTGCTCTGTTTGCTCACTATATACTAATCTCAGTCAAGAAGCACAAAAATTAAAGGCCTATATGGAGATAATCATACTAGTCTGAGGAGCTTTAAGGTCCTTCAAAAGTTCTTCTGAACCAGCAAGGATATGGCCTCCATGTCAGATAGTCATGTCTGATGCTGGAGAAAGGCCAAGCTAGAGTGGGTGTTCAATCTGTGAGCAGACCATGCATCTTATAGAATGACATAATGGGATTCCACCTTCATGTCAACAGTGGGGAACAGATTTCACAGAGCTTCCACCTCCAAAAGAGATTGAATTTTTGGCATCTCTTCCTAAGCTGTTGGGAAGTAGATGGTAACTATGTCCATGGGCTGCACATCTCCCAATGGAAAACTACTGGTTATTACAAAATGTTAGCACTCAACATGATCTTTTTCAAAAGTTTAGCTTCCCTTTGTTATAACAATACAAGTAGCAAAGCAATTTGATTGTTTCATTGTTTATGGTATTAGATTGAATTTTCTCATGAATGCACTGTGTCTTTTTGAGATACTGCATCTGAAACTTTAGAGATTCCACATTTCAGCCAAAGCCAGAACACAAAGATGAAAAAAGTCTCCAAAAGATAAATTATGTTCTAAAATCCCAAACATGCTTATATTTATGAAAAGAGTTTCTCTTTTTTTTTTTTCTTCACGAGAGAGAGAGAGAGAACGAGAATATGCACATGAGTAGGGAAGGAACAGAAGGAGAGAATCCTAAGCAGGCTCCACACTCAGCCCAAAGCCCAATGAGGGACTTGATCTCCTGACTGTGAGATTGACCTGAGCCAAAATCAAGAATCAGACGCTTAACTGACTGAACCATTCAGGTGTCCTGTGAAAAGAGCTTTTAATAATGCATATAATTTATCGCAATTGACTACAAAACAAAAACCTTAATAAGTTCTGATTTTTCACATTTCAAATTAGAAGTCATTCTACATACCTAGTGGCTTGATTTATTTCGTTACTGCAGAACTCTTACTTTCATCAAGAAGGATTCTTTAATAATCTCATGATTAAATCCATAATACAATGATAAGCAACATATGCTAAAATGATGGAATGCTTCCAAATCATCAAAGAAAATTTTAATTTTGTTCCATTTAATTTTGATATCATATATGTTTTATTATATACTACCTGAAAAACTGGTAATTTATGTAGCATTTACATATATTCAGTATTCAACTAATCATATGATCTAACACATTCCAGTTTTAAGACATTGTTCTCAAAAAGGTTTGATTTCCAAGGAAAATTTAAAAAGGAAAAAATTAGAATTGTCCTACCTTGATTATTTCTGTTTGTCATATTATATGCAAACAGATGAATTAAGAGATGCCACACTGAATATAGCAAAAGAAAAATTTAACCAAGATTCCTGACAAATATTAAAATATCAAATTCCAGCCTTATATAACTATTTTACAATTATTCATTCAGCATAAGTAGAGAACATTTTTAAGTAAAATTCTTTCTGTACACGTTCAGAAATGCATTTTAAATGATAACAGCTTTATTAATTTCAAATGCAAAGAACATATCCTTTGTTTAGTCTGACGGACTTACATTACTTATCAATTCTTTTTCTATTAACCACCCTCCCCCACCCCATTCTTCCTAAAATGAGTGAGGAAGCTTTTAAAAAATGTTTGGACATGATTCACTCTGAGTTATCATGCTATACAGGGAAAACATTACTCAAGTAAAAAGAAGAAATTTTAGTAAAGCTAAAGGCATACCCCAACGAAATTTTCTCAACTTAAGAAAATTTCTCACAAATTTATTACATTTGAAATACTCTGTCTTTTTTATTCTACTCTCCCACCAACACAAAAAATAAAATAATAAATTTAACTGGAAATTACATTTAATTTTTTCTGATTTTTGTATGTGTTATCAATCCGTAGTAATTTTGAATGATTTTGATAAAAGACCAATCAAGTTAGCATACATTTTTCAATCTATATTTAATTAAAACTTTTGATCTTTGAAGTATCTGCTACTTTTGCCAAACAGTAAGGTTTTGTACAATACAGAGTACTGAATATGTAGTTGGAAAATATATTTTTTCTAAGATAAAAATAAGGAACAAAATATAGGCAAGACTCAAAAAGAAGAAGTATATTGTCTTGACTTTGCACTTTTCCTTGCATATTTACTTACTGTATCTTTGTAACATCATTTCAAAATAAGACTGGTCTATTTTCTTACAGTTTGGGGTTTTTTAGATAGTACAATCTCACAGTAGCAAAGTTCTATGACAAGGGAGGTCAGATAATTAAGGACCTAATACTAATTCTACCTGAGGAAACTTTTATTATTACTTTTCATAAATGGTTTGGTTTATTTTCAACGAAAACAACTAGATGAAATTATTTGGGGAGGTAGGGGACTTATGTGGGGAGTTTGGATTTTTTTTGTTCATTTTGTTTTGGTTTTGTTGGTTTATTCTTAGAGCACTCTCTTCCCCAAGTTGCAAATACAAATAAAATTATTCTGATAATGAAATAGTAGAAATTCTTCTTTGCACAAGTTTTATACTATGAGGAAAAAACACAAAATGCCCCTAAATTAATGTCAAATTCTATATATTCAGATTTAGAAGCAAGGAAACTACGAAGACAGCCAAGTTATAAAAGCGCATTTTCAGATCTGGAACAACTTCTGGACATAAAGAGGGTATTTGGCATACATCATACTAAAGGAAAAGTCTTACTTTCATTATTTCCTGATTCTTGGAATCTAATAAAAACCTTATGGAATAAAAACTTGTTTGAAAAAAATCCCTCACTGAAAACATAACCACCCTCTAGCCCAACCCTCCTTATAAAGTAATACGAGTTGATAAACTATAATAAGAGTATGGAAATTTTTACTCTTTCTTGTGCATTTTAAAAGAATGATGAAGTAGTTTTTTGGCTTTTTAAGCAGCAGTGACTTTTAGCACCTGAACAATGTACAACTAAAATACACGCATGTTCATTTTTCAAGAAACATCACCAAAAATTAAAACGGTGGTGGTTAGGTAAGTACTGATGACGCCTATATAGAAGTATTTGCCACTGTGAAGGGCCTATGGAGAATCACATCTTGTCCTGATCATACCTGCCTGCCAGAACAAAATAGGCAGCTGACCAATCATGGGGTGTTTACCTATACAGTGGTACCTTTGTTCTCCAACAATGTTAGATTGCAAATGTCCTGGAGCACATATTTACCTGGAGGATTCTTGGCAGGATCATTGTGGCTTGGACTTCCTGATTGTCCAGAATCTATAAAGAAATCACAGAAAATGTTTTCTTTTTAATTTGTTTTGAATGAATTTCACAATCCTCAGAAGGACTTTTAAAAAATTTTTTTAAGATGCAACAACGAAGCTGAGTGTTTAAAAAAAGTATACTTTCCCAAGCCTTTCAGCAGCAACACTTTATTTATCGAGCTAGATAAATGTCCATACATATTTCTATGTCAAAATGAAAAAATAAAGTAGAGATCTACCATATTCTCAGAATGGAGCAAGGCTTTTTGAAACAAAAGGTCTGGCTACAAAGCCACTAAAGGTGGTTTGAAGGTCAGGCCTGTTAGTACCAATATGAAATAAAGCAGATATATCCCCTAAAAATGCAACCTGAGTGTAATTAAACATGCTTTTAAGAACCTGAAAATGTTTTTATTCGAAGAGTAAAATACACAGAAACGAGAGTCCATTTTTCCAGGATTTCATGTGCATACACACATATCCACTCCCATAATCTCCCAACCTACTGGATCCAGGCCCAGATTTGTCTTCATCCCATAATAGCAATCGATTTGCAAACACCAAGAAGAGCATAAATTACTAGGTAGAAACTAACATAGCTTTATGGAGAGCAAATTGTTGGATCAATTTAATTTCCATCTGTGATAGACAGACTGCAGATAAGGAGAAAAAGATCAATGTAGTATAATCAAATTTCCTATCCCACGTTATTTTTCATTGATGCATTCTATAGGAAACAACGTAGAGGCTATACTACAGTTAGGCAACATGCCTTTCCCAGCTAACCTAACACTCTTGTGTTTTGTTCGTTCCTCTTTCCTCTATGTCCCCTCTGCATTTATCTGTGTCATTTGCCCCATATCATTATACACTTACTTGCAGGTTGCTTTATCATCTTATTTTATTGGTCCTAGTATTTAAGTTTTGTCTCCCCAACTAAATTGTATGCTCCTAAGCTGAGGCAGAGATTCTATCTACTTCTTTTGTGTCTTCCTCAGTGCGCAGTGTGCTGTTCAAGGCTGTAAATGCACCAGGCTTTCGGTAAACGCCGGAGGAATGGAAGGCTCAGATTCAGCAGCCTTCTCTGCCTGCCTAGGAAAGGCAATTTTGAACTTGATACTGAATTTCAACAAAATTTGATCGGTGGCCATAGATAAATCTCTTCCCTGAAATCTTGCCATGGTACCTATGCCAAGACAAGAATCCAGTCTCATTTAAGCAGAAAAATCTTATGCTAGTTTTTTCAGCAGGGTGATTCTGTTCATCCATGTAAGTGATTAGCATATTGCAATTGCTGCTTCTGATGTGAAATGCAAGGGGATCCTGTTAGTCTCTTCCTGTATAGAATTTGGCCATTTATTTTTGCACTTTGCCTCATGCCTGCTAACTAGATATAATGCTGAGATCAGAATTCCACCTCTTCATCATATTTCCTTTGTCTTTTTTTTCTCTAGAATAGTTTTCATGAAATCTACACAAATATATGTGGTGATTCCCACATTATCCACCAATTGATTTCTGACTTCCCAGAATGCAAGCAAAGAAACTCATAAGGGCCACTCAAGCTAGTGTCTCCTGCAGACGGTCAGAGTTGGATATCCTCTAAAATGCTTGTCTCTCATGAATTCTCTCATTGTTTCTGAAATTGAGGCAAGACTCAGTGACTTATAACTTAGAAAGTCAATCTTTCTCTTTCTACATTCCTAAAAAAAATGGTATAATATTGGCCACTTTCCAGGCATGGAGTATGATAGTTACATAAAAATGATAAATTACACTATTTTGTTACTGCTTCAGTTATTTCTGCCTTGAGTCCCTCTGACAAATGTCCTTCAATACTGATACTACATTCCAGTTTAATTTCTCGTGACCCTAACATTTTGAGGCGTTCCTACTTTTATTATTATTGTCGCCGTCATTGTTGTTGTTAACATACCACTGAACAGAGAGCCTCTTCATATTTTCTTTTTCCTTTTAATGTTTACTTCACATTTACGGAGGCCTAGACCTTGCATCCTTCAAGGTCGCTAATGCCACCTTCCTGATGACACACGAGGCAGGTTGAGGTTGTCCTCAGGGGACAGTGGTTGTAGACTCTCCATGAGCCTTAGCATGTTTACTTAAATCAATTTCAAAATGGTACCACAAAACTCTTTCCCAACATCTGGCTGCTAAAACTTGGGTCAATTAAAAAAGTGAATGTCTCTTCTATTCCTAAAAGTATTCAGCTAGAACACTGGCACCCCCATTACCACAACATCCCACTTGGGAAACTCTATTCTTTTCTGCTGCAAATTACCCCTTCCCCCATTTCCAACAACTGCACACCAACTTCTTCATTTGAAAACAATATAATTACTAAAAAAAACCAACAACAAAAAACAAGTATTTGAGGAAAAACTGAAGTAGACACTAAATTTGAGTCACACACTTGCTTTTAATAAGAATTCCACTTTCTAAAATGATCTGGCATTTACTGGCACACAAAGGCAGATCTTCCCCTCATATTCCAAAGTCTGTGCCTTTTCATGAAGTAAAATAGTATAAACTAGACCCCAAAACATAGAATAGGGCCCCCTTAGAGAGTGAGCAAGTTAACATTTACTTTTCAGACTATAAATTCTAACGCTATAATCTACTCTTAACTCTTATGGCATCTTATACCAGTCACTTAATTCCAACTGCTGGAAAAGGAAGTAACCGGGGAGTCACACTTGGCAGAGAAATCAAAATGAACTGTTATTGTGGTTAACTTCAGAGAAGGAATTATTCAGACCACATTTAAAACCCTTCCAATTCACCACCCAGGTCACATTACTCTACACCCTTTTCTTCAACCACTTCCATCACTTGCTCAAGTCCTGTGTGCGTGTGTGTCTGTGTGTATTTAATATGTTATTGTGAATTCTAGCTCTGTTCCTCACTAGTAGTGTGATTTTGTGCAAAATTACTTAACTCTTAGAGCCTTGTGGTCTATATTTTTACAACTGTAATACTATCTATCTCATAGAATCATCGCAAAGCTTTCATTATGTAAACCATCATGTACTGGTCAGACACATCCCATACAACCCGTAAGTGAAATATATCAATCACAGAGATCACAGTCAAAGAATGATTAATATATTTAATGGACTAATTCTCAGGAAAAAAGGAAGAAAAGGGATATGACTAAATTCTACCCACCAGTCCCAGGGCAAGCATGTAAAATGGTCTGTGGTAAATGGCCTGAACATGAAGGAGTGTGTGCCTGCTGAGAATTCCTATGTTAAAGCTATAGCCACCTTCTCCTCTCAAGGGAGAGAGTTGCAAGGCCTCAGGAACTCTCATGCTCAAAAGGCAGTAGATACAAGCCACTTGATGAAGATTACCTCCAGAAGACTGAAGTCTTTGAAGAACAAGGCTGGTAAGAATGGGGGTTGTGAGTTGCCCAGCACACTGGGTCTTGAGTCTAGAACAATCTGGACGCAGTGGAGAACAAGAGAGGGAAACGGAACTTGAAGGCAGCACACCTAAACCAGTCCTTCATCGTTCCTTCCACATTTTATTTTCTCTTCCTTGACCCCAATCTAGATCTTCTACATTTTGTTGTCTCTTTCTGACTTCACTGGACATGATGTAGAACTGAAATAGCTTGTATTACTTATACGAGTATAATTATTGTACTTCTAAAAACCTCATATTACCCTTATTCTTTATATTTTAAAAGTGTCAGTTAAATGTATATGTCTTCTTCTTGGAAAAATATAATTAATGAAGCCATTTCTAAGTTACTGCTTTTGGAACTCAATCTATTCCTCCTCCTCCAGGAATAAGAAAAGATTCACATCCCCACATGACCCTTACCAAATTTTCTTCAATCCTGTTGTGCACTCCCTTTTAAAAAGCAGCCAGCCTTTTATGGCTCTTCTAATATCTAAACTTTACCTAAAGAATAGCCAGCTTTGGGGTACCTGGGTGGCTCAGTCAGTTAAGTGTCTGCCTTCGGCTTGGGTTATGATACCGGAGTCCCAGGATCCAGCCCCATGTTGGCCTCCCTGCTTCTCCCTCTCTCTCTCTGTCCCTCCTCCCAGCTCATGCTCTCTTGCTCTCTCACTCTCTCTCAAATAAATATAATCTTAAGAAGAGAAATGGTCAGTTTCCCTAATGACCCAGTTTTTTTTTTTTTTTAGAAGATCCTGGGATATTTAAGTGACCTAAATGGCTTGTCCAAAGTTACATGACAACTATTAAAACATATGTTCTCTACATAGGCCACCCATTCAGTCACACTGCCTCTTGAGAGGTTATGATGCAATCTGCAAATCACGTACAGCCAAGTGATCTTTTAGTAGATTAAATGTTTCTGGGAACTTGACCTTCCCCTAACTTCCCTCCTCCTTCCTACCATTTACCAATACATTCAAAACCTTTTTCATAAATTTTAAAAGCCCATAGCTATTCTTTCTAAGTTGGAAACAATTATTATTAAAATCTATAAGCTTACTGATGCTTGAAAAAGAGGAGAACTCTAAATCAAATTTAGTCTGGATTCTCCCTGCTAAACAAAGAGAATTCTAATGCTTTACTAACAATCTAGTGGAAGTCCAATAAAATATTCGCTAAATATGTAAGATAATAAACAAATAATCACCACTTAAATGTTTGTTATTGAGTACTAACTTTCTGAAGTACTCAATTATCTGATGGGGGCAGATCATCAAAACTGAAAAATTTCTGAAGGTAACTACTATAAGCATCGATTAGATATGAATCAGTAAGATTCACAGAATACCTTCTATATCCCAATTGCTGATGTCTGGAACATAAAAAGGTTCTTAATACATGCCTATTAAATTTCCAATTAATTTATAATAATGACCCTTAAAATACTGTTTTAAGAAGAATATACATTCTATGCCTTCTAGAGCTCAGAGGCTGCCCAAAAAGAAGTAAATGTACAAATAAAATATAATACAGTGATAGGTGCTAATAACGAGTCTTATATCAAGATCAGCAAACAATTGGTTCTTCCTAGGAAGGATGAGTAAGGGTGTGTCATAGAAATTATCAGAGGGAAGGACCTAAGGAACAGATCCTTGAAAAATGAACAGATGTCATATTATGATAGTACATAATTCTACTCTGCTACCAAGGCTTTTTAAAACCCTAAACTGATTAAGCTACTTCACTGCTAAAACCCTTACATGTATTCCAAATACAGAAAAATCTCCAAATTTTTTAGCATGCCATTCCAGACACCTTCTGGTCTTTACCAACTCTCAGGTCATATTTTAGTCTTCTGCTTCCCCATGTATCATCCACACTTGATGCCTCCAAGTCTTTGCACATTGTGTCACCCTTTTTTTCCTCCCCAAAGTCCTTCATGTTGAGGTCATGCGCCTTTTAGATTCATGAAATACATGAAGGGATGCTGACCTATTTAGCCTATACCCCTAATCTTCAATATACTGCTTGACACTCGGTTGAGTAAACTAAATGAGTAGGAAACAATTGGTCTATAAAACTAAGGAAGTGTACAAAGAAGAAAGACTAGCCATGCCCCTTCGGTGAAGAAACATACATTAGAAGTCAAACAGACACACCTTTGGTGGCCAACAAAAAGAGGAAGAGGGCTAGGTGTACTAGTCCTCGCCTGAAGTTAAGGCTCAGTTCTGCTTCCTTTACTTCCCGATGGAATATTTGGAAATGGGAGGGAGTAGATAAGAGAGACTATTTTAGTCAGAATTAATTTGGGGGTCTCTCCTACAAACGGAAGAAATGTTCGGTAAGGGCCTGGAAGCAGACCCCCAGTTTGCAAGGTGGAGGCCAAGAAGCTTTTAATGACCTTTATACATAAGCTGTCGTTATATTCCTGGATGAAACCTATTTCAGGAATTCATTTTCTTTTTTGACACCATGACTGGAGTATCAACAGAAAAACTAAATTTGAGAGGCATGATTTTAATTTATAGTCATGTTGATGCAAAGAAGGGCTGAAGAAGGTAATTTGTCATATCCCTTCTAGCTCTAAAATTCTATGATTCTATAACAATATGGCTTTTATATCAAGGGATATCAGAAGAGTAAATGAAACCCACACTGTAACCTGTTAACCTACAGATAGCCTCTTGCTAGAACTAAAATTAGTCATCATGTGATAAAGGGCCCCTTTGTCATATTCTTTTGCTTTAAGCAGGTAAAGA
The DNA here is from genome assembly GCF_053574225.1 of Canis aureus. NCBI lineage: Eukaryota > Metazoa > Chordata > Mammalia > Carnivora > Canidae > Canis > Canis aureus. Next base: position 36,239,430 of record NC_135620.1, read on the forward strand.
AATAGCCCATTGTCAACTAAAGAATACCATGGGATTTTTTTAAAAGACTTAGAATGGTCCCCTTCTTTCTCTCCTAAACGTTAATTACTAACATACTAAAATAGTATATTTTTACAAATTAAATATGTAGCATGCCAGAAAGAATCACTTAAGAAAGAGAAAAGTCAAGATGTAAGGAACAAGCAAAACCCTGAGGGAAGGGATACAAATGCATGCATTTTATAATAGGGACACACAAAAATAAGACAAAACCAGGCACCTTTTTAAAGGGGGTGCAGGAGGAGAAAACAGTTCTCTTAGGGCACCACCTCCCTCACCTTCTTCCATTTCCCTCTGCCCCAAGCGCTGTTCCTCACTCTTGACAGTTTATTTTCCACAATGGCTGCTTTCCTGGGATTTACAGTGATTTAGCTTTATATAATTGCAATCTGATTACATAATTCACCATATTTTTCTCCAGCACAGTTAAAATACTACATGGCTTCACTTTTAATGGAGGACTGCTTCATCAATTGGGGTGACACAAAACTATAGTTTTACAATATTTTTTTCCTCTATTAAATGCTTATTAGAGTAACACACACAAAAAAAGAACAAAGAAAAACTAAGTGCTTTCCTTGTCTCTCATAAGCATGTAAAGGTGTAGGAAAATGCCTGCTCCTTCTTTCTCTCCATCTCCCTCTGTCTCTCTCTAGCTTCTGTATCTCTCTCTCTTCTCAATAGGGCATTCCATTATATGGCATCTGCTTCCTTGCAAAACTTGGTTAACCATGTACCCATGGAAAGCATCAACTCTGTCACTTTGTTAACGGAGTCTGTGATAAATTTTTGCTGAACCTGTGCTCCCTCCACTAAACCCAGTTCTGAGTAGGAAGAGAAATCAAACCTCTCTGAATATGTTTGGCAGAAGCAAAGTAATATTCAGGAAACATGGCTTCCTACATATTCTTAATCATGCTTTTTAATCTATATTATTTCCCATCTAAAGGCCCATGATCTTCCTTTTCATTGGCTAACATAGATTTTTAAATATATGTTCAATATTAACAAAACTCATAGTTTTAAGAGAGGTTGCTGCGTTGAGGGTCATTACAGATAAATTAACTTAACCAAAGAAAATATAAAACAAGAGCGTAGATATGTAATATATCCTCTATATCTTATTTCCACATGTTCCACTAGTTCTACTTTTAAACTTTCTTTTGAAGAGCTACGTTTTTGGTTTTAACAGGGTGATTGGGTTCAAAGCATCATATCTCAGGGATTAAAATAACGATTTATTTGGACTTAGGACCAAAATTGGTTCACAAAGAATTAGCCAAAAGACAGAGGCCACTGAAATTTAAGGGGAAAAAAAATCATATGCCTGCATGAGAGCAAATTAAACCTGTTCTCAGGAGGGGACTATTGACCAGTGCAGATACAAACACCCCTGCACAAAAAGCGTTAAACCTGCCAATATCTGTGACCAGAAGTTTGCACTGCTTCATTAACTAGCACCAAAACCTCACAAACGAAAGCAGGGATAATAGTATCTGACCTTTCTGACCTAAGATTAAGTTCAATGATTCTTTACTGATCCAGGGATTGAGTGAACCAAAGGTCACAACCAGGATCATCGACACTTCTTGCTTTCTAAGCCTTTACCCTATAGAATGCAAAGACACCATACTGATCATTGTCAAGATTGCTAAGTTTCTACAGTGTGTTTTCAATTAAGTAAATAAAATGTGGTAATTAAATCAAGATTGCGTAATATGTTTTTGATTTGTAATCTCATTTAAATTAATTAACTGACTCAATCCTTGTTTAGTTTTTAAACTGGCCTAGTTAGGGAAAGAGTCCCCGGGAGCAAATCCAGCTTTCTATCTTTAAAAACAAGGCAAAGCAATCTGGCATACTTAAAAATTTTTTTAATGCACCAGGAAAATATAAATACAGAGGCAGGGGTGTTAGTGTAGTGGAGGGAGGAGTTTTATGGCATGATTTTGACTAAAAAAATAGTTCTTGCACTAGAGAGAAATAAACCAAGACATTATTTATTCAAAACATTTCTTTTCCAATTTTATGAAGATTGCATGTTTGTTGGAAGCAAAACATCTCCAGCTGTATTTTAAGTTTCTGAAGAGAGTTGTAAGATTTATAATCTTTCATAAATGCTGCCCATATCTCATAATATTAGATGAACACGCCACTGCGTACTTTAAGGAAAAATTGGCCAATACGTTTTGCCACATGAAAACAATGAAGTACTTTCCAAAGCCCAGCCAGATCCAGTAGGAAAAGATGAGATGAATGTCCTGTCTTTCCCATCTGGGAGACATTGTGGATTTTAGCTATTCTATGTAATATACATTTTTTTTTCCCTTGGAAACCAAGAAACCTGCATTTTATAGTAAGGTATGTAGTGCAAAGAGAATGTTGGTGAAATATGAATCTGAAAATGAAAACCAGAACGTCATCAGACTCAAGAACATAATTATAGAGGCAAGTTGAAAAAAATCAATGTAAAATTTCAATATAAACCAAATGCAACGTATCTATGATCATATTAGTCTTAGATTTTCTCTTAAAAGGAAAGCATGGAAAAATAAATGCTCTCTTATCTCCAAAGCCCTGAATAGCACTTGTTACATTGTCTGACATGGTGACTGACTTATCTGTTTTATTTTGTCCAAGGGTTTTCATGGATTAATCTAAATCCTACAGGTGCCACAGTCCTGTGGACACATGGCCCCTTTATGCTAGCTAGGTCGTTCCATGTATTTCTCCAAAACTTAATATCATATTGTATATCTAGATTAAAACCAGATACAAGACTTTCTAATATTTTGTTGGCAATTTTTCTTCTCAGGGAGCAGGCTGTGTTTTCTCAAAACTGTCTGGAGAGTCAGAACGCCTGGGTCCCATTCAGTAACTGCCAACCACTTGTACTCTGACCCTAAGCAAACCACTTATGCCTCAATCAGTTTTCACGTTGCCCAATCATTTAAAACCAGATGAGAAAAAGGTACAAATTTTTAGCCTTAGTCATTTACAACAGGAATAAGAGGGGGAAAAATAACTTCACACAACAGTGAAAATATGCACAAGTATTTGTGGAGAAAGATTAACATACTTTTTTTTTTAAGATTGTATTTATTTATTCATGAGAGAGAGAAAGAGAGAGAGAGAGAGGCAGAGACACAGGCAGAGGGAGAAGCAGGCTCCATGCATGGAGCCTGACGTGGGACCCGATTCCAGGACTCCAGGATCACACCCTGAGCTGAAGGCAACGATAAACCACTGAGCCACCCGGGCTGCCCTAACATACTTTTTAAAAATACATTTTAAGGTTTAATTTTCCACTTTCACTCCTCGCCCAGAAGCCCCACTTAATTGGTCCTCCTCTGTTTTCACTATACACTTCCCTTTGAAAACACTAACAACACTGGAAATTAAAGGACTAGGTTGGCTAGGTTATAAAATTCATGAGGTCAAGATACATGGAAGTCTTATTTACTACTTAGCATAATTCCTGGCATATTAGTAGGTGCTCAATCAACACCTGTGAATAAATGATCACTATTTTACAATAGACAAGACCTTGATGGCTGCTCTAACTTAAGGCATTTTTCACCTTCCTCAAATTATAATTGCCAGTAATGCCAATCCTAGCTATTATTTGTCTGAGGATTATCTACATGTATTCTATTTTTTTAAAAACCTCTCTCCAAATACAAATTTAGCAACTGATTCAGTCATTGACTGAAGTCATATTCTTATTTGAAAAGTGCTCTTTTTATCATAGACATGAGTTCCTAAAAAGAAAATTTTTACTTGAAAAGATTTCTGTTATGCCAGGTGAAAAGATACTTTGCCAAATCATTAAAATATTTACTTTTAAAGCATCATACAAACTTACAGAAAAGAAACTGAATGGGTTTTTTTATGTATCTTATTGGCTATATATGATGGATAACTACTAGCCTTTGCTTTATTATTAAATCTATGACCATATATTCATAGAAAATAAATGTTATGTATTTAATCCAGAGGTGCACAATAATTAGCAGAAAAATAAAGACAAAAATAATATGCCTCCTACCACAGTAAGGCAGATTTGCATGTCAGACATTCAGTACTCCTATTTTTATAAAATAACTTTATCATGAAATTGGAGGAAAAAATCAGAGAAGTCACTTGATGGAATAGGAAGCGTGCGGATGTGGCAGAGAGAGGAGCGGTATTCAATGTCCTAACAATTCCTTGATAAGTGGTTCAAAGAAGTTCTGTCCCCATGTTTTCAGGGCAAAAGCTAGTTTACCAGGAATTAGACTACCTAAATAATACATCATGTGAATGAACATTTTCAAAAAAGGATAAAATGAGGAAACAAACGAGGAGATAGTAATTTCCTCCTGCAAATTAAAATTGTGCATGAGAAGAATGTCACTCATTTTTACTGATAAGATAAATACAAATCAAAAAAGCCCAGCTAATGTGATTTTTATCTTTTTTTTTTTTTTTTTTTTTGAGAGGGAGAAAGAGAAGTAGGCATGTGGAGAGTCACAGGGAGAGAGAGGGAAAAGATCAAGCAGACTTCATACTCACCACTGAGCCCAATGTAAGGCTCAATCTCACAACCCTAAGGTCATGACCTGAGCTGAAATCAAGTCAGGATGCTCAATTGACTGAGCCACCCAGAACCCCTGATTTTACCTTTTTTTCTAAGGGAAGGTCAGGATTATTCTAATGAGTAGGATAATATTTTTGAAGGAACTCTAAAAAGCTTATAACCCAAGAGAAATATGAAGATTTGTTATAATCCAATGTGGCAATATTCTTTCAAATGTCATTTGTAAAAGAAAGTTAAAAATACAGGTTATTTTAACCAAGAATAATAAAGAGCCTGTTATAGAAGCCTATCATGGAATCCACTATTCATGACTATGATTATTTGGGAAATGAGAACAAATGAGGAGAGGTATGTCCATTTGCTATATTCATTTTAAAGAAGGGAATCAAGACTAGTGTGCAGAGCCACGTACCATGTGCTCAGCCATGTACCATGTGCTCAAAATACCTTCCATTTTGTCATTTTGCTCAATTTATCTTTAGCAGAGAGTCAAATGGACTCCTATGATTGAAAATCTCTAAGCTTAGAATAAAAAGTATGAAAAAGAACCAGTTTCTGTATAATGTCTCATCCATATGTCTTAACCCTGAATGGTATCAAACCTAGGTAATTTTATACATCAAATGCCTTCCAGATGTGACAAAACTTTAACACAGACCGACTTCAAGTTTTTTACTGCAGACTCATCTCCCATGCTCATAAAGATTATTTTTACTGCACATACATTACACATAGCTAATGTTCAGTTTTCCAAATTGATTATTATGCTGCCATTTCAAGACTGACATTGCATTCCAATCAAAAAACAAAGTATGCTGCATACTGAGCCTCCAAAGAAATCACAGAAAAACCAAGAAACCACAACATCATTTCCAAGTTGTAGGCAGTGCTTGATGACAAGGGCAGTTGAACTTCCCTTGTCCATTCTCAGTACCTCCAGAAGATAGAAGAGGGGAAGGTGAGGTCATCGATGATTCTTTGTCAGAGTTAACCATCAACAGAATGATTGAGCCTGTCACCTGTTGTTTTTGGTTTTAAAGATTTGTTCTAATTAGAGAAGATTAAATTCTTCCTGACATTTAAAGGACGTTGAAATTTGAAAATTAACCAAAAATATTATTCATGGAGAATTTTCAAAAGCATCTAATAATAATGCTATAATGACAAATCATAAACTAAATTTTCCAGTAGGATAAAAAATTTATTAACTCGATGCCAATAAAAAAACTAGTATGATAAACTTTGGATAATATCATACAAACACAATCCCTCCCATGAAATTAATGCTCTGATCTTTACCTCAATTCCATCTCTCCACCCTATCTCAAAAATCAGAATTGCCAAGTAGTTGTAACTTGTCCTCAGAGCCATCCCTCACTCTTTTCCTGCAAACTACATTTCCCAGCTCTGTTAACAACTGGCTTTGGGCTAGGTCCAACCAACTGGAAGCACAGGTGGGAGTCTGGGAAATTGGAAGGCAAGAAGAAAGGAGAGGCAAAGTATGTCTTCTCTCTGCTTTGACAGGTTTCTCCAACTGGTGGCCAGGAATCCTTTGTCGTTCTAGCTTCCAATGGATGGGCCCCTCTCTCTGTGATCCCCATTCAGCTCTGATAGTTGTGGCTCAAGGACTGTGGTAACATCACCTTCTCCCCTGACCCCTGCAGCCTTAGTTGAGGTAGTATGTTCCTGCTGGTGGCTAATGTCTGAGTAGCCTCACTGCCCATTTGGCTTCTTGCCTGTTCTAACATCATTGTAATTGCCCCCTATCCTTCCCTCATAAAAGTCTTTCTACTGGATGCTCTGATAGAAACTCTATTTTCCTGGACCCTGACAGATATATGTGCTTGCTGAAATTTGACATATTCATCACTCTAACATAAATGTCAGGTAATAGAGTTAACAGTATTAGACAGATTAAATATAATACCATTTAGAATTTAATAAATTTCAAGTAGTTGTTATGATTCTCATTAAAAAAAGGTGAGAAAGCACTGTCACTATTCAGCACTAAGTATGAAATCCTATATCCCAAAGTCTTATGTAATGTATGACACCAACATATAATCAAGTTGAAAAAAAAAAGACTAATTACTTAGATTTTCTTTTTTATTATTATTTTTTATTTTTTTATAATTACTTAGATTTTCAATGCCAGCTCTAAATCATCTCTTCCAAGAGATCTGATAATCCTACGCACCCATCCACGTTTACTATTTCTCCTTTTTACCATTTTATAGTCAGTCTCTATCCAACAAGTTTGATACTTGAATTTTTTTCCTGTGTAAATGACTTTTCTAAAAACATGGCTATTTGCTTCTTGACTGGATCCACTGAGTCTGATTATCTTTATATAACACATTTATTTATATGTCATAACACAACTTTGAATTGCTTATCAGTTGTCTGCATAGCTAACAATATCATGTAGGGAAAATAAAAAAGATTGCCTTAAAAAAAAGATTGCCTTAAATATATACCAAAATACATCAACATAAGAATAATACATATTTAAAAGGAAAAATAATTTCAACATTACTCTGCTTTCTCTAAGAAATCGTTCACAAGACCTCACTTGACATCCGGCATTTTCACATAGGAAAATTCATTAAATAAGAATAGACAAAAAAAAAAAAATAGACAAAAGTATTTTCTTTGATCAGAACTCTAATTTATGAGGCTTTCCTAGATTTCTCCACAAATATGAGACAACACAAAAATATTGATGTCCTTATGCATAAGGAAGTATATGAACTCACAGTGCCAAAACTTTATAATCACAAATAAAAATTATGTGGATTGACATGATGTTTTTCAGTGTGCCTGATTAACAGCCCCATTAGAGGGAAGTAACACCAAGGAAAACACAGAACATCAATCCAATGGCATTTTTCCTGATGACACTTTAACAGATGACACTGGTGGTAGCTGGGCACACTCGGCTACCAGCATTGTACCATGTTACAGTGTCCCTCTGTTTCCTTTCAATCATTTTGAACTCTCCTGCCCACTCCCCCAAGCTTTAGTTTCATGAGTCTTTTAAACCTTATTATCCTAGTTTATGATAGCTAGCACCAAATATCATATGGAGATTGTATCAACTAAAAAGTACAGTTTACTGAAATTTTGAAACCTGAGCCTCCTGTCAATCTATGTCACTTAAGGCAACATTTACAAATTTAATTAAATAAATATTTATTGAAAAAAGAAAATAGGGATCCCTGGGTGGCGCAGCGGTTTGGCGCCTGCCTTTGGCCCAGGGCGCGATCCTGGAGACCCGGGATCGAATCCCATGTCAGGCTCCCGGTGCATGGAGCCTGCTTCTCCCTCTGCCTGTGTCTCTGCCTCTCTCTCTCTCTCTCTCTCTCTCTGTGTGTGACTATCATAAAAAAAAAAGAAAAAAGAAAATAAGTGACAATCTAAATAGGCATAATGTGATTATGAAGGAGGCCTAGCCATAATTTCCACTTTTTGCATCCTCCTTCCTTCCCTTTTATTTCCAATGAGAAAACTATAATGCAGTGAACATACCAAAATGTAACATCCAGTGTGATGGAATACATGTTACACAGACGTTGAAAACCACGGGAATAATGCTGACATAAAATAGAAACAGTCCTTTAGTGTCTCTGGTAATGGGGGTAACAGGCAGGAAGCATAATGCCAGAGAGAAATTGACTCTAAACCCTAACCGGTTTTTTACTGTGAATATATTATTTACTTAAACTTTAATTATGAGTTGCAGTCCAAAAAAAGGCAGCAAGAAAATATCACCAGTTCTTTCAATGTACTCTATTATGTGGATTCTGTGATTTAAGAACCATCACGTAGGAATATATAACTCCATTAAAGCCAAGATAAAACAAATGAAATTGAATTGTTTGCACTATCCTAAAAGATAACTGAAATTATGACAGATATAACACCCAGAAATTGGTTTAAAGAGGCACCCACCTAGAAATAGGGGGACAGAGATTAGTGGAGACTACTAATCTCCACCTTCAAACAATGTATTTGAAGATATGGCTGGAAGCCAACAAGCACAAAGTCTCCATCCACTTAAAAATGGCATGGCAGATAAAATGCAACAAAATAACATGGAAATAGTTACAAGTAAATTTTTTATTTACTTTACAAGTAAATTTACAAGTAAATTATTTATTACCAGAGATGGGTTGTACCACCTCAAGGGAGTTTTCTCCAACCATCCCCACCCGGAAAGGTTAAATCTCAACATGTGGTATCCCCTGGACTTCTCACACTGTGCTACACCTGGCCGGGAAGGAAACTGTATTCTCCTAGGTCTGCGTAAGCCTTGATGTGTTGGCTGAGGATGCCAAGGCAGGTAGAGAACGTGCGAACTGTGGTGTCTCTCTGCCCAAGAACTGGACTGAAACCATAAGTTTCCTTCATAGATATGTTTCAACTGCTGGAAGAGGTGAAGGATGTTCGGCACCACCGACTGAGGCAGAAGCAAGGTTTGATGTTATAGTTTCCATCACTGACGTGCATAGCTGTACCTACCAGAGGGGTCCCAGCCCTTCTCCCGCCTGTGACATGGTTTTAAAAATGAAATAAAGAGCCACAGCTCTTTATAGGAAAATTATGCTTGTCATTCTACATCTTGTGGACAGAATATTAGATTTTTTTTTTAACAAAAAAACTATACTTCCCTCTATCTAAGGAACTCAAGGACATAAAATCTACATCTAAGGAATACTTCAATGAAGGAAAGATGGGATAAAAATCTAGTTCATTTTGAAAGGATATGAACCAGAGAAGTAATTTTCCCTCAAAATGAGAACTTTTATTTTTGCTTGGAAATAATAAACTATAAATAGGAAGACTTTACTGTGCTGCTCCATCATTCTTGTTTATGTAGACTTGTTTACTCAATGGCAATCTCCATGACTGCAATGAAGTCGGGTTTCACACACAACTTGAATACGAAGGTTAGGATACCCCCATCTAGATTCCAAGCCAAAGCTTCCTCCTCACATTAGGCTCCCATTCAAAGTGACTGGTGTGTTGTTAAAGTGACAACACTGCTCAGCTTTCTTTTTTCACTGGGCTGGAATCCTTTGTGGCATTATGGATATGTACCTCATGCCATGCCCTGAAAACCAAAATACAAAAGACACCACAAAGGGGGGAGAAAAGAGCCTGGAATCCAGCGAGGCCATTTGAAAGGAAAAGGGGAATGCTTAAGAAAACTTTCCTTTAAAAAAATACGTTTACAGTAAGAAAGCAATAACTGAACGTTCTCTAATTAATATCACCCAGCAATGATCAAAACTAGAATAAACTAGCTGGTATAATTCATTCGACTGGAAGAGAATAGCATGTGTCTCCTCAGCCCACTTTTGCCCCATTTAGTGGGGCTCAAAGCACTCTTACAAGATGGATGTTTTCTTCCCATGTTATTTTACACACAGGTTCACGTTGGTTGAGCTTTATTTTCTGTTCACCTGTTTATCTTTAAGCTGATTCGTTCTCAGTTTAACATTCATTAAGCATTAAGACACAACAAGAAGTGCACTGATGATGAGATGAGGTCTCAAGGCCATTACTCTTCCCAGGAGACTGACAGGGAAGATGGATGATAAATGGGAAGATCACTTCGTTTACTTGAGTTAAAGGGAAGGAATATGAACTTACTCTAGAACTCTGAACATCAGACACAGCTTTACAGCCCTGTGTATTTGTGCTTTGCCTAACAGCTCATTTTTCTGTTAAAAGGCAAGGTCAGATAAAATTGTGGGCATTTCTGATATTTCAGATCCCAGTTACTGGAAAGGGGATTCTTCTTCAAAGGAGGGAATGCCATCACTCTGGATGTTCCCCAACACCAGCACACTGGACACTTGGGGAGCCAACAGCTCTCCACCAAAATACACCACCTTTAATCACAAAGCAAACAACAGTAATTAAGAACATCAAGTTAATTGTGTCTCCTCCCCAGAGAATGCATCCTCCAAGGCTCCCTGAAATCAGGTTGGAAGATTAGTAGCAATTTTACTCCCACATCTCATACACCCAGAAAAAAAGGGGGGGGGGGCCTCAATACATCACACCCACCCGGAGAACTATGGAGTCCAAAGTGAAAACCTTAAAAAAGAGAAAAGAAAAGAAGAAAGAAAATCAGAGTGCTTGGTTAAGTTTTGTGTTTGGCAGTTTATTTAACCAAAGCAACTTTGATTTTTGGCTTCTCAATCTGTTACTAGTTTGCTTTCAAACTCCTAGAATTCTTTAAGAATTGTAAGGAGCCATAAGATGCTTAAGTGTGTTATTTTATTTAGAGTTATAAATGTGATTTTTCATTAGACCTTCATTAATGATCAAGAAAACTGATCATTTGGGCCCAATCAACCCGAATTTGAAAATCCATGTCATGGCCATTAGAATAAGGAGACACTGACAATAAGGCTCTTTCTTACCTTCCATTTGTACTAAGTGATAAAGATAGCAACAATACCTTTACGATTTTCAAAGCACTTTCACCTACATTATTTTGCAATCCTAAAAGAGAGCTTGTACTTTATTCTCATCCTTTACAATGGCCAGGAAAGAATGTAGCTTGATAACTTGCAGAGTAACAGGAAACCTTGATTTTTCGTTGCAGTTCCCCTACTGAGTTTCTTTGTGACCTCTGGGATGTCACTTAACCTCTTTTGGCCTCAATCGCCTATCTCAAACGAGCTATAATAAAACTTTTTTATTCCAGTCCACCGGGTATTAGAACAATGAATCTGATAGGATGTTTCTAACGCGCTTTGATCTCTATAGGGAAAGTTGCCATAAAAATAAAGACATTGTTATTATTCTAATTGAGTTATTTGCAAATGGAGTTTCTTGATAGAGCCCAGTCCTCACACTACAGAAAAGAAAATTCTGCCCGTCCTCAAGGGTACAATTGCCTCATGGCAATTATACCCATAACCACATTTCCTTATTACTGTTATAAAAGACTATGGTTCAAGGGGAGGCAAGGGGGGAGTTCAAGAAAAAAAATGCTGTTTCTTTTCAATGGAAGATGCTGAAGTTGCAAATTTGGAACCCAAGGCTATAGGTAAACTTTGACAGAACATATGTTCCAAATTAGTGTAGTGTTTGTTAGTCGTGTCAGAGAGGTAGAGGTGTCCTGAGGCTGCAGCTTTCCACCAAATTTTGGAAGTAATTTAGGAAAAGAAATGGTAAAATCACAAAGGCAACCTGGGCCCATCTTTAGGAATGCTACCAACCAAAGACCAAAAAAACGTTCAAGGCTATCCCATTCTTTTTTTTTTTTTTTTAAGATTTTATTTATTTATTCATGAGCAACAGAGAGAGAGAGAGAGAGAGAGAGAGAGAGAGAAAGGGGCAGAGACTTAGGCAGAGGGAGAAGCAGGCTCCATGTGACCTGGGACTCCATCCCGGGTCTCCAGGATCAGGCCCTGGGCTGAAGGCAGTGCTAAACTCCTGAGCCATCAGGGCTGCCCAGGCTATCCCATTCTTATCATCATTTAAAAATAACATATTACAAGATATAAAAGGCACAAATCAAACTGAGCTTAGGAAGTATATACTAAGGAAAATTTTCCATGAAAAGCCAAAAGGGAGTATTAGGGCTGTAGGGGCCAAGGGCAGGCCACCCCCAGATGGGTCACTTTGGCATGAGCAGTATTTTTTAGTTAAAAGCAATCAAAACCCACCAGATTGAGGAAAAACTCTGTACCTCTCCCTCAACTGCCTGCATGTATCAGGAAGAGGGCTATTAACAGAGATTCTCTTTACCTAAAAAACATACCTGTATAATAGGGCAACTTTTGCTTTCCAAACATCCCCTTTCACCTTCCTGCTGATGGTCCTTCTCTCTTTTGTATCCTTATCTCCCTACCCCTCTCCTTAGCTCATACAAGCATCATGTTGCTAAACATTTTTGGAATTTCCATATCTGTTGGATTCCTCATAGGTGTGCTATTAAATTTGATTTTCCTACTGTTAATCTGCCTCATGTCAATTTGATTCTTAGTCCAGCTAGAAGAACCTTGAAGGAAAAGGTATTTATTCCTCTCCAACAGGGCAATGAGTCTACAGGCAGAACATGCAGTCTCCTGTTAAATGCTAGCAACCACGAACATTAGCATGTGGCTCAGTGTTAGGCACTATAAGGGCTCCATATTCCTCACATGGTATTTTTTCAAGGTAGAGAAGAAAATTGTTTTGCATTATGAAATGTTGGGAGACACTGAACTTTCCTTTAACGAGAGGTATCACTGGGCCCATCACATCACGCACCTCCATGAAACGATGTTCACAGTGCGGGCTACAGGGAGCAAGCCCTCCAGATTTGTTTAGTACACAACTCCTGGTGGCTCTATGTGTCACTGAACAAGCCTTATTTAAAAATCTTAGAATTTGGGATCCCTGGGTGGCGCAGCGGTTTGGCGCCTGCCTTTGGCCCGGGGCGTGATCCTGGAGACCCGGGATCGAGTCCCACATCGGGCTCCCGGTGCATGGAGCCTGCCTCTCCCTCTGCCTGTGTCTCTGCCTCTCTCTCTCTCTGTGTGTGACTATCATAAATAAATAAATTTTTTAAAAAAATTAAAAAATAAAAATAAATTTTAAAAATCTTAAAATTTAAAGTTCCGAGAGGGGACAATTATTTAGATAAAGTTTTCTTATATTATTAGTATCTTTTAATTTAAACCTTCTGAAAGGTGTTCGTCACTGTTGTTGGTTTGCATGCAATCTGAAGAGTCCGATTAAGCTCTAGGTCTACAAAAAGGTCAATTACAGGAGACTTGTGGGACAATGTGCCATGTGGTGACAATAAATGCTCCTTGCCTTATTTTCATTTCACATTCAGTCCACAAATTTTAGTGAGTTTCAGAATCATTCAAGATGCTTGTTAAAAATTTAGATTTTTCAACCCACACTCAAGGGCTGTGCCAGACAGTCATACTGGGGCCAAGAGAATGGCAGTCTCAAAAGGCACCCCAGGTAACTCTCTTCTGCACTGTCCTCAGGTTGCTTACCAGAACGCTTGGTTGCAGACACTAAATTAGAAAGCAAAAAGTAGGATGTAGCTATAAAGTCTTAAAATAACAAACAAACAAACAAACAAACAAAAATGCAGCCCGTAAGCCAAGACCAGTTTCTACTACTCTCTCTCTCCCTGCCATGTGATGCACCAGGAGTCAGCTTCAGCCAAAAATCACATGTGTATAGTGAATCCTAAAAAGCAAACCAAATCCAAATCCACATTGAACCATTCTGAACTCTATCACACTTTGCAGAGCTTTAAATAGAATTCTACTAGAAACATCATACCCTGACTGGCCAAGGGATTCCTTGGGTTCTCCTGTTTTATCCAAGGGATCCAAAGTGACCCCAGGTTTCACTCTCTGCATGTTCAGTTGTACACTTTTCTCCAAGCTGAACACATAAGGATTAAAAAGAAAACACAAACATTGGCACAGGTGACTTGAGGTTACTTGACCTTTCCGAAGGAAGATTTTTGGCAATGGTGTCTTGGCAGTTCCCTGGAAGCCTAGGCCAGGACACAAAGAGGAAGACAGGAAGCCGGGAGCTGGCCATGTGTCCTTGGCAGGCAGCAGTGCGGCAGGGTGAACCACCTCATCCCTGCCAAACCAGAAACAGTGGGGAAAGCCCAGCTAATTGGCAAGTCGCAGCCGGCTGCAGTGTACGTACATCCTTCCACTTTAAAGGCCTGATAAAGTTAAATCCTTTGCCAGACCCTAATTAACTTAAACAAGGTCCGACTTTACTTTCACAAACTAAATTTGCTCCTATCTGGGCTTCCTTGAGAAAGTGGTGAAGCAGCATCTTCAGATAGCAAAGGCTGGAGAGAGAGTAAAGATGGACTAGAGTCCATTATGCCCACAGACAGTTTACTTGTTGAGAGGGCCACAGACATTTGCATTTTTTATTTTACCTAGCAAGAACTCCACAGGCTCACTTACTTTCATTCGGAGGAAACTCCAAAGTTAACACTGCCTGTTGAGGATGCACTTCAGCAAGCTTGGAGGCTCTGGGCATTAAAAAAATGTTTTAAGACCCTTGAAGAGACCCCCAGGGAGGATACAGAGCTGCACCCAGTTGCAGTGAGCTATTGTTTTTACTTACAAGCTAGCTGGCTCAATCACACTTTCTAATATAATCTGTGTGTACTAGCATAATATCACCACTTTCTGAGTCTTTTACTGCTAAGCTGGGGAGTCACACAGGGAGAAGGGGAGCAGAGGGGATTGTACAGATAAATTGCTCCTTACTGCTGCTGCTAACAGGGTGAATCCAGGGAGGGGGAGCATAATTTTCCCCCTAGGGCCATGTCTGAAGGCTTGGTAAGAGCAATTAAAGGGGTGTGCTCACTGGTTGGCCACATTTCCCTTTCTTTTCTGTGAAATTGTTCATGCCTCCTCCAAACTTACACTAAAAATTCTGAGTGGTTTCTGCTTCTTTAAATATAGTCACCAGTGGTGAAATTAGATGGAGGAAAAAAATGCAAATTTCCTCCTCAGAATGAGAAGGGAGAGATTACAAATAATATAATCCATTGTTCTCTACCAGAAGTTTCTTAAGGTCTGTGCAGAATATTCATCCTTTAAGCAGCCCAGGACCCCTGTAGGACTGAATCTGTTTTGGTAAATTTATGCTGGGGAGGAAAACCCAAGTGCAAAACTCAATACTCTCTGATCACTATTTAAAATGAATAAATAGGGGATCCCTGGGTGGCGCAGCGGTTTAGCGCCTGCCTTTGGCCCAGGGCGCAATCCTGGAGACCCGGGATCGAATCCCACGTCGGGCTCCCGGTGCATGGAGCCTGCTTCTCCCTCTGCCTATGTCTCTGCCTCTCTCTCTCTGTGTGACTATCATAAATAAATAAAAATTAAAAAAAAAAAAAGAATAAATAGGGGCAGCCCCCGTGGCTCAGCAGTTTAGCGCTTTAGCACCGCCTTCAGCCCAGGGCCTGATATCCTGGAGACCCAGGACCGAGTCCCACGTTGGGCTCCCTGCACAGAGCCTGCTTCTCCCTCTGCCTGTGTCTCTGCCTCTGTGTGTGTGTGTGTGTGTGTGTCATGAATAAATAAAATCTTTTAAAAATAAATAAATAAAATGAATAAATAATAATCCTCATGCCCCAAACCCAGCTTTCAGAGCCAAGAAGTCTAGATGTGTTCTAACTCCACAATTACTATTTCTGTACACCACCGCTTGCCTTACTTAACCTTCCCCAGCTCCTATCCAGGTGACTCTTGACACACACCATCCCTAACTTTACAAAGTTATCCTTCTCTTACCCTTTAGGCCACCACCTCTTCCTGGTTCTGAACCTCCCTTTCAGGGCTTTCTTTCCAATCTCTAAGACAATCTCCTTCTCATCTGTCAGCACCCAACCTATTGATGAGCCCTAAGACAATCTCCCCAAGGGCCCTCCTTCTTGGCTTCTTACCTTCCCGGAGTAAGGGAACCTTACAACCTGCTCCACGTTTATAATTACTCATTTGCGTACGACTCCAAATCTCTATTTCTAGCCCTAACCTGTCTTTTTAACTGCAAAATCCCTTGTGTTTGCTAGTGCCCAACCCATGCGTACTCTCAGCCTCTTCCTGTCCACAAACCAATTAATGGCACCCATAACCACTCAGTTCCCTAAACATCTGGAAATCTCATCTCCTGAAAGCTTCACAGTCAGCTGCTGGCCAAGACTCTACCTTTCAAGTCCATCCTCCCATCTCTATCTGCTCTGTTGCACAGTCCCTTAGTGGACATACATGTCTCATCTGGCAATGGCCTTGGCCTCCTGGAATGATGGGGAGTCAGTCTTTCCATAGAGGCCAAACTCGGTCCTGTGCACCACCACTGGGAATCACATCACTTCTCTTCTTCTTTACCTGATGGATCTCTATTCCTCGGAACAGTGTACAACTTCCTTAGCACAGCATGCAAGACTCTTGGTCATCTGGCCCTGGTCTAGCCTCAACTCTCATTACATTGATCAGACAAATTGTCATCTTCTACCCCTTCTTACATCTGTACCCAACTGCCCAACACCTAAGCTCTAGCAGACTTCTTGAAATTACTAGAATATGCTGTGCAGTCGCAGTTCTTTATGCTTTGGCCCATAAGGTTTCTACTCCTGGAATATCCCTTCCTTGATGCTAGAAAAATTCCTAAGTCATCTTTAAGGCACTTGAATTTTATCATCTTCTCTGAACCATACTTTCTGCCACTCAAGGAGGCCACCTCTCAGGTCCACAGCACCTTCATCATACCTCCAACATAGAACCTTAATACTGCATTCTGATTGGGGGTCACTTATATACTACTTCCCTCCATAAGACCATGACCTCCTTGTATCACAATTTACCCTGAATAATTTTGGGATTCACTTAAGCTACAGACAGAATGCTATGTTGGATATTCTCTCCATGAAGAAACTGACACAAAGCGCATTAATTTCCCAAAGAAAAACAACAATCTGAAAGAGAGCTTCATAATGAGCTACCAGTTTATATAGTTAACACTCAATATTCTGATTCTAGCTTGAACTTACTTGATTTATCCATTTGCTTGTTTCTTTAAAAAAGAAAGCAAGTCTGAGACCCTATAAGACTTCACGTATCATCACCAAAACTCAGTCTACAATGGTGAAAAAAAAACATGATTTATTCCCGTCCTCATGTAGCTTGCTGTTTAATCTGCACTACCCCAACTTTCACTCACTTGCTAACAAGTAAAATGGGCTCTGTTTAAAATTCTTAAATAAGTGGTATCCACAATTACTGCATTCTGAAAATAAAATCAACACATTGCACACACACATACACACATACAGAACACAGATTTAGTAGTGAGGTCAAATTTTTTTTTTTTTTTTTGCTTGAAATTTGCTTTTAATGAGTAAAACATCTGAGAGAATAAAAACTACAGCAAATGCATTGTTTAGCTGTGATAAGGAGAATGCATAAAGGAAATATGAGGGCAAAATACTATCACAGCATAACATAACAAGACTACAAAATAACGAGACCACACTTTAAAATTCTCTAACCTCTGCCATGGCTCAGGATTGCCAAAAGGGACGTACTGACTAGCTTTGGGATCTGAACAGTCGAACACAACTTCATACTGAAAATTACTTTGTGGGCACACCCCACAGATTGAATGTTGACGGAGCCAGACTACATGAGGGACTTGAAAGGAGTCCTGAGGGAAAACAGACAAGTGGTTTTCTAATATGAAAATCTACCATCAAGAGGTAAAGGGGTTAATTTTTAAAAACCATAACCAACGCAAAATTTCTAAATGGAAAGATAGGGAAACAGGCATTGAAAATCTTTTTGTGAGTCTTAAAAATACCCAAACTATCCATAGGTATGGTATTTACATGGTTTCTCTAATCTATCTGAAAAATGTGTAAGCAATGTGCATGTTAAGGAGACATCATGAAATGTGATGTCATATTCCTCATGGAAAAAAGTCCTTTTCACAATGTCAATTAAACCCAAATTTAGCTTTAAAGCTCTATGACCTCCACCATTTTTAGGTTAGCTGAAAAGGATCTATTGACTAGCTTTGTGAGCTGAACAGTTGAATGCTACTTGAGATAGAAAATTATTTCTTTCACTCTATAAGAATAATTATCATGGCGATCACACAATTATTATAATTATATCTGTAAGAACTGTTATCAGGAATTTATCTCTGAAACAGTCTCATGCATTGCAGGGGACATTTATCTTTTTTAATGATCACCAACACAAATGTCTTTTTGTAGCTATATAAGTGATTTTACCTCTTTCTATTAATATCCTCTTGCAGGCTTTAGAAGCCAAAGGAGACAGCCCCCTCGGGTTTTGTTCCCCCCTAGAGTGATTGTTTCAGTTAAGCCAGGCCTGTGGCGTTTTTGAGACAGAGAGCTACCCTTCCCCTTCATGGCAACGTAACATGCACAATGTGCTTTCCTAACTGGGCAGAAAACCCCCCAAAAAAGCCCCTCAAATCTGTGTTTCATAAACTGTACTCTAAGAGAAGTAGCAATAAAGTTTATTACAGACCTAAAGTATCTGCATAAACCCGGTTAATTGAAAAGTGGGTGGAGAAGGCTGCCAAATTAAATGTTTACATTAGCACAGCTGTATTGTAAAAACATTCTGCCCCCTGTGCTTTGTAATTATAAGATATTTCTGGACTGTGTATCTCTACAAAGTTTATCTGCACTGCCAAGAGTGTCTTGGCACGGAGCGGCTGCAGTTTTTGGCAGCCAGGAGCTCTCTGCGCGGGCAGGATCTAAAATGGCTGCCAAGCGCCTCCTGAAATGTCGCCGGCCGGCCGCCTCGCAGGGCAGAGGGCAGCCCTGGGCCCGGAGGGGTCTCCAGCCTGGCTCGCGTGGAGCCAGGAAGCCTACTGCCCGCAGGACCAAGAGTTGGTACCACAACTTTCCTTTGTTTTTCTTTCTGAAGCTGTTTGAAAAGCTAACTACAAAGCAATTTGGGAATACAAGTGAGAACGTGGGGGGGGGGGGGGGGGGCTTTATGAAATTTCACTCACCTCAGCTTCTCCATGACACACAGGCCCACAATGCTTTCTGCTAATGGAAAGAGACGCACTTAATTTTGTGGAAGCAAAAAACCCCACAAAACACACACAAAAAAACCAAAAAACTCCCCACCATACGGAAACCTACTTTGTAAAAGCATGAGCAAAGCCAACATTTTCCCATTTGCGATGGCATAATTTTGACACGGATTTATAGTCTTTATCAAAGCATATGTGTATACAAAATGAAAACAAAACAATTTAAATTTGGTTCCTTCTCTTTCTTTAAGAGGCTATGCATCTCTTACACAAATGACATATTTAAAAAACAAAACAAAACAAAACAAAAAAAACATTTTATATGCTTCCATGGCAGACACCATAGCACAAAACCCACTAAACTGTGAAAACTGAGCCCAAATCCACAGCCTCTGCAAGTTCCAAGGGCTGACCAAGAGGGAGAGGGAGGGAGAGCGAGGGAGGCAGGTACAGTGGGAAACCATGGATAAGACGAATTTGCTCATAGCAGGAATATACAAAACACTTGAAGGATAAAGGTACAGAAGTACACCTAGATCTCACAAGACCCGTGTTGTCTTTGTCCTTTTTTTTTTCTTTATTAAAGTCCCAGCTAAAATCCTATGTCCACAGCTGCCAAATATTGCATAATGAGGTCACTGGATTTTTCTCTTTTAGGTATTCCACAACTTTAAGCTCAGATTGAGAGACACATTAGGCCTGCTGTACTATCCTGTAATCATTATTGGCAGTGAAGACTGTTCCGTAATTCTAAGCTTCAACTGAATCCAACGTTGCCTCTGCCCAGAGATCATTCAGAGAGGAAAAATGAATTCCACAATGCTGACACAGGCTGGTGGCACTCATTACAGTCACAGAGCTTGTTCACGAAATGCCCAGGCTTTCTAGCTTTGATTATGTGTCCACACAATGTGTATATGCATATGGATACTTCTTGGACCTTTATAATAAAGGCAGAAAAACTGCTCACCATTATTATAAGTCTGCAGGAAGGACGTTTTGAGACTTTTAGCCTCTGTTTAATTAGTTATCAGGAGGGTCAAAGTCACATGGTTGTAAAACAGCAGGCTACTCTCAAAAGACTAGTGAACCAAAGTTGGTGAGTTCAGAAAATGTCTCCAGTTCTCTGCTAACTTACTAATATTTTTAAAACTCAAGCTATTTTTTTTAATTCCATGAGATTTTACATGATTCGATACTGCTAGCTTATCAACTTTCCTTCTTAAGAGTTCTCAGATTCTAAAATGACAGTCTGTTCAACAAACAGAATTCAGTAAATGTTGACTGATAATCTACTATATGCAAAGAGACTCTGTGGCATTAAAGACACAACTATAGGATTAAGACAATACCAAAACAAAACAAACCCTGAAAAATAGTTTCAAATTTTGTTCAATTCTTGTTTCTTATGTTGGTCCTTTCTGTCACATATTGCTAAGTGAATGCATTATGTATCCACCTAGAATCCAAATTTCTGAAAGTCAAACACGTGCTGAGTATACAAAACACTGCAGTACCTATCAAATTGATCCCTACACTTGAAAAAATCCTACTGAGAAAAAATGCAATTAGTTACATAAAGCACTAGTGCCTAATACATCGTGTATGTTTACATATCACTATATCCCTCATCAACAAATATCTGGTAGAAGAAATAGTAATAAAAATAACAGTAAGGCATTGGGCATTTGTTTATATGTCCAAAAGGTGCTCTCAATATGACACATAGATTTCATCCTCACAATAACACTGTGAGTTGGATATTATTATTATCCCCATTTTCAGGAGAAAACTTGCCCAAGGCTATTCTGCTAATAACTGAAACACCTAGAAATTAAACGGACTCTAGAGTCCTATGTATATTTGCTGTTTCCTCAAACTAGAGGTGTCACCATAAGAAACAGAAATACAGTCCAGGTAGACATTATTCCTCTACAGTTACAGGGTTCTTTGGGCGACTTTCCTAATTTTCGACACACAACTTCCCAATTTTCCCAGCGGAAGCCTCCCTTGAGTGGCGGCTGCTGATTGTGGTGAGTTTAAGTTGTGGTTTGGTAATGTGCACAAACTGGGAGAAGGATGAAACCAGAAAACCCTTTTTGCCCATGGCAGGCCACAAATTGAGGACTAAGTCAATGCGCTCAGCTGAAAGGCAAAGGGCCAGCTCAGCATGAGGAGCTCAGTGCCGCGATAACATGTGAATACCAGACACCCTTTCCAAAGCCACTACCCTCTTCATTCCCCACAAACCTCCTAATCTCCCACCAAAGTCCTGAGACTTCACCACAGGATCAAGTAATTCCTCTCTAAGCCACATCTCACAAATGACAGTCTGATTTCTTCCCATGTGCCATTTTTTCCATGAATGTTACTACACGCTTAGCTGTACTTAATGAAGGTTTAGGGTCTGATAGTTTTTTCTACTGACACAACATGGGATGCACACAAGAGCCAGCTTCCATCACCGCCTGAAAGACAGATCCACCAACAGCACTTCCACCACCTCCTCCTACTCAGCTGAAGGAGACTCAAAGGAAGATACATGATCAAAATATGCCTTTGCTTCAACTGAGGTAGTTAGTTACAACACAGAGCACAGAATTATCAAATTCACAAGGCCAAGTACCTCAGCATGATGACTCAACTTGAAAAAATGGCCAGCTGCCCACAATGTTCAAAATCTAATTTGAGAGATTTCCCATTCCCCAAATAGCTTTATTTCCCCCTCCCTGCAAAGTCATTTTGAATCATCTTCCAAATTTTATTCTCATGTCTGTAACCTTATTTTAACGACTTCAAGGTAGGCCATTTTTAAACCTCAAGTCAAGTTCTGGTTCACTGATACCAGAATAAGCTGTTACGTGTTAAATTCATTGGCTGTGTGGATTTCCATTTCAACAATAGGTTAAACTGTCAAAGAAAGAAAGAAATTATACTTATTTCTAAAACTGTTAATTCAAGAAAATTGAATTATTTTCATTTCTACTAAAGGTGAAACCATGACTAATGACTTTAGGAACCTTAGCATGAATAAAGATACTCCTATTCAAATTTCTAAAAATTTGCTGCTTTCAAGATCCCAGGGCCCTGGGATCCAGTTCTGCATATCAGGCTCCCCATGGGGAGCCTGCTTCTCCCTCTGTCTGTGTCTCTGCCTCCCTCTCTCTGTGTCCTCATGAATAAATAAATAAAACCTCTTTAAAAAATTTTACTGCTTTAAGAGAATAATGTACTTCTCTTGATATTTTTACCCACCAAAGGTTTTGGGGGGGTGGGAGGGTGTTTGTTGTTGTTTTAAATAACTCTTAATAAGTACTTCTGACAAAGTGGTATAACATTTCCACACTCCAATGACCATAATATGAAAATTATTTTGCCAAAAAAAAAGCCCTAGAAGTTTTCATCTTTAGGTACTGGGGGTTATTTTTACAAATTTGAAAAAGACCATTTGATATTCTTTTGGAGGTGTATAATATTCTATTGGGGGAGCAAATACATATTTCAAAAGATGCAAAAATATTAACTTTTCTCAATTCATTAAATTTATCTAGACCCACCCATTCCTCAGTCCATTTTTAAAATCAGTTGCAATATGATACAATCTCTGCTCTCGTTCCCTCCTTGCAACATTTCACCCCAAAGGAGGTGGGGGTGGGGGGGGGAGTCAGAGGATAAAAGGGTAATAAAACTATGAAAATAAAAATGAAATGCTGTCTGGTAACTGGCATGTCATAATAGAGCACATGGAGGAAAAAAATTAATGCTGCTTATCCAATATCAATTTCTTATGTGATCTACAACAAAATTACATTGTCTCTGACATATGAATTAATACATCATAGATCAGTTTTTTTATAAATAATGAGAAAAATGCTACAGCTCATGAAATAGCTTTTACACACAGTTTTTTTTTTCCCTTAAAAACATAGCCACTTTTACCATCCATTTAAGAATTTTCTTTTCATTATTAAGTAATCATTCCTTTCAAATACTAAGCTGGTATTTCTTTAAACAAAGTCCATGTGATTGGACTGCTGATAACTTTAGGTTTTGGAAAGAAAAGGATCAAAATTGATCAGCAAATGCAGTAACGAGCTCTGACAAAGACTCAACATTTATTGGAAGGCAACTGCTAGAGAACGTGGCTTTAATTGTGCATACATATTTTTATTCATTAAGATGAATAACCAATAAAATCCCACACTATGGTGTCCCAGCCTCATAACACATTAATAAAGTTTCTTAAAGGTTTTGGCAGGGGGCCAGCACAGTCCATTAACTCTTTGCAAGTTGTAAAAAGAAGTAAAGTCATTTCGGTCTGTTTTGTGGTTATGAATGAAACAGCAGGCATCCTGTATGGAAACGTCACTTTGGATATGGTATTGGTAATGGATGCTTTGCTGCTCAATCAGAACAGTGTGAGCAGAAGTTAATGCACCCTACCACAACCCAAGCCCTGATGCACTGCAAAGCTAATCTAGTTAAAAGTGGAGGGAAAAGAGCAGAGGACTCCAACTTCAGAAGACCTGTTTATTTTGCTAATAGGCTGTCACACTGCATCTGGGTAAACTTGCCCACTGTGAAACCCAAAATTATAGAATACATTTTAAGTGACTAGGACTGTTTTTCTCAGATTAGTCTTTTTCCTAATAAAACCTGGCTACTTGGGCACTCAGTGAAGTCTGGACTGTAAATTAGTAAAATGCCTTTTATTTAATGTAAGAGGCAAAATTCTACCTTGTAACTTCTTGTTTTATGCGCTTGAATTAAGTCATATAAATAACTGCAACAATTGGTAGCTTCATAGCCTGCCTCTGACTCTGCCTAACAATTTCAATTGGAGTACAGTACTTCTCCCCAGTGCTTTGCAATGCCATCTGTTCTCATTTTTCATGACACTACAAACATTTTCCTTTGGAAAAAGGATTCAGTATTTTGCTTCCTTTTCAGAATGAAAAAACGGAAAACTTGAATGAAACTAAATATATAGAGAGGCATCCAAGTTGTACAAGTAAAGTAGTAAATGTAGAAGCCATTTAAAACACTTTTCTTATGGGTAAGATCTCTACCCCTCCATCTGTTCCACTTTAAGGACAAAAGTTGCTGGTGGTGGGTTTTGTTTTGTTTTGTTTTGTTTTTAATGTTTTGTTCAAAAAATAACTTTAAATTTTTTAAAGATTGAAAAAAAGAATTTAAAAAGGGATTAAAACTCTTGGGCTTGAAAATACCAAACATTCAGAGTAGCTTTACAAATTGTTTTTGACATTTCGGTTATGAAGAAAATACACTAAAATATAAACACACGTGCGCATGTGCGTGCACGCACCCACACTCACACAATGACTCTCCTTTAATCCCCAACCAAATATGAATAGCGTCATTAGTCAGTTACTTCTGATTGTTAAAACCACAAATTGGCTGTAATGATCTGTCACTTCATATGAGACCAAAAAATAAAATTTCAAGCAGAAGAGGTAATTACAATAAGTATAGCAGAAAACATCATTCATTATTTTAATTTTGTTTGGTTTAAATTTTTACTAAGAAAAAAACCAGAAAGAATATTTTTAACTCTCAAATGTAAATGTTCTTGAATGAGTCCTAAAAAAAGCTTCCTATTTCAAATTTCATTTACTAGAGTCAGTTTTAATACATGTCAGAATAGCTGTATCTCTTACACATTGCGGATTTTCAGGGAAGTTATTAGGTAACTCGCTAAGTGAAACTAAAAGAAAGCCTAGTTAACAAATTAAAATTGTACTGAAATAGTGGATCTGTGTGTACATGATTATTCTGTCTCTGTTTAGATTAAAAGCCAGATACTCAACAATTAGTCCCTAGACGTTTGGACTATTAATTATATTCATATATTTCTGCCATGTTCGGTATCATCAAAACATGGAAAAGACCTTGGATAAAACTGCAATCGTTCATTCATCTTTTCATGTGCTTGTTGGCCATGTCTATGTCTTCTTTGGAAAAAATGTCTGTTCGTGTCTTCTGCCCATTTCCTAACTGGATTATTTATTTTTTGGGTGAGTTTGAGAAGTCCTTTATACATTTTGGTTACTTTTATCCAAAGTATATTTATCTGATAATTCTTTATCAGATGTGTCATTTGCAAATATCTTCTCCCATTCTGAAGGTTTCCTTTTAGTTTTATTTATTATTTACTTTGCTGTCCAGAAGTTTTTCCTCTTGATAAAGTCCCAATAATTCATTTTGTAGTCTTCCATTTAAAAACAAGACTACCCTTAGCTTAATGTCTCATGACACTGAATTTAAAAACACGTATTGTGGGGATCCCTGGGTGGCTCAGCGGTTTAGCACCTGCCTTTGGCCTAGGGCACGATCCTGGAGTCCCAGGATCGAGTCCCGCATTGGGCTCCCGGCATGGAGCCTGCCTCTCCCTCTCTCTATGTCTATCATAAATAAATAAATAAATCTTAAAAAAAAAAAAAACATGTATTGTGTATGTTTAATAGTAATAGAACCTGCACTTTTTGTTGACCTGGAATTAAAATTAAATTACAAAAGCTACATTCAAAAAACAGCCTGAATTCAGATATGAATGGATCTGGGATGTTTCTTAAAAGAAATACATTTCAGGATGCCTAGGTGGCTCAGTGGTTGAGTGCCTGCCTTCGGTTCAGATTGTGATCCCGGGGTCCTGGGATCAATCAAGTTCCATGTCGGGATCCTCGCAGGGAGCCTGCTTCTCCTTCTGCCTGTGTCTCTGCCTCTCTCTGTGTGTGTCTCTCATAAATAAATAAATAAAAATCTTAAAAAAAAAAAAAAAAGAAATACATTTCATTTCCTAGAACGACATTATGAAACAGCATGGAAATGTATAGAAACAGAGAAAACACAGGTGATATATAAATTGGGTCTATAGTGTTTAGGAAAGAAAGTAAAATAAAATAGTCGTAGAGACCTTAAAAATGACACTACTATAAAAAGTAGTGCAAAGTAAGGAGAAGCTTTGACCACATTATTGTCTACCTTTAAAAAATACTAGAACAGTTATTCAAGACAATGACCCAACAGAGTCCAGAGGGAGTTAGCAAAGCAAGTTAACATGAGCAGATAATGAGGGTGAGGCCAGAGATTTATTCATTTATCACAGAGATACTGAACCACCCTGCACAGTTGCCCTGATGTTCTTTCTACCTCCTGTGCCTCCCCAGCTGAGGAGCACCCTTAGGTCAGCCTTTTCATGGGCCCTACAGTGAAATCTGAATTGAACCATATGGAGCCACGTTATTAAAAAATGATTATGTTGTGACAATATTATACTTAAAGGAAAGGAAGTGTACACTTTAGAAAGATCTTTAGAATTAATAATTGACATTTAGAAGATTAAAACATTTTTTTTATTTTATTTTTTTTAGATTAAAACATTTAAATCATTATCTTTCAACCAGAATATCCACATCAAACAAATGCACTGCTGGGCTTTATTGGTAACTTCAACTTAGCTGGTATTAGATGGAATGTTGCCTTAGTGCTGATGCAGATAAACTTCCATTTATTAAAGAATAAGTGCCACCTCTAGAGGTCAATGGGCATTCCTAAAAAATGAACTGTTCTCACACAATAGAGACATGAATTAATAAAATCCTTGAGAGAATCCAGGCTCTCTATGAGGAACTTCCACACCTGCTTAAATGAGCAAATCAAAAGGCTCATACTAATAACTGGATGCTTATTTTTAGTTGTTGAAGGCAAAACTATTCCAATTCATTTTAGGATTTGAGGGGTCACATAAACCACTCATTGATTGAATTTTACTTAGAGATCACTCATCCACTTTTGTTGCTGTTCTAGAAGGTCATATAAATAATTATACACTTTTTAATTTTTGAATCATCTCTTAAAGGACAAAATTAAAAATATTAAAGTAGAATGCGCCTCATAATGTGTTGGTATCTTTACTGAAATAAGGTTTAAAAAAAAAGAAGGGAACTATCTACCTAAGGTAAGAGTCAATCCAAAATATAGGATTGGGACTTTCAAATAAAAATTTCCTATATTAAGTCTGAATGGGTTTCTTATTGAGTAATAACATGAACAATTTCCAAAACCATCTCAAAAGTTTTATAATTCTCCTGAACAAAAACACATTTCTGAAAAGTCTACACTTACAATAGTGTCCATACTATGTGTTTAATAAATGTCTGCTATATGAATAGACTTACGTTTAAATCATATAAAAATAATATTACCCACATTTATAAGGTTTTACAACTTTCAAAACACTTTCACATAAACTACCTTATCCTAACAACCATGTCAGAGTAGGTATTATTATCCCCATTTCATAGATAAGGAAGTTGAGGTTCAAAGAGATTAAATGTTTGCCCAAGGTCAGAGCTAGTAAATTCACTGCTTAGAGAATAATTAGCTTAAGTTTAGATAAGTCACTTCCTTCTTCCCCATTCCAGTCTCAGAGACTCACAAACATAATATGCACGTATGAAATATGATACAACAAAAATTATGTATCAGGCATTTCATGCATTATATTACTTGCCTATTTCCATTTGAACTTTTTGTAGGTGCTCTTTTTGAAAAGTAATATAACGTATCATTACATTTTCCTTTTTAAAATGTTCTGATAATCCCCTTACTGCCTGGGAAGTTTGCTCGGCAGAAAGACCAGGCACAGTCAGGATTTGTGTCTTCGTTATCACCCACCACAAAGTTAATCTTTGATAAGTTACTTAGTCTCCCGGGTCCTCAGGTTTGTCATTAGTCCAATAAGGGACTTAAAATAACGACTGGCTAACTCCCCTCTATCATCTATTCTCCACAGCAGTGGGTCTCAAGCTTTCACATGCCTACAGAGCTTGTTCTGACCCAGCGTCTGGCCCACCCTCAGAGATCCAATTTAATACGTCAGAATCAGGCCCAAGCATCTACATTGCTAAGAAGCTAGTGGATGGCCCCCACGTTGCCCTCTGAGAACCACTGCTTTACACTAACAAGGAAAACACTTCCGTGCAACCCCCCTGAAGCCTTCAGCTGTTCCCTTACAGCCCAGAATATGAAGGCCTGTGTGCCCTGCAGATGATGGACTCATCTCTCAGGATCCCTCCCAGGGCCACCTCACATAGGGAGCCTCTACTGACATCCCAGGCCGCTCAGCTGAGGCCCATGTCCCTCCGTGAGTTCCTCTGTCCTAACCCCTCAAGGAACTGGAACCGCGTGCCTAGTGGTCTCTATTTCCACACACTGACGTGGTCTGTAAACGCACCCCCAGTCCCATCCCACAGCACCCAAGGGAGAAGAGCTCCCCTCACCACACACCCTTTCCTTTGATTCCCCAATGCCCCCTTCTGTCTAGCCAGCAGCTCTCCAGCCACATTCCAAACCCTTCCAGCAGAGCCCTCCTCTAGGCCTTCCATGTTACTCCCCATTCCCTCTGCCACAAGTCACCCACCCTAGCCCAGCAGCAATGCCCCTTCCTTAAGAAGTGGCAAAGATCAGGGAATCCACTGAGGGCGCTCAGCTGAATACACCCCCACCAACCCCACTCCTCACAGCCCCGGCCATGCTCAGGGCATCCAGGCACACTGGGCTGCCTTCAGGGGTCCAACCTGTGCAGCTAACTGTTCTGATGCTCCGTCCTGAAATTCTTAATTTTTGAACAAGAAACCGCATGTATTATGGAGCTGGATACACCTCATCTTTGGCAGGCACACGTTACAACCTACAATTCTGACCTGCCTTATTTCAATAGGGCATCACCCCAGGTAACAGACCTCCAATAAAATTTGAGCAATCCAGGCTCAACTTCCCTTTGAGAACCTGTTATACTTCCTTCTTTCAGATGAAAAAAAAAAAAAATAGTATGTTACCAATTTTACTTTCTGCTTTACATTAACTACAAAAAAATTTTGTTTATATGATGCTCGTTAATCTGGCAGGAAACATTGTTGAATTCTACAATCCAAAAATTATATCCTCGGGGATCCCTGGGTGGCGCAGAGGTTTGGCGCCTGCCTTTGGCCCAGGGCGCGATCCTGGGGACCCGGGATCGAGTCCCACGTCGGGCTCCCGGTGCATGGAGCCTGCTTCTCCCTCTGCCTGTGTCTCTGCCTCTCTCTCTCTCTCTCTCTGTGTGTGACTATCATAAATAAATAAAGAAAAAAATATTAAAAAAAAAACAAAAAAAAAACAAAAATTATATCCTTTTCCACATTTTGATTCTCTACTTCTGCATCCTTGGTCCTGATTTCTTTCCCACTTAAAACTTATTCTTGAGGTGTCTGGGTGGCTCAGTCGGTGAAATGTCTGCCTTGGGCTCAGGTTGTGATCTCAGGATCCTGGGATCCAGCCCCCCACATCCAGTTCCCTGCTCAGCGGGGAGTCCGCTACTCCCTCTCCCTCTGCCTCTCTCCCTGCTCTTTCTCTCTCTCTCTCTCTCAAACAATATAAAATCTTTTTTAAAAAAAAGTAAAAGTTGATTCTTATTTTACTGAATATGAATGTCCTACTGAGAGCTGTTTATTCCCCAATTAATGAGCACAGGAGAAGACATGCACTGTGAAGACAGTCGTCTTATTTAATCTAAACTTAAAAACACTCACTACTTAGAATATGTACATACATATACATACCTATGCTCATATTCCATTAAGAAAATCTGGAAACAGAAGAAATTTAGGATTGGGAATAAGGGCCAGGAGGAAGGGGGACATTTATTTCTCCTTCTTACCCGTATGTAGTGTTCAATATTTTCTGTAAATGTATTATTTTTATTATTTTTAATTTTTCAAGGTATAGCTGGGTAAAAATAACTTATGTCAAGTTCATTAATTGGGTGCTTAGTAGAGCAAGAAATAGGAAAAATAACAGCTAAAGCAGTCTTTACTTAATCTCCAAAGACACCAATTTTCCTAAGATTTCTCCGAGTTTCTAATACATTCATAACAGAGAAGAAAGAGCACACATACTTAAAAACAAGCAGTTTGAAAATATATCTCCAGTTATACATTTAATAGTGTTAAACAAAAAAAATAGAAGTGACAACTTGAAACACTTGCACATACTATCTGAAGACTATTTTAAGAATAAATTATTAATAAAAGTTAATAAATAAGGGATTTGAGTATTTGAAAGTAAAAAAAAAGTCAGAAAGCAAATTATAAAGCTATACTTCCCTGAGACTTCTCACTTATTATAAATCCAAGATGTATTTGATTCAATTATAAAGAAAGTAAAAAAGTACATCAATAAAAAGTCATAAGAAAAAATATTAGACATTATGACTCTAAAAATTATCAGATAAAATACAAGGATTATTCTCAAGAAGTCAGAAAAAGATGCACTATTGTTAATAGTGGTTTTCTCTGAATGATGTATTGAGAATAGTCCAACTTGTTATGTTAGTACTTCTGCAATATCCCAATAATTGTTATAAAAAGCAAATATTACTCTTCTCATAGCAGAATTTAATAAAGAATTCTCAACCTATTTGTCCACTCATTTGCTGTAACTTGGATAAATGGCCCATCAACTCAGAGTTTCTCTTATCATCTTATAAAAAAGCAAATAGTAATCTCTTGAAGCAGGAGTGTAGTGAGAATTAATTGAGAGACTTTATGTAAATTCCTAGCACAGTGCCTTGTTCATAGTGAGCGTGCAATAAATAGTACATATTGTCATCACCCTTAGTAACTACAATAAAACTGACACATTTCAATTCTATTGGACACAGTAGAACTCGAATTTAGTCAAAAATAATGTTTAACATTAGGAAATAATGCAGACTTTGTCCTGCTTAGAAAAGATAAGATGGCAACAGCTGAGAAACTAATTGCCGCTAGTCAAGATTTTTTAAAAATTTATCTAAAATAAATCTATTTTATGAAATAAAATGAAAAATAAAGTAACAAAAGTAAAAAATAATTTTAATATAAGAATTATTTACAACAAATAAAAATGGACATGCAAGCTGGGCTTATCCCACAAGTAAAGTTGGCATTAACATGGTGGCATAATTTATCAAGTCACTCTGCTGGCCCCAAATGTTCCCTAGGAGGATGGGGCAAAGATAGTTCAGGTATGAGAAAAGCCAGGAACAAGACTCAAGGAAGTCCTGCCAGGGTTCATCTGTATCCACCGTAAGAATGAAGGATGTCGGGATCCCTGGGTGGCGCAGCGGTTTGGCGCGGGCCTTTGGCCCAGGGCGCGATCCTGGAGACCCGGGATCGAATCCCACGTCGGGCTCCTGGTGCATGGAGCCTGCTTCTCCCTCTGCCTATGTCTCTGCCTCTCTCTCTCTCTGTGACTATCATAAATAAATAAAAATTAAAAAAAAAAAAAAAGAATGAAGGATGTGTGTGTGTGCATGAGTGCATGCATGTGTGTGTGTATATATGTGTGTGTGTAGAAAGCCAAGAGGGAGATGAGCCCCCATAAGAAAAGGTGAGCCCCAGAAGAAAAAAGATGCTTTATTTTCAGAAGGACTCACATCACCCTGGTCACAATGCCCAGGTCATGGACTACTTAAGAGTCACTTCCATTCCATCATCCTCATGTGACACTAAGGACTATTCTGTATTTGCCAAAATTGCTTTCAGAGTCATGATCAAGAAAGGAAAATAAGCATACTCTTCCAGTAAAAATCTACATCAAACAGACCAACAACTGAAACTCATTTATTTCATGAGAATACCCTGGACAATCTATAGAATATGGTTCTTTACATTGAAAACGAGAACCACTATCCTCATCCATCTTCTGAAATATTGCTGTAACAGCAGAAGTAAATTATGAATAATGTTTGGAAAGTGCTATTGGGCAGAACTTAATAAAGTAGAAGACATGATTTAATATTCAAATTCATAAGCATGTTATACCCAAAAGTCATATTCTTTGTATTAAGTTGACCATTTTGATCAATTGCCTTATGATGCTCAAAGGAAGAATAGTATTAATTTCCAAACCTTCCGGGCAATAATTTTTTTCCCAGGTTCCATCTTTCAGTTATATTATATTCAACCCACACTAATTCCTATTTAAAGCAGATAGAATCTAAATTAGATTGTCTTACAAATTATTTCTGGAGTGGGCATGAGCAACCAAAAGATAAGATATAAATTGTTTAATTATTTAATAGTGCTGGGAGATAGAGAAAAGATACACACTAAGCAAACTCTATATTATTGTGGAAAACTCATCAAATCCTGCTCTGAATGGTGACATCGCTCATTAGCTCATTTAAGATAGGATTTCACTGCATTGATATTTATGTATCTATTTGTCTATACTCTACTTGGTTCCAGCAAACGTTTGAGAACACTTACAAAACTACACAGACCACAGAGATAAAACCAATGGGAGGGTCCAACCAAGTGAAGAGCAAGTGAAGGTGAGAAAATAAAATAAATACGTTGAGCAACAGGGCACAAAAATATACTGCTCTGGGTCCTGACAGTTTGCCAGCAGGGTGTACTGTCTCGGTCCTCTCGGTTTGCTGAGAGCCCCCCCATTACTGTGTAGAGCTAAGGGCACTTTCAAGGAGAAGGCGAGGCTTGCTGAACCCAACGGGAATAAGAACAATGAGGTGTGAGCTACAAGGCAGCATTTGAGAGGCTTCTATGTTCCCAAAGGAGAAACACAGAAGGAAAAGGCCAGTTGTCCAGGAAATATGAACAAACACTATCACCATAACCATCCTAAAGCCAAACATAAAATCAAATGATAGTTTTTTGAAAAAGTATTTTATTTCCGTGATCCTTTCCCTCTGACTCCCAACAACCACCCCCAAACCCAATCTCTGTTTCCAGTGTTCTCTTGAACCGCTGTGAGGTGTATCCCCTCAAGCAGCACCCGATAAAACCCGGATTCCATCCCCTGGTACTCTGTCCAAGTCTGCGGAGCTTTAATAAGGGCTTGAAAAAGACTTTTCATTAGTGAATGGGAGACTTCGAAGGTTCTGGGCAAGCAGGAACGGGTTGTTACAAAGCTCTGAGCTGGGCTCCTGGCCTCCTGAGAGACCACTGACTACACATGTCACTCAGCCAGTCCAGAGTTCTCTTCATTTTTTATATTTGATTTTGGTATTTAGTTTATTGGGGACTTTACCAAAGGCCTAAAGAGGCTACTACGACTGCCCAGATTTGGTCAGGGGTTTGGCATCTGAAATGCACTGTCCCTTTTTGCGCATGAGCTCAAAAATACATTTTGAGCTCATGCGCAAATGTGGAAATACATTTACTAGGGCATTGACATTTATCATAGCCAATGTCTAGACTTCTATCAGCCTTTAGTCTTATAAATCCAGGTAATTTCAGTTATTGATCTACCCTCCAACCATTGCCATCGTCAAAAGACATTTATTAAGTACCTGTTTGTTTATGTTGCTCTTGGAAGCCCCACATAGAGGAATTTTTGAAGAAACACTTCCTGCCCTCTAGGGAATCTGAAACCCTTCCTCTCTGAGCCTCCTGCTAGATTTAGCTGGATACCACAAAATAACTGCCTCATTCTCCAATGGCAAGTACATTTCTCAAGTGCTAGTCTTTCTTTAAAAGGTGACTACTGTAACTCACATAGATAACTCAATTTGATAGAAATTTTGATTGCTTTCAAGCCCTTTTTCACCCCACAACGATGCATCATATATGAAGCATGGTGCATCCTCTGACTATTCCCCCTCTGCCATACTTAAAGTTTTTTGTTGTTCTTTTACAATTCAGTGGGTTTAGAACTGCCATGATTTTCAACAAGAAGAACAAATCTAAGATCCAATAAATACTACTATTTGTTATCTATATATTAATTTAGGTGAATGGATAGACAGAGCTCTATTATCTTCAGAAAAATTTTAATGTAGAGTCATCTTGTGGCGCTAGGTTAAAAAAAAAAAGTCTGTGTTGAAGAGATTTTTTTTTTTCCAAGTAAGATGTAATTTAGGGTTACAATGTCAAAACTGTAAACCTAAAATTAAACCTACTAACTATTTTGGTTTGCAGACTCATTTACTCAAAATTACAAACAACTCTACATTTGTTGCAAGAGAACTGATTCAAGCCAGGATTTTGTTCATTCACATGTTACTGTTTTATATGTGTTTTATGGAGGAGGTATTTTTTTTTCTTTTTTTTTTTTTTGCTGGGGTTTGTTTTGTTTTGTTTCTTTTACTAAATGGTGAGTAATATTACAGAGATAAATGTAACTGCCTACAAGCACTCCAGGGCAGAATTCAAATAAAAGCTTGAGTAAATAACACTACACTTGATGAGATTTAAGAAATTCAAAGTTCTTCAGATGATGAGAAAATGGCGTATTCTTGTTTATACAGTGAAATTAAAGCTATGGTAAATAAAGCAATATATCAAGCATTCTCCTGAAAGCCAACGTCTTGATTCATTACATGAGCATCTACCCTGTGACTCTGAAGGAAAAGGTTCCATGCCAGGGAACTAGAATAACCTCCAATGTGAAAGCATGGATCTGCACCAAAGCCTCTTCTCCATCTCTAGTCTTGGGAGAGCATCAAAGCAGCCGGCCTTTGTCCCTGGTAAACAGTAATCTCAGCAAACCATGCCTTCATCTCTCGGAGCCAAGGAATTTCCTCTCCACAGACTGTGGTCTGATGGGCTCATTCACTTCCTTTCCAGGTGGAGAGAAGGCAAAATCAGGGAATGAGATCCCCTGAATTCTCTCCCCCAAGGATTACCTGACACTTGTTTGAAATTTTCATCTCAATTATTATTGATATTAATGACGATGTAGATCCACTGCAAAATCTTACACCACAAAGAGAACACAGCTCTTTCTAATTAGTACATGCATCATAAACAAGGTAAACACACCTCTCTGAAGCTGCCATAAAGCCCTTGTTGTGTGGTTCACAGGCTGAGAGAGAGACGCTTTGATTCTGTTTCTGTGTACTGCATAAGGGAGAAGATGTAGCATTCTCCAAGGATCTCAAGGCAGGCACTAAAAGATGGGATTGCTCTGCACAAGGGGCCCTCTAGAGTTCTGGAGAAATCAGCAATCCTGCCTCGGAGCTGTGGTTTCCTCCCTAAAGCAGAGTCCTGACCAGTGGATCACAGCCAAGAGCTCTCCCATCTCTGTGTACCCATCAGCCCCATGTCCTCAACACTAACAAACACCCATCCCCACACTTCCTCCTCTTCCTCCTGCCCCTCTGCCAGCTATCTACTCTTCCCTAAGGAACGTTCACTTCCCTTCCAGAGAAAAACCTTCTTCGACATGTAACTATCTCACTTCTTGTCCCTTTCATCATGAAATACCAGTCTTGTCCAGATGAGCCTCCACCACCCAGAGTTTCTGCTCTTCATCCAGTGAGATCTAGCTTCTCCCCTCCATGCATCCCCAACACATATCCCATCCCTGCCTCCTTCCTATCCCTCTATCTCCCTCCCAGGAAGAATTTTCTGCTCCAAACTAGGTTTTATCCTGTTACCCTACTACCCCCAGCCAAGTTTGTGAGCTTCTCTAGAACCACAATCAGCAGCCAGTTATTAAACTTGGTGCCCCCAGGGTAAGACAAATGTTGACACTGATATCAGGAGTCTTTCTGCCCTCCTGATTCTAGCTTCTAGTTGATATTATCACATTTCACTCGAAATCCAGAATCCTCTTCCCTGTAACCTGTGTACTCTCCTATATCTCAAAGCAAAAGAATCCTTTTGGCTTAAATGGTTGAATAACACTACATATTGAATAACAGTACAAATAGGTATTATATATTCAGTACTGATTATGTGCTAGGTACTATGCTAAACATGCATTATCTCAGCTGGGCTTCACAACCACCCTGTAAGGTATGAACAGATTCAGTTGAAACATGAGATTTCAGATATTCAATGCGTTTTGATCCATAACACTATTATTATGTATTTATATGAGCATAATTATTAGCCCTATTTTACAGTTGAACAAACTGAGGCTCAAGGAGACAGTAACTTCCCCAGTGTCACACAGCTCAAATACATAAAATCCCAAAGTTCAGAGCCACTATACCATACTGCCTCCTAAGCTTCTCTTACCCCCAACTTTGCACAGAGCTGGCCCTGTCTGCAGACCTTCACCTAGGCTTATTTTCTCAAACACCTCCTTTAACAGCCAACCTAAGACCCACTTTCTGCCATGAAGTTTTCCTGACAAATCCCACGCCAAGCTAATTCCAGCCTCCCTTGAATCCATGATATAATTTTGTGAGCCGCCTTTTCTTATGCCCTCTGTGCTCTTGCTCATTCTTTACCAGCGAGTTGTTTGTTCTCAAATTAAACTGTATACCTGGCAAAACTAAGAAATTCTCGCAGATACGTCATTTCCCCTCTCTGGACCACCACTTTCTCATTTATAGGTGGTGTTAGAAAGGTCCAGCAGTCCTTGAACATACTTTTAGATTAAATAATAAAAGTGAAATAACAAAATTTAAAAATTAAATACCAGTACATAAAACAGATTGAGGCTACCCTCGTGAAGAGTTGGGAGCACTAAAAGATTATGTGGCACTACCTATTACCTTTCCCTCTATAAAACACAAACTGATAAAATCATGGCTAAGATTAGGAGGTGGCAAGTTGTCAAGTCCTCCTTTTGATCCTTGGACCTCTATTTCCAATGTCCTGAACCTGTACTAAGTCAATACTAAACAGTATGTAATCAATACTAAAGCCTTTTTGATATTACATAGATTTCTTCCCTAGTCAATTGCTTCTATGCTCTCATTTTTCCTAAATACTTTCTGTATTCCCCTAATGTCAATTTTCTAAACACTTCTTCAAACACAGAACTCTCTTGCCAAACACCTGCAGTAGCTCCCCATTACACACTGTGCAATGCAGAATTCTAAGATTGAGTCTAAAATTTCCTGCCCCTCAGTCTACACAGAGTCCCCAGGACAGTGAATATGATGGATTTTAATACCATGATTAGTCCAGGAAAGCCTGATCTAATCACATGAGCTCTTTAAATGCAGAGAATTTTTCCTGCCTGGTATAAGTCAGAGATAAGTCGGAAAGAAGCAAAGGACAAGAAGGAATTGATGTGCCATTATTGGCTTGAAGCTGGAAAATGCTACCGGCTAAGGAATGGGGCGAGCTGAAGCCAGCAAAGAAACGGAGACCTCAGTCCTATACCCACAAGGAGCTAAATTTGCCAACAACAAGAATGAGCTTGAAAAGTGATTTTCCCCCAGAGTTTCTAAGTGAGGACTCACCTCAGGGGGAGACCTTGACTTTAGTCTTATGATACTCTGGAGAATACATCCAGAGAATGTTCTGGACTTCTGACCAACAGAGCCGCATGCTAATAAAAGCGTGTTGCCTTAAATCACTGAATTGGGGATGCCTGGGTGGCTCAGCAGTTGAGTGTCATGCTCAGGGCATGATCCCAGGTCCCAGGATCGAGTCCCACATCAGATTCCCTGCAAGGAACCTGCTTCTCCCTCTATCTGTTTCTGCTCCACCCCCCTCCATCTCTCTCATAAATAAATAAATAAAATCTTTAAAAATAAAAAAAATCACTGAATTGGTGGTAATCTGTTACAAAGCATAAGAAACATATACACCTATTGAATAAAGTCACTCCATATGGCATGCGGGATCCTCAAGGGCCATTTCCCAAATTCCAGGCTCAGCTCCCCTGACACTAATTCATGCACCTCCCCAAGGGAGCTGGGCCACTGTGCCTTTGCCCATGCTACTCCCTCAGCCAAATCTGCTCTCCTTATCCGCTGGGCTTAGACACCCTCAGTCCACACAGACCAGACTAAATGCTACTAGTTTCCCAGAAACTTTCCCATTAATAGCTCTGCCTTTTAGCTTCTCCCTCAGAATATTACCTGCACCTCATTCTAGTGAGTTACACGGCCTAACAGAAGCATCTAGAGACAAGGTTATCTACCTAGATCATACAGCAGGGACTTGGTGACAAATATCTTATCATGACAGAAGCCAGCCTGACCTCCAGGGCACAGAGAGCAGCAGAGCAGACTACTGAGCAGATCCACTCTGACCAAGTCCCCCATTTACTGATAAGTGACTATAAAATTCTAGTTCCAACCTGTGATAATAACTAACTTCGATGTCTCATTGTTTTTCTGAATGGCAACCTATTTGTGATAACTTCAGGATGTCCAATTTCCACCCACATTTCCCCTTTGAAACACAGTTAAATAGGAACACTTAAAAATTTGCATTCCTGAATTTTTAAATTTTAGGCTATTTATCTAAGAAAATGTGATAGCCATTCATTATTTAAAATTACACTGGCTTCTTTCCCTGTTGTGCAATTCAACAGGAGAGAGAAGTCCAAAAGGAAAACTTTGAAAAACGTTTTCCCTCAATGTTCAAAAACAGAGGAAGATCACGGAAAAGGTTTGCTAAAGGAAAGAGTTAGAGGCCAATCTAATTGCAGAGAAATGCAAATAGAAAAATCTTCCTATCAGCTCTCTTTCAATTCCTCTACAGTCCGTCTCCTAAGGAAATGGAGGTATCCATGACTGATGGAGAAGTGCAATATGAGGAGCCCACCTGGTCTCACAGGTTCTGGCTTTGGCTTCCTTCCCAGCTATCCTACACCCTGTCAATCTCTCCACTATACTCCATTTGGCCAGAAAGCCACAATGAGTATTTTGTGTATGTTTTAGGATTTTGCCCCTCGAACAAACAAGCTTCTACCTGTCCCTATGAACAATCTAAAACAATATTCAAAGAAATACGCTAATAAAATAAAACAAAAGAAAAAAGTCCCTTCTCAAATTACTCCTTCCCATCTCACCCCTCATTGTATTTCCCTGAACAATTAACAGCTTTTAAGATATTTCTGGCCTACACAGAAAGCCACATTCAAACCAGCATAAAGTGGAAAACAAGTTCTCTGTTGAAAAAAGCTACACCAGCATTTGCTGAGACCTCTGTCCACTAATATCATAATCGAATACCGGTTGTGTTCTAGTTCCCACATCATAGCTCTGTGGGGAGACTCACCTTCCCTAATCATGGAAAACTGTGATCTAATCACTAAAAATAAACAGCTGAGAACCAAAGAGAATAATTAAAATTAATAAGTATCCTGAACAAAAATCAAGATTTATATGATCCTGGCTTAATGACCTGCCCTGTCTTGTTCTCTTCTAGAATTATGCATTTCCTTTACTACATTTATAATTATATAATATAACGCTATATTATATTTCTTTACCACTAATGTAGGTATATAGTTTTTTCCCTTTGAGGATGTTGTTTTTTCAATTTTATGCTCTTACTTTGAGAGCATTTTTTTGTTCTTTAGAGAAAGTGAGCAAAACGAGCCTGAGGACAAGGGGAGGAGCAGAAGGAGAGGGAGAGAGAGAGGATTGAGCAGGCTTCACACCTGGTGCAGAACCTGACACAAAGGACTTGATTTCATGACCCTGAGATCAGGATCTGAGCAGAAACCAGTAAGTGGATGCTTAATTGATTGAGCCACCCAGGTGCCTCTTTTGAAAGCATTTTTCTTTTTTTTTTTTAAAGATTTTATTTTATTATTTATTCATGAGAGACAGAGAGAGAGAGAGAGGCAGAGACACAGGCAGGGGGAGAAGCAGGCTCCATGCCGGGAGCCCAACATGGGACTCGATCCCGGGTCTCCAGGATCATGCCCTGGGCTGAAGGCAGGCGCTAAACCACTGAGCCACCCAGGGATCCCCTGAAAGCGTTTTTCAAAGCATGGATTGTAGCTTTTTGGAATGCATTTGATTTAGATATTCAAGAATCCAAATCTGAAGAAACACTATGCAAAATTAAATAAATATAAATGAAACCAGTGATTATTGGTACTGGGTTCATCTTTACACTGTATTCTTCCTCAAGAACAGGGCATTTTATATGATGCATTTGAAAGCAATGATTGAACTTGAGATGGAACAAAGTGATGGATTGTGTCTAGGGTTTCTGGGATTTAATGCTTTAAGTATATTTTTAAATTCTGTCTTATAAAAATGACATAAAAAGCTTATCAGTGTTTATATTACATAATGATATAAAAATAATAAATTTTCTTGCCTGTGCTTTGAGGTAGAGCTAGCTTTCCCAAAGTATCAAGATTCACTCTCAAATTTGTGGGATTCTCCATTGAAAAGAGCCAAAATGTATTCAGAAAGACAGAACAAAATATTTAAAGGTCCAAGCCAACATATTTTGTTTCTAAGGATTTTTTTCTTTTAATGCTGGTTATACATGAGATTTGGTCATTGTGATAAAATATGTGTCATTTCCTTTTGAATAGGTCTGAGTTCAATTGATTAAAATATGACTTAGAACACTACACAGGTAAATTTTTTAACACTAGTTCAGAAGACTGAATTATTATAATTTTGCATTGCCCCTCCTTGTTCAATGTGGCATTAACAAGGTAATTGACTGAGGAGGTATGTACCATACATTTTAAAGCCTATTATTTTTTTCTAAAATCATTTAATGATGACAATTTGGCTTGGTAACAAAAGCTGAAAATATTACTTCACTGAAAGATAAATCATCTCCCTTTTAATGAGCTAATAAGCAAACCTGAAGAACATCTTTGGCCAAAATCTATTCAGTAAAACCAGCATCAATATATAAGTAATCAAAATATAAGCCTCTGATTCTTCAAAAAAAA
Organism: Canis aureus; assembly: GCF_053574225.1. Taxonomy (NCBI): domain Eukaryota; kingdom Metazoa; phylum Chordata; class Mammalia; order Carnivora; family Canidae; genus Canis; species Canis aureus. The sequence continues at coordinate 36,280,258 of NC_135620.1, forward strand.
TGACCTATATTAATAAAGGCATATCTAAAAAATGATTCCAGATAATTGCTAATCGCACTTTAAAATAGGCACTAGACTAATACTGCCAAAGAAACCTTAGAAATGAACAACTGGGGTAGCCCAGGTGGCTTAGCGGTTTAGTGCCGCCTTCAGCCCAGGGCCTGGTCCTGGAGACCCGGGATCGAGTCCCATGTTGGGCTCCCGGCATGGAGCCTGCTTCTCCCTCTGCCTGTGTCTCCACCTCTCTCTCTGTCTGTGTCTCTCATGAATAAATAAAATCTTCAAAAAAAAAAAAAAAGAAATGAACAACTGGAGTTCTTCAAATAATTATGTCTTTGCCATGAACTAAAAATGACTTTTTTGTTCAGATTTCAAGGGGTTTCCTGGTTTATCATAAATTCGAGATATCCATGTGTCTGTGTACATATGCGTGAGAAATCCTTCCTAAACGTGTCCAGAAAACCACTACGATTTTAAAAGCTTAGTTATCAGTTCAGAGGTTTCTGCCACTTACCATTGTCTAAATGGATCACCAAGCTTACTGGTGAGGCTTTATTTTTAGACTATGCTATCCTTCCAGACAGTGCTTGTGCTTTTTATTCCCAGAGGTTAGCACATAGCATGAAATAGCAGTAGGTGGTTAGAAATTGTTGAATGAACAAATCATTGATGAGACTTTTTTAAACTCCATGAAAAATTAGAAAACGTGGTTCTGGAATGTGTCTCTTGAGAGTTGAAGTGTATTTATAACGCTTTAAAAAGGTGGAGGGGCTGCCATGGATTTTCTTGAATTGGGTATTTTCCCTGGGAATACTATCATGAAAACAATAACAGTATATTCTGATTTATTTGTAATCACTTTAAAAAGTATTGATATTCTCCAATGCTATATAACTGTTGGTAATAACCACTATTTGTACATGTCAAGGATAAGCAAGCATTTTATAAGAAGCTTCACAAAAGCTGGCTTTAATGCCCAATAAAACCTATCAAGGTGAATATTATTACCAGTCCATCTTACAGGTGAGGAAAGAGGGGCCTCAAGGGGTCAAAGAACTTGCCGGAGTTAATACTGCTGGCAAGCTGCAGAGAGAAGCCTCTTTGGTCTCCGGAGCCCATGCTCCATCCACTGAACTGCAGTGCCTCTCAGTCTTTTCAAGTAATTTGTGTCCATTAATTTAATCGTACATTTCTTTCTACAGATGTACTTTACCACAATATTTGTGAAAGGTCTAAATTTTCATTTTTTTACCCCTTTTGAATAATGTCTTTACTCTTCCTTTAATCAGATTTCTCATCCAACTTTGTATTTTGTATATATCTTATTTAACATGTGTAGCAACCATAGAAGTAACTCTAAAGATACTGTGGTGAAGCTGACTTTAAAAATCATATAGGAAGAAAAGCATACTCATCAAAGACATCAAACTCTTAAATGACCCTTAGGTTTCTTAATGTTCTACTTGAACCCACGTACAAGTAGTCCATTCACTGCCACACCCACCCAATCTTAGTGGTCAAAATAGTAAACATTTCATTGTTCATTTAATATCTTTGAGATATATTACCTACATATAAATTTAAATTGCTTATAAATTAGTGTATACTTAGTTTTGCAAATATTCCAGTGGAAAAAAAAAACTTCCTTTCTGGCCAGGGCTTACCATTATATAAGAAAGGGGTCTTATGGTTTGGTTCTCTTGGGCCATCTGGGATCTCTCTTTGTGAATGTATGTTAACAGAGTTCATCAATAGTGTGGTTCATCACTAGTGTGTTCTCTTTCGATTCAAGCCAACCAAAATCAGTTTATTACTATGTTCCTAGTGATTCAATATGAAATGGGAGCATATTAAAAGATCTTATATTTTTGGAACTTTAGAAATTATCTCTTTTATTTCTTTTAAATCTTTTTGGTGGGCAGCCCTGGTGGCGCAGCGGTTTAGCGCCGCCTGCAGCCAAGGGCATGATCCTGGAGACCCTGGATTGGGTCCCACGTCAGGCTCTCTGCGTGGAGCCTGCTTCTCCCTCTGCCTATGTCTCTGCCTCTCTCTCTCTCTCTCTCTCTGCATCTCTATAAATAAATAAAATCTTTTAAATAAATAAATAAGTAAGTAAATAAATAAATAAATAAATAAATAAAATCTTTTTGGTATTAACTTTTATCACTATTGTTACTATGTGTACCACCTACTTATAAAAAGGCTCTGGGAGGTTTATGTTAAAAAAAAAAAAAAAAAAAAAAAAAACAGAAAAAGAACCACTTATGCTCAGAATTACAAAAGAAGTGCCCTAAATATCACATGAAAATAGAATACACAAGATAATTTTCATATAAATTCTGCATTCACATATAAGTAATCCCCATTTACTAAGGAACAGAGCTCTGAAGATCACAGGTGAGTCAATGTTCTGGAAGTCACATTGAATTCTCCTACTGAAACAACATCATACAAGTTGATTAGGTTTTCATACCAGTCACAAAGTACAATTCAAGTCTGAATGCCACTCGGCTATCCAGCAGTAGCACCAATATAATTCTGAGTCAAGGGAAGCTGGCTTGAAGATATACACCAAAATGGAAATCAAGCATTTGTACAGTAAATTCACTCATTCAACAGACATTAACTGAGCATCAAGAGGCTACACAGTGTCAGCTTTACATGCTCTAATTCTGGAATTAAAGAGAACTGATGGTTAGTTAAATAGAAATAAGATAAAACAAGGTCTGAAGAAAAAATACATGTAAAGTCCCTGGTACATAAATGATTCTTAACTAATTTTAGTCCCCTTCCTTCATTCCCAAAGGACAAAAAAAGAAAACGGGTTCTTAGCTTTCTTTCTATGAATTCCTGAAGTAAGCCAGGCTTAATCTCAGAACCTCTTCCTTTCCTGTTGCCATTCCTCTCCCATCTCTTTAGGACCCCTCTTCCCATCTCCAGCACCCCTGCAAGACCCTCACTGGGCCAAACGCCTTTGACTTCCCACTGTTCTCAGCCCTAAAAATATCACCTCTTAACCCAACCTCATCCTCCTTCCTGCAGTCACTTGTATCTGCCAGGTGCCAAAAAGAAAAGCAGATGATATGAATTTAGAATAGTCACTTTCAGTAACTGACATTTTTTTTTTAAGAGAAAGCCTATTGATCCTAACCAATCTCTAATTAGTGTAATGTTTAGGACAGTATAATAGCTTGACATAAAAGAATTCAGGCAGACTACAACTAGAAGATGTTTGGGGACAGGAAGAAAGCCATTCCTTTACTTATTCATTCAGCATCCATGGAGTGCCTCTGGGATGGACACACAACAGAGAGATTGAAGTCTGATCATGTCTCACAGACCTCAGACTTCATCAAGCAAGACAGAACATGTCCAAGTTTGATAATGTTTCCTAATAAGCATTAAAAAAATTTGTTGAACAGGATGAAGAAATGCTATGAAGAATCATAGAGTGCGATGGGAATGCAATATAAAGGGAACCAATATGAAATGGAATGTCAAGAAAGACTTCTCTGTGGTCTCCTAGAATAGAATATTCTCACCTAAAATAGAAGCCCCATGAAATCAGGGATACCATCTGTGTAAACCAACCCCAAATCTTAAGGACCTAGAATGATTTTTGGCACATGGTAGACAATGCATTAAAAACATACAGAAGAAAGAAGGAAGACTGGTTTAAGCTTACACCTAAAAGGTTACTAAAATTTAGCTGCGTAAAATAAAATTAGTACACAGGTGAACGCCTTTTGGTGGAAAAAAAGTAGAGATCTTTGGCTAATTTAAAGAAGAGAAAAGGGATTATAAAGATGATGAACCAATAGCTCAAGGGAGAAAAAGTGAGACATGAATCTGGCGATATGGTCAAAGGCCAGGGCTTTTCCGGATGTATAAGGACTTGAGACATTCTCCTGACACTGCCTAATCGCATACCTAGAAGTCCCAAATTGAAGTGGACTTCCCACAACCATCCACCACAACAATTGTGAGGCAGGGGCAAATGGATTCTGGTGGTGGAAGAGTAGAAGTGGCTTCTGTAATGTTAGAAAGATGAATAAGGGGGGCTATGCCTTGAGAGCTGTTGTACCTGTACTAGAACAAACCACTGAAGAATACACCATGGATATTGGAGTCCTTTGCCTATAACCGTTCCATGAAAGAAAACCCATTCTTGGAGACACTGTTTCTAAAACGGCTTGCTAGCTAGCTACGCATGCTGGGATAGTTCATTGAAAGAAAGGCTTAAAAATGAAAACAATCTGTTTTCGAATATATGTGTATGAGTGTAATGTGTGTATGTGCACACGTGTGGGGGGGCAGAGAGAGAGCGAGGAAGAGAGAGGGAATTTTGTCAGGGGGCTGACTTTAAAAGAATGGAGGATTACACACTTCACTGTTCAAGGATGACAGAGAGAAAACGAGGCTGGCACCAAGCAGGAAGCCCAATCCTGTGTGAATAAAACACTGCACATTTATGCAATCCCTGGTACCAGATCTTTTATCACAAACTATTTTGATTGCATAGAGAGAAAAGCGCTAAGTAAAAATTATTTACTCTGGGTCTATTATGAAAAGAACAGATTAACTCCCTAACACTTCGTTCTTTTTGAAGGTGTATTTTCTACCTTCCCGGTATGATTTATATTAATGAGAGGTTTAAAACAGGTTTTAACTTAAGAATGATTGCTGATGGTGAAGTGCAGTAATTATACACCTTATGACAGGACACGTGAATGGCTCTCACAAGAGAACTGCATAACATGCCAAGCTAATCCTCCTTGCATAAAAAGGGAGAATACTTTGCAAGCTGGCCGATTTTAAGCTCCAGTTAACAAAAACCCTTTTTGTTGGGAGTCTAAAACAAGAATGGGTTAACAAAAGCAAGGAGGAAAAAAATCTCATTTTTTCCCCTTCTTCACGAAATATAGTATTACAGGACTTAAAGGTTTTGAAAGGCCATGATGTGGCTGAGAGACTTGAGAAAGAAACAACGTCTTTGCCAACAACAACAAACTTAAAAGATCCCAAGGTAAATCAGAACCTCTTATCAGTAAGGACATTACAATTTGATTCTCCTTCATTGTTGTTTTCTTTTTTTATTTTTAATGAAGTAAAGGTGGAGAGTGGGAAAGTGCAACACTCTATGGCTAGGTAAAGATGGGAATGGGCTCCTGGGTGTTGAAAAACAAAAAACCATAAGCCAGTAGTGTTTGTGCCATTTCTGCATGGCTGCATTTTCTCATACAAGAGCCACTTCTGGACAATAACAAGACCCCATACAGCATCTGCTTAGGGATTACCACTCTGCCACACTGGGAATGTTCAGTTAACACAGGGCAGCCATGGGCTTAACTCTGTGCATGCCTGGTCTTCCCATGGCAAACGCACAGTGGTCCTACATACTTTCTGAATCATTTGCCGCCAGGGAAGAAGACACTCAGTTGCTGGCATACTGCTTACTTGCTCAAGGAAAGAAGTCAATAAATAAAAGCCACCAGATTTACTCCACATCATGGAAATCATTAAGAAAAGGAAGACTGCTTCCATAGCTTCACATTGTAAATTATGCTACAATAAACACAGGGGTGCATATGTCTTTTGGAATAAGTGTTTTCATTTTCTTTGGGTAAATACCCAGTAACAGTCACTACACTTACCATGATGAGTACAGTATGATGTGTAGAGTTGTCAAATCACTACGTTGTATGCCTGAAACTGATACCACATTGCATGTCAACTATACCTCAATTAGAAAAGAAAGTAAAGGGGGATCCCTGGGTGGCACAGTGGTTTGGCACCTGCCTTTGGCCCAGGGCGCGATCCTGGAGACCCGGGATCGAGTCCCACGTCGGGCTCCCGGTGCATGGAGCCTGCTTCTCCCTCTGCCTGTGTCTCTGCCTCTCTCTCTCTCTGTGTGTGACTATCATAAATAAATAAAAAATTTATAAAAAAATTTATAAAAAGAAAGAAAAGAAAGTAAAGAGAAAAGAAAGGAAAAGAAAAGAAAGAAAAGGGAGTGGAGGGCAAGGTGGAAGATGTGAAGAATGAAGTCTGGAGGTCCATTTAGAGTCTCAGAGGGCCAGTGAGCAAGTAAGACTCAGTTTTAAATTTTATGTGATGGACATTACCTTACAAAATTTTAAATTAGAAATGTAAGGAGCTGAATACTTATATTCTCATATGTCTCTGAGGTGATTCATAGAATCCTAAATTTTGACAAGCTTCCATTATGAGTTGAACTATTCATCTTATTTTATTTAAATATATATAATCAAAAAAATTTTTTTGCCTATGTGCAACTAGAGTGATCTATAATCACAGAAATCAGGAATGCCTCACCACCCACTTGCAGGATTCCCCGAAGCAGAGCCAGGGCTGCCAGTTCTCATCTAGCAAGCCAACATGCTCAGCAGGATGGGTCAAGAGGGCAGACTTGCCTCTGGTTCCTTCCTTCTACTAACACATGCTGCACTTGCTCTTGACAGGACAGAGCGGAAAGTCTTCACTTTTTAAGAAAATCAAGGCAAAGAACAGGGAGCTTAAGTTGTGGCATTTCCTAAACTGCAATGCTACCACTCTTCAAAAGATCTTTATGGACATGGGGTTAACCCTAGTAGTGAATCGGGTTGAAAAAGTGAAATCCACACAAATACAGCTTAAAATATTCTCTTTCCCTATGCAAATAACAATTAAGTCACTTATATTCCTTCATGGGTAACCAGAAACTGAAATTTCCAGATGTGAAGGAATTTCTCAGAAAGTGATCCCAAAAATTTTCATGGAAAATATTTAATAATCTATCATAAAGAGGCTTGGTAAAGTTTGAGGTTTGGCATTCAGCTGTTTGTTATTCTTTAATTTCTGTTTGCAAACTGTAGATATTGCAAAGTGAGCATATATACAAGACAGAATAAATTAAACAGGGCTGTGAGTTGAAATATTTCAGTTATACTCCAGTCTATTTGGCCACCTGGGTGGCTCAGGTGTTTAAGCATCTGCCTTCGACTCAGGTCATGATCCCAGGGTCCTGGGAAGCCTGCTTCTCCCTCTCCCTCTGCTGCTCCTCCTGCTTGTGCTCTCTGTCAAATATATAAATAAAATCTTAAAAAACAAACAAATAATAAAAAAAACTCCAGTCTATCAATTCTGATCTGAAACCATGACACAGAGGGCATTTTTATCATCATTAGCACCAACTCCAATATTCAAAAAGAAAACTTCTCTATAACATATATCACCTTACATATATAAAACATGTGTTGATTATAATGACCAAAACAACAGTGGAGGGCAATGCTTTATTACTATGTTACTTGTCAAGGGAAGGATACATGGAGAACATCTGTGAATCTTAGAAAACTCAAGACTGGAGCCTGGGGTCCTTGACTCCTTGAACTGTCAAACCCAAGAGAAATTATCCTTCAGAAAAATGTCAGAGGATCACTCTCTAGATGGGATGGCAGAGAGATAAAGGCTCTCAGCATAAAAAACCGTATAAAATGCATGTGCAAGAAAGTACATGCCATACAGATCCTGGGAGCAATAACCTCAAAATTTAAGAGAGAAGCTCCCTCTTGGTGTAGTAGGATGAAAGGGAATGACGCTGAGAAGAGGAGACATTCAGGTACTTTCTTTATCTTCTTAATGATGTCATGCATTCATTAGTTTGAATTTTTACTTAATTATTTTTAATTCCATTCAAATACATTTAAAAGATTATTTATTAAATTGGGTGATGCATGCATCTGTTGAAATATCTATATTTTCATGTCTTAAATGTTTCAAAATACCTTTTAAAAATGATCAAGGGAATTAGAATAGAAATAGTGAACTAATATCACTAGACATAAGAACTGTAAGGAACCAGAGAGAGAGAGAGAGAGAGAGAGAATGCATACTCAGTCACACTCAGAACAGATCTAGAACAATATAATCTTTTACTGTGATCATGGTTCAGATGTGGCATTCTCAGTGTTCAGGGTTTCACGACAAGTTAAGTACTTAATAAATACATGTCGGGATCCTGGGTGGCGCAGCGGTTTGGCGCCTGCCTTTGGCCCAGGGCGCGATCCCGGAGACCCAGGATCGAGTCCCACATCGGGCTCCCGGTGCATGGAGCCTGCTTCTCCCTCTGCCTGTGTCTCTGCCTCTCTCTCTCTCTCTCTCTCTCTCTCTGTGACTATCATAAATAAATTTTAAAAAATTAAAAAAAAAATACATGTCTATTGGTGGTGATGATAATTGTACTCAAATAAGACATTACAGAGAATGCTATATGATTGAAAAACAATATAAAGAGCAAACATTATGGTCAGGAAAAAAAAAAAACACTTCACATATGGTTGAAGGGCTTCCAATGGGAACTCAGAAAAAAAAGACTGTCAGATGGATTCTTTTGAGGAATTCCTGAAACAACTTGTGTGCAGATTTGCCTATTGAAGTTTCCCCTTTACTGACCTTCTTTCCATTCCTGGGCTCTCTCTGGGCTTTCATACATTTTCTTCACCCTTCCCACATTAACTTTCATTCTTTCCCCTGGTTAACTTTCATTCTGTAAGCCTTCACTGATCTAGTGTGTGGGTCTCTCTTCCTTTTTTTCCCACAGAGTCTATGTATCAATATTGTAACTTTTCCCATACTTTTATCCAACTGGATTGATTGTCTCCCTTCCCGTACCCTACAACTTGAGGAATATTAGTTTCTATAAAGCCAAGGCCTCTGGCAGTCTTTCTCATTTTGCATTCCCATTATTCATACATCTGTTGAGGGACTGGCTGAATGAACTCCACAACTCTGAAAATCTTTCTACTTTCTTCCTCAGTTTAAAGGATACACAGACCACTTCCACCATATTCACCCTCTAACACCAGGAAGTATGTAGGTGTGTAAATATACATGTGTCTCCATATATACAGCTGTCAGATGAGCAAGTGACACAGGACAAATGACTTTCTTTAGACCCTACCTCTTCACTATTACATTAAGGTATGAGTTGAATGTTGAAAGCAGCTGCTGACACTAGTTTTTCAGAAAATTATAACTACTTTTCTACATTTTATTCCTTTAAATTCGGGCTTGGAAAACATTTTTTTTTTTTTTTAAAGACCTGGTGTTCAAGGAACCTCATTTACAACTTGGGAGGGAGGTTTCCTAGTCGGATGTGTTTTGTGTTTAGGAGTCAGTACTTCTAAACTCCAACGTTGGTCCTCACCAGCTCTGGGGGACTCTGGTAGACCTTTCCTGCTGGAGGCCTCAGGTTCCTTATCTGTAAATGATGAGATTAGATAACAAGGCCAATAGCGAATGTTTATACAGCTTTTGGTTGACAACTCTGACATATGCTATCTCATCCTAAAAAATCCCTTTGGGTTTTCATGTGCTATGATGTTGGTTTTATTGAAAACTATTATTTGGTTATATGCCATTTACCTAACTAAATCCAAGAAGTAAATTTGTTCAGATAATTAATTTCTTTATTAAAAAAAAGAAAGTACGTTGTACTGCTCTAGATAGAACCACTCTAATCTTAATGCAATGCCGAATTACAATTAGGTGCTACATCGCCTTCAAAGAACCAACTACCTTTTGTTTTGCTGCTCAACCAAAAGCATCACTAGGACCTGCCTAATATGAAAGGTCAAGGGGCCAGATTTATTTGTACAATGAAAAAGGAGTAGTAGTCACCTCAGCATAAGACTTCTGCCAGAAAGAATGCCTGTTCCTTTCAGACTACACTACTTATCCCCAAGGCTTGAACTTTAACTACTTAACTCTACAATACTCATAGGGTTTTCAGTGTAATTACCACTGAAAATTCAGTGCATTTATTTAAACTCACACTAAACACCAAAAGACCAATATTACATTATTTCTCAAAAGCAGGTTTTGATAGAAGATAGGAGCTGGCGCTAAAGGAGTCGGCTCCAATATAGAGAGTAAGCTGGATATTTTTTAAAGGCAAATTTAAACCATAACAGTAATAACCCAATAATCATTGCACCTCGGTCTTACAGTCCTATAACAAAGCTTCCTAACAAAGACATGTATATGTATGATAGATCCCAATTTTACATGAAACCACTCACTAGCTGAAGTATACTGGCATCCTTATGAATTTAAGGCTCTCTATAATGTTCATTATAGCTACTGCTTTTGAATTTATTTTCCAAAATTGACTGACCACAAAATAAAAGCTTCTCTTTACAACTTCTCTTTGCCCTTGTTTGCAATCTCCAGAGGAAGCACTCCCTAATTTCATCTTGAGAACTTCCTTGTCAGTAATCTTTAGTGACTGAGACAGAAATTAAAATTGATTCTTTGAATTCTACAAGCTGCTTATGCTTGTAATTATCATAAAACTATGTTATACCCAAAATGTCCTACTCCACTGGGAATGTGGGTGAGGGGCTGATATGAAATAATCCATTTTCATCTCTCTTGGTTTAAGCCGATGCATTGTAGAGTTGTATGGCCACTTAAAAACACATTTTTCCATGCCAGATCAAGTGAAGGAGCAAGCCATCATCCTCTCCTAATTGACCAAATAGTCCCCACTTCATTGCTAGAATTAAATTCCAGAGAATTTTTTGGATTCTATTTAATGAATGAGGATATATTTTTCATGTGGTGTCATTGTTTTACTACTTCCCATGTTTATTTGGACAGATTCATAGCACTGGGTAGGATATGTATTGGTTGGCAACTTCAGTTTTGGAAGAGAAAGTAAACACATGCTGATTAGCAAACAGTAAACTCTACTGTGTTTAATTTTGGCTTCTCTTAAAAAAAAAAAACACACACGCACTCACACACACACAACACAAAAAAACCACTATTTGGTGCTGTGTTCCAAGTAGGAGCATTTGTCCCTAAGTTCTTTCCTAACCCCTTACTGGAGGGCTTCCAGAATTACTCTCATTTTTTTTTCCCTTCTTCCCCTAACACCAGTGGCAAACGCCAACATTATTTAAGAAAATACTTGTGCATATGGTATCCTCCTAGCACAGATTTGCCATCCAGTTGAACAGTAGGGCCACTAACCCACACAAACTAAACTGCAAAATTATGAACTACATAAACATAAACAATTGTTTTCAGTCCTGATATATTCAAGGTAAAATCACACTTCTGAAAATCCTAGAAAGGCTACTTGACTGAAAACTAACATGCCCAAGAACTGTCAGTGGTAAAAGGACAATAGCCTACAATTTCAAGTGCTCTCTGTAGAGCCAGTTTCTTTCATTTACCTCATTGTCTTGCTTTACCATGACCCCCAAATTATCCTTCAAGCTCTAGCCAGACTTGGCCTCCATTCATCCATCTTCAGAAACTCATACAAACCTCATTGCCAAAAAAGTTCTGCAATACAACACACACATGCGGAAAGCTCCAAACACCAAGGATGTGCCACTGCCCATCGAACACAGTCTCTTCTCATTATTTCTGGGTTCCTTTTCACAAAAGGAAACTAGTGTTTGATCTTTTACTCCTCATGACTAGAGCTCACTTTCCGCTATTGGACCTGCCATGATGCCTATGAGGTGCACAAAAGTTTGTCACTACATACCGAATGGGAAATCCAAAGTCAAGGCATCCAGAAATTAAATAATGCCAAATGGCCTAAAAGAAGAGGTTAGCACCATGTCTGGGAGGTCTACATTGTTTACTTCTTTAACAGACATGTTTTTGTTGATCTAACAGGTTCTGCTCAGTGGTAGACAGATGATGATGGCTTATGATAGATTCTATTATGTTCTAAGCCCAGGTGAAAGAGTGCAAGATGATCCAAGTCCCAACCCACATGAGGCTTACAGTCCTGAGGAGGTGTGAAGAAGTAAAGCAAGAAACAGTGAATATAAAATATGTCAGGAGTAAGGTATCAATAGGGCCAACATACAGCAGGAAGCAGCATAAAGGAAAAGAGAGTTGGCAGGGCATGGGGACCACAGATGGAGTGGTGGTAGACCTCCTGAACACATGTCCTCTGAGCAGACGTCTGTATGAAGTAAGGGAGCAAGCCCTGCGACAACCTGGCAGGAAACGGGTCCATGTAGCAAGAATGGGTAGAGCCAAGTGCCTGAGACCTGGCTGTGCTGGAGGAACAGGGAGAAGGCCAATGCCCGGCACTGAGACAGCAGGTGGAATGTGACCTGAGGTGAGAGAGGGAGGCAGATCTAACAGCACGTGGAAGTCACATTAGACACAGAGGCTGCAAACATCAACGGGCCTAATCTAGAGAGAGAGGAGTGGGGTGAGCTGATCCAGGCCATCAGCTCACATTTAAAATGTACTGCATAAAAAAGAAGTGCAGGCTTCTCTCTGTCATCAGGTAAGGACTGAGTGGACACAGACAGAAGGGCCCAGGGGCTGTATTTTATATGCTCTAAGAACATTTTCACATCGGGTGATACAGTCAAATACAAAGAGGCTACTAAACAGCACCCAGTACCTAAGAGAGCCTGAAAGCATTTCCTTCTCTAAAGCCCTTACATCCGCCTGGTCCAATCAGTTCATTGCTAAACAAAGGTAGGAAATGGCTGCATCCTAGTATTTCATTGTGGACTCATGAGTCAGTGCTTTGGAACTTGGTATCTTTGGGAGTGAGTGTCTATTCTTCACGTCTCTTGCCACAGGGGGAAAAAGGTACAGATAAACAGTAACACAATTTCACTCTACTGAGATACAGATCTGTGGGCTTTTCCACCCTTCTCACAAATAAATGAATGAATGAACGAAATTCAGTGCCTGCTTGTTTTTTTACTTTCTTTCCCTCACTCTTTGTTTCTTAATTTCCAGGTTTGCCTTGCGTCTCCTAAACAACATAAAGTCAATTAATGGTGAAAAAATACAACATATTATAATTATTCAAAAGCCATTACGGTACACGATGTAGTTCATAGTAAGAAATCTATATTCTATAGAAGCAGATAACAATGTATCCCCTTACAGAGGGACTGGAGAAGCCAAATTAAGAAATTTATTGTAATGAAAAAAAAAAAAAAAAGAAATTTATTGTAATGAACAAAATGACTCCACACACTCTAACCAAAAATATTTGTAGCATTTATTTTTAAAATGTTAGGATATAAATAAATAAATAAATAAATAAATAAATAAATAAATAAAATGTTAGGATAATAAATTAACTTTGAAAAGTGTTTTTCATAGAATGGTCACAAAGAAAGTAGTATAAATTTGACTGTCTTTTTGTAAGAAGCTCCCACCACTTCTGTATACAAAGTGTTCAGTGAGCCAAAGAAGAAAAGAGCATGTGTACATGTTCGAAGAATATTACTCTAAGTATATATGCATCAGAGGTATAATTTAACCTACAAGCTATCTCCTTCAAGGAAAAAGTACAGCAACACCTGGCTTGATCCAGCACTTCCATTTCTGATGAAAGTTCCAGAAGGAACTACTTTACTTACTCTATCTGATCTAATATTAGAAGTCATTATCTATGATGGAAAAGGAAAGAATAAAAGATAAGGAAGTAATCTTTAAATGAGAATGAGAATGGGGCCCCTATTCTAACTTAAATATATATATGTAAACTTATCAACCCAAACATCAGCCAAATTAATGTATAATGATATCCATGTGATCAATGTGGCATAACCACAAGAAGTCTACACGATTATAATGAGAAAAGTTCAGAAAGAGGATATTTCCATCAAAGCAAAGTATAAATTATTTTCAGAATATTGGAGAAATCTGGTGTTTTCTACTCAGGCAGAATGGATTATGAAAACAGTAAAAAATATCCTCCAGAGAGACAGAGTGAAAGAGTTATGTGTTAAGGAGAATATTACACTTCACTTTTCCAATGTAAAAGAAACAGAAAGATTGAGATGCAAAGGCAAGAATGGAGAGGAATGAAATCATTAAAAAAGAATGAGTAAAAAATGTAATAATAAACTAGGAATATAATTTTAACTTATATTAGTTTTTGTTCTCCCATTAAAAATTGTACCTTAAAGTTCATTCCTCTTGACTATATCGCCAATTTCTCAAATAATACACTGGTAAAGTTCCAAAATCTCATTAGAGATATAAATTGCATACATAAAGGTTCTTGTATAGCCTGTGGAAACATTTTAAACTTCTTCTGCAATATTATTTTCTTCAGCAAAATTGGGCCTAAAGTTTGGAAAAATTCCTAGAGAGCGAAACCCCTCCCTCCTCTCTTCCTCTCCTTCTCCCTCTCTCCCTCTCTCAATAAGGATAATAGTGCTCCACTATATACCCCGTCATATATCTTTACACTCCAATTTCCTACCTATTCCCCCATCCATACATGTATAATGCTTCCATTTTGAAGCATATGGCTGGGGAGCCAAAAGAATTTAAATTGCCTTCAAAATGTGCATCGCATTATAAATGGTGTGAAAAAAGATCTCACTATTCAGCTCTCAACTTGGAGCATAAAGCAAAGAGGAAGCAACACAAGACTGCTTCAAACTTTATCCAAAACTCAACAGCTTCACTTGTTTATAGAGGTACAAAAAGTATGCGACACAGTTTATAAAACAAGGACGACGTACTGTATGCAAAAGTAAAGTTAAAAGCGAAGTATAGTAACAGCCCTATCTTGTTACAAACACTTGGCAGAGTGTCTAAAGTACCATGGTCAAAAACGCGATACTGTCTGAGCTGTACTTCTGCCAGAAAGCACTCCCTAAGTCCAAGTCTCCTTAGCCATCATCACCACCTCATTTGGCAATCCCTCCCACGCCTCAGTTCATCTACTCAAAATTACTCCACAGAAACGCAGAAAGCAGACAAACTCTCTAGCTTACGGGCTGCAAATACCACAATGACGTAGCACTGGCAAGTGACAGTGTACCACGTAGCTCGTAGCTCGGGGGTTAGAAAGCCAGGGCCCGCTACGCTGTATGCGCAGAGCCAATCTGCGTATTAAGTCGAGCAGGGCTGTCTTCATTTCAGTAACCCAAGGTTTCTTCTCTACTCTCAGAGAATTTCCAAAGGTTTTTCTGAAGCAGTAGCGGCTGAGAAAGAAGGTACATGGTAAGAATGTGCTCAGGCACCAAATACATCCTAGGCAAATGAGGGCCAAATGTATGCAGCAGTAACCTGCCATTTAACCATTCTGGGCTGGGCTTTTGAATCATTCCAGAACATAAAAGACTGCTGCCCCAGCTACACACATACAGTGTACCAGGCATTAATAAAATGGGAAATGTCAAGACTTAGGTTGTTAAGTGGGTAAATAGAATACATCAATAGGGGCATCCCTACACTTGGCATTTAGAACTAAGAAAATGGCAATGTGGAAGATAAAAGTATACACACAGTAATGAAAAGATGAGTGATGGGAGAGAACCAGCTGTAAGAATTATTACTCTCCCTTGGGCATGCAAGAATTGGCTTCCAAATTTTGCTTTAATTCGCTTTTCTCCTAAGTAGTGTAGAACCTAATTCAAAAACACAGATATTCTGATCTTAAGTTTACAGCTTGCCATATTTCTTAGAAAATAAACAATAATTAACAACAAATCTCATAGTTTCCCTCCCCCCCCTTTTCAAGAAATCTGATACTTTGAAATGTAGATACATAAGCTACTTTTGGATCAGGGCCCACAGACATATGTTTCCAAAGAATAATATATACAGGTTAGTCTGGTGTGTACCAGATGTAAGAAAAAGCAAATTCAAAAACAGAAATACCAGTATTCAACAGAGAAATATATTTTAAATTAAATATCATTCTTGCTTTCCTGATGGATATAGAATCCAGGAAAACCAATCACAGGTAGCATTTTAAAACCTCTTACCTGAAAAGAAATGTTTCCATTTGACTTCTAAATCTAGGTTCCTTATACATATAGGGTTACAAAGGTAATAAGATGATCACTTATAAACTGGTTTCTCTGAATGGTTCTCCTATTACTGGCTGGTAGTCCACAAAAAAACATGAAAAAGCCAGAAAGTTCCAAACACAGAACTTAAACAAGGTACAATAGTCAGAAAAAGCCCGGGTCTCTATCAGATCTTTAGCATGTTCAGTCTCGATTTACCAAAAACTTTGTCTCTCTCTCTCAGTAGGCATAACTAGTGAGTCTTCATTTATCGGATCACTCTGGATGCAGAATGAACACATCCCCTGCACACTGAAACAACTTGCATATTCTCTCTTCAGTTAGGGGAACATTCATGAGAATATTAAAATTAAAGTACAAATACCTACTCCAGAAGCTTGAAGCATCTGAAGTTTGGGGTGTTTTTATCTTTTCCTACGCAAGCCTACAGGATTTGGTCAGACTCGCAATGATCCTTAAGAAAAGTCCTATAGGAAGAAATAGACTAGGGATTCAGATCAGCGATGCTCAACCTTTACAGGGCACCATGATCTCTCCCCTTGTTCTATACATCAGAGATGTCACTGTAGTTGAAAGCCAAGTTTTAATTTAGAATTTAATAAAAATTGATTAAGCATCACGGAGCACAAACAAAGCTGCTCCATTAATCTTTCAGCCCTTTTTGTGCTAGGAAGAAAGCAAGCACTGTCTGCTGAAGCAGATGACAGATGCTGGCTTAAAGATAAGTATTATTTATACTTCTGTACCAGATTTCTTCTTATGCATATCTTATCATGCATGGGTATATGATCAACAAAGTAATTTTGTATCAGTCAAAAATGTTCAAATGTACCCTGGCTCCATGGGAATGCTTTAAAGAGTTCAGGCCTGGAGTTCAATTAAACCATGATGCAGCAAGAAGAAGAAAGTTTTGAAAGAAAAACAAATACTGAAATGATTGTTACTTGAAATGTACTTTTCACACATGGGCTAATGAATATATATGCACTGAAAATAACTTTGTTCTGAACATATGCCTATGCATTTTAAATAAATGATGCATGTTTGAAAGATAAGAGGGTTCACCAAATCTAACCACAAGCTATATCTATATTAAACTGCACTTATTTGCATGGTGTGTTGGTAAGGAGACAGCCCCTTGAAAGAAATCCAATCATTATGTAAAGAGATTGCTGACTTAACCAAGTTTGCGAATCATTTAGTCATGAAGGCTACAGTTTAAAACCTTAAATCTCAAAAAAAAAAAAATTAAAAATTAAAAACTTAAATCTCATTCATTCCTTCCTCATTGATACAGAAAGGATGAAAATTTATATTACCTTTTCAAAAAAGATCATACTTTGCCTCATCTCATTTTTGAAAGTGAAGAATCTGGCACAGGATTCCAAAGCAAATGTGACTCAGTAAAAGAGATAGCCAGGTGGAAAGAAAGCAGCGGTCATAGCTGGCCTGCCCTCCTTCTCTTCCCCAATTCCAAAGTCCTCCTGAGATCTAAATAAGGGGGCAGGTTTTTATGTTTGTGTTTTTGAGGGAAGATAAACTGGAGATAAATGAGGCTTCAGGTCTGGCCAGGAAATTAATCTATGGTTAAATACACCTAAAGGGTGTTCAAGGCAGACCAAACCTGGGTCCACCTATTTCTTTACAAGGCATCTTATTGTCTTCTGATACTCTTAGCCATTTTCTTTGCAAGAGTTCTTTCTGAGAAATCTAACCTCATCTCAGATGGCCTACAAGGTGGAAATATTCACCCACTTCAAGGCCAGGAAACCCCAAGTGGTGAGGGGGTGTGAGTGGGGTGGGAACAAGATGTGGAGGTGAAGCCTGGGCCAGAGTCCTCGCTGCTTTGAGGTTTCCTGCACAAAGGCCAGATGAAGCCACAGCCACGTCTGCAAACACCCTCCAATGCTTCAAAATGACACCAGCAGCAGAATTAAACTGTCTGGTTTCTTAGAAATTACTATACAGTCATCTCTTTAGTGCTTTTAGCAAAGCACTAAAATAGGATACACAAATCAGTACTTTTATGTGGTAATACTAATCTATCAGATGCAATAATTTTTCTTTCCTGAATTATATATGAAAACACATCTATAACTGTGCAGCGATTATGAGCAAATATTTTCAGGAACTGCTATGGTATGTATCTCTTAAGCATAAACTCTATGTGGAAGCACCCAACAAAATAATTGCTAGGAATATTCAGATTTCTTTTTTTCAATTTAAATAATTCCCTTTATTATATAAAAAGTTGGGATGTGGAGGAAATGGTAGATAAAAATGGTTTTTAAATGAGCTTACAATAGAAAATAAAGTTAAAATATATACCACGTACTAGCACTGTCAGATTTACTATAGTCACTAATATATTTTGAATTAGCTGATTTAAATGGGAGAAGTTGGAAAGAAATGTAACAGATATCCACATTCTCTTATCCATGAAGGGGAGAAAGAATTCTATTTCTTCTGAGTTTACAGGGATGGCTATAGCAAGTTTTATAGTTAACTTGAATTTCCATCATCTCCATAGACATTCCCCCCACCAAAAAAGAAAACAAAATAATCACTTAATACTACTCTTTGCAGCATCTGAAAGTTCACAACCCACACCCAGTTTCAACTCTTGTTAGCTATTTGGCCTGGGACAATGACTTGGAGTTTGAATTTGCAGGGCCATTCAAGGACAACAGGCTTAATGTTTAAATTAAATGTGGTAAGTAAGAAAAGCGTTTAGCAAAATGCCGGGAACACAGCAAGTACTGAGAACTCAGTAAATACAATTATGTTGATCCTTGCTGCTATTGCTCTTGTTATTATCAAAGTACTTTTATAATAAACTCTGGCCAGACTCAAGCCTAACTTGTGTTTAATTTCTCATCTCCTCGATTTTATGACATAGCTGTCCTGATTCTCCTCCTACCTCTCCAATTTCTCACTTTTTAAAAAGATTTTATTTCTTTATTCATGAGAGACAGAGAGAGGCAGAGACATAGGCAGAGGGAGAAGCAGGCTCCCTGCAGGGAGCCTGAATGCAGGACCTGATCCCAGGTCCCAGGGATCAAGACCGGAGCCAAAGGCAGAGGCTCAACCACTGAGCCACCACCTTCAGGTGCTCCTCTGATTTCTCACTTCTATTCTCCTTTATTAATTCCAATTCTTCCACCATTTCTTTAAAAGTCAGCATTCCCAAAGAAACATTCCTGGCCCACTTTTTCTCTCTACAGTAGCAATTACACCTTTGGATTCAAAGGTTTGGGGAAGAGCAAAGCTGAATTCAGACCTGTATTGTCACTTGCCTACTAAATATTGTCACTTGTATCCTCTCCTCTCTCTTCCAAACCCAATGGTTCTTTCACGTTCCTGGTCTCTCTTAACCTTTTTCCAGATGACCAAGTTAGAAATCTCAGAATCATCCCCAACCCCTCCTCTCTATACCCATAATGTGCCCTCCCCTTTCTATTGCCCTTCTTTGTTCTCGCTCCTTTCCTGACTTTCACAGTGGGCTTAGTTCAACTTGGTTGTGTTCAACAAGTAAAAGCAGAACACCTACAACATGCTAAGCATTGTACACTGTGACTGCAAAACAGGACAGAACAACAACAACAAAAACAACCCCTTCTCTCAAGGTCTTTCATGTCAAGTAGTGGGAAAGATATGTAAACACGATTATACTGTAATGTTAATCAAGTCATAACAGGTACACATAAATTGTAGAAGTAGGACAGAGGAGAGAATGATTAGTCCATCTGGACAGGTCAGGAATTACTTGACTGTGGACACTGCTCTAGAACAGTGCTTTGAGGATGAAAGGAGTTTGGGAGGTGCAAAAAAACGGAAAGGTATTCCAGGTAACAGGGACAGAATGTGCTAAGCCAACAACTCTAGGCTCTCTCTCCACCAAATCAACCTATATATTTTAAAAGCTTGCCCATCTAAAATCCAGACCTAACCAAGGTACTTCTCCTTTTCTATAAGATCTTCAATGGCTTTCCATTGCCTCTCAAATAAAATCTAAATACCCTGGATGGACAAGGCACTATCGGGACTCCAAATTCTGATGTAATCACCTGGGAGGCAGCTTCCCCTGATTCTCCATTGCCCCTGTGTCTTCAGTATACCTTCATGGAGGACTATCTCCAGCCACCTCTCTGCCCTACTCTCTGTGAAATTCCATTTATCCTGTGATATCAACATTTAATTTCACTTTTCTGAAGTCCTTCCCAGTGAATCTTGATTAGTTTTTTCCTCTGAGCTTTCAGACCCTCTGATAACACTTTTATTTCCACACATTCCACATCTGAATTTGTCAAGTGAATGCCCATGTTTGTCATATCATCTTCTAAAATTTGTTGCTCTAACTGGGAACTGTGGTAATTAAAATTACTTTCCCCAAAAGGAGTTAAGTATTAGAAAATACTCTCCAACAAGCCCCCTTATTTGGTGCCATTGCCAGACCTGAAGGGCTAGAGTCAAACAGCAATGTAGATGTGTGGTCCTCACAAAACCACGAATATCCTACTGCCGTGGACTGAACTGTGCTTCCCCCAAATCATGTTATAGATGTACTCCTACAATGTGGCTGTATTTGGAGACCAGGCCTTTATGGAGCTATGTGCGGTTACACAAGGTCGTAAGATGGGGCCATGATATGATAGGATTAGTGTTCCTGTAAGAAGAGACTCCAAAGAGCTAGCTCTTGCTCTCTTCTTGGACACAGGAGAACACAGAGAGAAGGCAGCTGTCTGAAGGACAGAGAGCTCTCACCAGAACATGACCACACTGACACCGCAATCTCAGACATCCAGCTGTGAGAAAATAAATGTTTGTTGTTTACGGTCTCTGATATTTAGTTACGGTGGCAGGAGCTAAGACACATGCCCTAGTCCATGGAGCTTGGGCAGTCCACAGTGAAGCCATGAGACTGACTTTTAAAACCTCTGGTATGGGGATGCCTGGGTGACTCAGCGGTTGAGCATCTGCCTTTGATTCAGGGCATGATCCTGGGGGTCCAGGATCGAGTCCCACATCGGGCTACTGCATGGAGCCTGCTTCTCCCTCTGCCTGTGTCTCTGCCTCTCTCTCCCTCTCTCTCTCTCTCTCTCTCTCTTTCTCTGTCTCTCATGAATAAATAAATAAAATCTTAAAAAAAAAACAACAACCTCTGGTGTGATGCTCAGTATATCCAACTTTTCAAACAGAGGGAGATTAATTATCTCCCAACACTGTAACATTATCATCACCAGTTTACAGACAGATAAAAACTAAGGGCTGAGGCTTTCCATGAGTCACCCAATAACCCAGGGAGAGTCAGTGTGACCATACCTGGAACAGGACCTCTAACATACTGGCTTTCCAAACCCTATCCTGGAAAAGAAGTCTCCTCTGCTTCCCACAGGAAAGTGCACCAGTCATCCAGCCTAAGTGGCACATCTCTGCACTGCCTCAGGCTTGGAGAGCTATCTGACACTGCTCAGGCACCACTGCAGGGCAACATGATGATCAAGCAGATAATGCCTCCAAAGCATGGGCTTCAGGATAGGGACCCTGTGGGCGAAAGGCTGCTTCCACCACTGACTAGCTAGGTAGCTTCATACAAGTTATAAAATTTCACTGGATGTCACTTTGCTATTCCGTTAAAGGAGAATTTTAGTACTTACCTTATGGGGTTATCGTGTATATCAGAAATAATAAACCAAAGTACACAGGCCACTGCCTGGCATGCAGTCAAGAATCCACAGTTAGCAGGTACTGTCCCTCAATGTTAGCTCATCAATTTTACTCCTGCCTAGACTAAAAGCAGGAACAGGGGTAGTTTTAATTTCATATCTACAGTGGATTTCTGCCTAGCTGTGTGTTTGATTTGAATGCCATCTGCACATTTACTACTTCCTTATAGTAATAACATGTTAATTTTTTTTTCTCGGAAGCCACTCATCCCCACTTTCTGGGGCCATAAGTTTGGGGGTCTCGCCCTTATTCCCTAGCCACAAGAGTAGGCAGGGGACTCAGGCCCTGCCTCCAGAAAGCCTGCACCAATTCAGTGACTGGCCTGGGGCTGGCCCTGTGAGAGCCAAACCTGGAAGTTTTTTGTTCCTTCCTCACCAGAGCTGCTCAGCTGACAGAATGTAAGCCTGGAGCTCACCTCGGTGAAGGGAGGGCCTGCCAGAGAAGGAAAAGGAAGGTAAGAAACAAAGGCCAGGGCATAGGAGGGGAGTCCAAGAGCCATTCCTGAGCACATCATCAGAGCCCTAGAGTCAAGTTACAGCTGAGGATGAACTGGACTTTTCAATTACATCGGCCAATAACTTTCCCCTCTCGCTGCGGTCTGCATGACTTCAGTTTCTGACACCTGCAATTAATATACAACCCGAATGCCAGCAAGAATTTGACACCTTTCAGTGACCAAAAGGACCCCTAAAAGTAAACAGAAAGAAAAGTTAGGAAGGACAGACAAAGCTCTAGGCAGCGTTTGTCAGGAAATGTCAATGGGTTATTACACACCTCAACAATGTGAGTTAAACTAGTGGATTAAATGCTACTGGGTGTCCACAGTATTGTCGACGCTGCTTGAGACGCTGCATCACTTATGACATTTTAGTAGACTAGTTATGGAAATGATCGGTATGCACAAAACTAGGGTGTCAGTGGCATTTTAATATGATAGAGGAAAAACCAATAGGATATCTCTAATTTAGCACACTGAATTATAGCATTAATAATAGTAAGACAGAACTTTGTTAAATTCTTACTGTGTCAACTAAATATTTCAAATTTAGTATTTCCAATCACATATAAACCCTGGGGAGTAAGTATTATTATCCTCATTTAACCAATAAAGAAATTAAGGCTCAAAGAACCTAAGTCTATTGCTCAAGTTTAAATACTAAGTTGCAGGGACACCTGGTTGGCTCAGCGGTTGAGCATCTGCCTTTGGCTCAGGGCATGATCCCGGGGTTCCGGGATCGAGTCCCGCATTGGGCTCCCTTCATGGAGCCTGCTTCTTCCTCTGCCTGTGTCTCTGCCTCTCTCTCTCTCTCTCTGTGTCTCTCAGAATAAATAAATAAAATCTTTAAAATAAATAAATAAATGCTAAGTTGCAGAGCTGAGAGTCAACCTCAGGTCTAACTTCCTGCTTTTCTTAATACCAAAAAATGCCATTACCTAGATATTTCACATGTATATACTAAGATCCTCTTGCTTTATGTCCTAATAGCATCATCTGCCTTTTCATCAAGCTATTCACCATGATCATTCATTCTGCATTTATTTTTGTGATCATTCAATTTGAGACACTTTGGTATCCCTCTAGATTATAAATTCCCTGGGGATCCCTGGGTGGCTTGGCAGTTTAGTGCCTGCCTTTGGTCCAGGGTGTGATTCTGGAGTCATAGGATCGAGTCCCACGTCGGGCTCCCTGGATGGAGCCTGCTTCTCCCTCTGCCTATGTCTCTGCCTCTCTCTCTCTCTCTCTCTCTGTGTCTCTCATGAATAAATAAATAAAATCTTTAAAAAAAAAAGATTATAAATTCTCTAAGTGCAGAATGAGCACTGCTTTTGCACATCATTGTGCATTGCTGGGTGAGAGGAGATGCTCAGTAAGTAGTTTTTAAAAAATAAAAAAAAGGGAGTTGGCCACCTGGGTGTCTCAGTTAAACGTCTACCTTTGGCCGAGGTCATGATCCCAGGGTCCTGGGATCTAGACCCATGTTAAGTTCTCTGCTCAGAGGGAACCTGCTTCTCCCTCCCTCTCCCTTTATCCCTCCCCCCAATTTTTCCTCTCTCTCAAATAAATAAAATCTTTAAAATAAATAAATAAGGGAGGGAAGGAGAAGGAAAAAGGAAGAGAGTGAAGGGAGCCATGAGGAGGGAAGAGACTAGAGGCACTAAGGAAAAGTGAGAAGGGAGGAAGAGAGAAGGTGGCTCCTCGACTTCTACCCCACTCTTTTACCGAAGCCCTTAGGATAAGTGGGGGCCTACTAACACTGGTGACACTGTCCTCACACAAAGGGGACAGAGAGACGGATACCTGAACCAAGCAGGACTATCATCAAGAATGCCAAAGTCCTGTGATATTTGCACTGGTTCCTCCCCAAAATCATACCCAATAGCAATAAACATGCAAAAGTTCCACCTATTTATAAATTCTTATTTAAACCCCTGAAGACACTTTCATCTTCTCCCAATAGGTGTTACGGTGACAAGCCAAATTAAAAACTCGTTGAATTTTTCATTTAACTATGCACCTGAAAGGCTGTCACTCTGGACACCTAGCTCTGCCATGGAGGAGGGTCCTTTTGAGACTACAGCCTGTCAAGCATTATGGTGCTGGGGGGAAGGGAGACAAGAGGTGTGCAGAACTGGGAGAGTCTGTTAAAAATTATCTGTGCCTGTGTCATCTTTCTGTTCCCTTTATACAAATTCTCCAAGGGACAATCATGTCTTCAGGTTGTTAATGTCACAAACCTCTCAAACAGAAGACAGAAACTGTACCATTCCTCAAATATGGATTTTGGAAAAAAAGAACAAAGAAGACTCAGAATTCAAGCTGCAACTCAATAGGAAGAAAGAAGTCCAGAACTTTAGCTTTTGCCATTAAAACTCTCAAATGTGGACGAAGATTCACAAGACATCACTGGGTCTGCACGGCCACAGTGGCCCACTTGCAGCCTCCATCTGGCTGGATGCAAGAGTCCTGAAGCCTGGCCCAGAACTTTGGTATCCAATCGAGATGGCCATAGCTACCAACAGAAAAGGCACTGTGCCTTAGGAAGAATTCCAGGATAAAGCAAGACTAAACTTGACAAATCCATCACTGGGAGTACAGCATATAGAGTTTTTTGATCAATCTGGTTTTGATCAATCCGATACAAGATACCAATTGTATTTTAACTATGTGAGAGGAGGAACAAAAGTTACTAAGGCATCACCTTTTCTAGTAAAAGATAAGCAAGTAAGTACATTGAGAAATCAGGTTTATCCAAAAGAATTGGTTTCTCTGGGCTATGACACACTGACTGCAAAAACCTCCTTTCTTGGAGAATACTCTGAATTATCAAGTTTTATTGTAAAGAATATGCATGGAGACATCTATCATAATAAATAAATATTAAATAGTCATAGTTTTTCAAAGGTTTCCCTAAGGTAGTATCTATTCCCAAGGGAGGGTTGGGATGCAACATCTGACCTATTGCCTAATTAAAAATCATAGCATTTTGTCTAAAACAAAAGTAAAAATTTCAAGAAAAATTCACCCACTGGCATCCCTTTGAAACATACATATAAAGGGCTTTACAGTGTTCATCTTTGCTTATGGGTGTTTCTTGTGCCAAAGAGGAGTTCTGTGTGCAATAAGTGAGAAATTGGACCCTTCCCTCCCAAGTTTTATCTAATTGCATACCAACACATAACGAAGGACACAATAATAGGTACAGCAGCTAAAGAGTTAATCTTTAGCAACTCTGCTAAAAAATCCTAATGGCAGACTGCCCATCATTCTTTTAGACAGAGCTTGTCAGAAAAACTAGGGCAGCTTGTCCAGCTCAGCAGTCAACTGATTACTAGTGAACTCAATGGGGCTCCCAGCCAACCCCTGAGATTGCTGCCAGCCCCTTGGGTATTCAAAGGCCAAGTTCCAATGTGGTTTACTTTGCCAGAATCACATGATGTCAGTGCTATTTTCTCCTGACCAGAATAACCAGTCATTCAGGTTACTGCGAATGGTATCAGTGAGCAAGCCCCGCACTTCGCTGCTCGAGGTCATATACACAATTGAGGTGCTGCTTCTTCTCACCCAGACCCAGGGGCCTCCCAAGCTTCCTCTACGAGGCCAGCTAATCCCAACTGGTCAGTTCCAGTGACCCAAATCCTGCACAGAGTCCCGCATTCTCTTGTTCACTCCATGACCAGGAATTACTGTGGCTCAGGGGATGAGGTACACTCAAGAGCACAAAACAAACAGGCCCAACTTTCATAAATAACCAGCCAGGTAGGAAAACAACAGAAAATGGGCCTTGACTTTCACTTATATTACACTATTTGAGGGCTAACAGGCTAGTTGCACAAATTCTGTGGGATTTAGTCAGCTTTATCCACATGTGCCCACATTCTTTGCACCATAGCAAGACATTAATTAATTTCTATGTCTATCAGGAGATTTTTCCGTTGCTACAGGATTTGCAAGGGTACATGCATTTAAGAGGCAGCCAGTTTTTAATACTGTGGTTACCTTTATCTCTCAGCGGGAGAAACCATTTTGCTCCCCAAAACACAAAACAATTACAAATAAGATCCAGTTTTTAACCATCTTCCTCGAGGAGGAAACAGAAGTGTAAGGAACAGCAAAAGGGTTGGGGTAGCCAGTGGACTCCACATGCAAAGTCTATAACATATTTCCCAATGTTCTAAGTACTTTGAAATATTTCTAATTTTCTTCTTTATTTTTATTTTCTTTGGGCATTATGAAACCTCCTTAGGATAAATTCATTATAAAAACTCAAAATTCATGAAAACATTATTAAAAAATTTGAAGAGATTAAAACCTGACAATATTTTTAGATTTAAAAGCATTATATACAGATGGCATATCTGTATATATCTGTATTAATATATATCTGTATATCTGTATTAATACATCATGGTATTTATAGTTTTTTTAATGTTTTCCTTGTTTTGTTAGTAAATAAAGTAGTAAAATTTTAACTGCTGAGACAGAACATGAAGTAATGTAAGTAGTATCATGATTTTTAAGCATTTACATTTTTTAAAAGAAAACAGAAATGGCCTGCTATAACATGTGAAACATAAAGAAATATAATAATTCCATTAACTGTTCTATCAGCATAAGACGCAGTATATACTTGATGAATGAAGGAGTGAATGAATTCTCTATTATTCACTCCTGGGTACAGTCTCACTGAATAGAACCTTGGGGGAAACCTCTAAGCAAAATGACTGAGAACAAGATTATGAGAACAATGTGTCTTACGGTTTACTGATGTCCCTCTCTGCCACAGCCTTCTTGAAGGGGGAAAATGACCTTTCCATCTATTTGGAGCAAAAGTTTGCCCTTTGACAATCATCTGTATTAAGTTCAGATAAACTTCTACATACAGAAGTCAGTAACTCAAGGAAATTGTGCAATAAGAAAAGACTGGAGAAGGAGGCAGGGAGAAGGGAGGGATGGGTGGACAGATGGACAGAAGGGAAACAGGAAGAGGAAGGAAGGAAGGTTCTTAAGAAGGAAAGGAAGCAGACAAAAAAATTATTTTTACATCAATGCTTCATAATTTTCATTCATTCCACCCATGAAGAAAGTTTAAGCAGATTGGCAACAACTTCAAAGCCAATGCTATCATCAGTTATTCAATCAAAATCAGGTGCTATAGTTAGCTTTCCCTGATGCGTATTGCTCATCTTTGACTATTCAACTTGTCTTTTGTCCTGGTCTTTTATTCCCTTCTCAGATGCATCATATCTTACCTCTAACATAACATCTTTAATGAACTAACAAATGTTTGAAAGAAAGAAGCTTGCTAGATACAAGTTCTTTGGTGCTAAGGGACTAAGCAGTCACCACCAATTAGATTATAGCTGGATAATTTGACAGTTCACAAGATGATTGTCTCAAGGAAGGGTGGAAATGTACAGAAAGAGCACAGCCTGTGGGTGTGTGGTTTTCTCTGATGAATACAATACCCCCCCACACACACACAAAAAAAAAATCCCAGAAATAAAAAAGCCAGGGAGATTTAGATCCTTTTGACTGCAAAGAAATACTATACAAATAAAATGTGTTAGGTCAAGTTGTCTGAAATTCTGGAGAATTAGTAATATCCTGGGAGCTGCCTCTAGATATCCTCTAGGAATTAGTACAATAAGTACAAATCTCTCAATCCAACATTCAAGGCTATCCATGAGATAGTCTCAATCTGTTTTCCCCATATGGCCCCCCGCTGCCCGTGCCTACCTCCCACCCATGAGTTGAGTATTCCAGCCACACTGCATAACTTGTCATGCAGTTTTCAGCCCTTTCACTTTTGGCCATGCTGTTCCCCTGGTTGAAAACCTCCCCCACACTTTCAAAACCCATCTCTTGAGGTCAATCAAAAATACCACGTCTCCAAAGAAGCTTGTTCCTCCCCCATAGCCAGATGTGAGCCAGCCCACTGCATCTCAACAGCTCCATATTTATTTATACTTATCTTAGAGACTGACCTGACATAGCCTTGCATTACTTACTGATCTGATCTCCTCCACCAAACATAAGCATATAAGCATGGAGACATGCGTCTTCAGGGACTTGCACTCAATAATTGTTTGCTGATTTGGAGCGAACTGATGAGGCTAATTTATTTTACAGTACTCCAGTGCATTGGTTCTCTAATAGCTGCTCAAAGGCCTTCCACTGATCCAAATCTCATCTGCTATAATGTCAGTGTTGTTTATAATAACACACAGGTATCAGAGATAAATAATTGAAATATCACATGTTTATTAATCTTACCAAGAATAGAATCATTTGCCTCTCCACTGGAATAAGGTTTGTTTTGTTTTATGCTGCTTGGTTTGGGGTGGGAGTGCACGGTATAAAAGTGTGTGCATGTGTACATGTGTGTTAACAGTCAGGGGCTAGAGAGCTAAGTGATAACAATGATCTTTTATCCCTCTTCAGTGAACTTCAGACAAAAACATTTAAGCTATAAGCTTCAACACATTAGCATATGAAAGTACCAACCCTGCTTCCAAATTCCAAAATGAAATAAACTTGGCTGAACCATCAAGAGTCAACTCTTGGGTACTTTTTGTTCTGCAACAGCAAGGGAATCTTGCTGAATTTGTTGAACGCTCTGCTTCTAACACTTTAATGGCATATCTTCAGTGTAAAAAAACACACGGGGACTAAATCTCAACTGTAAATTTATCAATGACTTTCAGCAATTGATTTTGCTTCATTATTCACAAATAAATGGGTATACAGTCAAAGACTCAGGGGGATGATAACCTTCATAGCAACCAAACATGATATAAGAGCGCAGAGTATACCAATGGCCCAGTATGTGTGGTAACAATCAGTTCTAACACAACTAATGCGGACATTGTCCTTCAACTTACATAAAGTATTTTATAGGTAGTAACAGATTAACCCTCCTGATATTCTTTAAAAAGATAAAAAATTTTGATTCAGTTTTATTGATGAAACAGCTGGTGTGTATAGAAGTTCACAAGGTCATTAAAAATTTCCTATAAACAATCCAGCTCTTTGATGAGTCTCAATGCATTTTGTAGAGCATCTAACTGACAATAAGGATGCCATGTATGAGAAATGATCAAGTGATGGCCTGGATGCTTTTCCAAAACTTCTAGTTCAACTGTATCCTATTCCAGTTAGCTCCAGGTTCCAGAGGCATTTTACTCCCCTCTCCCCCAGTTAGGATAATACAGAAGTAGTGAAGAAGCATACATATTCTGGAATCAATGCATCTCTTCTAAATTCACCACCAATTGGCTGTGTAATGTTGGAAAGTCCCTTCACTTCTCCCTCAGGCGTAAAATGAGGCCAATAATGGTGTCTTCCACCGTACGGCTGGCTGTTGTGAGGGTAAAACGAAACATTCTATGCAGCTTCTTTTTTACTGGAAATGTTCATCTTGACCTACTTTTTCCAGAGTCCTCAAACCAATAAAAGTATCCATAGAACTCAAGAGGTTGAATTAAAGATAATAAAGTCTTACTGATTTTTTTGCCTTAATTACTCAACTTTCATTTTTCACCTCAAATCCAAATGCAGTCACAGAGGGGAAAATGTGACCAAGAAAAAAGTTTATTAACTATATGCCCATTCTGTATTTTAGAAATAAATTGGCCTTAAAAATTTTAACTGAACAAGGTCTCCTCCTTAAAAAGAAAGAAAGAAAGAAAGAAAGAAAGAAAGAAAGAAGGAAGGAAGGAAGGAAGGAAGGAAGGAAGGAAGGAAGGAAGGAAGAAAGAAAGAAAGAAAGAAAGAAAGAAAGAAAGAAAGAAAGAAAGGAAGGAAGAATTCTTCCGTTTAGTCCACACACTGATATAAAAAGAATGTGATAGAAGAAAAATCAGGAAAAAGGGAAAAACTAAGAGAAAGATACAGAGAAAGAGAAAGAAAGGAAGGGCCATGAAATATAATATTTCTATTCCTGCCTCCAGTCCTCTAACTTCCAAAAAGAAAGAGAATATTCATACCATTAAAATATTTTAGAAACTCTAGCCTGTTTGGCGGCCAGTTGCAAAACCATGAGAACTGTGGTTACTTAATCACCATGAGCTCGTGAAATTGGACCCAAGGTGACAAGACGAATTGGGTGAGAAGGGTGA
Organism: Canis aureus; assembly: GCF_053574225.1. Taxonomy (NCBI): domain Eukaryota; kingdom Metazoa; phylum Chordata; class Mammalia; order Carnivora; family Canidae; genus Canis; species Canis aureus. Next base: position 36,310,440 of record NC_135620.1, read on the forward strand.
GAGGGACCTGGGTGGGGGGTGATTCCCTCCAGCACTGCACCAGAGGCCCACTGCAAACCCTGCGGAGATAGCTCAGCATGCTCAGGCTGTTGGCTTTCCCGACCCCCATACCCTCCAAACAGCACCAGGAGCTAAGCCTCCATGGCTTGATTTGACCTGGTTTTGCCACTATCTCAGTTCTCACATCAGAAATGAACAGAGCTGCAAGGTCAAGCTGCCTTTCCGTGGCCTAGCAGCTGGTGCATCTCGAGGAAGGGCCCAATTTAACTAGTGACAAGGAATCAGACACTTCTAAAGATTAGGTAGTGGTGCCTCATGGTTTAGCAGTAAGGGCTCCAAAGCCAGATGGCCCTGGTTCTAAACCTGACTTGTACACCGATGATTTGACTGGCCTTGGGCAAGTCAGTTCAACACACAGCCCCGGTTTCCTCACCAGTAAAACAGGGATAAAAGCGAGGTTATTGTGAATATGAAATGAGGTAATACTGCATATTTAACTGAATACAGTCCCAGAAAGGGGGAACACTGGGGACTGCCATGCCTTGTTCCAGCTACTATACAGCTACAAAATTCGGTGAGACTCAAGCCATGAATTCCCCAGCGCCAGCAAAAAACAGCCTCCTCAATCCTCGTTTGATGCCGAATGAACAAATAAAGCCTCAAAAACCTTTGAGTAATAAAGAGACAACTCCAGAGATGAGGACTACAAGCACACTTTCTATGGTATCTTTGTCTTTGAATTTATTAATACACATGGGAAGAATTATTTGTTGCAGTGCTAAAGAAAGATAAGATTTTTAAAAGGGACAAGTTTGGTGTTTTGTTTTTTTTTTTTAAAGAACATTTTATCAGTATCTCCCATAATTAGGTTCTGTTTAAATAATGTGATTTACTAAACTGTCTGAACAGCGTGGGCTTTCTTCCCCCCATTTATGTTTTTAGTGTCAGTAGCTCGTTGTTATTGTCAAGCATCTTGAGTGTTCTTTTATGGACGTAGTAAGCTGTAAAAGAACCTCTTTGATGACTCATTTTAGAATATAAATTCAATGGAAGCAAAGGTACTGCTTATCATTACTGAGAATTTCCATTCAGATCTACTACTTTTATAAATGCTCTGATCTAGCAGGGCAATTGATTCCAACATGCAATTTAGCCAACAGGCTGTTTAACCTTGGATGCTTATTAGTAAGGGAACAATGCTTTCAGGATTATGCTGAATAATTCAGCCCTTCCAGTCAAAGAGTTTTGCTGGTGGGTGAGAACAGGATGTTGTCTATGCATCTAAGAACATTTCTACACATCTGGGGCACGTGGCCCTGCACTGCCTTTCCAGATCTGCTCTCCAAGCCAGGTCTCTCTTCTGCCATGGGACAAGGAGGTGGCATAAAATTAGCCCATACATCTTGGATGAAGACTGATGAGGTTTCACTGCCATTTGCCCTGTGAATTCTCTTCCTGCTGATGCTACCAGCAATGTATGTTTTATTTCCCCATGGATACCTTATGATGGAAACCATTCCAAATGAGATTTTACTGGACGTTCAGGATGAACTAGGAAACTACTTTGAGAAAGAGTGCTACCAGATATTGTTTATCTTTTCTATTTTTAACTTTTCTATTACACCATCATTTCCAAAATACTTTTTCAAAAAAGTTTGCATGATGGCTTCATAAGTCAGGTTAGTATGGATACTATTCCATTTTAAAGCAGGTCATGGGGATCCCTGGGTGGCGCAGTGGTTTGGTGCCTGCCTTTGGCCCAGGGCATGGTCCTGGAGACCCGGGATCGAATCCCACGTCGGGCTCCCGGTGCATGGAGCCTGCTTCTCCCTCTGCCTGTGTCTCTGCCTCTCTCTCTCTCTCTGTGACTATCATAAATAAATAAAAATTTAAAAAAATTTTTTAAAAAATAAATAAATAAAGCAGGTCATGTGGAAATATTACAAAGATAATAGACATAAATGCATCTGTACACATATACATTCACACAAACACGCACTTGCTCAGCTTGACACTGAGCCCCAGGACTAACCACAGTTACTTGTGGATGGCTCTTCCGACTGTACCTTCTTCTGAGCATCTGCCTTCATTTGGGTTCATATGGAACACAGGCATTTCCCTAAACCATTTTCTAGGGTCCATGAAATAATAATATGTTCTATAAAGGTGGAGGGAGAGTTCTATAATCAGATTTGTAGTTTTGCTAAGAACAAATCTAAGTCACAGGAATGCAAGGCTGGAGAGAACCACTTTGGTATTTCATTAACCTGGCCATCTATTCAACAGCTGCATCTCACAGTGAATTTGTTGTTCTCTCTCTTTATTCATTGTTATAAAGTTTATGAAGTGATAACATTGTTTCTTTGTTTAAAAAATAAAAGGTTACTGGAAGAAAAGCCAATTGCCTATGCTGGTGACACAAGCAAAGAGAATGTTAAGAAGTCTTTGTATGCGGTGGTTCTTGCCCAAATACAAATACCTGGGGAGGAAATTATATTCCAAAAGGTTACCTGTAAGTTTAGAAACTCACGATCATCCTTGGATAAATGTCTCATACATGTCAAAGGCCAACATACATATATATATAATATATATATATATTATATATATATATATACACATATACATATGGCCTAAGTGCCTATGCATCTTGGAAATACATAGGAAGTGACTGTGGGTGGCACTTGAGCCAAGTTCTATTTTATGTACGATGGATTAGAAATTTCTCACACAAGTGGGGACCCATCAGCTTAGGCTCTGGTAAGAACGGCTCAGGGACACTGTGACATTAGTGCCAACAGTAGTTGGAAAGGTCTTCAGTCTGAATGGTATTGATGAAAATCAAATATTTTAGTGGACGGGGGTTGAATGTGAGAAGTAGACAACCTCCAACAGAGCATTGTGATAGATCCACAATGGTTTGAGCTTAGCTTCTTAAGAGCAGTCTCTGCTGGCAGTTTGAAATAGGAAGCTCTGGAAGGAGTGCTCTCCTTAACAGGTGCAGGGTAGAACCACTGCATTCTGAGAGAACCTATAAGATACTGCCATAAAAAGAAAAGGGAAGGAGGGAGGAGCCAAAGTACATTGAGATAAGTGAGGCCCCACGGAAGTCAGAGATAGGGATCTAGTTATCTTCCAGATGGTGAAAACCTCTAATGCAATGGTACCTCCAAGAGAACCCTCTGGTATCCTAATGCACAGCTCTTTGGGGTGGTTCAGCCTTGTATGATACACCACAGCCCATCTGAGCACTGGCTTCAGATCACCCTGAACATTAAGAAATATGTCCAGGGGTGCCTAGGTGGCTCAGCTGGTTAAGCATCCGACTTTTGGTTTTTGGCTCGAGTCATGATCTCGGGTTGTGAGATCAAGCCCTGTGTCTGGCTCAGGACTGGCCGTGGAACCTGCTTAAGATTCTCTAGCTTCCTCTCCCTCTGCCCCTCCCTGCTTGTATGCTCTATTAAAAAAAAAGTAAAAATTGTCCAAAGTTTTCCCCCCAAATGCTTCCTTTTAAAGTCATGTAAGTGTCCTTTTAATTCCTGCTCTTTAGTTTATGGAGCTTTTGTAAAACCCCTTTGTCACTTTCTAAAGATTTATTTTTACTGAGTTCCTGAAAGGATCATCTAACTTTTCCCCAAATCTCCCTAAAAATCTCATGGTACTTCAAATATCAGGAACTTTCCCCTCCTCTCTAGAATTTTGAAGACAGTCATGGAAAACAGCCAATAAGGAAAGTCGCCTGCATGCACATACATGCTGTTAAACCTTTGGCTGTACAACTAAGGCAAGGTGTAGGTGTATTAGTCAAGCACATCTAGTACTGAGACTACAACTGGTTTCTACAGAGTGACCAGAAAAATGTAGAGTTCTGCAGGACACATCAGATCCTGCCATCTGGAAGACCACTCACAGATCTGCCTTCTGCATCAGGTTCAGACAGAGGCAACATGCTTACCCAGTCAACCTGCTCTTTCTGAACTTGTGGACGAGTTCAGGGAGCTACACAGATGGTGACAAAAGGTAGCCTGCATCAGTGATTCTTGCCTTTCTACCACAGGACATCTTGGCCTTTTAAAATGGCAAGAAACACTTGGGTATACCAGACTGGTGCGATCAAGGAAAGGAAACCAAAAAAAAAAAAAAAGAGTCAAGACTGCAGAATTTGAGACTGAAAAGGAAAACCTGATAAGGGGGAGAAAAAGGGACCTCAAAAGCAGCTACATCCCAAACTTGTTTGAAAGCAACTATGGACCATTCACATCACATGTTGGCCTTTAATGAGGAGGTTTGGTTGAAATGATCACATTTGTCATTTCCACGCACCTATACGGTTCACCCAGATCCACTGCAGCTTCTTACACGGGGCTCCTCACTGTTGCTGCCTTCCCCGCCCCGCCTCCTAAACCCAGGCCACCGATTTGATGGGATATTTCAATCCTGGCTTTGCTGAAGAGGGTCAGCTTGGCACACAGGTGATTTCCTTGTAGATTTAGAACATTTACTTTCTTCCTGCTGGATCCCTCCCAGAGATACCATCAAACGTCTACCTACGCAATTAGTTTTCACAGGTGGCTGTTTTGCCTCCAGTAAAACTACTTTCTTTCTCCTTCTGCAAGTCAAAGCAGAGCGAATGCACATGAAAACATTTCAGATATGAAATAAACACTTTCATAAAGGCAGCTATGATGCAAGGCTTCAGCCGTGACTGACCCAAGCTCTCGAGTGAAGCCCGCACGCCAGGATCGAGGTTGAGAGGAATCATTTCTGGGAGAAGGGGCAGAATGAGGTTTGCAGGCTGGAAAGGAGAAGGGAAGGGGGGCCGCAACTGACGCCGGTTCATAGTCTCTAGGGCTTCTGTGAGGTTAGTGAACACTTACTACTGAAAAGTCTGCACTCACCATACACGGACCTGAGGGGGGGGCAACCAAGTTCCTCCCCAGGGACAGCAGGGGCTGATGGGGCGGTTGTTTGTTTCTTTGTTTGGTTCCTTCCTGTTGCACCAGAACAGTTTCTACTTGAAAACTAGAAAGTTGTGACATGTAGTTGCTTCTCTGGTCCTTCTAGTCAAAAGTTCCAATTTTAAAGGCAGCCATTTGCAAAGGGAAAAAAAAAAGGTTCCATGTCGACATAAATCCCTTGAACTAAACATCTGTTTAAACGGTTTCTAGGTCAGGGGTCTAAACTGTGACCCACTAGGGGTGCAGACATGATTTCTTTCCCAAGGTCTCCGAGTGCGGCGGCGTGCACAAGGCCCGCGATATTGTTTAAACATCTGGCCCGCTTCCCCCAAAAGAAAAGGACTGAGAGGGCGGGTTGTTGTGGCTTTTTGTTTTAACCTAGAACATGATTTTGTCATTTGTACAGCCTCTAAATAAACTACTGTTAAAACAAGGTGTTTTGTTTTTCTTTAATGTATTATTCAAAGGTGCACGTTCCAACAGCATCTTGAAGGCACGGGGTGGGGGGGGGGGGTTGGTTTCACAGAAGCTGCGAACTCTCAGGAATGTTCATGAAGAAATGGTTGCCATTGGTCCTTCCCCGTGAAGAAAAACTTCCAGAATTCCCAGTGTCCGCATTCTCCCTCATTGCTCTGACAAAATAAGGCACGTGCCTTTATTTTTGAGTCATTTTCTATACCTGTATTTGTTTATGTGTTTAAAATACAGAAACATAAACTCATCCCAAAATGCCAAGAAAAGGGGGTGCAGCCTCCCTGATCGCCCGGCTCAACCCCTAACACACGTGGAATTCAACACTGGTGAGCACAAAGGGATATAAGTGACCACACACAGGTTTGCTACCCGGATTTCTCATACTCACAGCTCAAATCACCCAAAGAATTTGTGTTACGTATTCATTGCGAAGAACAATTATGGACCTATGCTACCACATTCATGACGGAAGGGCTTAGGAGCAGCAAGAGGGAATGGGAGCCCCAGACATATGCCTGTTGCATAAAAGGGAGGGAAGTAAAGGTATAATCAAGAACCCAAATACCAGGGTTTACGCTCAGGGCTGGTCGTTCCTCATTCCCCCCACCCCCTGAAACTATTATAGCTCCTGTGTCGTGTCTATACTCCCCAAAACATGCTGGAGGGTAAAAGGCAATCCAAAAAAAAAAACTCTTAGTTCAAGTGAGAAGGAGTGATTTTGCTGACATAGGGTAGAACAATACTCCATGGTTGTCAAATATAATAAAGGGATTAGAGTTTTGTTTTGATTTATGTTAACGTACAGAGGAAGAAAGGAGACAAACTCCAAACGTCTTGCCTCTAGCCCAGACTTCCGGCCTGTGGGAACAAATCCTCCCAGAAAACATTATAGAAATGAGAAGTGCCCACTTAAAACTGACCAAAAAAGAGAAGCAAGTAGATATTCCCACTAATACTAGATATATGTTACATTGCAAACAATCAAATGCTCTTTTCCTCCCTCTCTGCTTCTAGAAAAGGTGATCCATTACACACCCCTGCCTGTTCTGCCCATCCTGTCAACAACCACCCTTTCATCCAGGAAAAGCTGTTTCTATACTTAGGCCATTTTTTCTTTTTAAAATTCAATGTATACACCCAATAAATAATGTTGTCGGAACAAAGAAAGTGACTGAAAGAGGTGTAAATACTATCAAAAATAGAGAGACCAAAGGAACCCCTACTGTCTATGCACCTAAGAGCATTTAGGAACAAAATAGCAACCATGTTGCCATGGTTTCTTTGGGAAAGTAAAAACGATCACTGATGACTTTTTATGTATCTGAGGATTATCAAGTATATAATAAGACAAACATTTTCATTAATTATCCAAAGGTTCTGTTCGGCTACATCTTCTCTTACAACATTATGTAGATACGCTTTCCTGGATCTGTCTTATTTCCAATAGACTGTATTTGTAGGAGCTAGAGAAGAGAAGAATTTCAAACAATCCTGAAAATATAAATTTGAAAATTCCAGTCAGAGAATGCTGGGGCCAAGAAGAAACTTGAAAGGAAATCTGGGCTATCCTCCACCTAAGGCAAAGCCACACCTACAGCAACCTAGGCAGATAATCATCTAATCTAATTTTAAAATAAATCAGGTTCCATAAATTCCCTCCCTAGTGCATTCTTGTGCCTGACACCCTTCTCATGAAATTCCTTTTCAAGCTGAGCCTAATAAGCACATTCAGTCATTGTCAATTGTGTTATGCGAGTAAAAAGGCAGATTTAGTGGACAACACAAGTAGCTCTGTAAGATCAATCTTAAGAATTACCAAATCAGAAGTGATTGATTTTGGCTAGGTATATCTGGGTCCCAGCAGCACCCGTTAGATCAGTATCCACAGCAAATGTACAGCAGAGGCTTCCCATTGTGGATTGTACATAATAGATCATACTTGCAACTAGGAGTATCTATCATCTATTTGTCTACAAACCATAAATAGTACCTAGCTACGAGAAAGATGTTATGGACTTTATGTTTGTGCACCCACCCTACCCAACACACATCAAAATTCATAGGTTGAAGCCCCAACTTCCCAAGGGATCCTACTTGGAGACAGGGTCTCTATGGAGGTAAATAGGATTAAACGAGATGATAAGGGTGGGGCCCTAATCCGATAGGATTGGTGTTCTTCTAAGAAGAGAAGAAACATTAGAGACCTTGCTTCCTCTCTTCCTGCCATAGTGAGGAGACGGTAAAAAAGCAGCCTATAAAGCCAAAAGAAGAGGCCTCAGAACAAAACATCCTCGCTGACACCTTGATCGTGGACCTCTCAGCCTCAGACGTGTGAGAAATAAATTTATGTTGTTTAAGCCACTCAGTCTCTGGTGTTTTGTTTTAGCAGTCTGAGCAGACTAAGGCTGGAGCCGTATAATGAACACCGCTGTGTGGATTGACTAGTGTCCCTCTCTGAAGACCGTCATCTGTCTTCTCTTAACATCTCTGAGACAGCATTCCTCTCACTTTCAGGATGACTCCTTCTAGAGTTTACTTACTGAACACATGTGTACTGAGCAACAACTATGTGGCAGGCATTGAGCTACATGCTGGAGATACATGTGTTAATGAGTTTGCAATGTAGTGGGAAAAGGAGCACTAAATAAGCAATTCCAATGTGGTGTGGTAAGCCCCTGATAGGGAAGTACAAGGGGCTGTAAGAGCCCATAGGACAAGCAACTATCTCAGACAACGGGAGATCAACTTACTGCAACAGAAGATGTCTCAGAAGGGCCCAGAAGGCAGAATCAGAACTAGTCAGCTGAAAGATGAAGAATGTGGGTCTTGGTTGGATTACAGTATACAAACAAAGGTCCTGGGCTGGAAGATGTGGGTTCCTCTCCCCAAGTACACTCACTGTAAACATCCTTCAAGGATCATCTGCATCCCTTCTCCAGAAACTATCCTTCCCCTGACAGTGCCATTCCAAGTCCTCAATTACGCTCGAATCTGTATTCCCAATCATAACCTTCCTCTTGTGCCCTAAACATTCTTCTTAATTGGCTGTTCATCATTTTAACAGGGCACATGACCAACAGCTTGTCTAAAATCCAAGTCTTTATCCTGCTCCAGATCTGCTCTTTCTCTTGTACAACAGCCTCAGGATTCACCCACGGGGATCAGACCTCTGCCCTCTCCCCACCCTTTATGTCCATCTACCCTCAAGGTCTCATTCCTCAGTACTTCCAGAATTCCCATCATTTCTGTTCTCAGTTGGAACCTAAGCATCAAATCTGAAGACTGGTTTTTTTTTTTGTTTGTTTGTTTTTTTTATCTTATCTGGACACTTTATTTAATTAAAAGCTGCAATAATCCACTAATGAAAACACAAAATCCAAGTGACAAAGGCAGACACAAAATAAAAGATACAACTATTATAGAATCCAAATAGAGAAAAACTGACAAATGAAGACACATTTTGAGCTTTGAGCTCCCTAGCACACAGGGAAAAGGAGAAAATTAGATTGATTACATAATTCACATCATCGGATAGAAAGGGGCACGCCAACATATCTGTTGCCTAGAAGAGATTTCTCAGAAAAATAGATTGCTGGGAGCTGAATAAGGGACACTGAAACATATCACAGGAAAAAGTAGTCTTTCTGTAAAATAAGCAAAGGTTTTCCATATATGGATCTTTTACATATAAAATGTTTCCTAAATATTTCATTTACAGTGAAGTCACCTAAGATTAAATCATGATTCTGCAAATGCAGTCTATACAGAAATACCGTGAAATGCTTCTTATAGATAGCTTTCTGATAATCCTGAATGGTTAACCTGTCCCTGGGGTTATCTCTGTAAGTACAAATGCCTCAAGGGGACTTTCAACCAAGGCCATATTCATAAATGAAGTCATAAATTAGTACAAAAAAACACTATGATATTAGGCTACTTATTTTCTTTAATATTTCATTCCAACAGAAAGGCTTTCCCAGAGAACTTTAACTAACAAAGACCCTCTACCTAACCTCCAATTTAACTTACATGTTTGTATTGTATCATTCTCTTTGCTTCCTCATAGCAGGTACCCTAATCTGAAGTCACTTACTTATTAATTTGTTGGTTTGATAGATCATTCTCCCCCAATAAAAGGTAAGCTCCCTGAGGGCAGAGGTCATGTCTGTCTTGTAGACTACCATATCTGCAGCCTTTAGAAATGTCACTGGCATGTAGCAGGTGCTCAATTAAATTTTTTTATCATTGAAATGACTAAGCATGTCATCCATGGTTTTTGCTCTAAATATTTATATACTGTACCCCACACATATGGAGAAGACAAAGATAATATTTTACCTGAAAATTTAAAAGCTTGGGGATTCCTGGATAGCTCAGTCAGTTAAGCATCTGCCTTTGGCTCAGGTCATGATACCACAACCCTGGGACAAAGCCCTACATCGGACTCCCTACTCAGCAAGGAGTCTGCTTCTCCCTCTCCCTCTGTCATTTATGCCTATGATCTCTCTCTCTCAAATAAATAAATAAAAATCTTCTTTAAAAAATATTAAAGCTTGGCTTAAAATGACTTCTTCCCCTGACTCCATTTTCTCTCTTCTCTAATCTATCCTCCATTTTGATGTCAGAGTTGCCTTCTCAAAGACAATCTGATCTAACCACTGAAAACACCTGAAGAGCTACCCATTGGAAACTCTGCATCATGGCAACTGAAGACTTCAGCTACCCTAACATGTCAGCCTACTCTCTTACAACTCTCCCCACGACTCTGACCTAAGCTAAAGCCCACTCCCCCCCCTCTGATTGGTCATGACCCCCAACCACCCACTCACCCTACCCATTCCCAATGGCACCTTTTCTTATGTTATTCCCAGCCTCCAGGACCCCCATTCTTCACACTCCTGTCCGAGGAAACTGTACTCCTTCAAGCATTTTTTCTCAAGTCACAGCCTTCACTGACTTCTTGTGAATTACTGAATCCCCTCTTGCGCACACCAATGACACTTTTTAGCTATTTGTGTGGCATTGTCTACCATCTGTTTTATATGACATAGGTGGTTAGCTTTGTTTCCATTGCTAGATTAGATTATAAACTTCACGGAAGAGGGATCATTGGGATTATTGGTCTTCGTATTTCCTCCCACCTTTAGCATACTTCGAGGCATGTAGCAGGCACTAAACAAATGTTCATTGAATTAAATATCTGCATAATTTAAAGACCTAAAGAGGCACTGACTGTGGTTGCTCTGGACTTCAATTCTACATAGTTGAAAACTCAGGTACAGCACAATCATTTACTGGAATAGAGGTTGCTAGTGCCCACTTCATTTGCCAGTAGCATTCTATTAGTAATTATTGCATGTAGTTCTCCTGTTGTAGGAAAATTATTTAAGTTCCAGCATACAAATGCTCATTTTTTTCCTAACAATGACTCATGCTATGAGGTCTTCTACTATATTTAAGAAGTTTTATAGACTGCATCCAGACTGACCTTTTATTTTACCTGACATCACATATAATACCATATCTCATTCTGTGCATATTTAAAATGATGCAGGGGCTTTTTCATCTGCCTTCACTGATAAAAAGACAAGCATTTTTCAAATTCTGCATCAAATGTGACCTGAGAGTTTTTTCCTTCTTTTTTAACATAACAGAACACCAAAAACCTTTTATTTGAAGAAGGTTCAGAACTATAATTGTACCATTTCTTCATTACTTTCCATACTGCCCCCCCACCAAGATTCAGTTTGCCAAATTACAACATCATTTCCAAAAGTACTACCAATCAGCAAAGATGGCAATGAATGAATTTGTCTATAAGCATCTGTCAGGCTATTGAGCGATAAAGCATACAGGCTAGGAGAATGGTATTGAGACATATGTGTTCTTACCATCTGCACACGTTGCAGCAATGCATTTCACACATATGATACGTCTGAAGCCTCATTTTACACATGAAGAAGAAAAGCATTCATGCCAACCCCAGCACAATTCACGTCACATCGGATTCACAGTTGGTGGCTTTATGTTACTTTATGTTTCATATGCTTGTATGTCTAAAATTTTTTCTTGTGAAAAACGATGTAGACATAAAATCAGACATCTTCTGTAGTCAGAGGATACTGGCTCTCATTATGCGACCAAAATCTCAGTCACATGAAAACAGAGTATTAGGAAACAAATTTGTTTGCCTTCTCAGAACTCATAATTTTTTACTTTACTCATGCCTCAAAACCAAAGAAAAGAAAGGAAATTGAACTGAATAAAAAAACAAAGTGGCAGGCTATGTATATTAATTTTGCATTACATATTTTGGGAGGGCAAATTCATTATTTATACAGGTGCTACCTGACCTCTGTCCCATGAGTTATTCATTTTAACCTATTAATAAGCTACACTATAAACAACAATGAAAGTTACGTGACCTTACACAGCTGTCTCAAGCCACTGTACTTCTATCGTTAAGGAAACTGTTAGATGACCCTGTTGTCAGAACACACTAAATCTGTCTGAATAAGGGAAAACAAGACTTTTCCTCCAAAGGATAAAACAAAAATCCTGGGCAGACTTGCTGCTCCCACTGTATAGTTAGTTACCATTGTTATTTATCATTTATTATTTACCTATGTTTTTCGTATAACCATTACAGGAAGCTTTTATGCTGCTTGTGGCCCATAATCAGTTGCTTATTGCCAAGGGAGAGACTTTTTCCCCAGAAAGACAATCTGTGCACACACTAATTTGAAAGACAGGATAGGAGCTGCAAGTGTTTTAATAGCCCATTATCAAAAATTATCCCTTGGCTATAAAATCCCCAGACCATTGGCTTGAGATCAGCTCAAAGAAAAATGAGATTACAGAATTTAATCTAGTGAAGGGGAGTGAGAGATGAGTTTTAAAAAGCCTTAGATCACCAAAAAAAAAAAAAAAAAGGCAGAGGACAGAAACAAGATCAGTTTAGATTAAACCCTCCACATGTTTACCTCATACAAATCTGACATGTTCCAAGATTGATTTTAAATTTTCAAAGTATGCTGTTTCTTTGCAACATTCTAATAAAGAGTGGAAAATGCTCAGAAAAAAATTATATAGTGAGGTGACAGGAAACAAAACAGCATTTTGTCTTAAATTTGCACAACCTAATTTATAGCAATAAAGCAGAACCTATGAGTTCTGGTAAATGTCAGGGCCGTCATGTCCATTACATATGTGGGTAGGTATGAAGCAGAGTCTCCGTAGGCCCTTCAAAAATTGCACACAGCCGCCCTAATGCAAACCAGAAGTCTCAGACTGCTGGATGAACACTCAGATTCATTCCCATGTGGATATTTAGAGAGGGTCTCCTCCACCCCCACCCCATCCTCATTTATGTACATTTCAAGGGACTAACCAGAGGCCATGACCATGGAGGTGGCTCATGAGAAGACAACTCCCACCCCAACAAAATGTGGCCCAGCCCCTGCAAAGAAAGCATCAGAGTCCTGTAGAACCTCCCCCTCTCCCCACAACCTCTGCTCTCTTACATCTCCTCCCCCTTCTCCTCCCCCCTCCCCTCCCCACGAGCATCTGCCTTGCCCAATCTCGCCTGGGCCAGCTCCAATAACAACATCTGCTTGGCAGCTTTTCAAGCCCACGGATAGTTATCTAACTGAGGCTTTTGTGCTGTACTGTTTATTCTATGTGAAGAAATGCCTCCTTAGTTGAAAGAGTACTTTAGAAAAACTGTGCGGCTATTAGCAAGTGAAGCACAAGGCTAATAACCCCCACCTGCTCATCAAATTAATTATGACATCTGAGTCATTATAACTCAGAAAGAAAACACGACTGCAGATTTGTCACATGTAGGAATAAACATGTATTAGGACCAGGAAAAAAAAAATCAGACCAAGAGACTCAGCTGGACAAAACACATGCTTCCACCTTTCAGAGACTGGAAATATGGATCCTAGCTTTCCAAGTGAACTGACGAAGAAGGATGAGCAGTTGGCCAGCCACACTATTGCTAAATGGAGCAAAATGAGATCAAGTCAGGGAATATGGAACCTCAAGGAAAACATTTAAGGAGTCAATAATAATTTCTTTAAACAAACCAAAACGTCATACAATGCCATCCTGCAGAGGAAAATCCGCTGTCTATAATGAAGGCGACCCCATGTCATTTGGCCCATCCTAAATATACTCAGAAAGACTCAGGATAGAGGATTTTCTCCCCTACGTATAGAAGGATGCCATTAACAGTCTAGGAAAAAAATACATTAAAGGTACAAATAAAAACTTGACATAAGTTATTTAGTATTTAAAACTTGCAAGATTACAAGGCAAAATCTGTTCAGTAGCCCTAGAAAGTTTTACATTTAAAAGTCAAATATTTAATATTGTATCTCAGTCAGTATTATTTTGTTAATATTTCATGGTATTTAAAGTAGCAAGTTTTCATTAAACTTAAAGTAGCTACCAATCTCTTATTCTTTCCATATATTTCTGGAATTTGCAACTATAACACATAATTTATAAGAGCTTATCCCCAAATTTGGGGGAATAAAATATTCTCTTTATTGTGCTTTAGATATAAGTGCAGGTAACTTTTAATTCAACTTTTTAAAATAGAAGATGAATTAATAGATGATAACCCATCCAATATAGTCACATTTTTCTCTGCCGTTATTTTCAGAGAAACAAATCTCTGAAAAGATATTTGCATGAATCACTATAAATCACTATTGTTTTAAAAACACTGATACTTAAATTTGGCAACTATAAATGTAAAGTCTCTCTCCACTTCTGCAATGTCTTTATTATTGAAGAAACTTTTTTATTCTTTTGGAGTCCTTGTGTTGCCAATCAGAAAACACAAATCCTTCTTTTAAAGCATATTAGTATTTGCTAAATGACATTAGCCTTCTATATTTTATATTCTACCTCCAGAAAAGCCATCCCATTATAGTAACAGCTCTAACCAGTTCTTCCAAGTAAAATTTTTTTCCATTCTGTTTTACAGAAGCAAAACCCACAGAAGAGTTCATTTTAACACAGGACATGTTGTATTTATAAATCCTTCATATAAAATGAAAGCAAATCTCAGAAGCAATACAATTACTTTTTCTCTCAGTAGAACAACTTTGTTTCAGTCTAGTGCTGAGTTGATTTATGTAAATGTGTTACTTAACCTCAACTTAAGATATAAATCCAGAGCAAACATAACCATGGCAATCCTGACACTCGACTCTGCCAAATCAGAAGATTTAGCCAACCTAGACCAAAAATGAATTAAGATTATATTGAGAGTGTCAGTCCTAAGTCAAGAAAACATGCACAGCCAGCGCAGACCAGGGAAATCACTCATTAACCAGCCAACAATGCTACAGAGTTTTTGCACGTCTGGGAAAACATGTTCCCAGTTTTCAACTCCACAGCAAACCAAGGCACTCTTTTTAAGTGGGTGAATTTTCTGGTTTTTTCCACATCGTCAGTCCTGAAAAGAAACTCAGGTTCTCTGTTTATTATCTGCGTAACCCTCCACATGTCAAACTGGAGTAGGCCATGCATCTCTTAAGGTAAATGCACCAGTGCCCAAGGTGGAGTGATCGACCTGGCTCTGAAGAGTTAAAGCCTCCCTTCTGAAAATAACTTCCGAGTTGTTTTTTAACAACTGGTTCCCACAATTATTAAATTCCTTTACCATGATAGGTAACAGTTATGTATCCCAAAGTACGACCGTGGACTATCTAGCAGCCGATTTTCGTCTACATCTCCTGAAACACACACACACACACACACACACACACACACACACACACAAACGAGTTATAGCCACACTAGTCGGTATACAGAAGTCTGTCCAAGCCTGAAAAGTCAATACAGTATTTTGTGAAAAATATCTTTAGCAAGTATCAGTATCACTGTCGGCCTGACTTTGAAAATTCTAAAGGCATGCCAGAAAGAGGGCTACATAAAATCCAGCAGTTCCCAGATCATACACAGTACAGAGATTCTCGTAGCCACTTAATCTCAGCACGAATCTCCACCCCTACTTCCTTCCCAATGGTATGTGGTCTTGAAAACACAAATGTTCACGTTTCCTGAAGCTGAGCTGCAAAGGAAAAGTCCCCTCCCAAGAGGCAGAGCTGCATGCTTCTGGTGCCCCTGAAACTGTTCACTATAGTACAACATAATGTGACACTCACCACAATCAGCCCCAGGGAAACAGTCTTTTTTTCACCTCTGATGTCATATAAGAGATAAGGCCATGATCTGAGATCCTATCAGTGAGCCACGTTATCTACAAAGTATTTTAGGAAGAGCTTGTGAAGAGGGCCGTGATACTGCAAGGCTAGCTTGAAGTGCCTCATGGCAAGTGTTCCTCTAAATCTCATCCTGACAAATACTCTAATTCGGTAAAGAATAGAAAGCAATAGAGCAATAGTTGCAAATTACTGTCCAGAAATTAGACAATTCGACATTTCCACTGGTAGTTCTTCATCCTAAGTATTCTTTTCCCTCTCTTGGTCTTTCTCTGGCAGTCTTCTTCCCTACACACACACACACACACACACACACACACACACACAGAGGAAGACATCCATTAATATTAAGGACAGTCTTCTGTAATGTTTTTCAGAATTTCTCAGGGGCTTAGGAGGGCTGCAGCCATGCCAAAATCACAAGCTTTCCTCTAGTCAGAAGGGATGTCTTTTCAAAGCCCAGCCCTCATTTTTCAGTCTGATGTAAGTAAATTTACCTCTGTGTGCTGAGCTGAGCAGCTTTTCTTGGTCGTTTTTGTTTTTCTAATAGCTGCTGCTCTGGCAGAGCTATTCATTTCAAAGGGAAGTTAGAAGCATTCTTTACTCTTCCCCTTTTAGATTATTTGCAGTTACTGACTCTTCTGAAATCTTAGATTTGAACAGAAACCTAAAGCATA
This sequence comes from Canis aureus, assembly GCF_053574225.1. Classification (NCBI taxonomy): domain Eukaryota; kingdom Metazoa; phylum Chordata; class Mammalia; order Carnivora; family Canidae; genus Canis; species Canis aureus. Next base: position 36,326,790 of record NC_135620.1, read on the forward strand.
GCACCATTTTAAAACAGCAAATCACCAGCATTCCTGAGATCACATTTCCCTAGAACAAGTATTCAATATGAGGCCCAAGAATTAAGTCTACATAGGCTAAAATTTACCAAATAAAGACGAAGCATTATCTTTTTTAAAAAAATGGGGCCTCCTCCACTCTGCTAGCATGCTGAAGGATAGTAATCTTTTGGAAATACTGTTTAAGCACCAGACAAGAGGTGATGGACTTCCATTTGCTTTTTAACTAAATTAACTGATTTCTTGAGAAAGTCAAATCAACTGTACTAAGGTGGCTAACTTTCAGAAACATTGTTTAGCCATCAAATATATCGGGAATTTTTGTTTTTTAGTTGATTTATTCCATGAGAAAGTCAAATTAACTGTCCCAGACCATTAATCTGATAAAATCCATGATAAAATCCAGAGGGTGAACCATTTCGAAACGTTCCTAATTTGTCCATGCCTCCATCTTATCTAATGGGCCTCAGTTTGCAAGGCAGAATCTTGCTGTTGATCTTTCTGATGGGAGTTCTATGTGGGCTGGGCCAAGCTTGCCTCCCTGCATGCACCAAGCGCTGCAAATTCTTCATCTGTGTCACATATTTAGATGAGTAATCCAGAGTTCATTACTTTTATGGTTATCTCCTGTCAACCTCTTCACCAGCCAACATTCATGTCCTCTAATCACTGAACACACTTGAATTCATAATGATTTTGAGGTTTCGGCAATTGTCAATCTCAAAGTCACAGCACAAGAAATAATAGAGGGATATTAGTGCAGTTGGAGTAAACAGTGAGGAGAAAGTACGTGGATCCACGGTGAGGAAACTGCTTGGCCAGGGAGACTCTCATGACTACCTCCTGAGTCACTCCATTCACCATCACTTGACACCTTGAAGAATACAGTGGCAAGCATATACAAGTAAAAACCCTATTACACGCCGGGGACTCGCCGGGGGACTCGGGGTGCTTAGTCCTGAGCATCTTCATTTCCTCGTTATGCTTATTTACCTGAAGGGGCAGGAGTGTGATACTATCCTACATTGCCTATCAAAGACCCGATGCAAAATGAAGGAAGGGGGATGGGGGGAGGACCACATTGCTGGGACTGTTTTCAAAGAGAACTACAAATAGACAAAGCAGTGAGAGAACTAACTCCTTTCCCACCTTTCCTCATCTCCTTTTTGGTTTTTTACATTTATGTGAATTCAGTCATCTTAATCTATGTAATCCTACTATGCCTAAAGAAACCAAGGGACTAAAAGTTGCTGATGTTGAAATCCCCACTACTATACACAAACTTCCTGGAAACTAGGAAGAAAAAAAAAATCTCGCTCATAGCCAAAACTGAAGCATGTCTCAAACGTAAATACAATAGCTTGACCAATTAACAGTTTACAGCTATAATGTGAGAAGATGCTCAAAAGACATACATACATGGTTAGGTACTGCAGGTCCATTAAAAAAAAAAAATCAAGCCAAAAAGTTCTGTGTTTCCCATATTCAATTTGTAAATATGAGGTGGAAGCCAAGCACAGATTTTCCTTCGGTCTAATGCATTTGAAATGCAATGGAAAAAATAGCAGGGGAAGAATGCTATACTTACACACCCTCCACCCCCCAAACCCCCACTCGTGCCATTGGGTGAATTACTTAATGGTTCTCAGCTGTAAAATGGGAATAATATCTCACTCAAATAGGATACAAAGTAAGATACTGTAAACAAAAGACAAAAGTGCTAAGTAATTTACAAATACAAAGTATAATTTAAACTCCTTTAAAAAACCCTTAATAAGGAAACACATTAACATAATCTACATACAATTACCTTCAGAGCAGTAGTGCTTGCAATTCAAGGAATGGAGGGGAGATGAATGACTCCAAAAGGTGTGGATTTGTAATATTTACCTCCCTCAGAGAAAGCTGGAAGGTACAATGTCCAGGGCATTATCTGTGGAGTCAGACAGGCTTTGGATTAATCCTGCCTTTGCCACTTCCTAGCTGGATGACCTTGAGCAGCTTATTTAAATTCTTTGAGCTCTGATTTCCTCATCTTTATATGAGGAATAATAGTACCTATCTTGTAAAGGAAGCTGGAATGTTTAAACAAAATACTACACGTAAAAACACCTGACATAAAAATATTCGTGCAAGGGAAAGGGGACCACACCAAAGATTTCTTAGAGACTGTCCTCCACTTCTGTCTTGTTAATACAACCTCATGTAGTTACCTTCTAAATATCTTCATGTATTCTGAATTGGATTCAAATTATATGCTTTTTTTTTAAGTACATATACCAGGCAGAAACCTGGCAAAAGAAAAATACTTTTGTAAAAATCTCAGAAAAGAATAAATTATCAACTTAGGAAATTTCTTTATGGTGCTACAAAGAATTTTTTCTTGTATTGAGTTACTCTTCCTGACCTACCAGTTAGAAAAAAATCAAAACCTCAAAACACATTTTAAAAACAAACAGGATCCTTTAACTTTCCAAAGCAAAGACTGGTGTAAATATATGTTGCATTTGGAGGAATATTTTTAAGTAACAAGTCTGTACTTGAAAATAAAAGAGAAAGTAACTGTCCATAAACAGCTTTTTTGTTTTCTACAATTCAGAATTTTAAAAGATAATTCACAAATCAGCCCCCCACAAAGCAACTGTAATACATATGGTTTGCTGGCAGAATTTATTTTAAGCATCTCCAGGCAATATGAATGTGCACACATGCGTGTACGCAGGCGCACACGTGCACACATGCATACATACACACACACACACACTCTAAAATTTTTGAATCAATAAGTCATTTGGAAGAATCTCCAGAAGTGTGCCGAGGCATGTTTTTGGTGTTTTGCCAAATTATGTGCTTCTGTTTGTGGCTTTCAAATATGGATTAGACAGACGCACAAGCACGTACTATTTGGCAAGTAGCGACAATGGTCTAGTCTGAATTTGGTAATTTTAGCTTTTCATTAGCCCTCTTAGGTGAAAGAAAGAATTAACAACAACTTGTTTGAGCTCTATCTTTATATCCCTTTGTCATCCATTCTTGTTCACTTGCCATAGATTGGAAGCCAGAGGAATTTCAGATGTCCTCTGAAGAAAGACCTAAAGCAAGGGCTTCAAACAAGGGGTTCAAATGTCAAGTATATTTAAACTGGAACCTGAACTTTTGTTCATTGTTATTCTAAGGCTCTAACTCTGCTTTTTCCAAGTTCCCCATTGTACTTGAACATGCAGTGTGCCTTTTTTTTTTTCTGACAAAAAAATAAAGATAGGAATTACCTAAAGAGGTAAAAGGTCACTTCAGATTTCTGTGCTTCTTACGTCTTGAAACTATCAGACACAGTAGACTTGTATGTGACAAAGTGCTCACAAAGATGAGTCTGTCCACTGTGACTGTTTCTGGGAGAAAACTATGCCCTTGCTGCCTTGCTTCATACCACAGTCACTCCAAACTTCAGAGGTCAGTTTTTGAGACCATGAACTCTGGTGCTAAATTGAGAAACAATTCCAAAGCCAAGCTAATCCCAAATTCTGTCCCAGCCATTCTGATGGCCTGTATATCTTTCTAATTAGGACCAATAAAGTAATCATGATCACTGCTAGCCTTTCTCCAGATCGCCTTCAAGAGTACCAAGGGGGAATTCAGCCGACTGGTAGTATCTGACATTTCTTCGGTTTGCAGGTCAGAATAATCCTGATGTCCAGTAGAAAAGTTCACAGGAACCAAGAGGTAAAAAGGATTAAATGCTGACAGAGTGGTCCATTGTTAATGGAGTCCCCTGTGTGAAACTACAGAAAGACTAGTTTATACAGCTGCTGCTATTTGTCATAACATTGCTAACAAGATACATATGTTCAATCGAAGTCTTATTTTGGATCTCCAAAATTCGACAGTCCAATGGTCTGAAACATATGTGGAAATCAACAAACACCACTATAGAAAAGGAGGACCAATGTATCCCCTCTGGTTGTCTCAATGGCCAAGAGAAGAAAAGATGTGAGGTTCGGAGTGAGCATAACCTAGAACATGAGCAAAACAGGAAAAACAAAGGTGGGCTAGGGGTTGGGGCAGGACCCTGATAGCAGCATTACTAACGTGTCATGTCTGGACTAGGTAGTATGGAATTCAGACCTTTCACCCCAGCGTGATTCATAAGTGGTGACTTTCTTTAGAGGAAATAAAAAACTAGGACTGAGCAAAACTATTTCTAGTTAAAGCATGAGGTGAACAATGTCATCTGTCCCTTGTATCTTCTAGCGATAGAACTCTTGTCTGCTTAAAACTGTAGGCACATGGAGAAAAAATATATATTAATCAACTTCAGGAGATTTTCAGTAAAACATCTAAGATAATCTAAAAATCCAAAACCAGTTCAATATAAAAATGTTATCACTACTATGTGTTGAGCAAGGTGTTAAGAATAAGTAAGATTTCGTGTCCTTAAGAATTTTTCATTTGAGTGCAGAGGAGAGAGAAAAGGAATTCTAAACATTTCTATATATTCACACATACACACGTGTGTGTGGGGAGGGGAAGAGCAATCAACAGTTTACAAAGCTCTTTCACAAACACTGTTGAAATTAATCCTCTGGAATGTTAATACTAGCACCATTTTACAGATGGTGAAACTGAAGCTTTAAGTCTGATAATGAAACCAAAAACGGAAGCCAGGTCTTCCCATCATGGCCCTTACTTCTTCCACGATAACATAAGAAAGTCATATCTCCTGATCACCATGATGAACAAAGCATATCATGCCTAAAACCATGAATCCTATTTTCAATATTAATACATTCTCGAGGTTGTATCAACTTTTCCATTTCCTTTCTCACAACCATTTTACCAAAGACTCAACTGCTAAGATTAGGAGTTTATTGAAAACCCAAGTAAAGGGAAGTTAAGGCTAACAGTGATCAGATTGTCTCCAGAGAGAAGGCAGGTCCAAGGGCTTCAAGGACACCAAGGAAAGAGAAGTTTTTGAAGCAGCAGGGATTGAAATAACCTACTTTGGTGAACAAAATATAAATGTAGTTTGATGTAAGTTGCTCATCTACAACTCAATGCACCTAAGAAATTTTCTTAGATGAATATTTATGGGCCACACATGTACTGCAGGGTGAATTTGCTCCTTCTACACGCTCCTTTCATATTCTTCCTCTCCACTTCATTATCCTATTATGAGCTGGCTGAAGAGCCATCTTGAACCTCAATGGAAGTACAATTACCATAAAGCTCCTAACTGTAAACAATGGTCTTATAAAAATAATCTAAACCCAAGAGGTGAGAATGGAGTTCAGATTCCTTTTGTATATTCCTCATCTAAAACAATCCTTCCTCCCCCACATCTTTTGTGCATTTGACTAAAGCACCAAAATACACTTTCAACATAAGTAGCAGGATTGCTTTGCTGGCAGCTGAAGTGCCCATTCCAACCCTATTAACTTGATCTAAGATGGTGCTTCAAAACAACACACTTTGGAAATGACAGGTAGAACCCAATATTTTATTTCCCAGGAAGAGAAAATTAATCTGAGTCCTGTATACCTAAGTTCAGTTCAAAGTCGGCTCAAGAGGTTATTCCTATCCTCGATGAGCTTCACTAAGCCAGTTAAAGAGCTGGCCTGAAATAATAGTTTAACAAAACTGCCTATGTCCAAATTCTCATTCCATCACTTACTAATTATGTGACCTCGGGCAGATTATTGAACCTTTCAGTTCCTCGGTTTCCCCACATGTAAAAAGGAGAGAATAACAGAGCTTGCCTCACAGGGTTGATGTAAAGAAAAGCTCAGTATGTAGCTATGGGCATACACACGCGCACGCATGTGTTTAGCAGCCTGCCAATACTCACCCACCTCCTTCAAGCTTTCTCAGATGCCACTGCCTCTGTCAAACCCACTCTAACTTTAATACTTCAATCTTCCCTATTCTTGCACCCCCACTTTATTTCTTTAAAACTAGATGCAAGACAGGATTTCCCACAAGATCAATGCTCCTGGGCTCAGATCTCATTTTATGACACGCCTTCAAGGAATGAGGCACCTCACTGGCTAGTCTCCTCCCATAGCAACCAGTTCACAAAGACTGCCATTCCCACACCAGGCCCTGTTAGCAAAGGTGGGACCCAGAATCCAGCTCAGGGTAGGCGCAGCAGAGGTGTCCGTGTTTCCTTGGAGGATGCAACGCCTTTGTGAACAACGGAACAATCTCTTCAATAAATAGCAAAACAAAAAGAAAATGTCTCCTGAGGTGCAGCAGACAGTTGGTAGGGTTACAGACCCAACAGATAACAGTGGTTTCCTCAGAGGAGGAGCAGAAATTGGCTAGGAGGAATTTTAGCATAATTTAGCTTTGCAAGGAGAAACTACTTAAGCATAACTTGTATAACTAAAAAATAATACCTAAAAAGCCTGGATCTCAGGCACAGTCGGGTGGTTCAGTCTGTTGAGCATCAGACGCTTGGGTTTTGGCTCAGGTTGTGATCTCAGAGTCGGGATATGGAGCTCCATGTCGAGCTCTGCATTGAGGATGGAGCATATTTAGGATTCTCTCTCTCTCCCTCTCCCTCTTTCTCTCTCCCTGCTCGAGCTCATGCTCTCTCTCGCTCTCTCTCTCAAATAAATAAATAAATAAATAAATAAATAAATAAATAAATAAAATCTTTGGAAGCCTGGATCTCAAAAATATAGTATTATCAAAGTCATACTCTGAAATTTATGACATAGAAAGAAGTCTGGTATTTCTCAGGAAACATTCTAATATTCTAATAAAATTGAGTTGCAGCATATACAGAGAAAATACAGAGAGCAATCAAATTCGATATGAAGTCCCTGTCTTTATTCACAAACTTTTTAAGATATGTTTGTAAGTATTCATTCATTCATTCATTCATTCTAACTATTCCGCTACGCACCTGACCTGTTTTCTCTATCCAATACCAAAATACAAGCACACAAACCCAAAACTGTAATCGTCAGGTCAAATACAATAAATATAAGCCAATTACTAAAGGAAAAGCAAGTATGTTATTGTCCCACAAGCATACTAACATGAACTTAAAGCAAAAAGGAAACAAAAAATTTTAAGAGTGCCGGAGAGTTATTTACATTTGAACAGAATTGTCTGCCATACTAATTCCGATGTTCATTTCAGTCACATAAGACCCATATGAACTAAACACACACAGGTAAAAGAACAATTGTCTACATAACTCAGTCCTGGTTCCACAGTTAAATAACAAATATTCTTCTTGTGTATGGTAGCTCCCTTTCCGTTACCTCTTTCAAACAATGGGTTCAAATCAATACTATTTCAAAAGTAAAGATTCTCTTTTCTATTTTATATCATTGAGATCATTAAAAACATAAGGCTTTCTTATATTTTTCTGGAGATTTATTACACTGCAATATTTCCTATGCAAAACCAATTATGGTGATTCACAAACTGTACTGCTTTTCTTTGCCATTACACATAAAGTGAGCCCAAACGAGAGATTACATATATTTTCCTAGAGAAATCATTTTCACCTCTCAAACAATCACGAGAACAGCAACAAAAACAAAACAAAACAACAACAAGTCTGGCTGCTAACTTGAACCATGCCAATGAACATTCAAAAGATTAATCAAAGGCTTGACAGTTGTTAACAGTTCAACATGGTTCCCATAATTATCCAATTAAACATATAATGCAAATAGTAGAAGTCTTATGGGTTCCATAGAGCATGAATATCAGGCCGCTTCAGAAAACTATTAACTGTAATGTACTGTCTGCTGAGTCAGAAGAAAAGTGAAAGGAGAACCAGTACATTTATAGAGGGAGGCAAACAGAAGAAAAATAGAGTGGAGAGACACGTAACTCAACCACTCTTTATGTGGTCATATAAACACAACAGACAGTGGTAAAATCCAGAAAACAAAATTAAAGTAACAATTATTGTAAAACCAAAAGAATGCAAAGCAATGACTTTACCCTATAATTCCTACTGGCTGCACTATACCCACGGCATACTTCAACCACACTTGTCTAGCTCACTGCTAAGTTAGAAACATGGATGTAATTATAGTTGTTGGCTTTTGACTCTGTCTATAAACCATGCAGAGATAAACTGCTATTAGTGAACATACCAACTCCATATAATTGTGTTTTGACATTATAGGTAAAAACAGTGAGAAGGAAAACTAACCACAGCAATTATAAACAGCATGCTCAAGGGCACGTCAGGTCACTTATGACCTTGACTAAACTGTTGTAATCCCTAAGCTGTGTTTCACACGTTCAGATGTACATGCGTGCATGCAGGCAAACACTCCACACCTGTCTTTTTAGGGAAATGAATTTAGTAAACACAAAAACTACCAAATGACATGTACATAAATACTCAAAGGGATATAAAATACATGCTGTATGGGTCAGATATCTGTACTTATAAAAAAAATCTCATTATATTTTAAAAAGCCCAATGCAAATTTTAGAAGAAACGTTTTGTAGTAAGTGTTCATTCTAAAAATATTCTATTTTGCAGCTGTATCTACTCAGGGGAAAAGAAGAATTGAGGAGATTGGATTCAGTATTAAAACTTCTGCTACTGTACACATTGGGTTTAGATTACATTATTTGGGGGTAAAGCTGAGATACTTAAACCATCTACTTACACTGATAACATTTCTGCAATAATTATCCAACTATTTATCTCATTTCATTGGCTGCAGACAGACCTATTACATCCATTCCTTTTCTTTTTATAATTGCCAATCTTCTCCTTCCCCACCAAAGTGGTTCCAAAAGGCATCAAGAGGACATCAAGAGTAAATATCATTTAAGCATGCTACTCTGAAATAAAATTCAGTATTGTCCTCATTGACTTTTCTCTAAAATACAAAATTATTTGTACCACCAGCAACAATATAAATGTGAAAATCACAATAATGTTTTACTATACATGGTGGCCCACTCTGCAGAGGTCCAACCCATAAGTGATGTGGTTTCTTATGAGATTATTCATAGAAACATGATCTTTAGAACGTGCTAATGTCCGTAAAATAATCTCATTTATTTGCATATTTCTTAAAAGTGTGCACAGCTTTTCTCATGTGCTTTTTTTTGGTCTTCTTGATACCCTGATCAAGTAGGCAAGAGTATTTGCTCTCTTAATAGATCAGAAAACAAGTTCCTGAAGGTGGGTTGATTTGCCCAAAACCACAGGACTAATGGAGCCAAGCAGCCAGGGGAGGTCCTCGTGTGGGGCTCCATAATCTGAATACTCAGGTTCAAACCGCTGTTCCTGCTCTTACCCACCACTGTGCAAACCTAGGACATGAATGAACCTCTCTCTGCCTGAGTATTTTGGTTTCCAATGAGAAGACGATGATGATGACAGTGATGGCGTCCACGTGACGTACTTGTGAGAGTTCAATATGACGTGCTATCCAAGGCACTTATTGCAGTGCCTTGGCATACCGTAAGTGCTTAATAAATAAGAGCTGTTATTATTGTAACTGCCACCTTAGAGCTGGGTAAGATAATTCTGACGTGGTTAAAAGATTAAATAAACCACCACATAAATATCAAACCCAGAGATTAAAGTCTGGCACAGGCTCTAAAAGAAACCTAATTGACATAACTAAATATCACTGCAATTCTTAATTAGGGGGTCTTGGAGAATGAGCCACATTGACTCTTCTTAAAGATTTTCTAATAAAATGCTCATTGATTTATGTCATCCAGCCACTCACTAGGCACAGGTTTAAGACATTTAGATTAATCTGAGAAAAAAAAAAACTATACAAATTAAAACTGTGGTAAAATGGCAACAGTGCACTAGTGTCTGTACCCACTTTATCTTGGGGATCAAAGTTCCCCTGTTGAAACTGCCACATTCCAGCCTGGACAGAATAGTTTCTGTGTAACTAACTGGCAAGTCTAGCATCTTGACTGAGAGTTCACAGTTAAGGGCTTTAACATAATGTCTTTGAGGACAATGAACTCCTCATTCAGGGCAAGAGTGATCCCAATAGTTCAGGGCTGCACAAGCTTAAGTCGATTCAGCCCGGGGCCTTTACTACTCTTTTTATAAGGCATCTCTAAAGGGAAACAGAAGGAATAAGAAGACAAAAGTATCTATATTCGTGTTTGGAGGGGGCAAATACATAGTCAGTATGTTTATTTTTTTAAGATTTTCCTTGTTTATTTGAGAGAGAAACAGAGAGAGCACAAGCAGAGGGAAGGGCAGAGGAGAAGGGAGAAGCAGACTCCCTACTAAACAGGGAGCCCAACAGTGGGGCTCGATCCCAGGACCCTGAGATCATCACCTGAACCAAAGGCAGTTGCTTAACTGACTGAGCTACCCTGGCGCCCTAAAGTCAATATGCATAAATGTTTTGTGCCAGCACCTAGGAACACCAAAGGAAGTTGTGTCCCTTGTTGCTCACTGAGGGTCAGAAGAGTGGGGCCTGTGGAACAAACCAATGCATATCCAGGCTAGTAGAAAGAAGAAATACTTACAATGGACAGAAAAAAGAAACCATATAGTTACTTCCTCCTCTAGGCAGGACCACACTGAGACTTGGTGACAGTTCTTTAACTCTGCTTCAGCATACATTTATGACAGAATGCAAGTTACATCCCTTGAAAATAAAAAAAGTACCCTTAAAAAAGACATTATTTTATTTGAAGATGATTGAAGAACAAGCTTTTAAATAGATACAGTGAAGTTGGGGATATGAGATGGGAAAGGGCCAATCCCGGGTTCAAACCTTAGCTCTGTCACTTACCAGCCATCTGACTCAAGATTTCTTCAACACAATTAACCTCAATTTCTTTACCTACCAAATGCTGATAATAAATCCTACTTCTTTGGGTATCTATAATGATTACATTAAATAATTCAGGTGGCACATAGGACATTCTCAACATGCTACAGTTATTTTTTATTAGTACTACTCTGACTACCAATTATTATTGCTAAAATAATAAAGCAGTAATAATGAGAGGGATCTCTGTCTTTCTGAAGACAAAGGGGAGTTATTGCTGGATCTCTCCATCATACCTTTCTCCCTAACATTCTTGTCTTAATTAAGAAGGAAATCAATCCACTGAACCAAAAAAGTGAATGAAACATGACAGGGATGAAGGAGTCTCTGTCCTGTACACCGTAGAATGATTTACAAATCTCAGAACCTCTGGTCTAAATAATCCACAAAGCAAGCATCCAAAATTCAAATAGAGTCCTGAGTCTGAAAAAAATCAAAAAGAAATTATTATGGAAATCAAAATATATGTCCTTTGTTTATGTCATCACAGATAGATCTCAGAGTACATTTACTTAGGTGTAAGCAGGTATCAATAAATCTCAGAAAAAATAGCCTACCTTTTCTAAAAAATAAGAAAAACAGAAGAAAAATATTCCAAGACCTCTAAGAAAAACCATTAATTTAGCACGAATAGGGAATAGGGAGGGGTTTATCATAGATCAATCATAAGGACCATGATGCCTATTCTTGAAGATTTGGATTACTATGTATGGCTCTTGACTTGCTAATCCTCTCTTTAATACTGTTTTATTTTCCCTACGTTTCCTTTGTAATCTACACAATAAACACATCCAATTTCAGGATCTCATACAAAAGCACAATAGAATAGGGGAAACAACAAATGAGAAAGACTGCTTAGTTTCAGACAAACGATTAGCTTGGAAACCACTATAACTTTACTTTGTATATCAGAATTAATAAATCAAAATTTGAAAGAAACAACTTACAAGTCCAAGATAACAAATGATCATTTCAAGCTTTTTTAAAATGTGTGAATAAGTTAAAACGAGCTTATCTTTATAGAATGCAGACATTATCCTCACTATGTAATATTTTCTGTTATTTCTTCTACCATACTATGGATAGAGTCACTTCACTAACTAGAAGTTAGGGTTAAGAAAGAGCTCCAGGGGCAAACTACAAGAGTTCAAAGTTGGGCTCTGTCACCTACCTCACTCGAATGCAGAGTTTTCACTTGTCAAAGGACAGTAAGGTAGATACTTCATATGGTTATTGAGGATTAAACAAGTCACAAAGATAAAACTCTCAAAGCAATCCTGATACATAGTAAGTGCTCACTGAATGTCAGCTGGATAACTATGTATTAAAAAATACTGTGGAAAATCACCACAGCCTAGAAAATCCTACCTATCTTTACTTAAATTCTGGATTGAGCACCTTACAAGGCATTATCGATTGTCACCATACAAGGCCTTTTCCAAGTCTTTAACTCATTTAGCCCTACAAAAAAACCTCTTAGGGTTGTTACTATCTTCATTTTCAACATTAAGAAATAGAGCCATGGAGACCTTAAATCTTAAAACACTTGCTGAAAGTCATACGGCTAAAAATGATTAAAAAAAAACTGGGTTTCAGACTTTAGTACTCCTGATTCCAACTTGATAACATTGTTTTCATGGCTCCTTCCAGCAAGTTCCAACTCTGCATTCCTAGTTCACTTCCTCTGGTGATAGTCACCCCTCAGACTGACATGTTAGTTGCAAAACCAGCAACCGATCTGCTGACGTCTGAGGACTTGGAGAAATTATTAGGTTATGTACCCCCAATGCCACATTCTCTTCTTGTTTGTTCCATCTATTGTAATCATCATCACAAAGTCCAACGTGTACTCACTACTCCCTCAAGCTTCACTAGAGTTCTTCACTTACTCACTTCTGAACAGCATGGTGCTAATGCTGCTCAGAGGTAGAGCAATGGCTTCAGTTAGGAGCTAGGCCAGAGTTCAGAAAGGCACCCTGACACATTTCCAGTTCCCTGCAAGAAAAGCTATAAGCTACAAGATGTCATAGAGCATACGCGGTATTACCATATGTACCCTACAAAAATATTTCTTGTCACACAGATGAATAAATTACATTTGTTCATCAGAATAACCCATTCTCATGATCTATTTCCTTAGAAACTGTCACGTTTTCAGAAGTCATTCCCTCAGAAGGTTTTGTATCCTCACTGCCATTACTCTCTACACAAAGTAGTTATTAAGCATCTAATGGCAGTGCTTTCCAGTGAAGAAAAAAAGAAACATAAACATCAGATCCTTTTTAAATGGTCTTTCCCTACCGTAATGTCAGCAAAATTCCTGTCTTCTCTATATTGTAATTCCAGTAACTGGCACACAGTGCCTGAAATATTGTAAGAATTCAGCGAATACCTGTCTAATGACTAAACAACCTATGTGTAGGGCAGCCCAGGTAGCTCATCGATTTAGTGCCGCCTTCAGCCCAGGGCATGATCCTGGAGACCTGGGACCGAGTCCTACATTGGGCTCCCTTCATGGAGCCTGTTTCTCCCTCTGCCTGTGTCTCTGCCTCTCTCTCTCTCTTTCTCTCTCTCTCTCTCTCTCTCTGTCTCTCATGAAAAAATAAATAAAATCTTTTAAAAAAATTTTTTAAATAAATCTATGTGTAGATAAAATGGCTCTGAAATGCCATCATGAAATGGCACACAGAAACAGATCTCTTTGAGCACTGGGTGTTATTCTGTATGTTGGTTACCAATAAAAAAATTGAACACCAATAAAAAATTAATTTATTAAAAAATAAATAAATAAATATCTCCAGAAAATTGAACACCAATAAAAAATTAATTTATTAATAAATAAATAAATAAATAAATATCTCCAGAAAAAAAAAAAGAAACAGATCTCTTTTTACATTTCATTGATCATAATCTTGCTACCTCTGCACATCAGAATCAACATTCCACTAAACAATCAACACTGTATATACCCTTATGGAGAATAAAGAGAAGTATGAAAAAAAGAGAAGACCTGATCACTGCCCTCTAAGAACTTACATTCACTTTGTATTTGTCTGAGGAGACGAGGGAAACATAGAGAAACAGAATCTCACACATTGGATTCAATTCTATCTTTAAGAGTTAAGCCTGATAACCTTTAAAATTTTAAAGCTACTTTAAAAGAGCTAAATATAGCAATAGTCAAAGAATTACGAGAGTTTTCCTTTTATATTTTTTTCTCTTATTATCTATGAGGAAACACTATACTCTGTTACAGATATCGTTTACAGAGACAAAAAACATATTGGGAAAATTCAACATATAAAGCCAGGGGTTATTTTATTGTTGGGTAGGTCGCTATTATCAATCCATTGCTTTTAGTAACAAAAGTATAAATTTGCATCAGAACAGGTACTTTAGCTCAACAATAAAACACATCTTATTCCACTGAACCAATTCTTTTTTCTTTCTACTAAGTTGGGGAGCTACTCTTTATTTTAAAAATAAATAATAATAATAATAATAATAGTGATGTAAACTGGACACAAAATTTAATTCAGTGAACTTCAGAATATTTTTTTTCAGAATAATTTTTAAATAAAACATTTTTTGGAGAATATTCTGCTTTCCAGATTTTTTTACCTGCCTATAGAATTACCTTCTCAATTCTAAAATACCTAAAATGAATCATTAGATATATGCCATATATTCTCATTTTCCAATCAAGATTATAATTAAAAACAATAAAAAACACAAGACTTAATTTAAAAAGCTATTATATAAAACATTTTTAAACAATGTATATAAAATTACATTGAAATCTAAGAGCTTGGCCATACATAAAAATAATTTAGATATTAGAATTCAATTCACTAGCCACGCTAAAATAAAAAAAGAGAGATGAAGCAATCAAAGCCATTTAGTATTGAGTATCTCAGCAACTTGGTTAAAGCTCTCTATCTGAATTTTCTTCTACTAATAAACTTTTTAAACAAAATGCCAAATTTGTTGCCCAAAACCCCACAAAATATACCCATCTCAGCACAGTATCTATCATTGCCAAACAAATCATTTTTATAAGAGGTAGGTCCTTGGTTATCTGTTTCATTATTTTATTTTTGTTACATAACCCCTGAGAAAACCCTGCTGAAGAATCACCTCCTCTCTGTGACCTTTCCTTTACACTCCCACAGGGTCTCCTCCCAGAGAGCTCAGCAAATCTATCTATATATAGTAGTTGGTTAGACCATTAGTTAGTTACATGCTTATTCCAATATCTGGCATTTTTCTTTCTCATAAACACTGCATGTGATCATTATCCTTTCTTTTCTACTTGTAAATTATTTGGGAGAGGACATCTATATTTTCACTATTTTTTTTTCTAATCCCTTAAGAAACTGAAGGTGCTCAGCACAGAGCTCCTACTCAATAAACACATTTTTCAACCATTTTCCCCTTTTTGTTCTACCAAGCATTTTGTACTTTCTTTGAAAGACAAATTTTGGGACTCCTGGGTAGCTCAGTGGTTGGGCGTCTGCCTTCTTCTGCCCAGGGCATGATCCACAGTCCCGGGATCGAGTCCCACATCAGGCTCCTTGCACGGAGCCTGCTTCTCCCTCTGCCTCTGTCTGTGCCTCTTTCTCTCTGTGTTTCTCATGAATAAATAAATAAAATCTTAAAAAAAAAAGAAAGGCAAATTTTAATAAATTCATATATGTCTACTTCCCTGACTGTATGATATATATAGAATATTAATCACATATCAAAATAAAAAGAAATAATATACCATATATAAATACCATATATTTTCCAAAGTGTATATACACACACTTTGGAAAAAGTTAATGAATGATAAAATGAATAAAATTTTTTCAGTACTTAACATATATTATCAATGAAATGATTTTTTAAAATTATGTAACATTTTTAATGAGTAAGAAAAAATTATTCTTCAGAGAAAAATCTTACAAAAAATACAGAGATACTTCTTTCTAAACTTTTTGCGGGACAATAATTCAGTGTTAATGGAGACATAAAGGAGAAAAATTATATACCACCATTCAAGCCCATGAAAAGGTTTGGGATTTTAAAGTGTCGGTTTCCTGCGTAAATACTATTTTGCCTCAAGCGTTCCCTGCTAGGCAACAGTTATGGGTATGTTCCCTTTTGTTTCTGATAATGTATATGTCTGGGATTTCCTTATAACCCAAATGAAAGGCCTTATGAATAACAGGCAATAGTAAAGTATACTAGATTCTAAGAAGACACTTATACAGGAATCCAGAGTGTCTGTATGCTCCTAGGAGATGCTGTTTCCTTATGTCACCTGCAAATACTGAAATGAGCATCATGACATGCTACAGTTCAACACTGTTCACTTCTTTAGGGGTCAATTCACTGAGCAAGTACATTTTAATTTTGCCACATTAGTATTTTTTTCTTCCCACTTTTGCCATAGTATCATCCCTAACTGACCGCTCTGCTCCACGGAGGGAGATCAAGTCTTCCTGAATCCTCACCAGAGGTGGTGAACATTCACTCACTGAACAATAAGTACTCAGGACCTACTCTGTGGTGGCCCCACACCAGCTTCTGGGGAAATCACAGCAATTGACTTCAAGCATCTTACTGAGGAGCCACATAATGACAGGCACAGTGCTTAGCACCTCACAAGCACCTTTCTGGGTCACCCTCACAACTGCCAAGTAAAGTAGGTGCCCACTCAGGAGCTCAGGAAGCCCCGAATCTTAGAAAACAGAACTCATCTGCCCAATCACATAGTGACTAGTAGTAAGACAAACATTTAAACCTGCAGCTTGGTTCCAGAACATGCTGTATTGCTAATATGGACACTACGTTTCCTACGTTATTATTGTACTCATTCTTGGCATTTAAAGGATACACAAGGTGGGGAAGACAGAACTTCTAAGGGGGCCAATGGGCCAACTGCCAGTGGAGATACAAAAAGAAACAAAACGAGTCTCAGTAAAAAGTAGATTTTCCCAGTGTGAGGAATTTCCTTCAAATTATTTCAGTAACACTTACCTGATTTGCCCATAACATTCTATATTCATTTTAAGTAATCCATATTTATTTATTTAACAAATAAAGATTATCTATTTCATTGCGTGCTCCCAAAACATTTCCATTGATTCTGGTGTCATGCTCTTGTACAACAGCCATCTCTTATTTATCTATTTTTCCACCTATAATTGTGCCTTTTAAACATGCTTTCAGCTGGGGATCCCTGGGTGGCTCAACAGTTTAGCACCTGCTTTCAGCCCGGGGCGTGATCCTGGAGTCCCGGGATCAAGTCCCACATCGGGCTCCCTGCATGGAGCCTGCTTCTTCCTCTGCCTGTGTCTCTGCTTCTTTGTCTCTCATGAATAAATAAATAAAATCTAAAAAAAAATAAAAAATAAAAAAATAGACATGCTTTCAAGCTTTCTCTATAAAATATCAAACTAGAAGCTAGCTACTGGAAGTAACTGATATTAAACTTTTTCTAATACTACTAATGTCTCTGCTTCAATTTATTAATTCTGCTATATTCAGGGATAACTAAGCACATTACAGGACACTCATAAAACAATTTAATTTGCAGATAAATCTTTTATGTTATAAAAAATTCTTACCTTAGCAAAAAGATTCACTGAAAGTTTCCTTTTAAAATTGAATTCCCTTGTGAATTTAATGTGTTTTGGTTTCTAAAAATTAAACTAAGAAAAAATCCTTAGAAACATCTCTTCAATAAAAGAAGGTATTTGGATGTTTGTTTTAAACTTGAAAAAAAGCACAATTTTTTCAGCTACGATGAGAGACATATACCACACAAAGGAAAATGGAAGTATAGCAATTATCAAGATAATCTGAAAATTGTAGACATCCAGGAAGCAGAGCTTAAACCAATTCATTGCCAGTTCCCACTTTTTCTTCCAATATCTAACTTCCAAAAATCAGTTTTTCTTAGAAGCAATCTCAAACATGACCTATAATATGACTGGAAATCTGGCAATACATTTTTAATGGATCCTCTCTGTTTTCCAACAAGTATCCAATCCTTATTAGCTGACCATAGCTTAAGAAATATTTTCTATGCACTGAAAAAAAGAAAGGCAGTCATACTCATGAGGACCATGGCTGCAGAATGACATCATTAAAATATATCCTATGAAAAGATATGAAATAAAAAAATGGGACTCTTAAATCAACTGATTTCAGTAAGTTACAAATGATAATACTAAGACTTGTAATCATGATTTCCCTCTATGTTCCTTTCAAAAAAAAAAAAAAAACTCTGCTGCTATGTTCACAAAATAATACTTTTCACTATTTATGCTTATTTATGTCCTTATAGCAGTAAAACTAACACAAACAACCAAAGTGGCTTTCGGCCTCTCTTAGACTCAGTACCCACAGCCGTAAAGTGAGGAGGTCTCTAGAGATTCCCACAGCTCTAAACTTCTGTGAGTTAAAGACCTCTTTCTTTAAAAAAAAAAAAAAAAAAAAAAAAGCAAGCTTTTTATCTAGATTAAACCAAATGATCTGACTACTGGACTTTGAATTGAGCAACATGAAAGTGTTACTCAATTGGCAAGTTACACATTTTCAACTTCTTTTTAATAAATAAAATGTATTAAAACCCCAAATTTAACAAGAGTATGCTAAACTTTACTAAATATTGCTTAACATGGAGGGGATATCCCTCTGCCAAGGTAACCAGAAGCCAAATTCCTAAGATGCCAGAGCTAAGAGGGATAGTAGGAGTCCTATAACCAATACTCTCTCATGACAGAGAGAGAAACAGAGTCCCTGAGAGGCCCAAAATCTCCATGGTACTTGCAAGTAGTAGGGCTACCATTTGTCTTCTCTTCCTCTTCAGCACGCTGCTTCAGTCACTAAGTGGCATATAATGTAACTATACATCAGTAAACAAAAAAAATAGAAGGAAGTAATTCCATTACCAGGTCACTAAATAATTTAGAGCCTAATTTTTCTTTTTTTCATTTTTTAATGCAAAGACATTATGTTCAGAAACTTACAGTTCAAAGTACATTAAGTAAAACCATGTCCATATGCAGATATGTCTTCTCCCATATGCATCTTAAGAAAATAGCAAACAACAAAAAAAAATAACTTATCATCAGCCCCTAGAAAACAAAAACTGAAATTAAAAGAAAGAATGGAGTAAATCTAAATTGTATATTTTCATTCCTTCTAAAAGGATTAAATAACAGAATTCTAAATGGTTTGTTTGTACTTTCCATGCAATATGTAGATTAACCATGAAATTCTGTTTGGGACACTTTGACATCTGTTTTCAGTGCATTACAATGAAATCTGGGGACTTGATACATACATTTGCTGTAATAAAACTGTCACTAATCAGTGTTTTCCAAAATATTGCCCATAACTATTACTATTCAGTAGTCTCATTTGCATGATCTAATATTGTTGCTACATCATGTTTTTCCCTGACAATGTGTTCCCTGGTCCCAGGCACATGGTCTAAAATGGTTGCAAACCACTCGATACATTCAGTACTTCCATAGTTTCTCTGTACAGACGCACACAATTTGTCCTAGAAGTGAACTAACCCTTCATCCTTCACTAAATATTTCCCCTGGAACTGGTACACCCAAGGCTGAATTCACATCCTTGGTGTGACAAACTCAACAATAAAATAGCCTACACTGAGGAGGAAATTATGCCTCGTGGGGCTTCTACAACAGAAGATGTAACATAACTCTATCTCAGAAGTCCCTTCAATGAATCTGTAATAATGCTGTGTGAAAGCAGAGTCTGCTGTTAACTTAAACCATTTCTACAAAACACAGAATAAGACTGGACCAGACTTTAAAATTGAGTCCATTTCATTTTCTTTGGGATCAGTAAGTAGCCATATCAATGCAAGTACCAAGAAAAAAACGGCTCACAAGGTGTTAAACTCAACCTCCTGGATAGTGGATCGAAATGCTCCCATTTCATACTGCATATACCTCGTGTGTCATGTACAAAACTGGGATCTCAAGCGGAAAGTGATTCTGAAAGCCCACACATTGTATTCACCAAAACACAAAAACTTACCAAAAACAATTTGTCTACCTATCCTGATTGTAAATGAATTCCATATTTTATCAGTACTTGGAATCAAACCCTATTATAATTTCATTTTGTCCTCCCATGAACTCATCTTAAACCCGAAATATGTTTCTCTATACACATGTTTTATATTATAAAATGTTGGATACCAAAAGCAGATTAATTTTAGGCCCTAATGCTATGTTTGTTAGTACTAAGAAGTCATTCCAAATGTTCCAAAAGGGATTAATGTAGTATAACAAGTCTATTTAATTATTGTAAGACCAGTGATCCTCATATTACTATAAGCAGCTTTTCCCTTATTTGGAGACTGTAAATAGAACAGATATTGTTACATGATAACCCTAAGTCTTATCCAAAAATTTTAATACTTTACCATCAGAAAATTTGAAGAAATATGTTAGCATCTCCAGGAGGCTATGAAAGGCAACCAGTATTTAAGAAGCACGAACCATACATGCCTTCCTATTTTAGGTCTACACCGACTTTAAATCCTAAGTGCAAACAAAGCTTTTCCAAGGCATTAGAAAGATAAAATACCAAATCCTTCTGCCATCAACAACAAACCATTTTACATACGTTGAAAAATTTTGGATAGAATTTGCTTCATGTACTAAAATATATGTTTTTTTTTTTTTCATGTATCCCACAAACAGAAGAATAGCAAGTAAATACCAGGTATGTTCTCAAAAAGAAAACGCATGACACCGATTATTTAAAATTATGTGCCAGAATCCAAACAAGCTAATCAATGTTCTGATTCTGCTTGCTGCATGTCCCAGTTATCCTTTAACTGATGAACAAACAGTGAGACAGCTTTTCCTACTAACTCTTGGCTAGAACTCCCAGGTATCATCATCATAGAATGCTTCATGTAAGAATTTTCTTTTTTGTGTACAGCACTAATGTGACATGTGAGTTTAGGCACTTCTCTGGTAGAGACTGTGGGTATGGTGAATCTCTCCACCTTCCAAACCCACTCTGCAGAGCGAGGGAGAGGAGCAAGCCTCCGGCCATGGACAACAAGGACCGTGACGAGCTCCCTGCAGATCTGGCCCACAAAAGTGGCTTCAGGACCACAAGGATCCAGCCACCCAGAGCCACTAAAGTCAAACACTGATCCCAAATCTAGCATGAGAAGAAGGGAATGTTTGAACCCCCTCCCAGTTGGCTCAGTGTTGTTCTTAGTAAAAGTGAAATCACTTTAAGTAAGAAATAGGAACTTTTTTCCTCTGGAGATCATTTAATTTTCTTAACACCATAAAAAGGATAAACAGGGAAGACTGACTTAAAGGAGAGGCACTAGATGGTAATAAAGTCAAAACAATTCATGGAACTAATTAAACGTTTTGAGTTTTGACTCAACTTGGGGTCATTTCTGAACAACGCACTGTCAGATTTAGAGTCTAAAAACCAGCAGCATGTTCTTCGACAAGAACAATCCAGTCTAGCCACATATCATCACGTCTGTCCAACCAAATTTAAAACTTAAGTGTAGTTCTCCCAAATGCTGGCAATTTAATTTTTTGGTAAATAAAAGTCTTAGGCTTTTACTGGAATGCAATGAATTACAAGTCTTGCTAGGACACCCTTCATTTGATATCAAAGTTAAGTTATTTATTCAGAGAGCTGCTAATAAAATTATTTTAGTCCTTCCTTTGAAATATTCCTAGTTTGATCAAGAAGTTACTTCTCTGGCAAATCTGACATAAAGGATTGCTAAACTGTACAGTGATCCTAACTTAAGTAGATTTTAAAACCATATACAACTAGCTAACTTCCTCTGCCTACATTCAGAGGTTTTACCAACAAATATCTATTCGCATCACTGTCATCAGAGACTTCAATTTTCTCTTGGGAATGTCTCATCACCTGATATGTAAAAACTAATTAGGACCTCTTCCTTCAACCTCCAATCACTCCTCTCCAACATCAGCCTCGCTCCTCTACATTTATCTTTATGCTATGTTCCTTTATAACGAGTAATAATGGCTATTTATAACATTACTGCTTTTGCTTACATGAATTATTTCATTTAATCCTAAAACAGTCTTGTAAAGTAGACATTTTAATCCCCATTTTACAAAACAGAAAACCAAAACACATGGAGCTGAACTGGCTTGACCAAGGTCACAAAGCTGATAAAGGGTAGAACCAAGAGCAAATCCCTAAATGTCAGATGTGTGCACTTACTTTCTATGTTGGAAAAAATCTAAAACGGCCAGAAGAAGGGAGCTGTGTTCAACTCCAAAAGCAACCCCAAATTCAAAGGCTGGCATAGTATTTTAAATTTCATTATATTTGCTCTCCAATCTATGAAGAAACCGTCCTTAAATAGTTCCTGCAAGATCTAAGCCCTACCTTTCTCTTTTTTCTTTTTTTTCCAACTTCACTTTTCCTCTTCAACTCTCTGGAGCGTACTCCCAAGCACGCACACGCACAGCAACATCCACCAATTACCTATGGTCCAGGAACATAACCTCTTTGAACCCGAGAGATTGTTCTAAATTCTTTCAGTGGAGGAACTGAGGTTGTCTTCAAGAAGAAGTAATAGACATTTCTGAAATTCTCAGGGGCTGGTCGCTGTTTTCCAACCACAGTCCCACTGCATCTGTCCCATTAGCCCTCTAACCACATCCAAACCCCACTCTACGTTGGCTCTACCACTGAGGGAGCCAACGAGTGAGCACAAAGTCAAGAGAGATGCATGTCTTTGAGTCTAGACTGGTTTTTATAGAACAGAGAGAAAGAAACTAAGGCTCTTGAGTAAAATCAGATTCAGTGTATTTCATACTCTCTTTCTTGAACCCCTGGGATGCTGGATTACCAACACAATTAATGCTGAGAGGCATTTAAATTCCTTGATCTTGTGAACATTCCCAGTGGGGGGGGGGGGGGGGATAGTTTAAAAAAACAGCCCCCCCCCACCAAAAAAAAAGAGAAGTAAAGTAAAATACTCTCACCTGCCATTTTTAGATATTCTTTAAAATGGGAATAGAAAAATCTAGTGCTTTTCTCCCAAGGTTCTAGTGCCTGTGCCACATTGTCTCTCATCTGTCAGTGTATCCACACACATGTATAAACAGTATGCGGCATACAAGTAAGGAAATGCACATTCTAACTTAAACTTCCTTTTTTCCACTAATAATTTAAAAATAAAATGTAACAGCTTGGATTTTAAATATTTAATCTGGCAAATATAGGAAAAATCATGAACTACAATGTCATATTTGGCAAAGAAAAATTTGGTAGGATAAAAATATCTGTGTTTTAACATTTTAGAAGGCATTTCCAATATTTTAAAAATAAAACTATTTCACTGCTTCAGAAGAGAACAGAGGTAAAACTCCATTTTTGCATATGGGTCTTCATAAAGAATAGAAAAACAATTTTTGTATTCATTAAAATAAATATTTAATTTCATATGCTGGCAAAAGTCCCCACAGAAATAAAAACTTCAAATCTACTAAAGGTTCGCTACTATATATTGGGACTTAGCTATTTAAGTCACAAAGAATAGGCTTCCTCTAAAACTATAAACTGACGTGTAAGGTGGAATACATAAAGTTACAACATGACTGATTTTTTCTTAAATTTTGTCTTGTCCTACATGGTTAGTACAAGGCTTTTTCCAAAACTGGGCAAAGATTTATAGGGTGAAGTTTAAATGTCAGTTGTTTTAGGACTTACATATTGGTAACCAAAAGCATAACTAAATTTATCGCTTTTACCCTATGTAATGACAATAAAATATTTTTATTGTAACAGCTGAAAATGTTGAAAAGCAATTATTGAGGAAATCATAAATATAAAAAGCTGAAAAGTCGACCTCAGAAGAGTGGGGAAAAGGAAATTGTGATATGCATCATCATAAAACACGGAAACTGAAAATCTAAGCAGAAGGAATTCAAATCCCTCCAAATGCCAGAATACTATCCCCCACCTCTTGTAGCAAGGAGGGCTGCAAATTTGTCCCCATCACTGTCAGCAAACAAAAGAAAGTCACTTCTACAGCCAGACCATGTCAAACAGAAGACATAGCTACTGCAGAGGGACGCCTTGAATCCACTGGGGTGTAAAGTCAGGGCTGGGGCTTTTTGTCAGCTATTACCATAAAAGAATAAGAGGAAACAGTGACATTACTGCACAATAGAAAGGTCAAACAGCTTGCAGCCATTTCGTGACCCAGACAAGTCAAGGTCAAAGGATTCAGGTAGCAACTTAGCCAGGGCATAAGTTACAGCACAAATGAATTGTTTTAACACATCAGCTTTGGTCAATTAAACCTAACAAGGCAAGTTGCATCACGTAGCAGGGTTCCTGACACCAAGGCCAGAAGCTGAGACCGACCTCATAAAACAAGGCTTTTAACATAGCATAGCAAATTTAAGGTAATCCATCCAGAAACTGCAGATGTCAGAATAATAAAATACAAGTTGTCCTAAGCAGGCACATTTTTCACACTTTAGATTTCACTAATAGAGGGGTATAGACTTCATATTGACATACTAGTGTTATTAACATGGGCATAAAGGTAATCCCCTACTCACAAGAGTTACAGAATACACTCCACTTCAAATAACTTTCTTAACATCTGTGCTCATGATTAGATTTTTGTCCTAAGCTCTGCCATTCCCTGTTAACAGTGATGCATTTTTCCATGTATTTTTTTTCAATGGGAGTTTTGAAAAATCAAGTTTTTAAAGGAATCTTCAGCTTCACTCAGTATCAGAATATATATTAGGGTCACTGAATATTAACTGACACTTGTTAAATGCTTCTGTGTCGTTTTGTGGGAGATGTGTGTATTTTAAAATTCAATTGAATACCATTTATTAGGGTCTTCTATTTTGAGAAACAGAGTTAGAGCTAACCAAAAATTTTAAACTACATATACTCAGAATAAAGAATTTTTTCAAGGGCAATTCTTTCTTTCTTTTTTGCACTTGTTTAAACAAATCCCATTTTCAAATGATTTGTGCTTCATCCATAACTTACTACATGCTCTGAACTGCCTCAAAATGGGATTCCGAAAATATACAACCTCCAGGCAACTCTCAGCTAGTAAAATTACTTCATCCATCACCCCATATTTTCAATTATATAGTCCTTATTCAGAGTTCTTTAATTTGTCTGTGATTCATCAATGCTGTCCTGTTTAAACTATCATCATAAAAGAGAGAATGTGTGTTTCTAAGTGTTTTATTATAAACAATATATTTATGCTCAAGAAGAGCTTGCATTCCTATCTCAGAACATTGCTGATGTACATTTTAGGGATTTTTTTTGCGATGTGTGGCCTTCAATTCAGCCTCAAGGTCTTTCCACCTCATTGGTTAATTGCTAGCCATTTCTTCCAATTTTCTGAATAATATAACAACCCAAAGCCCAGCCATTCAAGTCCCATTAGCCTCACATCCTGTACCGTTCAGTCTAATACAAGCTAATCCCACGGACTCACTCCTCACTACACGCACTTCGTTTTCACAAGTTCTCTGCAGTCTGATGATTTATCCTCTATGCCAAATCCTCACAACTGAATTCAGTTAAATTAACCACATCGCGTAATTAGAGTTCAAGGACCCAAGAATGTTCTTTAAAATGAGATGACATACCACGTTGCCACAGAAAAGCGCACATGATTCAGAGGAAGCTCCCCTCTTGCTATGCTTGGCGCTGAGGCACGCTGTTGTAATCACTCCGGCTTCCCATCGCATAACCACTAGTCCTTGAGATTTCTAAAATTATTCCTCCTCCACAAGGATGGAGGGAAAAAAGTTGGAAAACTTTGCTCTGAACATTACGTTGGCTAATCACTGGCTCTGCCACAGCACAGAACAAAAACGCCTCAAGTGTCTCAAGTTCTGCTTTCAACTTCCAACTAGAAAATGCTATTCTTTCCCAGGCTGAAGAGAAATTTCTACCCCAAAAGCGAGTTGCATGGTAAGGGATCCCCCCAGACCGTGCCCCCATCATTTTAGATATTTAATGATCTCCCGTCTCAGAAAGTTTTTCCTATGCTATTTCCACTCTCTGTAACCCTACACTTCCAACAAAGCAATAATTATTCCTTTAATTATAAAGTCAGTTATCATACAAGCCACTGGGATGCCAGAAGTGAAAACTTACTTATCTCAACTTTTAAGAATTCCAGAGAATTCTGACTCAGCCTTGCATTGGGTCGGTCCCTGCCTCGTCAGGTGCTGAAATCCTAACAGGTCAGCAGAGATGTGAAGGGCCAAACAGTGTCGTTACAGGGGTTTTCTTTTTAAGCCCATTGGCCTGGTTTTTCAGTTCAATCAAGCATAATGAACGTATATTAGGAGAAAGGCTTTACTAAGTCCGATATCTTGGATTGTTTCAAGTAGTAATGCCGAATTTGAAAGGAAAAAGTTAAGGGAGGATTAAAACTTGAATTTCCTTTTAGCGATCCCCTCCTAAGTTTAGAAGGAAATTTACGGAAAAACAACTAAGTAAATAAGAGATCCTACCCACTCTCTGTTACCTCCATGCGTGGAAATACTCCCTATGTACCACTTTGGGAAATAGCAACTTTAAAGAACTTAGGCTGTGGCCATAGATGCCCTCCCTAAGTGGCCCTGCCCAGCTCCCAGGCCCATGCTGAGTCTGTCAAAGAGTCACCTTTGGGAAACCCAACCACCATCTCCTGTCTCTGCAGTCCATAGTTCCTCAAAACTTCCATTATTCCTGAATAATGAACAGCATTTTCATTCTTTTACACATGGAGTCACTGTACCCCACAAGAGGCATAGTGCACTAAATTTGCAAATCCAAACCCATCATCTAGGTGAATATTTTTTATTATAAAATGTGGACTGCTGTGTATGGAGAGTGGGGAGGAGGGTAGAAGGTGGAAGGGATGCCTAATGCTGTCAGTAGGATATCTTTCCAACTGTGCTGCCCCAAGAGAGTGGGTCACTATATATATTTTTTTAATGTTTGGAATCATAATTGATGTAACAAACAAGCCTCTCCCTTCTCTCTCTCTCTCTCTCTCTCTCTCATTCTCTCTCTCTCTCATTCCCTCTCTCTCTCCACTTTCCCTTTGAAAAGTGAAATCATATTAACAGCAATGCAAGAGCTTAGTTTGCCATATCAGAACACAGATGCCAAGCTTCCCCAGCTGGCAACTGGGGCCTCTGCGTTTAACTCTTGAATTGTCTGGCAGAGCTATCTTAATGGCAGGGACATCATGGCAGAGAGGGTGAGCTTCTGGCCCCCAGACTCTGTTTTCTTCTTATCAGTGAGAAAATGGCTAAGTATCTTATCTTACAATATATGTTCCCACAAAGGTCTCATTAAGCCTAGGAGCAAGACATGCCAGTAAGAGCTATTCTTTATCTGGTGAATTGTGTGTGAGCCAGAATGCAAACAAATGTGCACTGGAGTTCATGAGTTCAGTCAAGGACAGGATGCTAGATGGGAAAACTTAACAGTGTTCCCCTAAATCAAACGTGCACACAAACTTTATGCTCTCTGAGCCCTTCACAATGCCAGCAGCACACCAGATCACCCTAAAGAGCAGCCTCATTTTAACAAATTACGAAATCTTAGTTTTTCCCCAAAATGGGAAATACCTGCAAATGAAGTGAAATTTATTAAAATGTTAAAATCCGCTGTCAACTTGCAAACAATTATCGACATACGCTTTTCATAAAGAAATAATGGTTACCCAAAAGGATTCTAAAAGTCAGTAACTGAGGGAGGAAAATAATTCTTAGCATTTGCTTCCTCGCTAATGATATGTGACAACCGGGAAGGATTTTATTTCAAAAACAGTAACAACGATTACAGCCTCCCCTGTAAACAAGTCACATTTTTCACAACGTCAAAATGTACTTCAATTATCATAACACTTAACAATAAAACAACGAAAGTTGCCATCCAGCAGTGGATCATGACTTTAAGGGTTCCCCAAGGCTACAGGAAACTCCTCCTTGAGGAGAGCCATGAGCCATGAGAGGTTCCTGGACTCTCTTCAGTATCCGAAACATGTTTAATAGGAGTGCAAAGTACGGGCCAAAAATCAGGCTGACTTAGTTTAAACTCTAATCTGTTCAGTTCAGGACAACAGTTACTATCTCTTGAGATCTTTAAACTTCTTGTGTGTTTTGAGCTTTGTCTTCAAAACCCTTCCCTGCCTCAGAGAAAGCCCAGGCCCCCCTCCACCCCCCACCCCCAACCCGACCCCCACCCCCTGTTCAGACAGGACACAGCCTGGACTCAAGGCCTCCCATAGGCCAGACTTCCTTCTCTGCAGCCCTTTGGGTAGGACTGCTAATCCTTCTTATTAATTAACGAGATAATGGTGGTTAACCGGAAAGCAATATTAATGCTAACTATCTAGGAAACGTCAACCAAAATTATTTTAGCCTTTTGGTTGGTTTTCCTGGTGTGCAGAACGGTGCACTGAGAAGCCGGCAACATTCTGATGCATAAGTGAGGAATTCAGGAACGAAGGATTTGTATCAGACCTGAACACATAGGTTTCCTCATGAAGGTTTGCTTGTTTTTGTTTTTGTTTTTGTTTTTAACATTTACCCTGTTCCACATTACTAACTAGAAAGATAAGTTAGATCCTCTCAACATGTTACTGTAAAATATGGAAGGGTGGAAACCGAGTTAACGACAAATGGCATAAAAAATAAGCAGTGATGTGACTGCAAACCAGAGTCAGTCATAATGAATGCATTATATATCCCTACATTTAGCCAGTCCTCCACACCCTCACTGCACACCCGGCATCCTACAGCACACTTATGTCCCAGGAAGGTGTCCTGTGCAAGGCGTGCCTGGTTTTTGTTTTGTTTTGTTTTGCTTTGCTTTCCTAAATGCAATAACAAAGACAATATGGGGAATAGGTACCACCTGCCCAAGAATCATTGGACATCTTTAACATCTTTGGGAAAATGGAGGCCACTTTAGAGCTATTTTTTTTCCCTCTAATCTAACACAGCCTTAAAAAAAAACCACCTAAAAAATAAAAAGGAAGGGTTTTATATTAGCTAAGGTTTGCTGCAGCAAACAAGCAAGCAGCTTTCATTCAGGGATTGTCAAAAACTTTCCAGTGTGCCCACTGCAATGCGGATGCCAACCAACGAATCAAAGGCATTCAGCAACTAGACAAAGAGGGTCTGATGCCAACCTCGGTGCCACTGGCAACCATTATTGGCATCAAGCACAGTGTCTGCCTTTTTTTTCCCCCTCGCCTGGCACTTCACAAACAAAATGGCGGTTCTTGTAGCAACGGAACACCGAAGCGCAGCCCTCTGAATCAGTAACGTCAAATGATTTTATGGATTTAAACGCAGTTACTCCCACATGATGTGTATATCTGAGGTAAAGTGGGGGGCTTATATAATTTTATAAATGACTGTATTGAACATGACCCTTTATAATGTGGAGAAATAGAAAAAAATGGACTAAATTGCGGTCAATCGGGCTATATGCACAGAAGAAGCTGAATAACAAAGAGATTTAGCTTTAAAGAAAATACTGCCTTGTGGCCATGTGATGCAAAGGTCTAATGAACTATATATCAAAAGTGATTTCAAAATGCATAAATTTTTCCCCAAACCATATCAGATGCAGATGTAGAACTAGAGCTTGTGTCAAAGCTCTAGTAACTCTTTCCACATTTCAAAAAAGATGAGGCTGCTGGGCATGAAGAAAAAAAAAAAAAAAAAAGAAGAAGAAGTGTGGGTTGAACCAAAAGGGAAAAAGGGAAAAAGAAAAGCATAGGAAGTTGGCCAACAATGGAACTTTATTATATGTTGGTCTTTATTTCATCCTCCAGAAGAGATGCAGTTTGTGATCTTGTATAAATAACCAAGAGGACTATTGACATTTCTAGATCTGGAAATTGTCAATATATTGTAACATCACTCCACACTGCAATGCGGATGCCAACTAACAAATCACAGGCATCCTGAGCTAAACAAAGAGGGTCTGATGCCAATCCTGGTGCCAGTGGCAACCATCTTTGGCATTCTCTCTGTTCTTTCTCATGTTTTCCTCCCAGTCGTTTAGAAGTGGGGAGACAGAGAAAAAGGGGGGGAAAGGTAATTTTGTTGCTCATTCTGTTGTAAACATTACAGTTTTCACTTCTTATTTTTCTTTCATGCTTTTCTTCATACTTCTTTGCCTGATTTATAAAACCGACTTAAGTGGGTTTTCATGTACTTAGAGGAGAAATAAAGTCTTGATGGGAAATAGGCAGCACTTTGATTGACTACAGACTTATCTTTGTAAATGCTTTCTCCAATCAATTGCACTGCAAAACAACATAATTAACCTACATTTGACCAATAAAAAAAAAAAAGATAGAAATTTTGAAAAAAGGAAAACACAAAAGCATCCTGATATGACTTTTTCAAAGAAAGAGCCAACAGATGTTAAGAAGAGATGATGCACGGGCAGGAAGGAGAGGATACAACTTAGATGTACAGGATAAAACAATGAAAGCTTTTTATGATAGAGACTCAAAACAACGACAAAATCAATGTTTTATCTGAAAACATGGTCTCCAGGAGTTGCTTCATGATTATCATGGCCAATGGTGGGATGCAAAAGGCATTAATGCATTTTTCTTTCTTCAATCTATCTCCACAAATCCAAAGGATATGTTCTTTATTGTCAGTTCATCAACCAAGAGAGTTGGCTGCCTGCCCTGGGAGTGAATGTACATGCTTGCACACCTCAAGGGCTAGCCTTCAAGCTAGTTAAAATGTGAGCAGCAGTGAAGTGGTTGCAAATCTTGCCTCCCTGCACTAAAAAAGTTGCATGACCCACTTTTTAAAACTTTACTTCCAGCCTTGACTTTCACAACACACTTGCAACACATTCACAATCAATCCAACACATATATACAGCCCACCTTAGGATGTCACCTCCTAGACAGCTGTCAATCAAATTAAGTGTCATGTGTTAATGAGCCTTTATTTTAGGACACACAGGGTGAAAAAATATTTTTCCCTAAAGCATGGACTTGAATTCTTAAATGCATGGTTATGGCAAATGCAATGTTTCAAAAAAAAAAAAAAAGTAATAGTTTCAAATATATCATGTCCAGCATCTTATTTAAAATCAAACTAAAAATGTTTAAATGACATTTAAGCATATCTCTAAAAGTGTATCAAGAAATTATAAAGACAAAAGGCACATAACAAGTACCTAGATATCTGGTCAAAAGAATAATTTTGAGATTTTATTTTTTCTGGGTGATAATAAAGTTCATACCAATTTACTGAATCCTGCCCGCATTTATATAATGAACATCAGATAACCCGTCTGCCACCTGACTATCTGCAGGCCATTTCCCTACCACCAGGCCAAGTTAGGAAATGACCCCACCATCTGTGGCGGATCAAACTTCAGTCCACTTTTCATATGCTGGTTTTTAAAATGATGTTTTAATACGGACTATTGCTAATACGTGGGAATCTATATCTTGACACATTTATTTGAAAAAAAGAAATTCTCACTTACTTAATGGAAAATATAAAATAATAATAAAGAAACATATTTCATGAACTCAAAAAATACTCAGCAAAAGTATCCCCTATTTTTGACTCATCCAGGCAACATTTATACGACTGTCTTTATCAAGTATTTTTTAATAGGTATGGTATGTGGTTTCTGCATTCTTTTTGAGATTTATTTTAAACCAGTGTAACCAGTCCACTTTCGTTCTGTAAGGAGAGCTGCAACTTTTGTCCTCAGTAAGTTTTATGAATTCACATTCAAGTAAACTAATGATATTAAGTATTCCCAAATCACGCTGGAAAAATATTATAACATAAATTATTTAAACAAGAACTATAATCCATGTCATCTATGGCGAATATTACACAATCAAAGGTAGGTGTTGATAGAAATATTTAAATTAAATAAATCTGGGTCTCCGTAAGATACGCTTTCTGATACTGGCTATCTCGAGCATTTTGTAATAGGAAACGTTAGGTCTCTTTTCAGTGCAACAGGACTAGATGCGTGAACAAAGTTCATCTACCCTGTTAGTTAAGAGGCCAATACATAGATTATTAAAAAGCGATCTGACTCTGCATAAATAAAGTTACATTTTCAAATTGAGAAAAGATGAGTAGATGCAAGGAATGTAGCCAAGGACAAAGAAGTGAATTGTAATAAACTGTACTTTGCAGACCATTCTGTGTCTTTGAAAAGGTATATTATTTCAAAGACATTTCAAAACGCATCTCTTTGTGGTCTTTTGCAAAATACCCATGCCTATCTGAGTATGAAAGCTCCATGTCTATGTCCATGGCTGGCACATGGCAGTGGACATGGGAGGAGAAGAGGGCCGGTCACTCTACCCAGAGTGGGTGAAGGAGATCTAGGGGCCTCGAGGACCATCCAACCCAAGCCAGATATTCCGTATAAGGGGTTTGTGGGCAGTGTTTGCCGTACCAGAAGAAAGAACAATCTGCTCCTACCTTGCTCCTGCACGTAGTATGCCAAAAACAAATCAAGCTCCTTAACTGATACTGTGATATGATGTGGCTGGACACAAAGTGCTGGGTTTGTGCAATGTGGGGATTTCATGAGCCGCTCTCCATCGGTACTTTCCAAGGGGATGCCTTTGAACAGGATCACCATGACTAGATCCAGACGCCAGACTTTGTCTGCCTGTCGCAGGCAGTCGATTCTCCTAATCTTACCCTTCTGGTCGGGATTGGATAAGACACAGCACGGGTGCTTCTTGCCAGTCACGGTGAGCACAAAGTCCTCTCGGTACTCCTGGCGGATGTCTTTGCGCAGTTTGGCCAGGAGCCTGGATGCCCACTTCTGTTTGATTTCAGGCTTTTCGCTGAGAAGCTCATCTTTGACTGCTCTTTCTTCATCCTTTGACATTCGCTTCTCGTGCTTTTTAAAGTACTTGCGTTTCCGAGCCTGCAGGTTGAACCAAGTGTAGGCGATTGCACGGACATGTGGAAGTAGTGCCTCGATGAATGGGTGAAATTCATCCTGTGGAAGATGAAGAGGGGGGAGGAAGGAGATATACACAGTCAGCTTAGTTTTAAAGGCTCAAAAAAATAAATAAATAAAACTATAATCCCTTCCCAATTCCCTATAAAAAGTTATGCACAAAAACAACATTCTTTTCTTATTTAAAATGATCAAAATAGTTGAAGAAGAAAATAAAGTATGCCAAGCAGTCCCTTTTTCCACCAAAATTTACAGGTTGATACTGCCTCTTCAAAAGACAATAAGATTTATATTTGTATTTCTACTCTGGCCCCATCCCCCTCATTCCCACCGTGCATCCTACATTCTTTAAAACGTAAGTAACCAAGGTGCTTGGCATCTAATTTAATATTTAAATATTTGATTGACCAACTAACACTAAGCAGTACCATTTTACAAAGAACACAGTGAGATTTTTTTTTTTTTAATCGGAGCAGAGCTGTTCAGAAGGCAGGAGCGATGCCACAGTTCATTTCTCTTCTCTGTGGCACAGAAACACAAAGCATATAGATGCTCAGTGCAATGCCACACAGTTCCCGCTTTTGGAGCATGCTCTCAGCAAGAGGCTGCTGGTGGCACAAAGAGCATGCGCCATTAAACTTGATCCATTTTCTTATCAAACGTCCAACATTCCAACACTGAAACAGCACCATTCCAAGAGTGGTAACTAGAGAAACCGGTATACAGTGAGGGAAAGTGGGCAAAGGACACAGCTTGTCGTATCAGTGTCCTGAACAGAAGGTTTCCATACTTTGAGCAGTGCGTTCTCTCCCTCCACCACCAACACTAGCCTCCAAGACACACACACACACACACACACACACACACACACACCACACACTCAAACACTCTCCGATTCTCTCGTAGACACACAGACACACTCTTTCGTTTTTCAATAAAAGTTTCTAAAGTTAAAAACAAAAATTATCTGAATGTTCTTCCGGCAGCTTTCCTACAGAACCTGAAGCCCCACAGAGTCAGTTAATTTGTTAACCGATCACATGAGTGTGGCAATTATTCTAAACCCCTTAAAAATCAATCTGAGGTGAACAATGAAAAATGGCAACTTGGCACCAACTTTACATGCTTTGTGTCTCTGCATGCGGTGGCAGGGTGACACCAGGAGTGCACCGCTGGTCACTTACTGCTTTTGTGGAATCAATACAATTCATTTGCTACGCATGTGAATTCTCCGGCAGGACTGTGGGTGCATGTATGAATGGCTTGTGAATCTGCACGTGTATAGATTGCACAGTATCCTGTCTTTTGAATTAAGTGGTTTACCTTAGGTTCCTGCATTCTTACTGCCTGTTCCATCTAAGCCTTTTTAAGGGAGGGAGGCAGGGAGGAATGGCAGATAATCTTTACCTACAGATATTTCAAGTTACTTCCCAAAGCAGTTAGTGTTTCATTACTTCCTGCTATAGGTAAAACCTGTCTCATAAGCTTAGGCCTATTACTGGTTAGAGAAAGAGCTAACATCCTGTGCAGGCATACTGTATGCATGCTATAAACCAGGATCTGAAGCAAATAAGAAGTTCCACTGCGGCCACTTTTCTGGTCACACTGACTGTATTGTCACCCCAACCAGGAAAATAACTTTCTCTAACTTATCGTATTCCAAAACTTAGAATTTACATATGAGAGCTAGTCACCCTGAATTATGTGGAATAAATTCAATCTAACCAGCAGACTGATGAATTCCACGAGGGTAAAGATGAAGAAAGTGCAACTCATGACACTCTAACAAAGAAGGTGTCCACCAAAAAAAAAAAAAAAAACAAATCCCCTATGGTTTTGAATCCATTTTTAAGATGAAATTCAAGTTTTCAATGCTGAAGACTGCGGCGTGTTCACAGTACGCGTTTCACATACGGAAAAGGTGTATGTCCCATCCAATCAATAATGCAGTTATCAAGTGTTTTAACATATTGCTGTAAAATGGTCCTGTGGCAGAATGAGTATAAATCAAAATTTTCTAACAATACAGAATGCAGATGATTACATCACAGCATGAGGCATAACCAAATGCCATAGAGGAAATCATTACACCGATCAGTAGTTTCCAGCAGAGATTTGAACAATTCGGTTACTATGTGAGCATATTAAAGTAGGCCATGGAAAGAGTTAAACCACAATCTGTTCTTTGTGTGGGAAGGCAGCCCTTGCTCACAGCAACCACAGCCCATGATAAGACCTCCCTAGCTCCATATACTTTCTGATGCCATGCTTTCGGCTTTCACTGTAACTACAAAAACTTTGTTTATCCCCCTTAGAAATAATGCAAAGGAAGCCCTGCTTAAGGAAATGTGGGCTCAAACATGCTTCGGGAACTCACTTCCTATAATCTGACTCTTACCATGATTTACTGATATGATTTAAAAACGTACATACATACTCATCAGCTAAGGAGTTGAGAATGTAAAGGATACAGGGGTGGGGGGAGGGCTTTGTCTCATTCATTTTACCCTTGCCACGCTTGTATAAATGCTATATTATTGCAACAGCGATTAGGCTGTGCGGTAACTCTTAAATGCTTACATCCTTAAGTACTATGTTCAGTGACATTTCATTTTCTTATAAAGACATCAAACATACTATTGATTAAATCTGTTTGAGTTTCAAATCATCATGTAGTAAATCTAAAAATTTTAATAAATTATTTTAAACCATCAAAATGCAAATTTGAGAACTGAATTTGGAATTTCTTAGCAAATGCATACAAAACAATGTTTTTTTTTAGATTGCCTTTAGTTTATTGCCAATGCTGCCAAATAATGTTTTAAAACATACTTTTTTTCTTATTGACAAATAGAAATAGCAAACTTTCTCAGCCCATAAAGTTGCCTTATAAATATGCTTCAGTGTTTTACTATTCTGTGGATTCCTTTCAAGTGAAACACTTGACAAGGAGACATAGCCTCCAAAAAAATGATGATAAGTAGAGCTTTGTTATAAGTCACATACACTTCTGTATTAACATGCCTTAAATGTCATCTCCCAAATATGACTGTTTTCTAACACTGAGTTGCAATATATTTTTAGTAATTTTGAGTGACATGGATAAGGAGAATAACTGTCTTCATCCAAAAAAAGAAGTGATAAAGGTATTCAAATGTCCTAATTAATAGGTTATCATAATAACACTTTAAACCATTAGGAAAGTCGTTTTTTTGTTTTTGTTTTTGTTTTTTAAGCTAAGCATATAAGTGACCTAAGATCCAATGGTTCTGTACTAAGGTAATATGTCATCTCACCCTTTCAGAATTTCTATTAAAATTCATTGACATTCCTCTTTTAAAACTTCCTTTAGTTCAACTAAATTGATAACATAAATAACCAAGTTACAAATAGCAAAGGTAAAAGTAAACAATCCTAATTCCACCAGAAATATTTATTTTTCTTCACAGAAACAATGGTTTCCATGAAAGGGATGGAAAATTAGACCAATATAGAGGTAGAAGAGTAAACACTAGATATTCTTGGGGCACTGATATATAACAATAAACCATCAAGAGTATGTTCCACGAAGAACTTGAAATTTTAATAATTCAATGCAATCATGCCAAGTAAAAGTTTTATGAGGGGTTTACATTACTTTTAGAAAAAGCAAAATATGAAATCATACATGATGGTTCTTATTTTTCCTTTCCTATCTGACTTATACTGAAATATAAATACTGACTTATATGGATATACTGACACTTTTATATAACATTTTGCTAAATATCAACAACTGTAACTGTAGCTCCTTTTGAATTAAAATTCTTTCTAAAACCTAGATACTTTATTGCAACTGAGACACTAAAGTTTTCAACCAATTAGGAATGCTTCTCTATTCTGTATGTACACATCCTAAAAAACATTTTGCTATAGCTAGTAGACTCTTACAACACAAAACTGAACTACTGGTCTAATAGAAGAGTAACATCGCTAATGTGCCCTTACTTCTGCAACATCTTACATTACCTACCCATAAAGTCACAGGTATATTAAATGAGAATTGGGAAGCTACAGTTCCTTCTGGAGTATAGGCCTTAAATCCCAAAAAACTGTTTTAATACGTCAACCTACATTTACATTATTGAAACAAGAGAGAATGTTAGTCATCATGAATTAGTGTTGGTTAAGTATGTGTTCTTGAATACTAATGTGATAGCTGAATGATCATGCTGTATATGCTCCTAATATTCCATATGTCACGATGCTGCAATGTTATTTCCAACTTACAGAAATTAAGATAAAGCTAGTGACTTTACAGTGCATATTTAGAGGAAATAAAAAATGCAGTGTAATCGCTAGCAAGGTTTTTGAGCAGCTGATGCTAGAAATATAAATTAATATAGATAAGCAATCCTTTACAGGTGAGGATAAGTGATGCAGTACTTTGTAAGCGAAAAAGCCTACCTCAATTTGTTTTATTTGAACTACGCTTCAATAATGTAAAAATAATGCCAAATGAGCGTGGTTTACCAGAAAGAGAAAAAAAAAAAAAAATCCTGATCGGTAATACGAAAGGTAACTTTTACAACTGAAGGCAATTCGTTATACCTGAAACAGTTTCATCATCATATTTATTGGCCATTATTCATACCTTTTAAAATACAAATAACTCAGCAACTCATTTTTCCAGTTTTGTTAAATTAAAGTGCACGTTACTTGCTGAAAATAGCCATATCGAAGTTAATCATACTCAGATGCCAAACAAAATATAAACAATAAAAAATGTGTCAGCCAAAAAGCTACAGGACTGTATCCAATCACTGAATAAGCCTTATCATTGTTTTCATCTTCATTCACAATTTATGAATGCCTCGGTCCTTTCCAATCACAATGGCTTCTAATTGTCATACAATTGAAATCTTAATCATTTGTCCACTATAAAAATGCATCATCGTGATGTTGGGATTAAAAAAAAAAAATTGCAACACACCTAAGACCTGGCGACACTTCTCTAACCGCGCAGTTTGCCACGCCAATGTCCAAGAAAATGCTTATCAACTACAAATGGGGACACTTCCTCCTAAGAGCTGAAGTCCACAGTCCCACACCTTTCGAGGTTTAAAATAATGCTTTAAATAACCTAACCACTCTGGGCTAAGATATTCAGTTAGTTCGCCAATGGGTTAGTTAGCTGGGCAGCGACGAAAACTGCCCCCAGGTAAGTCTGCTCGGGTCTCACCACTTTTCCATTTGACCGTCTGGTTTAAAATTATGTACACTGTGTTCCTAAAAACGTATCAAGCCAAGGTTTTATCTCATAACGCTGTTCCTAAAGTCTTAGGACAATTTTCAAAGTGAATTTAAAAAAAAAAAAAATGACCTTACTTTTCCAGCACTACTGTCTGCCCTCCGAGCTACGCCCAAATATCGCCATAGGAACAGGTCCCCAGAAAATGAACATGTCCTAAAGTCCCTAACTTTCACCACGACCAACTAACTCGTGTCAACGTAAAGACTGGCTTTGTGGTGTGGTCACTGGAAACCTCCAAGTGCGGATCGCGGCGGACGGGAGTCTCAGATCCCCAAATCAAGCCGCGGCACGGGTCTCGGGGCCACAACCCCCGACTCGCCCCGCCGCCCGCCCACTGCCCGCGCAGCGGAGTCCAGGAGCGCCCGCGAGGACTCGCGCTGGAGTCCCCTCGCCCAAGTTCGCTAGTTGTTGATGAGGCTCGGTCCCCCCTCCCCCCGTAAGGGTCCGTCTCCGCGCCCCAGCGACCCACAGGGGCGGCGGGCACGCGGGCACCCGGGCAGCCGGGCAGCCGGGCAGCCGGGCAGCCGGGCAGCCGGGCAGGGGCGCCGCGCGGCAGCAGGCTCTCGGGGGGCCGCGCAGGGGCTGGCGCTGGCGCTGGCGCTGGCGCTGGCGCTGGGCTGGCGCTGGGCTGGGGCTGGCGCTGGCGCTGGCGCTGCCCGGCCGGGGCCCTGCCCACCCCCGGGGCCTCGCCCGGTCCCGCCGCCTGCTCCCCGTGCCCAGGGCGCGGGGCTGGGCGCGCGGGGTGGCCTCGGACGGGCGGCCGCGCGCCGGCTCCCACGCCGCCCCGCAGAGCCCGCCGCAACTCCGGGCCACTTCTGCGAGGGGCTGGGGTGTCCCGAGGTTCACCAAGGCCGTTGGTGGTCCGCAGAGGAGAGCAACGAAACAAAACAAAGGCATTTCGGACCGGAGAGAAAGCTCGAGACAGCGACCGAGACATGTACCTGAGTGAGACAGATGGGAGAATACATCATGACTTCGCCTTAAAACGCACTTTCCCGGAGATGCCCAAGAAAATCTTCGAGAAGCCAGAATTTCATCTATTCATTTTACAGTCATCTGAGCCCCGCGATGCGATCAATCAGGACGGGGCTCTGCGCCGGATCACCGCGACTCCACAACAAACCCAGTCCTCCTTAAATAGCCAAAGATTCAAGTTCACTCGGCGTGCTAGATTTCCCGGGGTGAAATCCAATCTACACTTTTAACCCTCTTGCAGTCCGGGCGCGCTGGCCCTGCTCGCCGAGGCCGCCGCCGCCGCCGCCGCCGGTGCTGGCTGCTTTTCGCTTGGGTTTGGGGATTTATTTTCTGTTTTGCAGTTGTTGTTGTTGTTGGGGGCTAGGGGGTGCGCGAAGGTTCGGCGTGGGTTGGATTGGGGTGGTGGTTGGTGGGGAAATGCTTTTTTAAAAAAGGCGGGGAGGGGGGCGCGGGAGAGAGCGCGGGAGGGAGAGCGAGGAGAATGTGTCACCGCGCTGGGAAAGTTCAAGGTTACAGCCCCGAGCACTGCGGCAGGATCCCGGAGTGGCGGCCGCAGGCGAAACTTTGCCGCGAGCCGACCATGTGCGTGCGCGAGGGGGAGCGTGAGCGAGTGCGCGCGGGTGGCGGGGCGCGCGCGGGAGAGGGCCGGGTGGGGGCGGGGTGGGGGGAGAAGGGAGAGGCTGGGGTGAGGGGGGGGGCTCGGGCGCAGGTCTCCCGGGCGGAACTCGCGGCGCGGTCCCCGGCTGCAGCCGCCGCCGCCGCCGCCGCCGCCGCCGCCGCCGCCGCCGCCGCCGCCGCCCGCGCCGGCTCCTCCGCGCCCGGCCGCCCGCCCGCCCGGCCGCCCGCTCGCCCGCCCGCCCGCTTCGCCCCGCGTCTGACCCGGCCGAGCGAGGAGGCTGCCGCTTGCCGCCGCCGCCGCCGCCGCTGCCCAGAGCCCGCGGGGGTGGGGGTGGGGGTGGGGGTGGGGGGTCGGAACGAGCTCCTGAAAAATCCCAAACGATAAAATCCCGCTCTCCCGCTCGGCTCCAAACTCCTCTCTTTTCTGCTCTGGGCTCTTTTTTTTTTTTTTTTTTCCCCTCCCTCTCTCGCTTTCTTTCGTTGCAAAACTTGGAAGTTGAAAATTTCACCGGTTCCACCCTCTGGACCCCGCTCGAGCTCTCTCCAAATCAGACTTAAGGATTGTTTTATTATTTAATTACACAATCATCGCTTTACTCCTCCTCCTGCAAACGCGCATTCCTTTTGCACCAGCCTCTCCACACCCCCCGCCCCCCACCTTCCTCCTCCTCCTCTTGCTTCTCTCTTTCTCTTCTCCTCTCTCTCTCTCTCTCTCTCTCCCTCTCATTTGTTAAAGGTCTCATATCGGTGCCACAGAACCATGACTTCCCCCCCCCAACTAGACCTGCTTTCCGCCCTTTGGGCAAGTCCCGCGCTCTCCCCACACCACCCCACACGCATCCACACCCCCGAAAGCCCGCCCTGGGAGAGGTATTTCTGTGCTCGCCGCGGACTCTTTAAGCCGCGGGAACATCCGAGTGGGAGAAGCACTGAGCCGGTCTGGGCCCGAGAAAGGAACGAATGGAAAATTCCCTCACACCCGGGCCGCCCCGGGGCCCAGGTTGGGGCGCCGACTCTCGCACCCGGGGCGGGCGCGGCTCGCGGAGCCCGCCGGCCGGAGGGAGGAGGGGCGGGCCGCGGAGGCGGGGGCCCGAGCGAACTTCGGCTCAAGTAGTTGAGGAGCGCCGGCGCGGACGGGGGGCGGGGGCGGGGTCCTCCGGGCTCTCCCCGACGCGGGTCCGCGCCCCGGGGCAGCTCGGCAGGAGCGGCGCGCCGCGCCTCGCCGCGGTTTGCCGCCCTCCCGGGGGTGCCCCGTGCACGTGGCCTCGCTCGGAGCTGGAGGATCGGATCGGGCCGAGCCGCCGCCGCCGCCGCCGCCCCCTGCTCCCTGCTCCCTCCTCCTCCTCCTTCTCCTCCTCCCGCGGCCAGCTCCGTTTTCCTCCTCCTGCAGCCCCGCTGGCTCGCTCCCAATCCCCACCCCCCGGGGCCCGGGGCGCCGGCGGAAAGCGGCTCCCTCCCCGCCGGGGTGCAGGCAGGGCGGGGCGGGGGAGCGCGCGCGCGAGCGAGCGGGGTGCGTGTGCTGCTGCAGCCCTGCAGGGGCGGCCGCGCCGGCCTCGCTCCCGCGCGGCGGGCCCCGCCCCGCCCCCGCCCCCGCCCCCGCTCCCGCCCCCACCCCGGCCGCCTGCCGCGGGATCCCGAGTGAATGAACTTGATTTCGGGTGTTGGGAGGGAGGCGGTTCGCCTTGCACCCTCCTGCAGGCGCGCGCGCGCGGACACGCACACACACACACACACACACACACACACTCACTCCCCGCCCCCCAAATTCCGGTTTTCGGCTAGGGGTGGGTGGGGAAGAGGTGGAAGCAAAGGCTGTCCACACAATGGAGGGAGGAAAAGTGAGTGCCGGGGGCTCCGCGTCTACCTAGCTGGGGGCTGCCGGGGGCGGCTGGGGCCACGACCGGGCCTCGACGCTCCCAGCCCCAGGGCGGGGCCGCCTCTGCTCCCAACGGTGCGGTTGGGGTCTCGAGGGGCGCTCCGCTTCTCCTTCCCTCTTCCCCTCTTCCTCCCTCTCGGTTTTCTTCCTCAACTTTTCTCCTTTTCCTTCCCTCCCTCTCTCTCTCCCGCTTCTGCCCACCGTCCCCCCGCCCTCCCGTCCCCCCAGCGGACCTGAAGGAACCAGTGACTTTTTCCTTCCCCAAGTGGGAGTTATCCACATCAAGCATTTCACGACGACACATCAAGAAAAGTAGGCAGGTTCAAGTCAACCATGAAATGGTCACTTTTTAACCCCGTCCTGTCCTCATTAGGGAAATGCTCAAACACAGTCCGTTTTCAAAGAGCGCTCTTAATGAGGCGAGCTTGCCAAGTCTACC
Source organism: Canis aureus (assembly GCF_053574225.1). Taxonomy (NCBI): domain Eukaryota; kingdom Metazoa; phylum Chordata; class Mammalia; order Carnivora; family Canidae; genus Canis; species Canis aureus. The sequence continues at coordinate 36,368,858 of NC_135620.1, forward strand.
AGCTGCAGCCCCCGTAAACCCAGAGCCCAGAGAAGAAAGGCGCTGGGGGGCGGCGGGGGGGGTGTTGAGGAGACCGGAGAGAGGGGGGGAGCGATGGATCTGGGAAGACAGGTAAAGTCGGGGAAATTTCGAGAACTCCCTCGAGTTAACCCTTCAGGGCACACACCACGGGGAGCAGCCTCCCTGCTACCCCGGAGGCAAAACCTCTAGTCCGCGTTCTGACAACGCTAATATCCTTTGTGTGGGTCATTTCTTCTTTTTTTTGAAAAGCCAGGATAAAGTTGACAGTCTTTATGGATGAAAGGAATGAGGTGACAGTCGGGATTAATCCAAATAAATACTCACTTCTCTCCCAGAAATTTTTAGGCAGTCTCATCTCAGATTAAAAATAAAACCCCCAAAGCATCACTTTGTATTGCACATTATGCTGCCTCCCTTTTCTCACCCTCGTAGCGAAGTCTGAGGGGAGGGGGCGGGGAAGCGCTACTGATAATACCAGCTTTAACTACTGGAGTTTCCCTTTGAACAAATATTCAATTTAACTGGAGTTAATTTACCATAAAAGACATTCCCCTTGGCACGAATGCACTCATGTCCTTGAACACACCTCTTTGAATGCCTGGACTCTTAGAGAAGCCATTATTTCGGGGTCTCTTTAAAAATCCAGGGCCCATCTCTCTCTTTCTCTCCCTCCCTCCCTTCTTCCCTCCCTCCACACCACACCACCCCCAGTGAAATCCTGGCACCCAGAGAGCGCTCCTTTCAGCCAGAGATCCCAGAACCAGCCGCTGTCCCCTGGCAAAAGAAGCCCATGGCTGAGCCCTGGGCAAGTGTCTGCAGACATCGTACCCCTCCTCCCCTATTAGTTTTCCTTACCAACAGAAACCATTTCCCTCTGCCACCAAAAGTAGGTTGCATCCAAAAGTTTCTCACAAGCTTAAAAAAGGCGAAAAATTGACAACTGTTACACAGAAGAGCCCACAAATCCGCAGCAGCACCAGGGGTGAAGAAGCAGCGACAGACCCAGGTAAGACCCCAGAGAAGTGAAGATGTCTGGGGCCTCCCAGGCCTATCACTTAGGGGTTCAGATCTCTTTCAGGTGCTCCATGTTTGTAGAGCGCTTGTGGTTGGGTACAGTCTGATGAGCATGAAGGATGCTTGGTAGTTTTGAGTTTTGATTTGTTTCCAAGAAAAGGGGAAATTGAGAAAGGAGTAATGGTGAGATGGGGTAAATCAAAAGGGAAGAAAAAATGAGCAACAGAGATATCCTGGAAGGGCTTACTGGGTGCTCAGTTTATATGGCTTGGACTGTCCTCTCAGGCCTCCCAGCCATGGGCAGGATAGCTGACATTCCCCCCCACCCCCCACCCCACCCCCCAAACACTGCTTCTTCTCCAGCCAATGTCAAGGTCACTACAGGCCTTCTCAGGATGAACTTTAAAGGAGCCTTTTGTAAAAAGAGTCTGTCTGGTAGATTTGGGTGTATGGGACATCTGGCTTCTCTCAGCATGCTCATCCACTATCTTTGATTTGAGAGGTACCAATCTCCTAAATCCCAGGTAGAAGAGTAGAGAGAGGAAGTGAGAAAGTGCATGCATTTTATTCACTTTCCCTTTTTCCCAGCATGTCTGTGCCATGATATTAAGAGTGGTTTTAAAGTATCTCTGAGAAGTTTCTGATACTATCAAAATGGGCCAAACACTTCTTAGACTTGGATACTTAGACTCTCCCTAAACTCTTTCTTCTCTCTCTCCCACACTGAAAGGTAATGACAGGCCAATTGCATTCACCCCAAAATCTGGTTTGAGGACCGAGAAAGAACTGAAAGCCTCCTGCAGCAGCAGAAATATTTGATATTTCAGAATTACTAAAGATCTCCTCCCTATATCACTTATTCCCTGCCACTGTATAGGGGGGAAAAAAGTTTCTTTTCTCACAGATAGTTTGTTGATCTCAAAAAGAATGCCAGTGCTTCAGGAGACTGGATTTTTCAAAACTCAATCGTATACTTGAAAAATTAAGCAAGTTACCCATTTGGAGCCTTTCACTGACCTCCAGAGAGGACTTGACATCTCAAGTACCTATCAATATTGATTTTCTTTTAACCTTCTCCCTTCTAAGAAAACTCAGTGACAGGTTGCAAATCCTGGGCAGTTTAGGGAAAGGTTTCTTGGAGCTTAACAAAGCTGTCATTTTCAATACACCCGATGACTTTTTTTTTTTTTTTTAGCTCTTGAATGTGATTTGAGGGAAGGCTCAACAACCACACACCCTGGCTGCATCGCCAATATCAATATTTTAAAACTAAATACAAAAGAGACAGATGACCTCCTGACCCCAGGAAACAGGCCTGCAAAACTGCAAGTATCCACCACACCATGCCCAGGGACCCTTCCTTCTTCCAAATGAACCACAAAAATCATACATGTGTAGCCCAGAAAACACAGTTTTATATCCACAAGCAGGAACACCAAAAATCCACTCAGAAGCACAGACATAAACAACCAACAAGTACTGAAATTGCCTGCACTTGATGGGAATTGCAAAATCATGCCCAGCTCTCTCAGCCCTTAAACTACTACTGTCAAATTAGGGTAGCAATTTTTCCCTCCTAGAAAATTCACAACTGGTTAAGCTTCCCCACCCCACCCCCCCATTGCCAGTGCTTTGCCTTTCACTGAAATGAATAAATAACCGTGGACTTTTCTTCCCTCCTCTGGGAGCTGTTTGGTGTCCCCTGAGGACAAAACTAAATGAGAAAAATGACGCTGTTAATAATGTCGCTGCTGAAATGCCTGTACTCGACTGTTAAAAAAAAAAAAAATACTATCCCACTAAGTGTGCTTACATTTCGGGCACATTTACAAGCTACAACTAAATCTGAACAGTGACTGGGCCAGATCCCTCTATTAAGGTTAGCTGGTTTTCACTTCTCTACAGAGATGAAGCCAGTTCATCAACGGAGATTCCCAACTTCTGAAGACATTTGCTCCCGGATTACAAAGTCAGCAGTTGCCTGTAACTTTTGCATGATTTATTTTAAACCTTGAAAATAATGGTAATAATTGCCTTGCTTCACTCACAATACTTCAAAAGTTACACACAGTCTCAATACACAGTCTCTTCGCTGCTAATACTGAGAAGGTTGTAGTTATTTCAACTACAGCTATTTCGTCCTTTTTCAAAAGAGCTGACCTCTAAAGTAAAACTGTACTGTCATTCTATTTCTACATATAAGTCGTTTTTTTGGTTGTCCATCTACAGATGCCTTTGTGACATGAAAACAGATCTGTTTTAAGGAAATGTTTCAAAAGCTTTATCCAAAATAGCCAAGTAGCCTTTACATTCTGTACTAAAAATTGTAGAAGGGGTACTGCAAAGAAATTCAAACTTTCTGCACCCTTTTCTCGAATTCTTCCTTTGAAAACTGCCATTCTGTCTCAGAGTCAAAATAACACATAACAACAGAATTGTGCATTTTAACTTCCAAATTAAAATTTAACAAGCAATTGCAAAATTACAAATAGAAAAGACAATTGGGCCTACACAGAATATATGTTCAGTAAACTTTATCTCTGAAATGTTTTAACAATACAGTAAGTTAAATTTCAAAGCAATAAGATTGTCAAATCGTGTGATGTCACAAACTCTAAAAGCAAAGTTACAGATGTTCGTGACATCATATTCACTCATAATTATGCTACTGCTGCTCGGTCTGATCATATTAAAATTAAATAGATGTCTATGTCTGCTAAAGAATAAAAAGAATTTATTTTGGACATCAAACAATGAAACTGTCACCATTTATTGTCTGAAACACTCAGCTAATCAATTTCCTATTAAAACAGCTTTCAACAATACTCAGCTTTAAAATTCATCTGGGCCAGTAAAAACCTTTTCCCAGTGCACAAGAATGCAGTCCCAACCACGACGATAATTACCCTTCTAATACTTTTATTGCCCAAGCACTTTTTCCTGTGCTTCCCATCAGTTAGGCAAGAATCTGCAGTATATTGTATCAGTGAGTTGGAGTGCTTGACCTTTGCCCACATATGATTTAATAGGGACTTTTCAGCGCTGGAGCTTTCTCCATCTCTCATACCATTAAATGAAAACATCAAACCTCAAATGTAAAACTGGAAACCACAACGTTTTGTGTTTCACAACTCTTTGCAGTTTTTACTTAGGCTGCTTAAAGGTCAGCTTCTTAGCCTCACAATTCTCTCCTCCCACCCCCCTACAGTAAAGGTGCTCAAAAGTCACACCAATTCTGATTTTGATTAAATCTTGAACTCCCCAGTCAGATACACACATGCACCCTGCTTATTTACACGTGCATTCTTTTTCTAACCACATAAGCATGCGTGTATGGCTTTCTGGATTTATTCCATTTTAGAGCTGATTTAAATGTCTGTTCAAGGATGGGTTCAAAAGTTAACTTTTTCCCGCCTGTTGGAAAATTAAAATTACAAAAGATGGTGCTATAAGATTCATTCAAAGAACGTTAGAGTTAATCTTGTGTATTTTGGCGCCTTTTCCCTGCCAGCTACTGTACTGGGGGGCGGAGGGGGGGGGGAAGGGGGCGGGACTTGGAGATCTTGTTATGTCCCGTCTCAAGTTCAATGGCAGTTCTTCTAACCGGAGGAGAAGATGGCCATGTTCACAGCCCTAATAATAATTCCAATCACGCCACTTCGGCATCTTGTGTCAAAGTCGAAACTGGCTTCCCCGCCCCCTTCAACCTGAAAGCTGCCAAGTCCTCACACACTCCGCATTCAACCACAACTTAATGGATGGGATATTGTGCATTAAAATGTGTCCCAGACGTACTGGCGAAGAGAGCACAAGGGAAAAGGGAGGCGCCCGCGCGCACACACAAACACACACACATACTTACAGGGGTAAAAATCCTAGAGCAAAACCAGCAGGACTAAAAGTATTAGGAGCGGGAAGAAATCCATCATAATCTTTTTTAAAACGGGGAGAGAGGTGTGGGAGGACTAACAGTTTGATCCTGCAACTTCGGGAGGAGGGGGGGACACTAAATTGGGAACAAATATTGATTTTAAAAACTGCTAACATACTATCCAGAACTAAATAAATAGTACTACCGTCACTGATCTAAAAAAAAAAAATGCACTTTTAATGAGAATATATAACAAAGCTGTGCATATTCACCATAAAGTGAACGAAAAAAAAATGCTGTAAGAAAAGAGAATGGACTACAGGGTACAACTAAAACATCATTTGTACAATAATTTTTCCAACATTGGGAGGAGGAGGAGAAAATAGGGAATTAAGCAGGGAAAATACTACATTTAACAGTTTGGGCTCACAATGTTACCAACTGATTCCCGCCATAAAAGTAAAGTTGCTAAACTAGAAAAAAAAAAGTACATGTTTGCATCGGCCTGGAAATCCAGCACTATAGGTCAACCTGTAAAGCAGAAATGACATTTATTTAGGTAAAACAGTCACTTCACAATGCACAAACAGGAAAAAAAATTGTGTCTGGGGTGAAGGGGGTGCAAGGGACAAACAAGACGAGCAAATAAAACCCATCATTTCAAAGCCACATACCATTGCACTGTATTGCATTAAATAAAAGAGATCTTGAGTCTGCAACAGAACCCTGGGCCGCTGACTTCACGTGTCTCAGGTACAGATTTGTGGATTTTCTCAAGGGCTGTTTGGGTGTCGCTTTTTGTGCTTAGTTTAAAAAAAAAAAAAAAAAAAAAGGCAATCCGGGAGTAGTCTTTTATTTTTTAAAGTATTATTTCTGCAATGCCCCAGTTCTTGGCCCGAGAAGAAAAAGTCTAAAAGCAGGCAGCCCCCTCAGTCTGGATATGCAGTTTTCCTTCCTCTCACTTGCAGAAGACTGTTTCCCGTGGTTGCCTTGAACGCCGTCCAGAGCGGGGTGTGTGTGTGTGCGTGTGCGTGTGCGTGTGTGCGTGTGTTCGGTGGGTTTTATTGTTGTTTTAGCAGGGCCGCTCCGGGCTGGGGGCCGCCGCGGCCGCGGGGTCGCGCGCTCGCCCCTTCCCCGCCCTCGGATTGGCCTGGCCGGCGGCGGGGCTGCCCCGGAACCGCCACCCACCCGCGCACCCTTTCCGCGCCCGGCCGCGCTCGCCCCGCCGCCGCCTCCCGGCCTTTCTCTTTCTCCGGCTCGCCGGCCGCCCTGCCCCGCCCCGCCCCGGCCGCCCCGGCGCGCGGGAAGCGCGGCTCTTCGCTTCCGCCTGGCGGCGGGAAGGAAGGCGAAAGGAGGAGCCGGGGGCGGGCGCGCGGCGATGCATATTCATCAGGGCGCCCGCGGCGGCGGCGGCGGCGGCGGCGGCGGCGGCGGCGGGAGCGGCCCCGAGTGGGTGTGGCGGGCTGCGCGGCGCGGGCGGCCCTCGCGAGTGGCGGCTCTGCTCTTTGTGCAGCCCGGGCCGGAGCGAGGCGAGGCGAGGCGAGGCGAGGCGAGGCGAGGGGGCGCCGCCGGGCTCCGCGCGCCTTTGTGCGCCCCGGGTCACGGGGCCTCGCCGCCGGCGTGCGGGGGAGCGGGGCAGAGCCGCGGCGCGAGGCCCTTCGGCGGAGCCGGCGATGCCCGCGGCCGCGGGGGCCTGCCCTGCCGCCCGCCACGCTGCGCGGTCAACTTCGCAAGGCCGCGTCTGCTTTCGTGTAAGAGGGCTTCGGAGTGGTCCTCGGCCAAGCGCTACCAGCACCGCAAAACCACCCGACAGCACTTTTGACCTGTGTTTATATGCATCCGTGAGAATGTCAATGATCCAGGGGTCGGTGCGAGAAATAATTAGCACCAAAAATAGATACGACCTCTGGGTCCCCAGAAGTAGACACTCTAGGTGAGGTTTGGTAGACCGCTCATGTTCATAAACAAAGTGGATTTGATTGTTTGGTTGTTTTTTTTAAGTTAAATGAAAGTAGTGCTTTTCTTAGTTTTTAAGTTAATCCAGTTATTTTCATTTTAAGCATGTATGGTGTGGTAAAATGCTTAACGGTGAAATTCAGTTGTTACATAATTCTGATTTAAAATCGAAGTTTTAGAAGTAAAAATATAACATTAGCCCTAAATTTACATGGTACTATCCCACGTGTGTTTAGAAAAGATTTTATTACAGAGATTTTGACTAATTATGTAATTGCACAACAGACAATGGCTTCAAATATCCTCTAAAATCCCTGTTCAATTATGTGATTACCAGTGGGACCGGAATAGCTCCCGATGAATTGTTCTTATCTCTCCACTAAATGTGAGCATGGCAGGATTTTAGTCTGTTATGTTTACCCTCAAGGTCCAAGAGAACTTAAACAACCTTGTTCAGGTTCTTGGTTTCTACAGTACACGTTATTTAAAAAGGAAGATACTTTGGCCTCATCACAAAAAAAAAAAAAAAGAAAGAAAGAAAAAGAAAAAAAAAGAAAGAAAGAGAAAGGTCTTTTTTCTAATACACACACACTATATGGCTGGCTGTATGTGAGTAATACACATAGCCCATTTCAATGATAAGTGGAAAAGTAGAAATTGAATTGACCCAATTGGACTTTAGAAAATACCAAATTTAAAAATGGGTTATTAAACAGAAGGTTTAACAGTTCCCGATTTCCCCCCTAAGAAAAACTAGCACAGTATGTATCTATATGGCTTTGGGAAGGGAGTTGAGGATGGGCTTACACACATGTACACATATATAAGTATGTATGTATCTCCACACTTAGCTATAACTTCCCAAGGAAAATTAATTTTTAACATCTAACGCAATCCAAGTTAGGTCATTTTAACCACTCAGCTAGTGTAGCTATAATTCAGTCTACTCAGGCAGTCAATTCAAGTGGGTAACAAACAGATCTGTTTCCATTCTAGCATTTCCTAATAGTAGTTTCATGGTGAAGCAAATCACATTTAGCACTAAGGAACCAAATATAAAATATGAAAATTCGAAGCAGCTAAACTTTAAAGAATTGTTGAGGATGCAAAGGAGTGTTTAAATGGGCAGTGTTACCAAATTCAAAAACTTTTCTAAGTGTGCCTCAGAAAGTCTTTTCTCTTGCAATTATTTGAAGCCCATAGTGGAGTTACCAATCCTTCCCAACATCTATTTCATGCAAAAAGAATTACATTAACAGGAAGAATCCAGTTTTGTTTACGAAATATCCAAAGACGTGAAATGGAGAAAGGTGTAGGAAAGGGCAAAAAGAAGGATTTCCTGTGTTTTTCCAATGATAACTTGAATGAATCTGGAGTTAGTGTCACCTGTCAGAGGATTTCTGCCTCAGCATATTATTTAGTAATAGAATGTACCATTGTATGTCATGTCCAGTCTTTCATAGATTATCTTTTTTTATTTGCATGTAATTCATTTCTTTTGACATGTGATGCTTACAATACTTACTACTCTACCAATTACTCTTCTGTCAAGTATGTGCACATATCATAATTAAATGATATGCAATGCTCACAAAATAAGGAAATTGACTTCCAATCATGTCTTAGAAAAATCGGACTCACTAATTTGTAGTCATCTCAATGGGTTGTTGCTCCTAAGTCTCTTGTTTGGCTAATGGTAATAGTCTTCTAATCTACGCTGTTGGTTGATTGTCCAGTTTTCATATTTTGCATTGTAAATCAATATACAGAAATTAGGGAGTGCTTTTTTAAAATAAAATTATCTTGGTTAAAAACCTTTCCTAGAATATAATTAAGATCTAATGTCTTTATATATTCATCTTTCTAGAAATTACAACCATTTTTTAAAAATAAGGACTGCCCAACATTACTTAGGAATTTTGGCCCTCTGACACCTCTAACTGAAGTGATCCCTGTAGAAAGCTAATTTCTTTATGCCTTCAGTTGGAGGCACAATTATTCCTTAGAACTAACTAGAAGATTCACGAATACACTGACACTTTAGATTTTCTGGTTCTTCTTAAAGCCAATTAACTGGTAATGCAGTTTCTGTATGTTTTCTTCAAATTAAGAATTTTTTTTAATGTACTGCAACATCTGCACGTGTTTATCGTTGAGAATAATCACTATATAATTATTTCTAAAAGCATGCATTATTACAATGCTTTATGTCATAATTGAAGTAATTCTTCTACCCCATCTAAACCAGTAATTTTCAGTCATTACCCCAAAGGTGTTTATTTTTTCTTACTTCGCTATTTCTCAAAAATATAGGAAGTGTGTTTTTATTTCTATTATTTTTTACTACTAAAGGGCACACACTAATTTATTAGATTATTATATTTAGTCCATTATTATGCTAGCATGTGTGCAAATTTAATTGATATAATAAAGATAGTGGAATACTTAAGACATGACACTAAATAAACACACCGTCTTTTAAAACAATTGGATAATATTTTTTAGAATTTAAAAACTGCATAACGTATAAAGCTTTCTTAAACATTCATATTGCATATTGCCTCCAGAAATTAGGGAAATAGTTTCAAATATTTCTTAATTATTTAAAAGTATTTAGAGAGTCTTTGCCAAGTTTTGGCACTTTGTTTTAGTTCTACAGATGAGAGCTATCTTCGTACAACTTTTACCGAGGAAAAGAGAATGCATATCTAGTATACTGTTGTGTAGGAGGAATACCCAAGTATAAACAACAACTTCCCGTAATTATTTTTATTTTCCATTGGTTCTAGCAATCTTTACTATAATCCATTGTGCCTCTTCTTTAGACATTGATTGTGAAAAATAAACACAGCATCTTTCCCACAAGACATAGTTGCTCACCACACAGAAGTATATGTGGGGAAAAGACTTCAAGAGATTACCAGATAAGCCCTTGCAATGGAGTCGAAACTCCACACCACCCAAGACAGGCACACCAGGTTCTTTTCTAACCATTGAGAGTATGGGTACAAAAATAAATACACACACGCAGTGTTCCTTCTTTCACTAAATGCATGCTGCACCTGTGCACACATATATCTGATGACATCTGCTAACATAATAAATCTCAAGTGGTTTGTGGTGTCATCAAAAACCTGAGATGGTGGTGTGGCTCACAGCCTCCCCAACCCCAGGCTATGGTCTTGTTAAATTTCACAAGCAAAACAGCGACAGACTTAGTCTCATTTCATACACAAACCAGGGGTTTTCAAGAGCAGGTTGAGGTGGTTTACCAAAAGAAAAAAAAAAATCTCTAGTTATGACTCAGTGTGTGAAAAATTTGCTCTCTGATTCAGTGATGATAAATCAAGGATGTCTCACAGCTTTGAAAAAACCATTTTTCTGTCAATTGTTATGAATTCTCAACTTAAAGTATCCACCTTCCCTAGCCTACTTATGTTTTGAAGACTTACTTTACAAAAGAAAAGCTATGAACCATTAAATCTTCATATCTTGCTTACTCACACTTTTATATAACTTTAGTTTCAACCATCAAAATGCCCATAAAAAGAAAACAATAAACTTGAATGAATTTAGGCTGTAATGATGATTAAATTGAGCAAAGGAAACACAAGTGTTTTCTCAAAAATGTTCAGGATATTTTGTGCCATATGTAAGGTTTCTGAAACAACAGAATCACTAAGGTATTTTTTTAACCATTTTCAAAAAACAGAAGCATCTGGCAATCCAGAAATCAGTGAGGCAACAGGATGCAAGAAAGCGCTAGACAGTCTACTGATCCTTCAATATAGTTCTGGCAAAGGACCATGTTGCCTTTTGCTCAGTGGGCCATTTTCAACAGGAAAATGAATGTCAAGCCCCCTGCATCCACATCCTGGGGTCAAAGATTCTTCTTGGCATATCTAGAACATAGCGGTATCATTTCAAATTGCCCACTACGAAAGAAGATCAATAACCATATTTTGTGTTTTTATTCAATAACTAAGAAAGCTTCGATGCAGCCTAGGGAGTATAAGAGGAATGCAATTCTTCTACAAACATGTATCACATGCTTAATATGGGTCTTGACCTGGGGCTGGGTGCTACCGTACAAGGATGAATACATTTTTGAGGATTTCTGCAGTTACGATAGAGAGGCATATTTCTATTGCTTTGTACTAATATTCTCTTCTAAGTTTATTGAGAAAAGAGTAAGCTCCCCGTGGGATATCTTAAAAGCCTTCAAATAAACACACCAAATAACGACCTTTGGTTTTTTGCTCACTTTACAGGTCAATGATGTGGGTTTGTAGAATGAAAACAGTGTTGTTAGAAACCAAAGAAAAAGTAATTAGGGACGATAAGTCAGGTGCCCTTCCCACCCCACCCACCCACTAAAAACAAAACAAAACTCTTGAATAATACATTCAAAAGCCAAACTAACAAAGTCACGAAACTTTTGATACCACCGTTCTTCATGATGTGCAAAGTATTTTTATAAACAACACAGCGGGGGGAAAGGAGGAGCAATGTTGGATGGGAAAATTCAGGTACACAGGCTTTACCTATGTGCAATTAACACTGTCTTAACAGCTTACTGTTTAAGGATGATTGACAAGCAAATACAGAGCAGGGTAGAAACACAAGTTTCAAGAACATACCTAATATCACTACCTCTCCCTTTTTCTCTTCATGTCTGGCACCATTCTGAGCTGCCCTCAATATTTCTTTTACTATTATTCTTAAAGTTTTTTTGTTGTTCTACAAACAAACAAGAGTAGAGACCCTTTATTTTTTATTTTTTTTAAGAGTTGAAACCCTTGAAGTGAACAATTACCAAAATATAAATGACACCCACCCACAGTCCCGTTACCTAAAAACCCTGTTTCATTTGCATATATTCCAATCCAGGATTTGCTTCCGTGCTTATATATTATTTGGCATAGTTATAAGATTTTAAAGTCAACAGAATTTTGTTCTGTGACTTTTCCACTTAACCTTCTATTCCCATCATTGAGATTAGTGAAAGGGTGCAACACTCTAAGATGCTAAAACTAGAAGAGACTTTGGGGACTTCCAGACAAGAAACAAAGAAACAAAACTGGCAGTATCCTGTGCTTTGCCCTGTCATCTTTTGAATGTTGGAATTCATTTAAAAGGTTGGAGCAGAATCCCCACCCCCTTTCTCTGGGGCTCAATGTCCTGAGTGCCCCATTGCATTCCACTGGCCCACTTTCCTCATGTGGGTTTACCTGCTTACCTCTCCCACCCGAGTTTGCAAGCCTTGATCTAAACCAACTGCTCTTCTTATAGCTGAGAAATCAAAACATGGTTCAGAGAGATAAAGTGACTTGATCAAGGCTACGAAGCTATTTAGCCACCATGCTGGCATTATAGAAGAGGTCCCTGACTCTAAACAAGTGTTCTTTTTATTGCCATTTATTTCAGAGCATGTGGAGAAGCAGGCTTCTGTGCATCAGCATGACAGCCTCACCAGAAATACTGTGACCGCAAGCTCCTTTATAGATGGAAATGTCCCAGGTTAACCACTCACCACCTTTTATGCTGCAGGTCATAATTAACATATGATGTCCATAAGCCAGACACCTGAACCCACATAAATCCTGACCATACGCACAGTGTTCTTTCTCTCTTTAAAAAGAAAATATCAGAATGCAAGTTAAGGAAGCTGATCACTTTATGGAGATAATGTCAAATGTGCTCTCGTTGATAAAGTAAAATACTTCGTAATATTCCTATCAGACATATCTCACAAAGGTGTGATGTTCTGCTAATACCCAAGTAGACAACCACTATCCCGGAAAATCTAAAGCTCCCGTATCCATGTAGATACAGTATTTTCTGAATGTTGAAATAGGACACAGGGTACCAACTAAGGACTTTCTGGAAATGAATTTAAGATTTTGGAAAGTTTTACAAAAGTTGGTAAAAATGAATCCTTGCTAGCTATGATTTAATAAATGGGCTTTATGAAAAATAATAAAAATGTATACAATCTAAGTAGGCCTGATCTCTATGTCTCTGTGGGCGATTCTTCGAAATTTGCCCAGAAAGCAGGATTTAATTACAGTGACTGCCCTGCCGTCATTGCTGTTTGTGTCCTGTGCAGTTCACACTTGCTCATAGCACTTCATTCTCCCGACAGGACACCCGCTCTCTAGGTTCTTCTCCCAAACGAACGTCAATGTGGGGCTCCCACATACAACATCACAGAGTCAAAACGGTAAATAATTGAGAAGTTCATGCATTATGTACATGGTGAGGTCTATAGTTACTCTCTTGGCAGGCACAGGAGCGGTCCATATTCACCCAGACTCTAGGCTCATCCGGAGAAATGATCTTAATGGCCCTTACTCTGGCCAAAGCACCATCTGAGGGGAGCCATGTGGGCACACCACTGTGCATTCAGGAGGCCACACCCTATGTGCCAGGTTTCCCTGCGGTCCACATATGCTTTCTTCCAGAGCATGTTAAATGACTACCTACAGGCTGGATCTTCTTCTTTGCTGTGACCCAGGGCAGCACCTTTATTAAGCAAGGTCTCCCCTAGGGCAATGGTTTTCCCCAACCTTAAGTTAAAATGAGTGTCATAACAAGTGATAATAATTACCAGGTACTCAGATCTAACCATGGCTCTGCTCTTTGTATGTCACATTTATTATCTCTGCTCTTTTAAAGATGAGGAGCCTGAGGCTCAGAGACGTTGAGTAACTATGAGAGGTTATGGGGCTCCAAAACCAGGTCCTTCTAATTCCAAAGCCTATGGCCAAAGCTGAGAGGTACAATGCAGCAAAGATACAGTGCAAGACTGTAACCACCCAGGCGAGTGTGGGCCTTTCACAGGAGCTGCCTTGGAAGGCTTTGCAAGTATTCCTTCAAACATTTTTATCACTCTTCTTTTGAAATTGCCTTTAGAACTCCAGGCACATTCTTTTAAATATTATCAATGGGATAGATCTTCTTCCTTTGAATGTGGATTTGAGTTTTGGATATAGCTATGATTCATTCAATACCCTGTGGTGATTAAAGAACTTCTCAAGCTGGGTAAACCAGTTTGGGGTGCAAACAAAGCATGACAGAATGTAACAAGGCTATCTTCATTCTCCAGCGTTTCTGAAGGGATGGACTAGAGAAATGGAAGGGAATAGACTTGGACTTAGAGGCACCATGGTTGGGGGTTCAAATCCTTTCTTAGTCACCCGAAAGCTATGTGATTCTGGGAAAGGCGTGTAATAATTCTTAGCCAAGGTCGCCTTCCCTTTAAGAAGAGCGGTTAAGAATCTAAACTACCTGCTTCGATGTTGTTTGGGAATAAAAAAATATTGTACGTCAAAATATGTCGGGATGGAACGTAATCTTTTCTCAAGAAATATTTCCTGAATCTGATTATCAGATTATTATTTGTCTCTGTCCTTGTTCTTCGAATGTGGCGAGAGATGGTAAACAAGAGTTAACGTGGTCTGTGACAATGACCATACCTCAGGGCTCCTCTGAGTGCCACTGGGCTTGGCATATGGCATTTATTTGCAATTACAGTTTAAAGACCAAGATGGAGGTCCCGAATCCCCTGATGCTAAGGGAGATGGATTTGAAGGAGGCTGTGGTGTAGTTTGAAGTTTGTGAGAGGCAATTTCTGTCTCAAATTTACTCCTTTTGACTCTCTCTAGAATAGTGAGAACTATAATAGCAGCTTGAGCAAGGGCCCCCTCCTACACATTTATGGAGTGCCTGCCCTATGACAGGTTCTGGTTCAAGGTGGGACATGGGATTCTGCTCCTATCCTCAAGAAAGTGCCCAGGGCTGATTTAGTGACAGGCATGGAATGATGCTACCCAAATGATAAGAATTGAGAGCACCTCAGAACCCATTGACACAACTCTTCAGGCAACAGAAAAGCACCTACTATGTCCAAGAAATTCAGAGTGAACAAAACAAACAACATTCTAGCATAGAGGAAAGAGACCTGGAATGGGGAGAGGGAGAAGAAAATACTGGAACAGCTAACAGAAATAGAAGCCTTGTGTAGCATTGCTCTAAATTCATAGGCCTGTCACGCTTCTTTGTGAGGTCAGAAAGATGATTTGAGAATTCTAGAAAATTTGCAGAAAGATGTTTATGTAAAGATAGAAAAGAGCTTTTTTTTTTTTTCAACACACAGTAAATCAGGGGTATCTATCTATTGAAAATAGGGGATGGGAGCAGCCCTGAGGGGCTCTGTAGTGCTTTGGCAACTGATCTAGAACCAGCCTGGTCTATCCTCTGCAGTACCCTATAGTACAGGTACAATATTATTTCCACTTTACAAATGAGAAGACTGGGGTACAGGGGAGTAAAGAACTTAACCAGGGTCAACAACTCCTAACCAACCTCATACTAACTTTTTTTTTTGTCCCTACATGCCCCACCCTCAACAGAGTGGCTTTCCCCAACCTTGAAATCTCTTCTCCTTCATGTAGGGCTCATTCTAGGCCCCAACAATTACCTAACAGAGAGGCATAAGCAGTGGACAACCTTAGCACAACTATAGCATGACACTGAAGTCTGGCCAAGACTTGGTCAGTAAGGAGAAAGGAAGTACTTCCAAAGCCTTGGCCTAATTCTTTGGATCCCTCAAGGGTGAGATATAGTGACTTCCCCATCTCTCTTCCTCTGCTTTAAAAAAATAAATAAATTGTTGCCCAAATAGGATGACTGATCCATGTCACCACCATCCACATAAAGAAATGGAAAATTACTGGCAATCCAGAAACCACATTCTGCTCTCTGCCAATTACTACCCCACCATCTCTCCCAAAGATACCCACTGTCCTGATTTCTAACAATACAAAGTTATATTGTCCAGTTTTGAACTTTATATCAAGGGAAGCATATGATAGTTGCTTTTTTATGTCTGAACTACTTTTTTCAGTATTTCATGTGATACCCCTTCTTCCCTTCTTGCTCTTGCAGATAACAAAGGTGTTTTCTTTTCTCCCTACTTTGCAGTATGGATTCTTTTTTTTTTTTTTTTTTTTTGCAGTATGGATTCTATTGTATGAATACAACACAATTTATCTACTCTCTACTTGACAATCACTTGGTAATTTCCAGTTTGGAGCCAATAAAAATAATAGAGAGAAGAGCATTCTTCTACATTTGTTCCAGAGTTCATATGTATGCATTCTCTTGTGCATAAACCTAGGAGTAGAATTTCCAGGTTATGAAGTAGCCTATGATAAATTTTAGGAGATAACGCCAAATAGATTTCTAAAGTGACTGTACTAATTTACACTCCCACTAGCAGTGCGTGAAAGTTCTAGTTGTTTTACATCTTCATCAACACTGTTTAATTGGTCTTTTTTCTATTTCTGGGGTATAATATCTCAACGTGGTTTTAATTTGCATTTCCAGATGACTGATGAGGTTAGCTGCTTTTGGTTGGCCATTTGGATAGCCTCTTTTGTAATATGTCTGTTCAAATATTTTGGCCCCCCCTCAAAAAAAATATTTTGCCCATTTTAGTTGAGCTTTTCTGTGTTTTTCTTATTCATTTGTAGGTGTTGTTTATACATTCGGGACCTGAGACCTTTGCCAGTTCTATCTGGTGCAAATTTCTTTCCTGCTTTGTAGATTGCAATTTCACTCATTTAATGTTGTAATAGTTTTGCAAGTTTTAAAATGCACATTTATAAAGGAATAATTGTCACATAATAAACTGTACATATTTAAGGTGTATAATTTTGATAAGTTTTAACGCTTATATACGCTAGTGAAACCATCGCCACAATCAAGATAGGAGACGTTTCAATCACCTTTAAGAGGTTTTCTGTGTCTCTTGGTAATCCCTCCCAACTGATCTGCTGTCTGTCATTATATTTTAGCCTTGCGCATTTTAGAATTTTATGCAGATGGAATCACACAACAGGTATTCTTTTTTGTTTGGCTTCTTTCACTCAGCATAATTTGACATTTATTCATGTTGTTATGTATATCAACAGTTCATTTATTTTTACTACCTAGTAGTATTTCATTGTATGGTATATCACAATTTAGTCATCACCTGTTGATGGGCAATTAGATTGTTTGCAATTTGGGGCTGCTATATAAAGCTGCTATGAACATTTCATGTACAGGACTTTACATGGACATAAGCTTTTAATTCTTTCAAGTAAATACCTAGGAATGAAATTTCTAGGCATATGGTAGGTATCTCTTTAAGGGTTTAACTTATTAAGGAGCGGTCAAAGTGGTTGGACCATCTCACAATTCCAGCAGCAATATATGAGAATTCTAGTTCCTTTATATCCTTACCAATGTAGTATAATCAAGTCTTTAATTTTCAGCCATTCTAATAGCAATGTGGTGTGTTCCATCATCATTTTAATATTTGTTTCCCTAATATTTGTTTCCCTCATGACTAATGGTGTTAAGCATCTTTTTTACATGTGTATTTAACATTCTTATATCTTCTTAGGTAAAGCATCTGTTCAAATATCTTGTTCATTTAAAAACTGAAGTGTTTGCTTTCTTATTATGAATTACTATAGTTTGATTTTTCACATATTATGGATACAAGTCCTGTATCTAGATTTGATATGATCATATATTTGATATATTTGATACGATCATATATTTGATATTTTCTCCCAAACTATGTCTTTTCAGTCTCTTAACCATATCTTTTGAAGAGGAGAATTTTTAAATTTTGATGAAGTCAAATCATGGATCTTGTTTTGGTTTTATCTAAGACATTTTGCCTAATCCAACAGCACAAAGATTTTTCTCCCTATTTCTCTTGGAATTTTTGTAATTTCGTGTTTTACATTGAGGTCTATAATCCATTTTGAGTTAAGTTTTATTTTTTTAAAGATTTTTTTAATTTACTCACGAGAGACACACACAGAGAGAGAGAGAGGCAGAGACATAGGCAGAGGGAGAACCAGGCTCCATGCAGGGAGCCTGATGTGGGACTCGATCCTGGGACTCTAGGATCAGGTCCTGAGGCGAAGGCAGACGCTCAACCGCTGAGCCACCCAGGCGTCCCTTGAGTTAAATTTTATAAATAGTGCAAGGCATGGAATGAAATTCTTTTTTTTTTCTTATATGGATATTCAATTGTTCTGATGCCATTTATTGAAAAGACTTTTATTTTCTCTACTGAATTGCCTTTATATCCTTGTTGAAAATTGGTTGTCTGTATATGTGTGGGTCTATTCTATTTTCTAGACTGATGTGTCTATCTTGATGCCAACAACACACTGTCTTAGTTCATATAACATAATAAGACTTGAAATCAAATAGTAATTAGTTCTCTAAATTGTTCTTTTAAATATTGTCTTTTGATTAACTCTTTTGTTGTATTGTTCTTTGGATAAACTCTTCGGGTACCTGGTTTGTTTTTTAACAAATTTTCTCTAAGAAAACTTGAATCTACTCAGACAGATACTCTTCCAACGTGGAGCTGGGAATAACACCTGTGGGTTTTAATGCCAGCATTCTTTTGGGCTTAAAAGTCATTTTTAGGGGATCCCTGGGTGGCTCAGCGGTTTGGCGCTTGCCTTCGGCACAGGGCGTGATCTTGGAGTAGTCCCGGGATCAAGTCAAGCATCGGGATCCCTGCGTGGAGCCTGCTTCTTCCTCTGCCTGTGTCTCTGCCTCTCTCTGTCTCTGTCTGTCTGTGTGTGTGCCTCTCATGAATAAATAAATAAAATATTTTTTAAAAGTCACTTTTATTCCAAGATCTTTTATTAAAACGCACTAACCTCAAAGAGGAGTGGGGTTGTAGTGATATTAAGCCAAATAGTCATCAGCTATTCTGATAACTTCAGCTATTCTGATGGCCAGCTGACAATCTGACTTTTTTTGGAGATTCTTCAGACTGACCCCTTGGAGGTGGGAAAGGCCAGGTGGAAGGTGGGAGGGAAGGGAGTCTCTCAGATTTATAGTAATTCCTACAAGTTACCTGGCATTGTGCTCGTTTGCATTTAGCATCTTATCTGACTTAAGATTCTTATAATTTCCCTTCTAGGACTATCCTTTAGAACAGGGTCCTTTTTCTGTAAAGGACCAAATGTTTTAGGAGGGGTTAGCTTCATGGGTGTGGACCTATGTATTCACACAGCACAGAAAATCATTCAGCTTTTAGGCTTTGTGAGCCATACGGTTAGTCTCAGATGCCTCTACTCAACTCTTCCCGTATCACACAAAAACAGCCATCAATGATATTTAAACAATGAGACTGGCTGTGCTTCAATAAACTTTTATTTACAGACATTTAAATTTGAACTTAATATTATTTTTACACATCATGATATGTTTTTCATCTTTTTTTTCTCAATCATTTAAAAACATTGAAACCGTTCTTAGTAAGTCATACAAAAAGCAACAATGGGTTCTATCTGGCCTGTGGGTGGATGGTAGCTTCCTAGCCCCTCCCTAGGGAAACTCCCATACATGTGCATCAGGTGACATGTACAGGAAGTCCACAACAAAATTGTCCTTCAGTGCTCCAAACTAGAAACAACCAAAAGTCCTCACAAAGGTAGAATGGTTAAATATATTGTAGTTTATTTATATACAACATACAGTTGAAAGAAAGAAGCAAGTCTTGAAAGAATACATACAGTATGATTTTATTTATATAAAGTTCAAAAAAAGACCTGCATAAATGTTAAAACTAAAATTTAAAAAAATAATAAAAGCAAAGAAACAATCAGAAGAAAAATCGGGGAGGAGACTCCTGAGGTCTTGGGAATGTTGCATTTCTTGACCTGGGTCATGTTTACATTGGTGTTTGCTTTATATTTATTCTTTGAACTATGCTTTTATGTATCTACTCTGAAATGTATATCTCATTTTAAAAATTTCAGTTCCTAATTCTAACTGTGAGTTGGCATTTGGAGCCTCAATTCATAGTGAGGTTGGGGAAGGGGGGAACCGCATGCCCAGGCCACATGTTTCCAACTTCCTAAAGCTCCTTTGATATAATTTTGAAGACCTTTGGCATCCATCTGGCCCTGGGCTTCACATTTGCCAAGAAGAGTCTTGGCTTTTATAGCATTCAAATGTTTTTCTTCTCAGTTTACTTTTGTCTCAGATACTAATGCTCTCTGCCAAATTCCCTCAAGGTCAAATCCACATTATTATGGGTTCCATTGTCTTGAAGCCTTTCTTGTTTGCAAATTCCATTTTTCCTAATTTCAAAATATAATTATAAATAATTCAATCACATTGAATTGGGCAGTGGATGTGTATACTGGCTACTTTCCCTTTATCCCTCTGCTCCTCAGTGTTTATTCTCTTCTTAATATTTCTTCCTTCTGGCTCTCTATGCGTGGCTGTATGTTGTCATTAGCCAGGCAGGGCTGAAATGAAAGAAAAGAAAATATGTATTCCTGGTTGGAGAGGACATGAGTTTAGGAGTAAAACCAACTGCAGTTTAAACCTCCACTCAATCTTTTGGCTGTGTGTTGATGGCCAGTGACCTAACCTCTCTGAGTCTTTTCTTTCATTAATAGAAGTGAGGGCCGACAACTATTAGAAAGAGTCATTGCAAGTTATATATATAAAGGTTAAATGAGAAAGCCTGTGTAGTGTATGAAGTTCAACACAGCTATTTCAGGACTTGGGATAGGGCTGCAATAGATGTTAGTTTTCTCTCTCGCCCTGTCTGTCCATCTGTCCGTCTGTCTGTCAGTCCTTCAGTCCCTCCCTCCATTTTGCAAGATTTTTCTGTCTACTCTCATCAACCATGTTAATCCAGCAATAGATTAATGAGAGAAAGGGATGGTAGGTGGGGGAGGTGGGATGGGGGATAGGGGATAGGATAGGGGGTGGGGGTTGGGATAGGAAGAATCAAAGATGGAAAGAAAGATTCTGCTCAAGAGCCTGAGGAAAGAGCTTGAATCACGTGCTCCTCTTTATTTGCCCCTCCCTCTTCATACTCCTCATCTTCCCATGGACTCACAGGTCTTCACCTCTAGAAAGCCGAGAACCCCAGTAAGGTCACTGTCAGAATCTTTCGAGAGCCTAGGATAACTCTACCATGATTAAAATATCAGGAATAAGAATTGCCTCCATATACATCACTTAGAACCCTGTCTGGCATACTGTCTGCACTGAGTCAACGTTGGATATCATTACTGTGATTGTTGGTGTTCAGATTATTATTGTTGTTCAGAACAACATCTCAGAGCACCCAACAGAAGTGACGAGGCCATCGGCTGCCTTGTTTGCCAAGGGCACACCCACGTTACAAATGATCTTGATTGTTTCTTTCAGCATTTCTCAGCCTCCCTTGTCATCCTATCCCCCCCCAAAAAAAAATTCATTCTGCCTTTTCCAGAACAAACATCATTATAATCACTTCTTGTTCACATCTCCGATATCCCCATGGCTCTTGCTGCTCTCACTGGTAGTAGCAACACCTCTGAATTTACTACCATCTGCAAATATCATTAGCTATTGTTTATTCCCTCTCCTACACTATTAATGAAGATGTTAATTAAGACCAGAACTAACACTGACCCCAGCAGCAATCCACTAGACATTTATCCAACTGGATAAACTTCTGTTAGTCATTACCCACTGCTTATAGACATTACCACTACTCCATTCCCTTCATCTGCTAATTTGTAAGAGACCAGGGGAGAGAATTAAGGGAGCCCAGTATTATTTAAAAATTAACACTCTGATACTTAGGGTTTTGGGAAAGGGATTTGGTGGAACATCAGAAGGACGGTTGTCAGTAGTATGCGTGAATGGAGTGAGCCAGCCTCCAAAAGAATTTGGTAATTGCCTGGCTAAGCTTATGGGTTTCTGAGAATTTGGCAATACACTGTAAGGCTGGGGTACACCAACATAAATTATAGAGTTTTCTTTCCAGCCACTTCCATTTACAGACAAGCAGACCAAGGCCCAAAGACTTGTCCAAGGTCACTTCCCTTCTTAGTGATAGAACCTACACTGGAACTTGGGGCTCGAACTTCCAGTCCGATGCTCTGGGTGGAAGCAAAGTTGATCTTACTTCACAGAGGTTCTGCTCAGACACCTGCACAACGACATTTGCCCATTAAATCCTAAACTCGAGGAACACAATACCCATCAATTTCATCTGTCTTCAACAAACCGTGTATAGTAGGAGTTCTTTCCATATTCCTTAAAGGAAAGAGCAGTATTCACCACGATGTTCTATTCTCTCAACCTATGTTTTAGTGGTTCTCAACCGCAGCTAAACACTGGAATCACCCAGGGGAACTTTTAAAAAATACCAATGCCCACACCACACCCCTAGAAAGTCAGATTTAATTGGATTGAGGAGAGGCCAAGGCACTGGTAATTTTTTAAAGCTCCCCAGGTGATTCTAATGTGCAGCCAGATTTGAGAGTCACCTCAGAGGTTCAAGTGTTTTTCCAAAGGCTCCTAAGTTGGAAGGTTTCTTGCTCTACAGAATAGGGTCAGTACAGAACTGCTGTGATGTAGCAAATAGGAGCAAACTTTTCTCTTAAACAAGCAACTGACTGCTCTTCAGACTTTTCCCTGGTGAAGAATGCATCTCAGAATGATGTCACTTGAAATCTATTAATCTGATGGTGGGTATTTACACCTGGCAATTTTCCAAACTGAAGCTGTGTAGGCAGTAGCGCCCACTTCAACGCTCTCAGGCCGTCCCAAGTGAGTTACTGGTTTAATATGAAAGCTGGCCTGCTGGAAGCAAAGTCAAGCAAAGGACAGAGGACCTAGGACCTACTAGGGTCTAAGGGGTTTGCTATTTCGACATTAATACCCATTGTACCCAATGCCACGGCAAATGTCTTCCTGTCGCTAGTATGACAATGAAGCCTTAGTAGATGAAGAATGTAGGTCAAAGACAAAATAAGGAAACATAATCTCAGGCTTTTGCCTGGACAAGAGCCCAAAGAGAATAAAAGACAAGATTTTGGAAGGTTTCAGAGACTGCTAGTCTTCTGGCATCACACTTTGTGGCCTCTTCCATTTTAGGAGGACATCTATACATGACGAATTGCCCAGCGACATTCACACCTGTCAGAACTGGGGGATTCACGGTGCTCATGTTTGCTCATCCGGGTTGTTCACTGCCCAGAGGTGCCTGGTACATGGGGCTGAAATTTGCAGTGGGAAGTGGTGCTTCCAAGAAGGACAGAGGACTCCATCTGTAGTTCGCAGAAAGATAGTACATGGAAATTAGGATCCCCGAAGAGGGATAAAGACCCAACAGTCTTCTACATCCTTGTCCTAAGTAGCAGAGGCCTCATGGTGAAAACAGGGCAAAAGAGAGAAGAGCTGGGCAGCCCGGGTGGCTCACTGGTTTGGCGCCTGCCTTCAGCCCAGGCTGTGATCCTGGAGACCCAGGATTGAGTCCCGCGTCAGGCTCCCTGCATGAAGCCTGCTTCTCCCTCTGCCTCTGTGTGTGTGTGTCTCTCTCTCATGAATCAATGAATAAAGTCTTGAGAGAGAGAGAGAGAGAGAGAGAGCTAAGAGATGATTGCAAGGGTTAGGGAGGGGACTGCCCCTCCCCTCCCCAGATATACTCCAGTATCAGTGCCTCTCCACTGTTGTTAAGGCTGGGCTTACACAGGAAAATATACAGGAAGCCGGTGAAATGTGGAAATGGACTATCTGTAGAACAGACAATAAGACCCAGGGAAAAAGGAAGTCTAAGGTGGGAACGTTTTTTATAGTCTCACTCTCTTACCAAGTGAGGTTGGGGCCCCAGCCATGGCTCACAGGCTTACCCACTGCTGTTACACCCTGGTTCAGCTTCTGGGAAAGAGAAAGAATCCCAGCAACAAGTCACTGGTGGAGGGCCAGGATCGGCGCCTCCACCAGTGAATGCTTCCAGATGCATAGAAGTGTCATCCCAAAACACTTCTTGAGAAACAGCTAAGGTAGAGAGTGACTCCTCTGGAGGAAAAAAAAAAAAAATCAGTCATTTTGACAAGGTCAAAATACCAAGAAAACAACATTCCCTTTTGAGAAGTTATGGGTCAGGACCATACTCCATTAGAAAATATTCTTTTCTGCTTCTCCCTTAGACATTGTGGCTATGACGGGATTTTTAATACGTTCCCCCCAAAAGAGACTCCCTGGGCACATAGTCTCAACTAAAAACGTGTAAGTGGTTGGATTTGGGGTAAGGGTTCTCTCCAGTTTAGCTGATGAAAAGAAAGACTCTAGAGGAGGGAGTGGAATAATGGAGCTAAATGATCCCATCCAAGAACAAATGATCCCAAGTTGATATTTGGGGACAGGATGAGTGGGCTGTGGTGTAGGCTGCATGCCTCCAATAATGGGACTCAGAAGACAAAAGTTTCCCTTAGGATCTGAAAATTGGGGTGATTTGGATGATTTCTCCTTTTTTTGCTCCTTGGAAAGGTAGCTAGGGAGGAAGCCAGTGGACAGAGGAAGGAAGGAAGGAAGGAAGGAAGGAAGGAAGGAAGGAAGGAGCGAAGGAGAGAGGGAGGAGGCAGGGAGGGAGGGCTCACTTATCGAGTACAGACAGCTTGCCGGACATTGCTTTTGGCTTCTTCATATATGCAATTCCACTTAATCTCTAGAACACCACTGTGAGGTAGGTATAATTGCTCAGCTAATAAGTGGCCAGGTTATATTCCATCCAGGTTTATCCGATTTTAAACAGCTCTTAACAGCTAATCTCTATCAACTAAACACACATACATGTACACCTGTGGATATGCATGTGCATAGGCGTGTTTTATTACTTAAGTGTTTCTTAATATTTCCCTATCACCAAGCAACCAAACAATGAGGGTAAATTTCCTATTTCTGTTTTTTTGTGCTCCTTTCAGACTAGAAATGTTTTTCCTCTCTTCAGAGTTGCTCCTAATGTTGTTTTCATCTGTCTTTGCCTGTACCTTATGGAAGAAAGAAGGGAAAGAGGAAGGGGGGCTGAGGGAGATCCTTGGCCTTGGTTCTGCTGCTTCCTGGGCATAGACTATTTGAGGGGGCGAGGAGGGGGCGATAGGGGATGCCACCATCTTGCCAAACCCCTACCATGCCCCTGTGGGAATTCTCTGGTCTGCTGCAGATAAACAGTTCAGCCCTGTTTTACCCACAACTTCTTGATAAGTTGAAATCTCTTCTTTTACTGAGAGACAACCATCCTCGGGGGAGCTTCTCTTCAAGCAGCCATTCTGTACTTCTCTGAAAGAGGAATTGAAGACCTTGCCACCCCCTCCCCAAACCCCTCACCCGTTACCAGGGGCCTCTACCTTTTGGTTTTGGTTTTGTTTTTGTTTCTCTTGAGAGGAAGTGGAGAGAGGGGCTGGGGCTGGGAATGTGTGTGATGAGGGTGCTGCCTGCCTTCCCACTGGTCACCTGCTGCCCAGTGGGGGACAGCTACAGCCAGGTTTTCCCTGCGAGTCTCACCAGAGCAGACACAAATGCTTCAGGAGGAGATGCTATCACAATTGGGTTTATTGGGGGGGGGGAACCATGTGGAAGGAGATGGGGTGTTGGCGGGGACGCTTGTTCTAGGCTTAGCCTCTGCTGCCTGCAGTCTCTACAGACTGATTCTCTCCTTTCTCCACTCCCGACTTTCCAAGGGTTTATGTTCACTCCACAAAGAGAAGCAATCACCAGGCAAAAATGTTTGCAGTATTTTATTAAAGTTTGGTGGAGAGGAGGGAAGAGGAAGGAAAAGGCTGGACTTGGGGGAGTGGGGGTGGAGGGGGGCTCAGGATGGCTGCCGGAGAGAGCAGGAGAGGGCAGCAGAGAAAGGGGAGGCAGGCATGCATGAGAGTCTCCAGCAGCAGCCAAGAAGCAGAGAAAGGGCTGCTGGGGACAAGGAGGGTCTGTGTGTGTGTGTGTGTGTGTGAGTGTGTGTATGCGCGCGTCAAAAACCTTATAGAAAAAGAGCAAAGATCTGAACAGGAGGAATGGTGAAAAGCCGAAGTGCAAATGGACTTTGGGATCCTCTTGGCCAAGAGTGCTGGGAACAAAATGCAAAACAGGCCCCCGTGACAACTCAGAGAAACACGAAAGTCCCCAGGAGGCTGTGGGGCGATGCCACAATAATGGCCTAGTAAATAAATAAATAAATAAATAAATAAATAAATAAATAAATAAATGCCAGGTTATGCTAATACGTTGATGGCCTTTAAAGAGAGGGAGAAAAAGAGAGAACGGAGGTCTGAGACCCAGAGCGACATCCAGTGTAAGCAGCAGCAGCACAGAGACAGACAGGGACAAAACACACACACATAGCCAGACCCCAAGAGAGGGACACAGAGAGAGTCGCACACAGAGAAAGACAGAACGGGCTGGGAGAGGGGGGTGACGGGGGCGGGAGTGGGGCGAGAGGGAAAGTCTCCAGCCAAATGCGGGAGACTTGGCAGGTGGACAGCAGCAGCCGGCCGGGCAGTCACTGCACTTGCTGCGTCTAGTCTATTGTTGTCTGGAGGGGGGAAAGGGAGTTGTTTGTTTGTTTTGTTGTTTGGCCTCTTTGTCTCTTTTGTTCCAAGCAGTTAGTTTGCTCCTTTCCCAGACACTGGGCTGATGGAAGAGCTTTATGGATTTTTCTTAAAGGGACAGGATTAGCTAGTTTACCAGTTCGATGTTTAGAGATGCCTTAGTCCCAACCATTTCCACCTAACTGGCTATGTATGTGTACAGATTTTAAAAGACCGTAGTAAGTATGGAGAGTTAGTATTTATCCTGTTTCTGTGACTGGTTAACAAGAATAAACAGGTCAAGTTTACCCTTCCCCCTAAGTCTCGTCCTCCAGGGTTGCCAACACTGCAGGGAAAGAGGGAAGGAATAACAAAAAAGAAGAAAACCCTACAAATAAAAGTAAATGGAGAACCTACATAAATAACTCCAAACCTTGGTACATGTTCTACCCTTTTCTTTCTTTCTTTTTTTCTTTCTTTCTTTCTTTCTTTCTTTCTTTCTTTCTTTCTTAACCTAGGCATCAAGATGAGGAATATCAGCTTGAGGCTTTAAATAACCATCAGCAGAGGGGCTTTGCAGGAGGAGGGGTGGCTGGGTCATCCCTCCCCTGACACTGGCAAGGCACTGGAGGCCTCCTAGGCCTCCCACTCAGGCCTGTTTCCTGTAGTTCCCTTCCAGGCTCCATCCCAGAGGACAGATACTGTCCTTCGGCCTTGGGGAGCCCACCCCATCCTGCATCACCCTCTGGGCCTTGGCATCCCTGAAGGAACCCTCCATGAACACACTGAGGCAGCCCAGTGCCAGTGTTGGATGGTACTTATGTCACTAAGCTGAGCTTAGAGCTTTGGAGGAGAGGGTTGGGTTAAGGGATGTCCGGCAAGCCTCTTTGATTGTCTTGTCCCACAGACTCCCAGCTTCATAATAATTCCAGTAAGTTTTGGTCTAAAGCAGACAGCTTCTGAAGGAAATGAAATCTCAGAACACTTCCAAATTCATCCACATTCGATTTTGAATTCATCTCTAGCCCTCCCCCTAAAAGAACGCCCAGTCTTCTTTTCTTAATCCTAACTTGATCTTCTCCTTGCCCTCTTAAAATCTCTCAGGGCAAGCTAGGGTGCCAGAAAATTAAACATCAATACACAGGATCCAAGTGCTTGAGGTTCTAGGAAGGGTTCACAGGGGTGGAGGTGGGGGGGGGATGGAAGTGGGTGCCCCTTTGTGAACCGGATCCTTTATATTGGAAGCAAACACAGATCGAAGTGTAAGGCGTCTGCCCTGGAAAGTGCGGCTGCCACAGTTGCTGGGTACAGGCTGGCTCTGGGGGAGCCGCGTGCCCTCAGCTCCGCCCCACCCTCTGGGAGTTTGGTATTTAAAAGAAAAGATAGACAATTTTGTCAGCCGCTCGGGTTTGGGGGTGGTGGGGTGGGGAGTTAAGAAGCAAGCTGCTTACACCCACAACGTAGTCACCTCTACCATATTTTTCTCCTCTTGGCTTTCGCGCACCTCCCCGTCCTCCAAAGCAGCCATAGGTGTCCCTCCCGCCACCCTGGCTAGAAGTGTTGCTCCTGCTAGGGTGCCACTTGAAGGGCCCAGAAACCCCACCTTTCCCGGTCGCCCCCCTCTCCGACACGACCTTTGGTGACAACGTGGGCCAAGGCTGGCAGGGGCAAGCCCGGGTGGGGTTCTGGGGTGGGGGGTGGGGGGCAAGGAGATGCGACCTTACATCCTGGCGGGCCCAGTCCGAGTGAGGCCTCTGGGACGTGCGGCGAAGGAAGGAAGGAAGGAGGCAGCGCGGGGACACGTGTTGGCCCAGAGTTTGGAAAGAGAGAATGCTGTGGGGCGCGGGGCTCCCGAGACTCTGGGAGGCGGGGGCGCTGGTAGCCAGCCTGGATTTGGGCGGACGTCGCAAGTCCCGGGTCACACGAGGTAACCGGCGTGCTCCTAACCTGGAGCAGCAAACCTGATTCTGATCTGGGCACGTAGGCGCAGCCCCGCGGAAGGCGTTAGCAGCTGCGGACATCGCTTGGGGACAGGCAGCGTCCGAGGCCAGGGATCGCAGGATCACCACCGGCACGTGCAAAGATCAAGGCGAAGTGCTGGCCGTGACCCTGGCGGGGTCAAGGCCGACTTCTAGCCCCATCCCGCGGGGTTCGGAAACGGCCCTGCAACCCCAGGCCCAGGAGTCCGCCCGGCGCCCTGCGAGCAGGATTTCGTTTCTATTCCCAGCACGCGTCCCAGCAGCGCACCGGGAGATCCAGTTTCGCCGGAACGTACCCGGTGACTTGTTGGTTTGAAAGTTGAAGCCCCGGGGTAGTAGGGCTGGCCACAAAAATTTCAAACCCCGCTAATCCTAGACAAAATAAAAACAGAATAGGCCACAAACCAACCAACTTGGGGCAAATTCCGTGGTGGTCTCCTGGCTGGGCATGTGGAGTGGCGGGACCTGGAGGGAGCGGACCTTTCCACCTCGAGTTCCCGGCGTGTGGGAAGACCTCGGCAGGGCCTTACAGCGGGTCTCGTCCCCACCGCTTGCTCCCGTCTTCTAAAGAAGTACAAAGACAACCCCCAAGCCCGCCGCACCCACGGCTGGGGGCGCGCGGGGGGCTACGGGCACAGGTTGCTAGCCTGGAGCCCGAGCTTGGCACGACTTCGCCCCACACCCAGACGCAGGGTCTCCCAGAGAGACGAGATCGAGGCCTAGGAGCCCCGGGCCCCCACTCGGGAGCCAACCCGCCCAGCACGAAGAAGGCTCCCGGTCCCCACGCCGGCGAGCTGGGAGGCAGGCGGACGCTCGAGGCTCCAGCAGGGTGGAATCCTAAAGAAAGAAAAAAAAAATCTGGAAAGAGATAAAAATAAATTTGAACAAAACTAAACTACAAGCCCGCAGGACCCGCCGAAAGCGAGGTGGGGGAGGAGGGGGGCGGGAACGGCGAGGCGCGGAGAGTGGGGGATGCGAAACGGACTCCGTCCCCTGCAGAGCCGGTGCCTTCGGGGGCTGCACCGCCGCGCGCTCCCACCCGCAAGGTTTGGACTCGCGGGGGAGGCGGAGGGGGAGGGAGAGGAGGATGGATAGGTGGCGGAGGGGAGGAAGCGGTGGTTCTTTTTCTCCGCCCGCCAGCGCCTGCCAAGGCGAACTTGATTGAGGTAGCAGAGCTCGAGAAAACTTTGCAAAGTTTAGGTGGCGCGGTTAGTGGTGGAGGCGCAGGGCAAACCAGCAGTGCCGGGGTGGGTGTGGGGGTGCGGGCCGGGTGCCACTGGGAGGCCAGGTCCCGAGGTGGTTAAAGATCCAGGGATCCTGGGTCAGGTCCGCCCACGGCCCCGGAGGCTTCGAGGGGCTGACTGCGGGACGTTTCTTTAAGAGGCGGACAAGACAGAGCCGGTAGTTCGGGGGTTCGTGCCAGTGCCGAAAGCACTATCCGGAGCCGGCGCAGAGCAACAGCGGGAGAGGCTGGTTTGCCAAGGCAGGATTAGATCCGCCCGCCCGGGGGCCCGGTCCCCCGACTTCCCCCGCCCAGCTAGGGCCGCGCGCGCCAGGGATCTTTGGGGCGACGCGCGCGGTTTCGAGTCGCGCTTCGGGTCTCTGCGCACCACGTGCGCCCAGTGCCGCAGGCGGGGACGTTGGGGCGAGTGTCTCCGAAGGGAAGGGGGCCACGCAGCCAGCGCCAGGCTGCGGCGACCTCCCAGCCCGCGCACCCTTGCTGGGGGCAGGACAAAGTGGCCCAAGCCAACTTCTCCCTGCGCCCTGGGAAGGAAGCGTGGTGCGCCCGCTGGAGCGCGAGGCAGCCGCCGCCCGTTCCACACACGGCCTGGCATTCTGCTTTTCCTCACTGCGCACCAGGGAAAGGCATAATTCAATTATACCATCTAATGCCACGCAGCTTTTTCCTCTTTTGCTCTGGAGCCTAGTGTATTTCGAAGGGGGGGAAATCTCCCAATTCTCAAATAAATCTCTCTCTCTAAAGCCCAGCTGGGTCCAGTAGTAACCATCGGGGCGAAAAGACATTTAAAAAAAAGAAAAAGAAAAAGAAAGAAAAAGAAAGGGAAAAGTGACAAAGAAAGAAAGGAAAGGAAACCCCAAATCATACTAGTTTACAGCCTGAAGCGGCTTATTTGGGCTCATTGAGCTCCACTCCAGACCGCTCAGCTCACGCTCTTTCGGGAGAAGCTGGGGAACGGAGAGGATGCAAGGTTATTTAAAGTGACTCCCAGAACAGCGACCCTAGGTGTCTGCGTCTGGGCTCCAGCTTAGCGCGGCCCCGGCGACCCAGCCTTGAATATTGAAACCCGGCTAGCTCGGCGGTGAAACTACCTGTTGGGAGAATGCGCAGTCTAGACTTTCGGCCCTCCTTTCTCCCGCGCAATCCCGGCCGCGACAGGATGGCTCTGGGTTTGGCACGAGAGGGGAGAGGACCGAAGAGCCGCAGTCGCAGCCGCAGCCGCAGCCGCAGCAGCGAAGTCAGCGGCGCCTCGTACTACCCGGCAAACTGCGCTGGCTCTTTGGGAACTGGAAGCAGTTCCCAGTCCGCTGTGCGGGGGCCCCTGCCTGCAGGGATGCACCCAAACTCTGCAGGATTCTCGAAATTCTCGGAAACCGCGAAGCGGTGCCGTTAGTGTCTGCGGCTTGGTGCAAGTCTAACCTTAAAACAAAACAAAACAAAACACAAGAAGCCTCCTGGCTGCTTCCTCGGCGCCCACCGCCACCCCACACTCCCAACACCCAGCACTTTCCCCTGCCCCGAAATTCACTTTACTACTTCTTAAAATTCGGGAAACCCCGCCGCCGCTTGGACGCGCGGCAACCCAGACGCTGCCTGAAGCTCCTGCACGAGTTGCTTGAGGGAAATCACTCTGGCTCTTGCAGGCAAACCGAATCTGTGTGTCTTGAAACCACCTAACTGGACGAGGGAGCAGAGCTGGCAGTAGCAGTTTGAGCAGCCTTTGTAGCTTGTTGGGGAATTTGGGGGAAGCTGGGGGACGGGCGGGGGGCTAGTCTCCCACAGGATCCTGCGGGAAGGACGGTTCGGATCGGGCCCTGGGGCTGGAAGTCTCTTTTGGGGAGCGCACAGCCCGGGTTTGGCGCGCGCGTTTAATTACATGCTTCCCGGCAAACTCTCCCGCAGAGCCGGCCCCGACCTCCCATCGGGGGGGACGTGGAGGCACAGGCTGGGCTAAACCGGGAAATTTCCCTCTCGACGCGGAAGGCACCCGGCGTCGTGTCTCCGATGCGGGTTTCCGCTCCTTGAGGGCGCACCCCGCTGGGTTTGGGGAGCAGTGGAACTCGGGAGAGGCCCCGCGGACGGGCCCGTTTGGGGTCCGAGGGCGCGGGAGGCCTCTCAGTGCGGCTGCGGGGCGCGGCGGGGCTTCATTTCTCAGGGCTTGCGCTCACGTTCTCCACGGCCACAAAGCACTCGGCTTAAAACGAAATGGGGACAAATATCAGGCCACCGCAGGGGAGGAGGGGGGTAAGCCTCGTCTTGTTTAGGATGCTCGTTTTGACAGCGGAGAGGGCCGGGCTACGCGGAGGGACGAGAATTTGTTACTGGGAATTTCTTGCACAGGAACGAACGGTGAGACCTCGAGCTGAGAGACGGCTCGGGGCGCTTCCCGCGCGGCAGACTGGTGGGATCCTGGCAGTGTGCGGTCCGTGCGGCCCCCACGTCACACCCCTCTTCCCAGTCTTAAGTGGCATTTCCCTTCCCAGTGTGCCTCTTTCCCGTGCCCACTCATCCCGGCTTCGTGCTGCCCAGGACCCTTTCGGCGTCCGGAAAAACTCCTGCAAACTTGCCCAGCACCGAGCGCGTCCGCGCGGGTGGGCTGTCCCCGCGCCGCCGCGCCGCTGCCCCGGGACCCTCCGGGGCCTGGGAAACCCGGCGCGTTCTCCAGCTCTCGGCCTCCGCGCTCCTGTTTTATTTCAGTTCAGTCCCAGGGGCACGGACCCAAGGATAATAAACAATGCTGCTTATTAGAGATACAAACGGGCGCAGAAAAGAACCACGCGGAAAAGCAAGCGCAGAGACGTTTTAACAAGTGGCCATACATTCAGAAGCGTCTTTGGAAGCGACCCGTGATGTACAGTGGAAGGGATCTCTTCCGAATTGCAGAAATTCGCAAAATGTAGGTCTGTCAAAGTAGGGTGGTTGCAACTATTTTTATTTATTTGGTTTTGCCTCTGGAAATCAGGCGGGGTTGTTGGTACCTGCCCAAGCCTCCCTCTGTGAGCCGCCGCCTCCTCCTGTATCCTGCTCTTAGGGCGCTAGGCCTCGCAGAAGAGGGAGGGGTCTTCCAGGTGTCCGCAGACTTTGCCACCTTTATTCCAGCTCCCTCAAGAGCCGGAGACATCACCTCCCCTTTAGGCAGTGACAACAAGGCTTTGGGGGAAGATGTCATTGCAAAGGGTGTGGTCAAATAATTCAGAGATACGAAAAAATTTTTTCCCTTTTTTTTTTTTTCTTGAAATATAAACGCAGATACCTTCTGAGTGTTGACCGTGACAATGGGGGCTGGTGCTTCCTCCTGAGGTGCGGGTGAACCGATTTCTGCCCTGCCTGATGGCCTTGGGAAAGGGCCTCCCATCTGTTCTGATTGCCACCCCCCCCCCCCTTAAAATGTCAGGAAATCTTCCTGCCTGCAAATATTGGCAAGACGAGGCTACGACAGGCGGTGCTGCTTTAAATAGGAAGAAGACCGGGGCGAAAAGAAAGTCACAACCTTCCTACCCACCAGACTACCTGCCTCTGGTCCCCAAAGCCCAAGCACTGGCAAAGGAGATTTATAAGGAAAACCTCCGATTTTGGAGCAGGATGGGAAATGAATCAGCTGTGTGTTCCAGGAACAAATCTCTATTTGATTATCAGGAGCTGGGGTGCCCCAATACAGGTCTCCCCTGTTTTAGTGCCTGATCAACTGCACTTTCTATGGCTGTTTCTCCACTTTTCCATTGTTGTCATTAAGATAAAATGGACAAAGTTTCAGAGGTGCTTTAGTCCAATTCTCTGGGGCAGCAGGTTCCTTCTGACTTTATCCAAAGGGCTGCTCTGCTTCTGATGGTGTTAAGGGGAGAGCCTGGTCTCACCAAAGCTAGCCCCTGTGCCTCACGGAGAACTCTTCATCCTACCCACCTGGGGCTGGCTCTGACTGGGCCAGGAGATCGCTTCTAAATTGCACCCCCTCCATCAACCAAGGACATCTCTCTGGGAATGATCATGGTGCCCACTGCACCCAAGGAATAACCTGAACCTTCTCTCCCCGGCGCCTACCTAAGTTGATGGCTTTGCATGGTGTTCACGCATTTTTGTGTCCTAACTTAATTTCTGTATTATCTCCAGAACTTGCTCAGCTGTCTCCAGCCCTTTCTGCCTACCCTAGAGGCCAGCTTCTTCTAGGAAGGGAAGGATTTGTGCCTGATGAGCTCCAGCTTGGGAGGCCTCCTCTGCAGAGACTGGCTGCATTTTAGAGGGTGCCTCGGGCACTTCTGGTGGTGAACTTGGCTCTCTAGCCTTCCCATTATTTTCCAATTCAATTGGACCATATCTTGTAATTTTATAGAGGAGGGAACTGAGGCACAGAGCAGGGACTTGACTTACCCAAGGGCATATGGTGAGCTGAGGGCAGAGTATGCTCCAGACCCTAGGATTCTTGATTTGAAGTCTGTTTGCTCCGTTTTGAGGCTGGTGTGGCTAACAATGCGCTACTGTTCAGGAAGCATCCACGGTGTGCCAGACCATGTGCGGTGCCAGACACTTTACATAGGTTATTATTACAGCAACTCTAAAGAGCATTATTAGCCCCAATAAAAAATTTTTTAATTATAAGAGTAACATTTACATAAATCCAAATACTTCAAATAATACAAAAGGGCCTAAACTGAAAGTAAATCTCGTGCTCTGCCCCCTTTGCCAGATCTAATAGATGTTACCACTGCTTTCTGAAAGAGGAGTGGGAGGCTCCCAGTCAAGATAACCTGCTGCGGCTACCTGTCCAGACCCAGCACTGGCATCACTCTACAATAGCCAAGGCCAGTGGGGAGCAGTGAGACATGAGTGAGGTCACAGATAAAGAGAAAGATCAGGTCAGAGTTCACATGACCCTTTCCTTTCCTCTCCACTTGTACCTGCTAATGCCACAGTTTTTCAGGAGCTGAGACCATAACTCTCTTGGCACAGGTACCCTGATCATTTGTGAGGGCTGCATCCCTTCTAGGTCTGCCCAGTGCAACTGGACAGATAACTTTCCTTGGGCCCCTGTCGCCTAGCTGCTGTCACCCCAGTGCTGCCTGCAACCTGTGCTAGCTCTGGGACTGGGGCAAGTTTCTGAAGCTTCATATTTCCCTGCCTGTCGTCCCTCTGGGTTGTTGAGCAGCTCCAATGCGAGCAGGGGTGAAGACTGTAAA
Organism: Canis aureus; assembly: GCF_053574225.1. Taxonomy (NCBI): domain Eukaryota; kingdom Metazoa; phylum Chordata; class Mammalia; order Carnivora; family Canidae; genus Canis; species Canis aureus. Next base: position 36,403,519 of record NC_135620.1, read on the forward strand.
CTCGAAATCTCTTCATATAAGTAGGGCAGCGGCTTTTCAAAGGCCTGGTGAGGACCCTGTGGTCCTTCAGTTCAAAATAGTGAATGTTTAGGGCTCTTTGCAAAAGGGCATGTTTGTCAGGTATGGACGTTTGCATTTTGGGTGTGTTGTGTCTATAGAAGCAGGCATAGAAGTGTGTCTTAAAGTGGTAGGGGATGTTCATTTATCTGTGAAACATGGGAACACTGAGTCTTTGGAATCAGAGACTTCGGTGAATATGAAGTGGATTTCCTTCTGCTGGAGAACACATAGAGCCAAGTTGGTGAGGGCGGAAGGAGGCGCTTATCCTGCTTGGAGTGCACAGTGGGTCGGTAAGAAGTGTGGCTGAAAGGATGACTCAGCCTGTCCTTCGGGTAGGTGTCCCCCACCAAAGGCTGATATTAGAGGCTCAGGAGCAGACAGAGGGCAGTGAGGGTGAATGCTGGGCTGCGTGAGCTTTCCAGAACCAGTAATTTCAGTTGTTTGTTACTATTTTTGTGAGTGGGAAGGAGAGGGATTTTAGAGGATGCATGTGATAATTCTTTCAGAAAAAGCTAGTCCTGTCCTTGAGAGTTTTTTCATTCTGGAAGAATTGCTAGAAAATCCTGAATTGGTGGTGGTAGGGGGGGCCCTCCAGTTGACAGCAAACGATGGGCCGTGGCCATGGGTTCCAGGGCTTTGCAGGAGAGGAGCAGCTGGGGAGGGGCTGGTGACTCTGAAAAGCCCTTCTAGAAACATGCACAAGACCCTAAAACATGCGCAAATCTGAGATGGTATGGAGGGGAGAATCTGAGCGTCCGGGGAGGAAGAAAAAAAAAATGGTCTTAAGATGAATGAGGGGGGCTAAGGGGTGGGCCGCTTCCAGAAAGAAACCGTGAAAGGAGGGAAAGTCAGATTTTTTTTTTTTTTTTGAGGCCCAGCCAAGCCTTCGGAGGCCGCCTTCAATGCCTGTCAGGACAAAGGATGCTGCGCCCCCTGGTGTCAAACTGGCAGTCAGCACCGCTCGCTGTCGGGGAGACCCAGGGTCCAGCGGGAAAAGTCCCCGGGTCAGTCGGATGCCTTTTCTTCTGTTTGCTAAGGGAGTTGAAGTTGAAAGACCCTTTGCTTTCTCAACTCTGGAGTCTAAATAGAGACTCTGGCGGAGAGAGAGAGGGGTTTTGTTGTTGTTTTACGTGCAATTTAGGCCAACAGCACAATGCCTGTTTAGAAGTAGCCCGGTGGGGTGGGACGTCCCCTGACCTGAGAGAAAAGACCTGGATTTGAGGTGGAGTGTTGGTCTGAGGCGAGTCATTAAACATTTCAGAACCTCCCTTTCCTTGTCTTAGAAAAAAGAGGCTAGAGTACGACGCTTTTAACATCTTTCCCCAGCTCTCATATTGGAATTAATTAATTGCTACACTATGCTCCAAGAACCTTGTAAGTGGGACATTATTATTATTATTATTTTTTTATTAGCATGCAGGTACCAATTTATATGTTTCAGCATGAGCTCCCTGATTCTGAGCAAAGGTTTCTGTGTCCCCTTTCCTTTTAAAAAAGCAAAATATGCCTCTTTTCAGCACAGAAGCCATCCCTTCCACCTTTTATGGAGCCTCCTGGAAAAAGCAACAGAGTGAGCAGGTCTTCAGTGTCTGCTCTGTTTCTTTTAAAAATAAAGTAGGAAAGTGTGGTGCTGGAAATGATGCTACTGAGTGTTACATGTGGTAGGTGTGAATATATGCTTCAACAGCTCCAGGCACAAGACCAGAAACGTCCCCAGAATTAGCAGAGTTTTCAGCTATAATCTGGCTAACATTTCTACAAATAGGTACAAAGACCAATTTGAGAGTATGCTCTCTCGAAGGGGCTGTATGGTTGGGATTCCACTGAAATTTAGGGCCATCCCTTATACGGTCAGGTGATTTTATTAGGATCGGCCCCAGGAAAAATTATATAGTGGCCGAGAGTTCCCTTTCCTAAGACCTACCAGTCTAATTGCTGGAGTGAATAGTTACTTATACCTCATAGTTATTTCTTCTTTCTGCAGTGCACTTGAACTCTATCCGATCTCTGAATGATGGATACATTTTAGTTTTTGTTTTTAAGAGAGTGATTATAAGTTGCGCCTGGATGGCTCAGTCAGTTAAGCGTCTTCCTTCATCTCTGGTCATGATTCCACGGTCCTGAGATCGAGCCCCACCTTGGGGTCTCTGCTCAGCAAGGGGGTCTGCTTCTCCCTCTCCCCTGCCACTCCCTCTGCCTTGTGCGTGCATGTGTGTGTGTGCACGTGCGTGTGTGCACACACACACACTTTCTCTCTGCCAAATAAATAAATAAATAAATAAAAGGAAATAATGATAGCCCTGCAAAAGATCACCTGAGTCATCCTGCAGATGTGGAGGATGTGTGTGGCCATGGTTGTGTAATAGACGGTGTTGCTATTCCATATGCCACATGAGAGGAGCAGGTCCATCTGTGCGGCAGAGGTGAACAGGAGGAAGAGCAGCAGCATAAACAAGATGACCTGTGGCAACTGCTGGGGACTAGGCTAGTGCAGAGAGTTGGAGCCCTGTGTCCCTCTAAAGGGAACAGTTGTGGGGCATCTGGGTGGCTTAGTGGTTGAGCCTCTACCTTTGGCTCAGATTGTGATTCTAGGGTCCTGGAATCAAGTCCTGCATCAGGTTCCCTGCAGGGAGCCTGCTTCTCCCTCTGCCTATGTCTCTGCCTCTCTCTCTCTCTCTCTCTCTCTCTGTCTTTCCTGAATAAATAAATAAAATTAAAAAATAAAATAAAGTGAACAGTTGTGTTGTAGGCTGAATTGACCTCCAAAATTCATATGGTGAAGACCTAACCCTCAATACATCAGAATGTGGCTGTATCTAGAGATAGGGCCTTTAAAGGTGTTATTAAGTTAAAGGGAAGTCATTAGGGTAGCTCTAATCCAGTGTGACTGGGGAAGTCCTTACAAGAAGGGGAGGTTAGGACACAGACAGGTATGGTGGGAAGACCGTATGAAGACATACCAAGAAGGCAGCCATCAGTAAGCAGGAAAGCCAAGGAGTGAGCCTTAGGAAAAAGAATTCTGCTGACACCTTGTTCTCAGACTTCCAGCCTCCATATTGTAAGAAAATAAATTTCTGTCATATAAACCACTCAGTCTCTGGTATTTTGTCATGGTACCCCTAGCAAATGAATACAAGTTGCAACTTGGCACCAGCTGATTTTATGGATCCATTGAGGGATGCGGACCTAGAGTCCGGTATTTTTTTTTAGCTTTTAAAAGAGGTTACGAATCTTTTGCTTCTTAAATGTTGGGAGCAGGGCATTTCGTGGACATGCAACCTGTGTGCAGGCACACAAGCACCCCATACTTGGCCCAAGGAGGGCCTCTGTACTTGGCTACTTGGTTTAATGCTCTGCTGTGGCCATCTGGAAATTCTTAAATTTTGAACAAGGGGCCTGCATTTCCATATCGCCCTGGGCCCTACAAACTATGTAGTTAGTCCTTGTTGACAACTAGCACAAATTTAAAATAAAGCACTGGTTAAGAGTATAGGGGTTGAAACAAAATATGTCTGAGGCTGGATGTCACCTGAGATGCTAGTATGAACTTTTTGTCACCAACTGGATTAAAACCTTCCATTCTCTGGGAATCCCTGGGAAGGAATTTATGGTGCCCAGAGATTTTCTAGGGGTGGGACTAAAGACACAGATATTCTGCAGGTGTGCTTTCCTGAGATTCTTCATAAGCTAGTGTGGCCCTGACCAAGATTTTATTTTCCCCCCTCAGGGATGGGCAGTGAGAACTTCACCATAAGAATATGTTGAGTGGGGGACCCCTGGGCAGCTCAGTCACTGAGCCTCTGCCTTCATCTCGGGGCCTGATCCGAGGGTCCTGGGATCAAGTCCCGCATCAGGTTCCCTGCAGGGAGCCTGCTACTCCCTCTGCCTATGTCTCTGCCTCTCTCCCTCTTTGTGTCTCTCATGAATAAACAAAATCTAAAAAAAAAAAAAAAAAAAAAAGAATGTTGAAGAACTGCCCAACACAAGGAACTAAGTGGTTGGTCTTGGGTGGAGGGCTGGGTTGCGTCCTGCATATAGCTGGCGCTGGAGGCCTCCCCAGAGTCATCATCCATCCAGGCTTTGGAGTTGGGCTTTGGAAATTGGAACCGAGTAGGCTTGTTCCCTGTCTCAGCAGGAGGACCCCAAGGTCAGTGCAGCCCCAGGTCTCCAGGCAACACGGAGCCTCGGAAGTAACAACAGTGAGAGAGGAGTGGCTGGATTGCGATTTTCTGCCTGCAGTTTGTAAGCAAGACTCTTGCTTTGGAGAGAGTCAGCCCCAGGATTCTTGAGGGGTTCCCAGTTGGGCCGGGCTGGGAAGGTTGAGCTGCTAGACGGAAACCATGCCTGTTGTGAAGCAGACCTGAGCGCTTAATTGTACGTGGACAACGCACTTCCATTTCATGGTGCATGCCATAGCAGTCGATGCTAATTTGGAAGGGGAAGTTCTGCCCCTGCTGAAAGGAATGTAGTCTTCCATGGGGAGAGTCATGGGGATATGACGGGGAGATCCTGTTTTTAAGGCTATGCACTGATTTATAGAAGCTCACTGAAAATGTTACAGCGGAATGTTTGGTCAGGAGGTCTGCTCTTCTGGTTCTATTTCTGCCCAGTGCTGGCTAAGGGGAGAGTGTACATTTTAAAAGAAGTAATTTCTTATGCACGTTTCTGCACACTCCCGAAGGGGACTGAGTGAAAGACTGTTTGAGACACTGAATTTCTTGGAAGAAAGTTGCTATATAAATTAGTAGAGCTTTTTTTTTTTTTTTTTTTTTTTTTTTCTCCCCATGGCAGGTTTGCAGGACACACCAAAGAACATTCCCCTCGTGCAAGAGAGAAAATGAAACTCTCTCCTGGTCTCTATCAGGAAAGCTAAAATTCCCCCCTTTCCTTCAAGTTTCCCAAACCTTGTGAAGATGATTTTCAGATCAAAGAGTAAGGTTTTATTTTTTTACTACTCTTTATAGTTTGTATGCAGAGAGTCCCTGAAGGAGCACTGTGATGGATAATTATTGTGGCCTACCGCTGGTGGACCAGGACTTAGGTATGGCAGGGAGAATTCATCCACACCGGCACAGTGCACCCCAAGTCAGCCCCTCCTTTCTCCTGACAGTGCCCTCCTCTTCTCTGAAGTATATGAGCAGGACTCCTTCGGGCTGAGACCCTCCCCAGATTCTTAATGGGTTTGGTGTAGTGACCCCATATTTAAAAGGATCAAAATTCTATATGTAGTATTTCTGATCTGATTCCTAAACAAAAGCCCCCTTAAACAGGTGGAAAATAAGAAACCTTTCTGGGGTGCCTGGGTGGCTCAGTCGTTGAGCATCTGCCTTTGGCTCAGGGTGTGTTCCTGAGGATCCCGAATTGAGTCCTACATGGGGCTCCCCACAGGAGAGCCCCCTCTGCCTATGTCTCTGCTGATCTATGTCTCACATGAATAAATAAATAAAATCTTAAAAGGAAAAGAAAACTTGCTAAACATTTTAACTCAGAAGACCATTAATTTCAGAGAAATTAAATTTATGTCCACATAAAGACTTGTCCACAGATGTTCATAGCAGCCTTATTCATAATAGCCAAAAAGGGGAAACCATCCAAATGCCTATCAATTGATGAATGATTAAACGAAAATGTGGTATATCCACATGATGGAATACTACTTGGCAATAAAGATATGGCATGAAATATTGCTAAATGCTACGTTGATGAACCTTAAAACATTATGCTAAGTGAAAGAAGCCAGTCACAAAGGAATGTGCATTGTATAATTTCATTCATATGAAATTCCTAGAATAGACAAATCTACAGACCCAGAAAATAGACTTGTGGTTGCTGAGGGCTGGTCGGGGGGAGGGCGGAGGGCAGAGTGCAGGCATTGGAAGATGCAGCACTATGGTAGTTTCTTTTTAGAGTGACGAAAATGTTCTAAAATTAATTGTGGTGGAGAATGAACAACTCTGAGGATGGATCAAAAAACACTGAATTTTGTACTTTAAATGGTGAATTGCAGTGTGCAAAGTATATCTCAGTAAAGTTGTTAATTTTTTTAAAGAAATGATACTTTTTATTTATTTTTTATTTTTTATTTTTTTAATTTATTTTTTATTGGTGTTCAATTTACCAACATACAGAATAACCCCCAGTGCCCGTCACCCATTCACTCCTACCCCTGTCCTCCTCCCCTTCTACCACCCCTAGTTCGTTTCCCAGAGTTAGCAGTCTTTACGTTCTGTCTCCCTTTCTGATATTTCCCACACATTTCTTCTCCCTTCCCTTATATTCCCTTTCACTATTATTTATATTCCCCAAATGAATGAGAACATATAATGTTTGTCCTTCTCCGACTGACTTACTTCACTTAGCAAGAAATGATACTTCTTAAAAGACTATTCATTTATGTCTCTTTTCCTGAGGTTGATCACCTCAGGACACGTTTCTAGGCTGAGGAACAGCTTTTTATGAACTGAGTGAAATGACAATGTGAAAAATGGTGATTTTCCCTCACGTAGAGATCTGACTTGCAGATCCATGTGTAGCTACAATACTTGTACCTGTAACTACTTTGAACTTTGCTGAAAATTTTTTCTTTAGCTTGGAATCATTAAAATATATTTAAACAATACTAAAGTGACTGCCGGGGCAGCCCGGTGGCTCAGCCGAGCATCATGATCCTGGAGACCCAGGATCAAGTCCCACGTCGGGCTCCCTGCATGGAGCCTGCTTCTCCCTCTGCCTGTGTCTCTGCCTTTCTCTCTCTCTGTGTCTCTCATGATTAAATAAATAAAATCTTAAAAAAAAATAAATAAAGTGACTGTCGTTTTGTCTTCCTAATACTCCTTTCCCCTCCTTTAAGTAATAGCACCCCAACTTTCTCTTAAGGAAACATCCACCTCATTTTTAGTTCACGTGGTTTGAATATTGCTGACCCTACATAGGCCTCAGGCTCTATGAGTCAGGCCTGATTAATCAGCACATTTTATCCAGCGGCATGTTGGAGCTGCCTCATACCAGCTTATTCGAACCAACTGGTAAATTTTTAGGAATTTTGTGAGCACGTTGTTCAATGTGATCACTATTAAAATTTAAGTATATACATTTATAATTAAAGTATATTTAATATAGAGTCATTAGGCACTCAAAACTCACTTCCTAATTATTTGAATATATTTTATGATCATTTATGCTCTGGAGGTTACTTATATCTATCGAATCTACATGATTTAAGTGTGCCACTGTGCATCTCCTCCCAGCTCTGTATTCAATGACTTCCTGTTGGCAGCTTGAAATTGATCATTAGCAGTATTAATACCACACAACTATGTAAATGCTGTATATCATGGCTTCTCCTTTGCTGCAAGGAGATTGTTAATCATTTACCAGCTGTAGTGGGTTAAATAGTGCCACCCCTCCCAACCCCCACAACCCCCCACCCCTACCAAAGATGTTTGTTGTCCAAATGCCTGGTATTTGTGAGTATGATTTTGTTTGGGAAAAGGATCTTTGCAGCTGCGTTTAAGTTAAGGCTCTTGAGATGAGATCATCCTGGATTATCCCAGTGAGCCCTCAATACAATCATGTGTGTCCTTAGAAGAGGCAGAGGGAGTTTGACACAGATACACAGAGGAGACACACAGATAAGACAAGGAGTCAGGGAGATCAGAGAGATTGATTGAAGGGATCCAGCCACAAGCCAAGGAATGCCTGGAGCTACCAGAAGTTGGAAGAGGCAAGAAACAGAATCTCCCCTGGAGCCTCTAGAGGGAGCACAGCCCTGATGACGCATTGACTGGATCTCTGGTCTCTAAAAATATGAAAGAATATATTTCTGCGAGTAAGCCATCCTTCCTGTGGTAATTTGTGATGGCGGCCACAGAAAACTAACATACCCACACACCACTGGATTACTATTGTAAGGTCAGGGATGGACATGTCACCCTAGTTAGGACAATGGGAGGTCAGCTTCTATTGTCAAAGAAATCATCTCCTTCTACCAGGGTTTACTGAATGGTGCCGTTTTTGCCACCACATTGGCCTAAGAATGAAAACAACACAGAAAGTCATCAATTTGGGACCTAGGGAGAGACATTCTGGACAATGTTTGGAAGCTGGATCTAGTCTACTACTGGAATTCTCTATTACAGAAATTAATTTATTTCCTTTTTAACAAGTTCCAAACCAATGTACGCCTGTGAAGTTTAAGAGAACATTTGAAAGGGTTCATTTGCACAGATGGGGTTGTAAATACCTACAATGGCTATCATTTGATCAGTTACTATTGAAATCAGGCATAATAACAAAGATAATTAGGGAAACATATATCAGTGAACAATCTGAGATCTACCTGAATTTAATCATGTTGATTTGTCCCAGAAACAAATCAACGTGCAAACAAACATTTATTGCACCCAACCATGTTTAAAGCATTCTATTCAGCACAGATATCCATACATTTAAGAGCTTAGAACTTATTTGCCAGTAAGGAGTTTAGGATAGCTCACATTACTGAGATCACCAGCAGTACTAACTTTTCATTACAATAGTTCATATTTTTCTGGACAGTACTACATTCATATAGTTACATTATTTTTCCTAAAGAGAATTTATTTAATGCATGATTAAAATATTTTAAGTTCTTTATGAGATTACACTTAAATACATTCACAGATCATAAAAAAACTTGGCAAATTGAATGGTTTGAGGAAAATAGTCTTCTAGTGATTTTCTTTCTTTCTTTCTTTCTTTCTTTCTTTCTTTCTTTCTTTCTTTCTTTCTTTCTTTCTTTCTTTCTTTTTTAAGATTTTATTTATTTATTTGACAGAGAGAGAGAGAGAGAACAGGAGCCAGGGGGACAAGAAGAGGGAGAAGCAGACTCCCCACTGAGCAGGGAGCCCTATGCAGAGCTTAATCCAAGAATCCTGTGATCATAACCTGAGCCAAAGGCAGATGCTTAACCAACTGAGCCACCCAGGCACCCCTCTTCTCGTAATTTCCAATGATACTGTGCCTTTGGTAATTTTGTACTTCCTTTTTTTTTTTTTTGATAATTTTGTACTTCTTAGGAATTTTTATTTTCCATTATCTTAGTAATTTGTTAGCATCGATAGGAACATTTCTGAAAGGAGGGTGTCACAGGAAGTCCCAGAGATAGACATACTATGTTGAATATTTTTAAAATAAAAGGAAAATCCTTTAACATCTAGCATTTCAACCTGATTTTTTCAGCTTAGGAGATTTAAAATTAGTATTGCCCCATAATTCTATTTCTTTCCTATACCTTTCAAATAGCTTTTGTTTTGTTTTGTTTTGTTTTTTTGATGAGCACATTTTTCATTCTGGATGAATTTTCAGTCCACTTTTTTTTTTAATTTTGCGTTTTTTTTTTTTTTTTAAGGTTTTATTTACTTATTCATGAGAGACATAGAAAGAGAGAGAGAGAGGCAGAGACACAGGCAGAGGAAGAAGCAGGCTCCATGCAGGGAGCCTGACACGGGACTCGATTAGGGGACTCCAGGATCACACCCTGGGACGAAGGCAGGGGCTAAACCGCTGAGCCACCCAGGGAATGATTCCCCCCAGTCCACTTTTTAAGTCTAATTAAACTCACCTAAGTTTAACTCAGGTAGTATTTGGGGTTAGTTTCTTGTTTAAAAAAATTCTTTTCTTTTTTCTTTCTTTTCTTTTTTTTCTTTTCTTTTCTTTCTTTCTTTCTTTCTTTCTTTCTTTCTTTCTTTCTTTCTTTCTTTCTCTCTTCTTTCTTTTCTTTCTTTCTTTCTTTCTTTCTTTCTTTCTTTCTTTCTTTCTTTCTTTCTATTTATTTGTCTTGAGGCAGGAGGGAGAAGTGGGCCTTAGAGCCCATTACTAATAATGATGATTACATCAATAAACTAATGCCCACTTATCTTGATTTAAAATAGAATGAATCTTCAAATGCAAATATCCGAATATTATATTAATGTTTAGCACTTTATATTGGCGAATGGCATTACTTATTAAAGAAAGAATTGTTCTGAGTATTTTCAAGGCAAACAACAACCAAAACCATAAACTGCCAAACACATAAAGAACAAGCAAGCAAACCACACATATACAAGCACACACATGTGAGGCATAGGCAATAAGAGAGTTCACTAGGCCATACAGTGGATATTAATCAATCGATAATAAATCAAGTCTGTTCTCCTTCTAGTCTAGAACAATCCTCTTTGCTACAAAAAGTAGCCCTCAAAATCTTTTGGTTGATTACCATCATTATCAATATGGACTTCAAGGAAAATGTGAACAAAATAACCCAAAAAACTTAGCTTTCAGATTCCCCATTTTTATATCCCCACAAAAGCCTAACATAAAAACTGGGAACAAATCAAGTTCACCAAAGACAGGTAAACAGACCTAAAATAAGTGTTTAGGAAGTCACTTTCTATTAACAAAAGTAGCCTTTCAAAATTACTCTTTCTTGATAATGCTGGCTAAGGAGAACCCAAGCAAGTTAGGTTTTTTCCTAAGGCTACAAAGAAACTCACCACCAAAGTTGAAATACAAGGAACCGGAAAAAATCAGTGATTTGTTCCCTGATGGCAACTTTATGCCGGAGACACAAGAGTTTCTTTACACTAAATCGTTTTCTTCATGTGGAAAACACTGATAGAAATCTAGGTGAATGAATATAATTAAGTACTTATGTGGCTTCAACTCTAAACTGCTTTTTTTTTTCTTTTTCTTTTTCTTTTTTTTTAATCAAACACCTCAACATTTGCCCAGTAACCAGAAGAAAAGAACAGCCTTCTAAGAGTGAGGCCCTCAAGACATTTCCAAACTGCCTGGACAAAGGCTTGGAGTGACTACAATAGTGAACCATCCTGCCTTGGACCCGAATCTAGATTAATGACCTAATACATCTTTTCCAACTCTGACTGCCATGGTTTTATGAGCATCAAGAACTGGGTGTCTGCCATTGTCAACAAGTAGAACTTCTTCAGGGCTTGAACATCCATAGAAGCTCAAGTACCCCCCAAAACAGAGATCGCAGAGTCTCCCAGGGCTCTGGGTGTGACCTCTAGCTTTCACCTGTGACACAAACTACTCTTTGGCAGGATAGTCCTTAAAGGAAAGGAAGTGTGCCTGTACCCTCCTCTGTTATCTCCATTTAAGAACTCTGAGTCAGAGCAGGGCAGATCTCTGAGAAGCCAATTAAGCTTAGCTTAAGGGCCTGTCCTTTTCAGGGGCCCCTTCAGAAGTGCTGTACCTAATTTTGTATTTGCAATTTTGCATTCTTCTTAACAAAGAGTCCCCTTAATTGTATAAGCTATAGCTGCCCATCCCCCTCACCCCCACTCACTGCCCCCGCACCCAGTGCCATAATAGGAATCTGCCCCTGAGCTAGGTTGATTGCACCAAATCTTAGTTTGATAAAAGTGTAAAAATTAAACACAAACTCCTCTTCATCTTTTTTTTTTATAAGTTTATTTATTTATTTATTTATGATAGCCACACGGAGAGAAAGAGAGAGGCAGAGACACAGGCAGAGGGAGAAACAGGCTCCATGCACCAGGAGCCCAACGTGGGATTCGATCCCAGGTCTCCAGGATCGCACCCTGGGCCAAAGGCAGGCGCTAAACCGCTGTGCCACCCAGGGATCCCTCTTCATCTTTTATGCCATCCCACTCCTTACCCCACCTCTGGCAAGTCACGGTTAAAGTGACCTCTTAGAGTCTCGGGTCCTCAGTTGTCCTCTCAACTACAGCAGTGCTTCAAACACTGGTTGCATTTTAAATTTATTCTCCTTAACTCCACTTTAAAAGCATATTTCATTGTGGGTTAATTATTACAATGGCTTGTAGACTTGAAACGTCAGAAGAATTTCCATGAGTGGCCCCTCCTGGGTTAAGCAGCATCCCTGCTCCAATTTCAGTGAAGTTTTGTTTTCCAGTAAAGTTAATGGGTTTGGACTAGCCTTCTACACTTTTGTAACGGGGTTCTCCAGGGACCAAGCTGCAGAAACATGTATTTTTTCTGATTACAAAAGTAATGGCCTATCTATGTAAATATATATACACACACATATAAATAACTTAAAACATGGTAGTAATATATAACATTGAAAGTGAAAATCTTCCATAATCCCACACAGCTGAGAAAACCAGTTAACGTTTTTTTTTTTCAAGGCATATATTAAAATTTCATTTATTATTTTACAAAAGATGGGATTATAGTTCAACTTTGAAGCATGCTACTTTCCACCTAGCAATAGGTCTTAGACATCTTTCCATGCCGGTCTGACAAAAGTGATCTTTTTAAAATCTTCTTTTTAATGGCTCCATGGTATTGTACTGGATGGCCAAACCATACTATCTTTAACCAATTGCCTGTTAATGGACGTTTGGGTTCTTTCCAGTTTTCCCTCTACCAAATATTCTTGCAAACAGCATTTTACACTTACATCTTTGAGCCGTCGTAGGAGTATTTCTCTATGATGAATTCCCAGAAGGTGAATTATTATTGGGTCAGAGGGTATGAGCATTTCATTTTTAACAGCTCTTGCCAAATTGCCCTCCAATAATTTTATACCGATTTACACCTTCAACCACACTGTAAGAAGGAGCCTGTTTCCCCATCCCCCTTAGCAACACTAAAACCATGCAATTTAGGGATGTCTGATGTGAGTTAGGAGTTAAGAGGTTCAGCCTGTGGAGTTTTTTGCCTTTGTGAAAAGCTAACAAAGACATCAAAAGTCTCCCCCTTTCCTTGGTGAACCCCCTGCTCCGAGTGAGCCAATACCCAGACAGACATCTAGCTAATGTGAGAGGTAAAAATTCTAACACCTAATGCTTGTATCTAGCTGGATTTTGTCAGAGATAATTTGAGTGTATAAGCAAATGTGTTAGTTATAGAATACTTAATAACTTAATTATTCAAGAAATATAAATCGGTCCTGACCTTAGCACTGCTGTTTTAGTGTAAACAACACATTTAATCTTAGAGCATCAGTATGTTTACATGTGCAAAGTTCCTTGATTTCATCTTTACGTTTATTGGTGCAGAGTAATTTGAAAAATCTATTTTTTAAAGATAGTGAAAGGTGGCTTTGATTCAGCCAATTAAAGAAGAGCAAGTTTTGCCAATATCCAGGTTTCAGGAACTTGTTTTGAGGATTGCTATGGTTTACAACCCTCAGAATTAGGATCATTGGGTATCAGACAGGAAAAAACCTTTAGGGGTTATCCAGTCAAAAGATTTTGAAACTCTGCTCCACAAAGCCTTGGGGTTGCTTCAGGGAGACAGAAGGGGTTGGTGGAAGATGAGGCAGCCCATGGTTAAAGGTTCATGGTATTCCAAACCTAATTGCACCACAAGACCCTGCTTTGATCTGCTTCATATGGTGAGTTATATAGTATGCTATCTGAAGCAAGTTGATCTCTTATTTTCCTCTTCTGTAAAACAGAGACGATAATGGTGTCTATTTAAGAGTAGTGAGAATTAAATCAAGTAATACTATACATGTATAGGGCTTAGCCCAGTGCCCCGCACATGCCAACGACTCAAGAAATGTTTGCTAATCTATTATTTAAGATTTTCCTTTGAAAAAGGATTCCGTTGCTTACGTTTCAAAATGACCTGTTTGCTTTTGCATCTATAAAATAAAGTGATTACTTTGAATGGAGTAGTTTTAGTTTCGATTTCTTTTCTGCTTCCCCATCCAATGATCTTACTCTCAGATTCCAGGACACTTTCTGGAGATGCTGAGGGTTCTGAGGGTAACTGGCCTCCCACGCACCAGGTGGCACCACTTGAAGCCCAGCTGGCTGAAATCATGGCTCCTCTATCTGCCTTGCTCTTGATTTATGAAAGAAATATGACCTTGTGAAGAAAAGCTTTCCTTGCCCAGTGGGAGAAGTCCCCCCACCCTCTCCACCCCAGGCTCACCCTGGGAATTGAACATGAAAGCTGCAAAATGTTAGAATCATTACCTAGTTGCCATCTCTTCCATGATTATGAGGACAATTGAAAGGAGTTCAGAAATGGACACTCAAACCCTCTAAAACTGGCTGAATTTTCTATTCTTGGCCAGACACTTTTAAAAGGAAGAACTCACCCAACATACACCCTTATCAATCCTTTTCTTAGGAAAGCTTTGTGTTTGTCTTTGTGTTAGGGGAAGTTTTCAAGTTTTCCTAATGAATCACAGACGTGAGGCAGGAGGGGGAGAGCTTCAAGCATTTTCCTTTCTGAATGTCTAACATGAGACCAAAAATCAGGGAGTGAGGAGCAAAACCTTATAAACTGTGTATCTTTTCTATCCAAGAACTCTTTCCATGCCAGTTGCTGCTGCTGTCTGAGAGCCAGACTTGGGTTTGGGGAGGGGTTTCTCTGTGTCAAGGCCATTCAGGGTCTGTGGTAGACTTAGGAACAAGTAGACGTAAAAGCTATAGAATTAAGAGTTGAAAACAGCATTTAATGAAACCCCTCCCTCCAGACGCTCTTGATCAAAGTCTATCCTTGCACTAAGACAATTGATCTACAGTTGCATACATAAAATTTTGGCAACGCTCTGTCCTCATTGCTTTCAACAGAGGCTTTAGACCTCTGAGACTGGGCATTGTCCCAGAATTGAGATCCAGTTGCATTACGCATACCAGAAGACACACCACCACAGCCGAGGCCCGTGCAACCACTTTCTTTTAACCTTGCGTCTGTGAAAAATTACTTTCCAAAAAAATAAGTGAAACCCGATGTCTTCTCCGGGTGGTTATTCTTGCGCCTATGAAGTCAATAAAACTCTCCAGATTTATTAGACAGCCCTGCTGCGGAAGACAAGACCACTTCCTATTCCCTAGCAGAAATGTGTGCCTTTCCTTTCTGTAACCTTCTGACCACAGATTTTCATTCTGCCTGTTTCTTTTATTTTTCTCAGAAAACTGGTCAGAACTCTGTAAGATAAGTGGCTTGGCCTGCACTAAAATCCCAATTTCTGGCCTCCAAGAGTGACAAAATGAGCACATTTCAGGCTTTTCTAGCTTTTCTTGTTTACCTTCCATTTTCAAGAGGCCGTCTTCTCTTCACACCAGAAGTAGGAAAGTTTGGTCGGCTCTCCTGCCACCACATGAAGCATGAAATGTAGCACCTACCAATGAGTTAGACTCCTGTGAGAGCCTACCAAGCAGAGGCTGATGACCATGAAGATGACCATTGGATTCAGTTCCATCTAATACCACAGTATTTATTGAGCTCCTACTGTACACACGAGGGCTTTCCTGCCTATGAAGATACAAAGATATAGAGGATGATGTGCCTCCTTTTGAGGGGGAAATAAACATGTCAACGAGTAAAGAGTCTTAGTGTGAGAGATTCTGCAATAAACAGAATGTTGTGGGATGCAAAAACTAGAATGTGGAAAGGTACTGGAAGGCTTCTCAGAGAGGAGGAGTCTTGGACTCTGTGTTTAAAGATGACTAGGTGTTCATCAGGTGAACTTGGGGAGGGCCATCCCAAGCAGAGGGACCAACGAGCACCGAGAATCAGAGGTGTGAAATAGCAGGGCATATTTGTGACCTAAGGAGTTCTGTGTATTAGGAATTGAAGACCAAAATGTTGAAGGCAACATGTGTTATTCCATAAATGTGGGTGTATTTTGTGGTGATGAGGAGCTACTGGATGGGTTATAGGCTTGGAGTAATTGTGGTAGCGGGAGTGAGGAGCTGGGGGACAAGTGACCAGGTGCTATCCCAGGGAGACATGAAGACAGCCTAGACTGGGCCAGTCTGAGTAAAGAGGATGATTCAGAGCCAGAGCAAAGAGGAAGACCTGAAAAGGAAATAGGGCAGTGAAGACTCTCACTCCAGAATGGCTTCTAAGCAGCTGTAGTCCATTATTTAAGAGGGCAAATCACCTCCAAAATGCTTTTATTTATTTATTTTTAAAGATTTTATGCATTCATCCATGAGAGACACACACACACAGGCAGAGACACAGGCAGAGGGAGCAGCAGGCTCCCCGTGGGGACCCTGACATGGGGCTTGATCCCAGGACCCCGGGATCATGACCTGAGCCAAAGGCAGATGCTTCACCACTGAGTCACCCAAGCGCCCCTCCAAGATGCTTTTAATTTTAAGCTTCTGATGCACTAAGTCTTTCTTTCCTACCTATTTCCAGAAATGGTTTGAGGTAAGATATGATTTTGTACCCAGAGCCAGGGCCATCCTGTATGATTGTGTGGCCTTTGGCCAATCTAGGAGTTATTGAGGAGCATTTGTAGGACGTTATCCCTGGGTGCAGTCATTCTGAATATCATTAAAATAAATTTATACCAGCGCTATCTTGACTAGTTTCAGTTTTGATTATCCTCATGTTAATATGCCATATATCTTAACTTAACTGGCATTTCCTTGGATGATAACTTCCAGTTCAATTACTCATATTTTCAGATGTTAAGAGACAAGGCACTCTTGCCTACATCACTCATCTGACAAAGGAAAGATGAAGTGCAGCATTTTGGGAGTCCGATATCTCTTGGTTTGTTCCCCATCAACTTGGGCAAGGCACCTAAGCTTCGTTTCTCCAATTGCTTACTGGAACAACATTAATACCTACCGCATGGTTTTGGGGTAAGCATTAGAGCTAATGACTAGAAAGTTCTTGGTACACAGTAAGTGACAGGTTCATCGTACTCTCTATGTGTCATGACTGCTTGACAGTAGTGTCTCATTGCCATCTTCCAGTTTTACAAAAAAGATCACTTAAGCTCTTTTATTTTTTGAGGGTAAGATTTATTTATCATTATATTCCCAGTCTTCAGAACAGTCTGCTTCAAAGCTTGTGTCTTGCTAATAGGGATTAAATAATGACTTGTCCAAAGTCAAACATCTCATAAATAGCATGATCAAGATTCAGATCTATGTCTACATGATTCTAAGCCCCATGCACTTTTAATGATCTCCCAAGTTCTTTTTTTTTCCCCCCTTTTTCTCCAAAAGAAAATAACGTGGATGAAGTGCTGCTTTTTGCCTTCTTTTATTCCTGGTTTTTAAATTATTTAATTATCATAAGTTGGGGGTCTTTGTGTAAGCAGTTTCCATCTATATCACTTAAAGGTCAATTTCAGAGTATTTCTACATGGAGTCAAGCTCTTGACTGATCATCCTCCTTCTTGAGCCCTAGTTCCAGGGGCTTTCTTGGTGAGGTTTATCTACCAGAGTCTTCTATTTTTTTAAACACATAAAACTTTATTGAGTGTTGAAAATGTCACAGGGGATCAGAGTCTTCTGAAGGCACTTCAGCTTTAGTGTCTCCAAGCTCAACCTCATCAATCAGAATGTACCTCTCCTTTCTCCCACTTCCATTCTCCAAAAGCCCTGCTTCCCCTAGAGCCTGATAGATGGCATTTTTATCGACCCAGACACATTAAAAATGTTGAATTCAGGGGTGCCTGAATTCAGCCCAGTAGGTTAAGCGTCTGCCTTCAGCTCAGGCTATGATCCCAGAGTCCCAGGAGCAAGCCCCACATGGGGCTCTCTACTCAGTGAGAAGTCTGCTTCTCCCTCTGCCCTTCACCCTGCTTGTGCTCTCTTTCACTCGCTCTTGCTCTCAAAGAAATCAATAAAATCTTAAAAAGAAAAAAAAAAAGATGCTGGTGAACCTGGGTGGCTCAGTGGTTGAGCATCTATCTTAGGCTCAGGTCGTGACTCGGGGTCCTGGGATCCAGTCCCACATCAGGCTCTCTGTAGGGAGTCTGTTTCTCCCTCTGCCTGTGTCTCTGCCTCTCTCATGAATAAATAAATAAAATCTTTAAAAAAAGAGAGAGAGATACTGAATTCAGTCTTTATTCCTACCATTTTCCTTATCCAACTGGTCACCAAGCTTTATTGTTTCCACCCCAAATAAAAAAGGTCTTCAAATCTGGTTTTTCTTTTTCACCTCAGCTGCTACTCTTTTTTTTTTTTTTTAATTTTATTTATTTATGAGAGACACACACAGAGAGAGAGAGAGAGAGAGAGGCAGAGACACAGGCAGAGGGAGAAGCAGGCTCCATGCAGGGAGCCCGACGTGGGACTCTATCCCAGGTCTCCAGGATCAGGCCCTGGGCTGAAGGTGACGCTAAACCGCTGAGCCACCCAGGCTGTCCTCAGCTGCTACTCTTAATCAGTACTTCACCCTCATTTGCCTGAGGAGTGAGGAGCATTCTAGTTGACCTTCTTACCTTCCCTCACCAGGCTTTTGATGGCAAAATTCTCTTCCTATGACACAAGCAGATCAGACGCTCTCCTGCTCTAAGACCTTTGGCAGTGCTCCTTCACCTCCGGTGTAAGAGGCTATGCTCCTGACTACGTAATAGTATATTTAAAACCAAGACCAGTCAGATTTTCCCGCCACTCTCCTCATGTGTCCTTGGTTTTAGGTGTACTACACACTCCTTATTCCCCAAACACCCAACGCATGTTAGGACTTTGTGCCTCTCTTCCAGCTGCTTCTTCTGCCTATAATGACCTTCTCCTCCTTTTTGCTCTTGAAAATTTCTGCTCATTCCATCAGGATCCATCCAACATCACATCCAAGGTGAGGCCCTCTCAACCTCTCCATGTGACTCAAGGAAAGTTCATGACTTCTCCCCTGCTTTCATCCTAGCACTGCCATCACTTTTATTTTAAAAGTGTTTTTTTTTTTTTTTTTTTTTTTTTAGTTCTTTATGTATTAATGGTCCATGGAGTCTCAAGGTCAACGGCTACTTAATCCATTAATATAGCCCCAATCCCAACACTAAGGTAGTTCAGTTTTTTTCTTTTCTTTTAAAAATTTACTTATTTATGAGACAGAGACAGAGAGAGAAAGAGTGCACGTGGATGTAGGGGGCGGGGCAGAGCAAGAGACTTGCAGCAGACTCCTCACTGAGTGCAGAGTGCATGGTGGGGCTCGATCTCAGGACCCTCAAGATCATGGCCTGAGCAGAAACCACAAGTGGGACACTTATCCAATAGAGCCACCCAGACACCTTAGCTTTTTTCTATTTAAGGAAAAAGGACACATAGCTTTTTTGAAAATTAAGTGAATAACAATTTAAGTGGTAGGAGGGAAGTAAATCATATAGAAGATGGGATAATATCAGATGTTTGGAATTTGGGTCTAGCCTGTAGCAGGTCCTGAATAAATGTGAGTTAATCCATGAACAAATCTATTTTTTTGAGTTTCTCTATTCTTTTTGCTTTTTATTAATTT
This sequence comes from Canis aureus, assembly GCF_053574225.1. NCBI lineage: Eukaryota > Metazoa > Chordata > Mammalia > Carnivora > Canidae > Canis > Canis aureus. The sequence continues at coordinate 36,422,779 of NC_135620.1, forward strand.
TTAAAGATTTTAAGTCCAGTATAGTTAACATACAGTGTTATGTTAGTTTCAGGTGCACACTATAGTGATTCAGCAACTCCATACATTACCTGGTGCTCATCTTGATAAGTGTATGAACAAATGTATTTTATAAATACTTGACTTCACTCCGGGCACAGCCTTGTTTAATAGCAATGGTAAAGAATAGCTATGAAGGAGCATATTGGTCTCAGGATCATATGAAATCAGAGATCCATTAAACTTAGGTGACCCCTAACAGTGGAGTCTCTTCAGACTTGGATGCTTTCTTACCCTGTCAGGGGTCACGCTCACCACAGGGCTGTTTTAAAACCCTGCTCGGAGTTCTGTTGATGTCTTTGTTTAAAAGTGATTTCCAAGCAGCCAGAGGACCAGCCTTTTCTCGCAGTTGTGCAAGGCTCTTAGCTCTGGAACTTCTGCCTTTGTTTCCATCTTTATGTGTCAGACATGGAGATGAGCTGTCACTTTGCTGTTGCAGGGGCAAACCCTAATGTAAACAGCTGTAATCCTAAACTCATCTCATAAGAGGTTATGCAATTTACAGATCTTTCTTGAACGGTATTCCATGCTATAGTGAACATGTTTTAAAGAAAGACAGCTCTTACTGGATGGAAAGGCAGGGACTCTAGGTTCTAGATCCAACACTCGAGTATTCACTTAAACACTAGCCCTCTCCTCTATACCAGAAATGGTAAAGTTCACAAATTTGGAGCACCTAGACCAGATCTGGACCACAAAAGCACATTGTTTACCCCTTACAGTGTTTGAATGAGGTGACAATTGGGAGATTTTATATAATGACACAGGGTTTTATTTTCTCTTGAGAAATCAGAAGAGCTGGCTGCACAGATCCCACATTTCTACTCAGTTTGTAGTTGCTGCCCCCTTTAACAGAGCATGGGCTCCCCAGGGTCCTGATGACCTTACCATGTTCTAATGCCATTTCAACTGTCCTACCAGTTACTATTTGTCACTGTACTTGTACTCAAGGGTGATATTGAAAGTATTTCATTACTAAGGCCTGGGGACTGACCTATCAGAAGAGACAGCTTTGTGCTGGAATGACATCCTGGGGGTGCCTTGCTCTTGCCAGCTGCTGGATGGTGGGGGAGATCTGAGAATTCCCAGAGAGAGGGCAGATACCCACGGATGGGCATCACTTAGTGGGCTGAGAGCAGTCTCTATGCATCTGTTGTAAGGATGGTACTAGCCTCAGGTGCAAACCACCTCAACACAAGCCCTGCTTGAACTGTACTTTTCTCATAGCAGAGACATCTATTCCTGCACCCATATCTCTTATTGAAAACAAGAAATGAAAGAAAACTCAAGAGAAAAGGCAGGACAATTGTGCTTGCCTTCGGTTGCTTTGTTCATTTAGCAACTGGAGGCTCTGGCATCTGAGTTTGTTTTCCTGGTACTAACCAATCTATAAACTCTTTTCCAGCCTACGCATAAGGAGCCTCTAATTTTATCCATTTCATAATGGGAGTGAAAATTTTGCAAATCATCATGAAGAATTTTGCAAATCATTGTACAGAATTTATATAAGATCTAAAACGCTATTGGAAATAATAAATCACCAATAAATTATCTCCATTTAATGACTGGGTTTTTCAATCTTAAAAGCACTCTGATGCTCTTTTTTTTCTTTTTTAATTTAGCCATGAGTATTTTTCAAATGGAATTAATGACCAAAAGCTAGCCTCATTCTCTAATTACAGTAAGAGACACTAGACAGGAGTTGTTCCAGACACTGACCCATCTTGGCTCAGGGAGAGGCTCTGGGCAGTTTTACTATGTGCTGGCTTAGTACCTGGGGCCAGGAAACATCTGTTATAACATGCAGTCCAGCGGGTGCTCTGCTTAATTATAAAATGGCATTGCAGTGTCCCTTGGAGTTGGCTGGCCTTAGTTTCTAACGCTCTATTATCAAGCAAAATGAAATTCTTGATGTTCTGTTAACTGAATATCCAACCCAAGTGTTGAAATGCTTTGAGGAGGGTTAAAAAGTTAAACCTTTGCCCCCTGGAAAAGTGTGGGGAAAGACAAAACAAAGAAACGCTTCCTACTTTAGGACCACGTGTAGTTTCTATAGGGAATGGGGGAGCCGATACAGGAATCACTCACACTTCTAGAATGAACTGTTTATACAGTACTTCCTCCTCTTCACTCCAGGGATCCTGTTTGGAAGGTCAGGGACTATGACAATTGAGAAGCAAAGAGAAAACTGGAGAAGAGTGGAGGAATGCTTGGAACACCAAAAGGCTCGTTCACCTTGAGTAAGAGGACAGACACATTTCTGTAATGAGTTCATGCAATCAGTTATGGCCCAGGACTTAGAATTTAATCCTGGAACACATGCACTTGGGAATTCTTCATAATGGCGTGAATCTCTTATTAACTATTATGACAACTTACCTTCCCAAATCCTCTTATATGCTAATGAGAAAAGAGAGCCCATTGTCAGCAGCCTCTGCTTAGGAATATCTTTTGTCTTGTAGCTTGTTGTAATCACTTCCAGACCAGTGGTATATTTACGATTTACATAATGTTACAAAGGAAGACGCCTTAAGGATTTTTTTTCTCCAAATCTTTGTGAATTATTATTTTAGACTCATTGCCAGATTTTTTTTAAAGGGGGAAGTTGATGAACTTTTAAACATGTCATTACATGCTCTGAAATAGCAACTCTTTGTTCTTTCAAAGATTTTTGTGGGAATTTAAAGAGTTGTGTGTGTGTGTGTGCGTGTGTGTGTGTGCAAGTGTGTGTGTGTGTGTATGTGTTTAGAAACAGGTAGAAAAGGAAATGGGTAAAATGGAATACTTGAGGTTCACTGAAAAAGTTAAATACATATTTTGTGTTTCTGTTAGAACAATGGTTGGCAGATTTGGGGGAATCTTACCTAACATTTGGTGTGGGTTTGGGAAGAGCAGCTCTATATTCATTCCCAATCATGTTTCAATAATTAGGGGTAGCAGCTGAAGGGTTAAGCCCTAAAGCAAGGAAATATCTCTAAGTCAGAAAACAAAGGGAAACTTGCATATTTCTGAAGATGACATCGGATCGGCCTGTGAATTTCAAGCAATTATGCGATATTATGATTCCCACTGAGTATGCATTAGTTGGAATACTGTTCTTTTTATTTCTCCATGTCTCGGGGTTGTACACTGAAAGAGCCCTGTTCAACTTTGCATGTCAGGATTTTGAAGGAAAAATTATAGTAAAATATGTTTAAAACAGTGGGGCCTTATGTGAGTGAACACAACATTTTCCAAGGCTTTCAAAAATCCTTTTGTTAAAAATATGGTTTTTATTTTGTTTCTTTTTTTCTTTCTTTCTTTAATTTTTTTTTCTTTTACTCAAACTCTTACCTCCTCTCCTTCCTGGAGGAAAGAAGAAAGAAGTTTCAAAGGATATACATAACACAGCCTCCATCTAGGGCCTGGGGACTTACAATGGGTTTGTTTTAAATGAGACACCCCACATGGAAAATAAACAAGTGAGAAAAGTTCATCTGTGTATATAACTCCAGTTCCAACAACTATGGTGACAGTCACAGCATCTGAGTAAGTGTCCTCTAGAGTCATCTTGTGAGCAAAATGATTATTAATTGAGGTTTCTGTGAGTCAAAAGACGGTTGTTCACAAAAGGTAGGAATTTTGCTGGAGTGCAAGGAACTGAAGACTGAGCCCCTGGGTCCTTCTAAAAGATCAAATGTCTTTTTAGAAATTGAATTAGTTAAAAACAAAACAAAACAAAAAGCAGGCACAATGAAGGGCCAAGATTAGGAATGATGATGCATGAATGCCAAATTCACTTCATTGTGCCTTTTTCTCAAAGAAGAGAAGTAATTTGATCAGTTAGGAATTGCATTTAGCTGTCAATGGCAGGTTCTTAATGTCAATTGGTTATTTTTAACATAAAAGAAATCCTACTTCTGGCTATCTGGGGCTCATATGGTGATTTCTCAAGGTCATCAGGGGCTCTTTCTAGATCTCTTCTCTTCCTTTCTTAGGCCCTGATATCCTCTCTAGTCATTATATGTTCTCTCAAGCATGAAAGTGGAAAGGAGATGGCAAAAGGGACACCCCTCCTAGTTTAGTTAACTCCATTTAAGAAGCTTCTCTGGAAGTGCCTTAAAATATTTTCATTTATAATTCATCAGTCCCACCTTTGCCACATGGCCACACCTAGCTGCAAGGGAGCCTGGAAGATGTGGTCTCTTAGGAGGAAAAAAATCACTGCCCCAAATGAAATTGGAGTTCTATTACTAGTGATAAGGGAAAGTCAGGTATTGGATGAGAAATTAGAAGTTTCTGTCATACTCATATAAAACATCTGTAATGCCAGCATACTGTCCAAGGCTTATGGATCACTTCCATTTAAATTATGCAGTATTGGAGGCACTAGTTTAAGGACACAGTTTTGCATTGCATTGTCTCAAAGCATATGGCCAAAATAAATACTTTTGCACACCATTGATCCTTTTCCTTCACTATTTGCATAGTTTAATCTTAGAAGTGTTTGTGTTCATGACTAACAAGCAGAAAATTCCACATACTCTCAAGACTCCAAATTAAGCAAGTGCAGTTTCTTGTCTAGAAATTATATTTATAAATGGTTATATATTCTGCAATCTTTTTCTTCTCCACATTGTTGTTGGAACTTAAACTTCCTCCATAATAAAAAAGTAGACATTTTAGAAAGCATGTGGGCTCCTAATTAGAGAAAAGAAAGAAACTTACACAGAGTATAAAGTATGTAGCATGTCTAGAGCAGTGCCAACTTAGGAGACCCTCTCTCCTGCAGGAGTGGCCACCTTGACTTCACTTTAATTCCTTCACTTTCCTTATTTCTGCTGCTTAAAATTCCACCAGTGAAAGATTCACTTCCATTCTCAGTCATCCCTTTCTAAAAAGGTCAATTTTTTTAAGATGTAAAGTTATTATTGGAGCAGAAATCAGTGCAATTACTTTAATCAGATTGCTTTCCTACCAGCTCTGATAAAATATCACTGAATGGGAGGTATTTATCTAGTTTTTCTTCTCTTTTTCATTTAAAAAATCAGCATACTCATGGCAAAAATAAATTCAATGTGAACGAAAAGAGGTGCTCTGTAAATAAGTCCCCGCCACCCCACCCCCCCACTGGTTTCAGGACAACAGTAAGGAGACATTTCTTGCGGATATTACCAGAGATATATGTAGGTATTAACACACATACACACAGTGCCAATGTATAAAAGTCATTTTGTTTTACCCAAATAGTCATGTATTATGTGCCTTTTAAAAAATGTTTAAGTATCATTGAAGAATTTTACAAATAAGCCCATACACCTGCTACATTAGAAAGATTCCTTGTTAAGAAGGAGTTTTATTTTATTTATTTTTATTTTTATTTATTCATGAGAGATACAGAGAGAGAGGCAAAGACACAGGTAGAGGGAGAAGCAGGCTCCCTATGGGGAGTCCGATGTGAGACTCAATCCCAGGACCCCAGGATCATGACCTGAGCCAAAGGCAGACGCTCAACCACTGAGCCATCCAGGTGCCCCTAAAAAGGAGTTTTAGTGGGGGATGGGAATTCTATAGTCTTGCAGTGGAGCTATTTTGCTTCAATATTTTTATTGTAAGTGTAGCAATGGCCTGGGGCCTAGGAAGGAAAACCTCAAGAAAGTGGAGGATGGGTTGACCTGGAGCTCTAATGCCCATGCATGACATTGTTCCTGCAGAAGATAATGTTCCATGTCCCTAACAACTAAGTTGACTACACCCAGGCTTCTGTAGAAACAGCCCCTATTTATGCCTGTTATCCTGGCAGAATTTTTAATAGCTCTCTCTTTTATTCTTGAAATGGTCCCAGTCTGGATGACAAATTGTGTGATCACCTCAGTGATAACTAATCAACAACGTTAACAAGTTAGGATCCGCTGCAAAGATTAAAAAGGTAGTCTAAACTGCCATACAGTGAAGGTTTATGTGATTGGGACCCTGGCTCAGTTATTTACGAGCAGTATGATCTGGGTAAAGTATTTAGCTACTGTTTGTCTCAGTTTCCTCAGCTGTCTAAAGGGAAGAATAACTGCCTCCAAGTAATATTGCAAACATTGGATTAAGTAATACATGTGGGAAGCTTATGACAATGCCTGGTTCATATTCAGGACTCCATGTGCAGAGTTATTTATACTACTTATTATTTTCCCCATGCAGCACTTCCCAACAACAACTTCATCTTTATAAACTGTATAAAATTCCACTGATTGAGATTAATTTAGGTGAACAGTCATCATATTCTAAAAATGGATCATGGTATAGAAAAATTTGATGAGTATAGGATAGTGGTCTTCAACTGAAGGGACCCACCATCCCCATCCATTACCCAGCCCTATGGAAGACAGGATCAGAGTGTAGTTTGAAAACAGAGCAGCACTTTGCACTTCTGACTTGATTCCATTTTGGCTTTGATATCAACATTTAAAAAATCTCAACAACATTAGAGAAGAATGCAAGTGAGTTGCCTAGCAAAGATGAAGCATACTTGATATGATGGAGAGACACTCTTTTTTAGAGAGGAAAGGGGGTGGCAGGTGGGGGGGAGGGACAGAGGCAGAGGGAGAGAGAGAATCTGAAGCAGATTCCACACCCAGTGTGGAGCCCAACCTTATGACAGGAGGACTGGAGTGGAAATCAAGAGTCTGATGCTTAACCAACTAAACCAGCTAGGTACCACCTGGGGAGACACCCTTGTCACCATTTTCACTGCACAAGCACAGCAATAATGGAGCTGCTTCAAAGTGAGGGTCCAGGAGAACTTTGAGCCAATCACTTCTCAGTATCTCAGTATATCTTACCATCCTACCATCGTGGGTAACTTTCCACCCATTTATTTTTTCCCCCAAAGAGTACCCCTTAATGGACCTCCCTCTGGCAGAGGCCACATCTCAGACAATGAATGACAGTTGTTTGTTCTCACACCTGGAAACTCCTGGAGGTCTTTAAGGGAAGGCTAAAAGCAACTTGGCCTCAGAGGAGGAGTAGAGAGGGAGGACAGAAGACTGACGAGCAAAAGCAGGTATTTTTCCTTCATATTCATTTTCTTAAAATTGAATTAGGTTTCTGTGAAAAACTGTTTTGCAGAATAACAGCCTCTTTATGGTTTCACCAGCTGAGACATAAAAGGCTATTCCTGGTATGCTGTAAGTTCTGAATGCAAGAGAAAATTCGCTACTTACTGGTTATTTTCATGATAATAAGAATAATGTTTGTAAATAACCTGACCCATTTAACCAGGGATCTTAAAGCCCACCTGTCACTGTGGTATATCATCACACAGACTCTGGGTGAGGTTGGCTGCCCGAGAGCTTGATTTATTTTCACATTACAGAATTCCCTTCTCATCCTTCATAGATAGTTACAATTTTAAAAGCATCATTTGACCTTTTGAGAACAGAACATGGGAATACTTCTGGCTTCTGCCATTACTTCTTATCCAAATAATGTACAATTTTCTAAATGTATTTGAAATAATGGACTCAATCCAATAACTAGACTTACCTCTGAGCTGTAGGCCAATGGAAAAATTTTGAACGGCACACAGTGCCACAGAAAACTCCCTTTCCCCTAGATCTAGAATGCTTCTGGGTCTTTCACCTTGGGAAGCCCAGAAGAAGCAAGGGAAAGTTAGTGTAATCATACTTATTAGGATGGTACGGGGGTTATAGAAGGTGAATTGAGAGCTAAAGGCAAGGTACAAAATCAAATCAGGGACAAATTGTTGCCTAATACTTACATCAGGTTTTGACCCAATAAGCTGGTAATGTAAATAGAAAAATGCACCAAGGCGGGTCAGAGCCAAGGGGCAATGTCTTCATTCCCTTTCAGCCAGTTCTGAATTTAGCCATGTGGTAATCCTACTAGAGTCAAGACCACTGTGCCATACGTGGGAGGTGGTAGACTGAGTTCTTCCTGAGAAAAGCATCTCAGCTGAACCTGCCTGAACTTTGTGCCAGAACGTAGAGTCGTTACAAGTGGTACTATCTCCGGAGGGTGTGCTGCATGCTTGGTTCGGTGCTTTTCATTCGTTACCTCTAATCCACACAATCACACTCAGAGGAGGCCTTTCCATCCCAGCTTCTCAGAGGAGGAATCTGAGTAATTTGCACAAAGCCACACAGCCAGGAGCGGTGGAGCAGGGATTCAAATCCGAGTCGGGGAAGCAGGGCTCTGTCACTCTCCCACCTTATCTATTCCCACGTCACCCAGTCTCCACTACACCAGGGCTCCTGTTCCCTAACCCGTTTTCTTCACTGTGACCATCTGATTTTCCGTGCTGCAGATTTTCAGAGTACCTGCCGAATGAAGCTCTGGGCGTCGATGACTTTGGCTATGAACTGCAGTGCTGGTTTAATGCCCCCTAACAGAGCAAGTGTTACTACCTTCCGGCTGGCCCTCGAAATTTGTTTCTGTTCCTTTTTTCAAGTCTGTGTCTTTGCTCTTCCCCCTCTGTTTTATTCCTTGCTTGCAGCTTCTCCTCCCTGTTTTTCTCTTTTTAAAAACACCCACAAGCATTAGCCCATATCCCTTAATTCTAACATGTATTCATGACTAAAACCCCCTTATGAACAGGGGGTTGTCACACAGTGCTGTGAGGGGTACAGAGATTGCTGAAACTAGCACTGCGCACTGGAACATTCTACAGTGGTGACGGCATTATGTGACCTGCACTGTCTCATTCAGTAGCCACTGAAAATTAGCTAATGTGACTGAGAAACTGAATTTTAAATCTGGGTGAATTTTACTATTAATTTAAACAGCCGCATGTAACTAGTGGCTACTGTAGTGGACAGCAAAGGATGGGCATCCCAGGAAGATTGAAAGATCTCTATATTTCTGAAGGTCCTGGGATGTCAGGAAACCTACATAAGGCCGGACTTACAGGGCCAGGCTCACATTTTACTTTAGTGAGGGCTACTTCACTTGTAGGAGGTCCCAAGAATCCAGAGCCACATTTAAGAGTAAAGATCTGGGTGGGCCTGGAGCTGGCCATGGGAATGGGAGTTAGGAACATGTCGGCTTATGGCCAGAACAGTCTGGGGGATGGGAGATGGGGACAAATTAGAGAGAGAAACATTCAGGACAGAACCTTGATCTTTATACTTATTTACTGTGTGACCTTGGGCACGCAGAAGCCCCTCAATAAGGAGTTGTCTGGGCAAATCATTTTGGGAAAACCCTTTCACGTGACCTAGTAAGACAGGCACAGCCCATGGCACAGCAATTTTACTTGGAGGTAGAAATCTTCAAGATGCTCTTGCCTAAGTGTGTCGGGTTACATGTACAAGAAAGTTCATAGCAGAGCGGCTGGTTGGAGCACCCAAATGGAACTCACCTGGGTGTTTCTAAATGGGATAATGGAAAATAATGATAGATTCATCCAGTGGAATGTTGTCCAGCCACGCAAAATGATCACAATAAATGCACAGTAACTGCAACAGTGCCAAAAAGCATCAAAAAGAGAATCAAAGTCCAGAAAAGGAAAATCAAACAAGAAAACTAAGAGATCACTGAAGGTTGGGCAGACAGCGCAGTCTTGGTGACACTACCATGCCTCAAATACCACATATCTTGGACTGGGTACCTGGAAGCTTCCCGACTGTGTACGCCACAACTTGGAAACAAGCAACTAGGTGACATTAGCTTAGCCTTAGGTTCAATATAACAATGTGGAGCTCTTAAGAAGGGGATTTCTTGGCAAGAGGAAGATGACAAAAATGGAAAATAAAAGGCAACAGGCTCACTCCATCCTTGGAGCTTGATGGCAAATTCATTGAGAAATATCTGTAATTGATCATATATGTGAAGTTTAACAGTTTAGGAGATCTGTTTACAGGTTAATGCATCGGATGGATATTGACTTATTCTCAAATAAAACTCCTTTCATTAAGGGCTCAATACTGAAATACAAGTGGATCCTCATATACCATTGATTAGTCTTTCGGTGCCAAGAAAGGGTGGATCTGTTTGCCTTCTAGGTTGAGAGGAAGGAGGTGTTCCAGAATTAATAATTCAAATAGGGCTGTTACACCAGGAGAGGAGAGAAGAGTGTCAGAGGCAGTGTTAAGAATCTGGGAAGGCTGCCAGCATGGTTTGCATGATAAGGGTGGATAAAAACATAAAGAGAAATATGATCCAGTGGTTGGTCTGTTTCCTTTTCATTTTTAAGGGTGGTTTACTTTTAAACAAAATTGTGAGATGTTCAAGTTACTATAAGAACATAGCTGATTACAGATTTCTTTTAAAACTAGAGTTTCTGCAAGAAGCATGCTGACAATAAGAGAATTTGATCTTTCTGCTTTTTTTTTAAAGCACCTTTCATGATGGCAGAGGGTATACCCTGAAGATTTACACCATGCCATCTCATCTCTGGCTACCTTGCAGAGTGCCACCTATATTGCCATATCTGAAGCCCATTAAAATTTACAAATTAAAAGCCAGTGGGAAAGAACATAATCTTGGCAACTGCCTCTTGGGAAATCTTACAACTGCAAGAGCGCCATGGAAGAGTGCTTTAAATACCATTGTGGTTCATCCAATCTCCTCACAATTGTATAGGAGGGCATGTGGCCAAGGCCTTGCAGGGAAGAGGCCGGGGTGCCCAAGCTCGTGATTGGCTGGGGGGGGCGTGATGCTAAGCGAGCCACTTAGCCCACTTTTGCTTCATGAGGAGCACGCCACATGCTTCTTTGCACATTCTTTTAAATCCTCGTGTGGTTGGCATTTGGAAAAATATCGGCTGCAACCAGACCTCGCAATCTTGATGACAGCTCTTGAAATCCCATCTTTCTCACAGCAACATCTACTGTCAGCTCCCCACCCCTGTCACCAGAGAGCCTTCCCCACCCAAGTTGTGCTCCAAATAGAAAGAATTTCAGATGTACATGTTTGGCTGCCTCCTCTAAAGGCCTCGACAAATATTCAGGTGGTAAATAGCCTGAGAGAAACGCTGCTGATAAAATTAGTTCAAATATTTCGCAGAAAACAAACCTGACACCACCATGACACTTGATCGCTCAGCCTCAGCAGTTCCGAACCTTTCCAAACCCTCTTGCCTTCAAAGCCCAAATGTCTTGTTTTAAATTGAATTTTTTTTCTTTCCAAAGCCAATCCTTACCACCTCCTCCTTAAAAAAAAAAAAAAGAACCATATGGTTATAGGCTAGATGGTCCAACCAGGAATTTTGTATTATAAATGACTCTGCTGAAGGTTAATATCCAAGGTCAGGTGTTATTAATATCTATTTGAATTTTGTTCGACTAGTCTATGATATCATCTGAGTCACCTCATTGATTTATAACATGGTAATCCCAGACCATCATTCATTTTCCTGAAATTCTATTCAGGGCTTGGTATCAGACCCTATCTTTAATATCCTTTTTGGTTTTCTCTGATCAGTAGCTTTGCAGTCCTTGCTTTTATCACCTTCCCACAGGTAACACTATACCTGGTATCCAAGATCGTTTGATTGATTTTTCACTGTGTCACCTTCTCCTTTTCCTACATCTTATTGTAGGGGGAAAAAAATTAACCCTTCTCTCTCTCTCTCTCTTAAATATTTTATTTATTTATTTGAGAAAGAGAGCACGACCAGAGGAGGGGCAGAGGAAAGGGTAGAGGGAGAAGCAGACTCCCCACTTAGCAAGGAGCCCCATGCAGGGCTCTATTCCAGGACCCTGGGATCATGACATGAGCAGAAGGCAAATGCTTAACTGACTGAGCCTCTGAGGCACCCCAACCCTTTTCTAGAGAAGTGTTTCATGGTATTTCTTTCCTAGAACCAGTTCTCCACCTTGGTTTTCACCTAGACGCCCTCTGTAAACACATAGACCTGCTAATTTGTCTGTCATGTATCAGACATTGTTTCCAATTTAGCTGAAAGTAAGAAGTAACAATCTTCGGGATTTCCACTATGTGTTCCCTACCTAAGCCTTAAGGGCTTTAATGGATTCTCTAAGGTTCATAGCAAACTTATGGGGGAGGTGTCATTTTACACACTCAGCAAATGAGGAAACGAGGTTCAGAGAGTTTAAGGAACTTACCCAAGGTCAGCCAGGAATAAGTGGCAAACTTGGGATCTAAGGCCTTGGTCTATTTTCAAAGCTTGTGGATATCATTACTTTCTAACTGCTTTCCTCTGTTAATTATGCTGATGATTAGTGGCCAATCATTATATATGATACAGTCGTTATACCAAAGTGGGCTGAGAGGTCTTTGCAAAACATATATATTAACACCAAAATTATATCGGCATCTGGTATGCATATATACATTTTTTCTTGTATGTCTAAAAATAAAATCAACTTTTTAAACCAGTGGAAAAGTAGCATATGCTAATATAGAAAGTTCTTAATTAGAAGGAAGGAGAATTCCCCCACCAGTATTTGTAACAATTCAAATACTACTACAGTTAAAATTTTGATACTTTTTACTATTTTTTCCATGTATAATTTATATATTTGTAATCTTCTATATATATAAATTTGTATCCCTAATATGGGGTCAGAAACTCAGTGTGGTCGTAATAAACATGCTGAATCATAAGATGAAATCTAGTCAATTATTATTAATCTCATTGATTAAGTTATTGAATAGATAATATATACATACACTTGGTCAAAATTTCAGACATAGAGAAAGATAAATAGTAAAAATCTCATGTTCATAAAGTAAGTACTCTTAGTCTTGACTTATAAAGATACTTTGCTGTCCAGAGTTTGAAGGCCCAAGCTCCCAACTGTCCTTGGGAGCATAAGCCTATGCCAGCTATCGAGATTCTGGTCCCAGGGAAATAGAGTCCAGAAAGAAAATTTTCTCCTAGCAAACATCCAGCTTCTGAATTTCTGTCTTCTGCTCTAGAATTCTAGATCTCTCGCTAAGTTAGAGACCCTGCCAAGAGCTACACTTTATCCTGCAGGACTCAATAAGCAATCACAATCCCAGATCCCACAACAATGCCCACGTTATTAGACATGCACACATAAGGGAAGGGAAGAGGGTAGTTTTATTCTGCATCCTCATGGAGTAACACAAAAGATTCCATTAGGGAACAAAATTAGCCTTATTAATCTCTCTTTACAACATGACAGTGCCTGAAGTTCCATAAAATGGACGTTGGTGCTTCCATTTTTATTCGTTTGCTATATTATTTAGACAAACTACCAACATATGAGAAGGCAGTCTTAAAGATCTAAAATAAAGGTTTTTTTTTTAATTTTTATTTATTTATGATAGTCACAGAGAGAGAGAGAGAGAGGCAGAGACATAGGCAGAGGGAGAAGCAGGCTCCATGCACCAGGAGCCCGATGTGGGATTCGATCCCGGGTCTCCAGGATCGCGCCCTGGGCCAAAGGCAGGCGCCAAACCGCTGCGCCACCCAGGGATCCCCTAAAATAAAGGTTTTGAAGTGAAGTGATTCTCAAAATCTCTTCCTTAGGATATCAGTTCCTTGAGATGTCATCAGGTATTGCACAGAAAAGGGGATTCCACAGACGAATAAGTTTAGAAATTTTTAAGAGAAGAAAAAAGAAAGAAAAAGAAAATTGGCCACAGAATACTTTTTAAGGGAAAGGGTTCCATACAGCACACTTTGGGAAATGGTGTGGGATTTTGGCAGCTTTTGCCCTAAACATGTATATAACTTGGGATTAGGTGACTAATTTTGCGTCACTGTGTGTCTCAGTTGAATCAAATAATATAATCACTTACTTAGGATGAAAGAGATATTTTTTAGACTGGTTTTGCCACTAATTAGTAGAAGCAGATTGAAAAGACCTCTGTAGCCTTGGGTTCACACCCATGTTCGTCTCGACCTCACTGCACTGCTTGAATGGCAGGCATGGTGACACCATTCAGTACAGTGAATGGCAACCATGAGCCTCAAGTTTCTTCATTTGAAACATAAATTAGGAAGCAAAAATTTTATGAAAAATGACCCTAAAAATAAAAGATAAGCCCATCACTTGGAGCAAAATATTTACAAATGCATAGAGCCAACAAAATATTAACATCCAGAACACAAGTAATCATTGCAAATCAGTAAGAAGAAGAAACAAACAATTCAATGGAAAAATGAGCAAAGAAGACAAACAGGCAATTCACAAACCAGAAACATAGGCCAATAAATATATTAAAAGACTTTGTGATTTTTCAAGAAAATGCAAATTAAAAAAAGTATCATTTTGCATCTCTCAGATCTGCAGAAGATTTGTCAGTCTGGCAAGGTGGGCATGCAGATTGGCACAATTATTTTGGAGAGTAATATAGCAATAATTGTAGAGTGAAAGTTGTACCTATTTCACAATGTAGGGTATGCCTTGTAGGTATTTCTGGAGGGGGTGTTTTCCAATCTCTTTCTTGTCATGACACACATAGAGAATGATAGTTTTCACACAACTCATTGGAGTAGCCTGAGGAGGCTGTTCCCAGCAGGAGCTGTCCCATCTTTTTTCTTTTTTTTAAAGATTTTATTTATTTATTAATGAGAGACACACACAGAGAGAGGCAGAGACATAGGCAGAGTGAGAAGCAGGCTCCCTGCAGAGAGCCCAATCGGAACTCGATCCCAGGACCCTGGGATCAGGCCCTGGGCCAAAGGCAGATGCTCAACCACTGAGCCACCCAGGTGTCCTGGAGCTGCCCCATCTTGAGGGTTGTATTCACTCCAATTCCCAAGTAGCTTCCCTGAGGATGGAGCGGCTCCACATCCTCAGCCCAACTGTGAGGCACTGCGGTAGGAAAACTGTACCCTATAGAAGCATGCTCTCTGTGTGCTGGAGGGGATATATATAGAAATGTCCACAGAAAAATTTTTATTATATTAAGAAACAAAACAAAATGGGAACAATGCCCCTCAGCAGGGGAACAAATAAACATATTCTCATACACTTCCACAAGGGAACGCCACACAGCAGCACAATCAATGAATGTGATTATGGGGATGAGTTGCAAAACCATAATGTTGAGCAAGAAAAGCAAAATGCAAAAGAATACACGTACCATAGCATAATACACACATGGAAAAACTTTAAAACAAACAAATCATATGAACCTTCATACCTATTAGGTAAAAAAAAAAAACAAAAATATGGGTGAGCAGACTATCACCACCTTCAGGGTAGCAATTGCCTCTGGAAACAGAAGAAAGGCAATGGGATTTGATGGTGGGTGAGGACTCGGGATATGTGAGCCCCTATTTCTTGAAAAACAAAAGTAAATAAAACAAATGTGGCTGTAAGTTACATGCTAAATCTAGATAGCATCCCTCCCTAATACTTTTTCATTATACTTTTGGTGCATTTGAAATATTTGGTAAAAACAAAACAAAACAAAACCAACCCCCCCCCAAAAAAAAAAAAAAAAAAACTAGATCAATGGTTTCAGGCTTGGATGTGCATTAAAATTACCAAGGTGTTTAAAACATTTTTCCATACAGGGGCTGCACCACAGGCTGATTAAATAAAAAACTTAAGAGGTAGGGCCTGGTTATCAGTATTGTTTAAAAGCTTTTCCGATGATTCTAGTGTGCAGCATTGAGAACCACTGAATCAGATGATGTCAAAAATTTCTTTCAAATGATATTCTCTATTCCTAGCCATCTTAATTACACTGTTTCTTCATGTGGTTTCATGTGAACAAAACTCTGTGCAAAGCCGAGCTCTGTTCATATTCGCTAAGAACTTTCCTTCTATCAAAACTAGTTATCCTCTCCTGGTGCTCCTGCTTCTTTTGTTTTCTAGAACCACATGTTACTCCTCCCCCATTCAAGTTCATCTCTCCCCCTCTCTCCTCCTACCTTTCTGAGTCCATCCGAACAGGCAATTCATCCAAGCACCACAAACAGGCTCTGAGTCATTCATATGCATTGCTTTTGAACATATTAAATAGATCCATATGCTTATCTACAGTAAGATATAGGTTTTTCCTTCAGAAAATAGAATACAAAAAAAAATCATTCCAATGTGTACACTTTAAAAATTTTAAGCAGGCATCTAAAATGAAGCAGAAATTAAAAGTAACTTGGACCAGAATTTTGAACATTAAAACATTACAGCAAATTGGTAAAACATAAACCAAATATATAGATGTCTACTTTATATCCAAAAAAGTTACTCTTTCCCTGCCACATACACATAGACAGCCCTCACAATGGCTCCACTTCAATCAGAATTGGATCACCAGTAGAACAGTAACGAATGTGGCCTTTTCCAGCATTTTTACCCCTAAAGACTCTTTATTATCCCCTCCAACTTCAGAAATTCCTATGAAGTCATCATCAACCAATCAGAGCTTCAAATGGCTTGAAATAACTGATGTAGCCAGCCACATTGAGTTGATATAGAATCAAAGAAATGTGACATTCTTCTTAGCCTCGGCAGTTGTGTTATGGATAAATGTATGATTTCCATTAGATTTCCCAAAATATGGAAAAATCACTTTCAGATCCTCAGCACTACCTCTGGGTATACTTATTTTAGATTAAAACCACTAACCAAAGTGTCATTGTCTTGAGGAAACCCTATCAAAATCTGATCTGAGAGACAGTAAGAAAGGGAATACTGAAACACAATATATGTCAAGAGCCTAGGAACACTTACAACACTACCTAAGGTTCATTGGAAGGCAGACTGACATCCCAAGAGGGGAAAGAAAAAGCAGGAAATCATGCCGTAGTTATGAGATCTGACAGACCTGAGTTTTAATCTAGGTTCTACAGTTTTCTGAGGCATGGCCTTGGGCAAGTTACTCAGTTATTTCTAAACTTCAGTGTCCTTATGTATAAAATACAGAAGACAAAAATAGTGGCTTCCAAACCCAACAGCCAGATTATGGTTTTTAAGATGATTCTCTATTAGGTGAACCAGGATAGAGAACCAGGACTCTCTGGAGAAATGGCCAGTTCCAAGTTTAGGGCAAGGAATCTCTAAGATGAGCCGGGAGCATCTTGCAGTGCCAGAAAGTAGGGAGCTACTCCAACAAACAAAACAAGGATGGTATGTCAAAGGGACATGAGAGCCAACTGGAAGTGCTCCCAATGGCCAAATCTGAGACAATTTAATCAACAAAATATACATAGTATTGGATTATCACCAAAAGCATAAAATAAATATCCTTGTGTCCATACCAATACAAATAAATGATTGAATCAATGAATGCAGAAGAATGGACAAATCTCTTATATAGAAAAATCCCAAATAATTCATGTAGATTTTGCCCCCTCAAAGAGGTGGAGCATCACTCCGTTTCCCTTAAGCATGGACTGTGCATTTTCTTCCATAATACTATGGAGAAGGGGTTGGCGGGGAGTAACTTTTCTGTGGAGAAACCTGACAAACACTACTTCAGCCATATGTTCAAGCAGCTTAGCATCATCAGTGATAAGTCATGTTGGTAGTGGACACTCTTATTTTTAAAAAATGATTTTTTTAGAGGTGACGGGGAATAAGCAGACTCCACACTGAGTGTGGAGCTTGATGTAGGTCTCGATCTCACAACCCTGAGATCATGACCTGAGCCAAAAGCAAGAGTTGCCACTTAATTGATCATGCCACCCAGGCTTCCTGGTAGTGGACACTTTTGACATGTTGTGATGAGAACAGCACTTGACCTCTGTGGTCTTCCTCCCAAGGACTCATTATGCAGTATAATCATAGGAAAAATCCTAATTGAGGAGCATTCTACAAAATACCTGACCGGTACTCCTCAGAACTGTCCAGGCAAAAAAAAAAAAAAAGTTAATTAGGGTCATCAAAAAACAAGAAAAATCTGAGAAACTGCTGTGGCCAAGAGAAGCCTACAGAGACATGCAGTGTCCTGGGACAGGAAAAGAAAAAGGACATTAGGTAAAAATGAAGGAAATCTGAACAAAGTATGGACTGTAGTTAATGATAATGTGTCAATATGGCTCATTAATCGTGAAAAATGTACCTTACTAATGTGAGATGCTAATAACAGGGGAAACTGGGTGGAGGTGTATACTGGAAATCTCTATACTGTCTTTGCAACTGTTTTGTAAGCCTAAAACTATTCTAAAATAAAACAGTCATTAAGAGAAATAATTACCTCATTGGGTGGTGATGAGGGTTACATGAAATAACACATTTAGAGCATTTAGCACAGGGCCTGGCACATGCACAAACTAATCCTTGGTAATTATTATTGGCTAGCAATATTACAGTTAGTTCATGAACTGCTTACCAATCCAGTCCAGAAGTAGAATAGGCACATTACTTGAGGAGTGTTAAGAGAGATCTCATAACTCCCACCATCTTAAGTGTTTATGTTCGTAAAGGTCGATGATCTTGAGGATTCTGTCATTGTCCTTGCTAAGTGGGTCTATCCCATCACTTTTACTTTTCCAGCATTATTCTGCATGTCAGGATAGAACTCTGAGTAATGAATTGGACAACACTTCTGGATTATTAAAATTTCTCTGCACAGGGAGAGCTGGGCAATGCTCCTTTAATAACTTTCCTCCAACCCTGTCTCCTTATCCAACAAATTTAACTTTAGTCATTTTATGAGAAACGTGCTGCGTACACCTCCAGCATGTTGGAGCATCTCTGTCGGGCTACAGCACTGAATACAGCCTAAAGAGTCCATTTCACCATCTGGTATTTGCTTCCTCCAATAACTCTGGCTCCTGCTTACACATCCATTCCTTCTACTTTGTCCATTAAACCTCTTTGACCCTGCTCCCAACTCATATTGGAAGTCACAGCAACCTCCTCTGAGTGCTTGACTTGGATTTGCTTAAAAGCCCGGGGGTACAGTTCTGTACTGAGGTGTCTGTGGGCATTCTGCATCATGTCTCCTGGTATGTCAGCTCCCTCTGGGCTGAGACCAACTCCAGCTCCACCTGGTAACCTTCCCCACATTTAGCACCAAGTCAGGCACGTTCAGTGCTCTGGTAAACATTTATCCAAGTGATGCTAATTTGGATGCCATCCAAAAAGTAACTGATGTACTCAAACATGAGGCTTCATCTCCTTTAGCAGAGAGCTCCAGAGAGGGCTCTACTGAGTTGTCTGCAGGGACAATTCCCAAGAACCTATAATAAAATAAAATTAAAATAAAAGCCTCCAGGGACTGCCTTCTTTCTCCTACCCGTTTTGGTTTTTTGTTTTTTGTTTTTTGCATAATATAATTATAATTCTTCCTCCTTATTTATCAGAATCAGTCATCTTCTCTTTTTGTTTCTTGTTAACGTGAGTCAGGGTATTTTTGGCAAATTAGCAAATATCAAAATGTTTAAACCCTACATGTTCTTCAAGGCCATGGGAGGGACTTTTGAGGTCAAACTGCTGGTTGCTAAATTATACAAATAGCTAAAATAAGACTTTTATCGTACACTTGTCCATCCACCCATCACCCATCCACCTACGATAGCATTTACTGATTGATAGGACCCACGGGGGTTACACCAGGTACCGGATATTCAAGGATGCATAAGAAAGTCCCTGCCCTCAAAGATCTCCCAATGCAGTAAGGGAAAACAGGCAAATGCAAAGTCCAGATGCCACATGATGAGCATCATTATAAAAGTAACAAGGACACTAGTTGGAGGGACGTATTCATAGAGGAAATGATGCTTGGGCCCCAAAAATAAATCTGTAAAATCACCGATTGCTTCCCGGATTTCTTCAAACAGCTTCTGCGTCTTGCAGACTCTAGAAAGCTCAAAAAGACATCTGGCCTCAGACATTTCCCGACTTTGACCATGGACAAGTCACAGGCCACCCAGAGTCTCAGCTTCCTCCTTTGTACAGTGGGATCCCTGAAATCATTGCCTAAAAAGGTCTTGGATTTCCTGGGAAGATCAAATGGACAATCTCTGTAAACCCCAAAGCGCTGCGAAAGCATACGTGACTTATGATCACATTTATTACGAGGCCGAGGAGACCATTTGCCCCTTATAACAACCTCTTCTGTCCCACTCAACCTCTGCAAGAATCGAAAATTTTATGTGCATCTGTTCTTTCTCTTAAGTGATCTATTTACTTTTCTGTTTTTACTAGACTGGCGTTGGGTGGCTGGCTATCTGGGCCCGGGGGTGCCGCTGCTGTCACCCTAGCCAGCCTGATTCGGGGCACCAGCGCCTGCGTTACCCCCAGGGCTACTCAGAACCGGATTCCGAACAGCAGCCCTGGGTGGTCTGATTTCAGAACCCCGGGTCTCAGCCTCAACGGACTTTGATTATTTTGTGGCAGCAAAGGAACAAAAACTAATACATAATCAAGAGATGACGCATCTCAAGGAAGAAGGCTTGGATCCCGTTGGAAAGAAGATAGAGGTTGATGGAGAAGGGGGGTGGCGAGGGGGCCCGTGAGAAGCCATGGCCAGGGTCCGAGAAGCACCGCTTGCACTGGCACGGGCTTGGAGGCCCGGGGAAATCCAAGGCAAACAGGCCTGCCTACAAGGACCCGGAGCCACATGCTTTCCTTGTGAGCCCAACCAATGTAAAGCTCCCTTAATCCACACAAAAATAAACCTGAAATGTAAGCCGGCCCAGATCTGGACCCAGTATGACCTCTTCCACCAGCGCACGGCCCATTCTCCGGCCTCCGGGTTGCCTGGCCACGCTCAGCTCACCGAAAATGCTCCCTCCTGCCAACCCCCCCCACCCCATATTCTTTTGACATTTTTGCCACCCAAACAGCATCCCAAAATGCCTCATTTGGTGACATCACAGATAGCCATGGGTTGCTTCTGCTCCCCCATCTGTTCCTGCAGGCCTGCCTCAGTGAGGGCGATAGGCAGGGAGTGTTCAGTCGAGGCTGGGGTGGGGGCGGGGTGGGGATCGGGCCTTTGAAGCTGTTTTCTATCGGGGCATTGCAGCTGTCAGTGTTGGCTGCGGAAGCCAGCGATTGTCCTTGGAGCTCCCGTCGCCGGCAGTGCACTGTGCTTTTGGATATTAATTGGGCTTTCATTATGTGAATGTACCCAGAGGCTTTGCGGTCGATTCCTATACCTATATTGATTCATAAAAAAATGCCAATAAATAAGAGGTCTCTCGGCGCAGCTTTTAATCTTTCTGATAATTAGTCGGTTTATGTTTTTCCCCAATTTTCTTTCTTTTTCTTTTTTTTCTCCCCCCCCCTCTTCTTTTTTTCTCTTTTTACACATTACCGCATAATAGATCACAGAATCTTTGGGACAATGGACAGGCACATTGGCTAAATCACCTTATTACAGTTCCATATAGTTGAAAAGAGGCTTAATGCTAAATTATCAGATCCCAGCTATTGTGGAAAGCAAGAAAGAATAATGCCCCAAAATAACACTGTGGTGCCTCTGTTAACTCATTGTCCCAGGAGCCATTGGCACGCCTCCTACGGGAGGGCTGCATTGAGTCAGCAATCCCCTGAAATGAACGGTGGGGCCCAAATTCAGCCTGGGAGTGAGTCTTTTTACTTTTCCATGTATTACAGGTTATAAGATATTTTAGGGCCGGGGCTCTCCGAAACAAACCTTGCTGTACGTTTGTGTGTCACTACGGGCAAAATTATTTGATTAGCTTAGAAACACCCCAAATTAGGCATGTCACAGATGACTTCAGCATGCAGAATTACTGTACATTATCCCACACAAAGTGGAGACGAAAGCAGAAATGGCACATCCGTTTCATTTCACTGAAACTTTTCAAAAGAAGGAAGGATGTTCATTAAAAGTTAACAGTGACACAGCTGTGCAGAACTCTCAGAGAAAATGTCATTGTCAAGGGAGCCTGACTGTGACCAAGTATCATTCTCCGTAGCCAAATGTGAGGTTCCTGTGGTCTGGTGAGCTGTTAATGGCATTGAAAGAGAAGGGCAGTGCCCCCAAGAGTGTGGGGATGCAGATGGATTTGGGGAGGCCATTGTTCTAGCCTGCATGCCATAACTTTAACAAGGAATAAACAGAATTTTGTTTCCAAAAACGAGGTAGAACCAGAGATCCTAACGGAGCTATTCCTCTTGTTTCTGGGAAGATGGGTGAACACCATTTCTTTATAATAAACTTTGTACATCCAATTCTCTCTCTCTCTCTTTCTTCCTCTTTGGATAAAAGGCCCATGGATAATAAGTGGGCAACGGGTGGAAATGCAAAAACAAAGAAACCAAACAAAAACTAATGCTGAACTTTAATAAGATTGCTGTCACTGTGTCCAACTCTACGTTATTTTCGCAGGATTATATTCAGTTATTTCTCATGCGATCTCTGAGAAAAACAACAATCAGTGCGAACAACAGTGGCTTTGGTAAATACGCGAAAGATAACTATGTTTTCCTGCCATTAGATAAATTCCCCTTAAACTGCTTGCAAGTGTTCAGTGATGGCTACGGAAATTTGGGTAGAAGTAAAGATAATAAGTAAGTGCTAATTTTGGAAAAAAATCCATAGTTCTCAATTCCAAGAAATTTAAAAATATCCAGTGTGATACATCTCTTGATGAATTGAAAAATGGGTGGAGGACGAAATAAATTTTTTCTCCCAAATTTAAGAAATCCTTCTCAAGTCTTCATCTGACCCAAGACTAAGAAGGGACCCGGAACCAATTTAAGAAAGCCATTAAATTCCCATTCAAGACCATATGGAGTCATGATTATACTATGGTACAAATATTTTCTTTAAACTTAATAGGGGAATAACAAATCAGCTCGCAATATGATGCAAAACCTTTATCCTTCTGAGGTGTTCTGCTTCTAGTAGCTATACAAATGCACCTCTATTAATTAAGGTATGTTAATAAGGAAGAAAATAAGATTCCATTCAGAAGGATACAAAGAAGATATAATGGGCATGCACTGCCTGTCAGGGCTCACAGATAAAACAGGAAAATGACAGATATTAAAGAGATGGCGCCATTCTGTCTTTCTTCTGGTTTTCTCATGTTGCCTAGATGGTTCATCACCAATATATTTATAGTAATGACCTCCATTTATTCAGTGCCCACTATGTTCCAGGTTCCATGCAACATGCTTACCAAATGGAAATATTTCCCATACCATCACGGGTTATGTTATTGGAACTGGCAAGGATCAATGGCTTCTTATTTATTTTTGATAAGGACTTCGGAGTGGGGAATAATAGAAGACGAAAAGGACAAAGAGAGGTATTTCTCTGCATGTTGTAGATTCTTTGCCATTTTTCAGCTTAATTGCTTCTTGACTAAACTCACAGCCTGCAGGAAGGGGATAAACCTCAGAATATCCGTGCTATTTCTTCTCCCTGAAATATCTACAATTTATCCCCAGGCCTCTTCTATTCTTTCCCTTACCATTTCCAAATCATCCTATGCCAGCTTTGAAGGCCTGGAAAGCCAGCCCTGCAACTGGAGGGAAGTTGGCCAGAGTGGCCGCATTTTCTGAACTTTGAATCGAGACACATGGCCTAAGAAGGGCATTTGAAAGAAAAACTGGCCGAACTATGTGAAACTCAGACTCTCTCAGAATATCCTGGGCACAGAGTTGGCATTCTCTTAGGAATCATAGGGTTACATTTCAGGATCGTACACCAGACAACCCAAAAGTCGGCAGACACTAGGATTCTTTCCACATCCTGTGCTGATCTCTGACAAGACTCCTGTAGGCTCTGCCTCTCCCAGTTGGGCAACTTTAGAGTGTCTGCCTCAGGTCACTTTGCCCAGAGGGACTATCTCAGCAACTCAACTTCGTAGGCATGAGCAAGCAGAGAATCCCACAGCTTGAGAGTGACTGATGCATCTTTTTGGAGCAAAGCAAGCTGTTAAAAGCAAAATAAAACAAGAACAAAGAGTTCCTGTACCTACCAGGACTCCGTTCCACTAACAATCTAGCTCCGACATAGAAATCTTTTAAATTGCTGTCAGAGCAACAACAGTAATATTCTATAAAGTCATTCAGCCAATGTGTTTGAGTGTAGGGATTTGATCATCAAGACCTGTATTGTCCAAAACAATAGCCTCTCACCACATGTGGCCACTGAGCACTTGAAACGTGGCTAGTGCAGTTTGAGATATGCTGAAAGTTGAAAATATGTGAAGGATTTCGAAGATTTAAAACACAAACAAAAAATAAAACATCTCATGTACATTTTAAACATGTACCATTTCAATATAAATACTGATTACATGTTGAAAAAACATTCTGAAAATCAATTTCACCTGTTTCTTGTTCCTTTTTAAAATGTGGCTATTAGAAAATTTGAAATTACATGGGTGGCTTGTGTTTATGGCTCACGTTACATATTCCCATTGAATATCGCTGATCTAGACAGTTGAACAGAGAAATAGCATGTGATTTTGTAGGCTGAGGCAACAAATTTTTAGAAATTACCTCTGCTTTGCTCTTAAATATACGTTTAACAGTAATACAAATATCCTATGTACAGGCTGAGAAAATATTTTACGTGCATACTTTTGTTTTTCATGTACATATTTTATATTAACATCGAGTCTCATTTTTAATTAAAAAATAGGAAAAGATCTTTTGAACAATTAAAATAGCTTGAAACACAAAGTTCCAGACACTTAGTCTTTGGTTTTTAACTTTTCCTATTCCAAGAATTAGAAATAATAATTTTGTTGATCTCTCTGACCTAGGTGATTATTAAAATAAGTTTACTCGGGTTAGATTTTTAAATTCTTTGAATGCAGAACTTATGTTCAAGTGAAAAAAGGCAATGTTATGCCTCTGGTTGTTATAGTAATTACTTTGAAAAGAAATAAAACGCTACACTATTATCCAGTGGGAATTATTTTAAAAGTTGCATATATATTTTAGGTTTTATTGTTATTTTAATAAATCAAGAAAGTTCTCATTTTTTTAAATTAAGCAACTCGGTAAATAAATACTTAACATTTAATTTAAGCAACCAAGTATTGTCCAAATGTACACTGCGCCCGGCCAACTCACAATGTTCATATTCTTTCATAGAATGTCAAAATCATCTTATATGACAATTTCACCTTGATGCGAGTTAACAGCTAATCAGTGATAACAAACAAGTCTTAGATCAAAGGCAAAAACACACATTTTTCTTCACTAGCAAGTCCTGGAGTTTAAAACTTCAATAGCAAATTTAAAGCATGCTTTCGGAATAAGTAGTATGTTACAAATAGCAGAATGCATTATAAACAGTAGCTTCAGATTCCAGTTTACTTAAAATGATTCCATTTTGCACTTATGATAAATGCTTAAGTCTTTAGACATAAAATATTTTCACTCAGGGACAAGCTTCTTGCTTGATAAACGTGCAGGGATCTTGTTATTTCTTAATCAGAAAGCTTGAAAATATGTACCTTCAGAAATGTTTCGCCGTATTATTTGCAAACCAAAGTTGTTTCCATTCTAAAAGAGATCAGCCTAAAGGCTGACACCAAGGGGATGATTTTGCAGAATAAGCGCTACGTGATTTTCCCCTTGGGTTTTTCTGTTGTTGTTGCTGTTTCATTTTGCTTTATTTATTTATTTTCTGGCCCAACTTTGGATTATGGAAGCGTCAGGTAAGAATCCGTAAAATATACATGCTACCCACCCTGAGTAACATACAAACCACAGCTGTAACTCAAGTTAAGCCACCAGCTAAGAATAAAAGCACCAGAAAACAAACCAACCAAAACCTAAAGCAAACAACATGCTTATCACATAATAACTATTGAATAATGCAAATATTAACAAAGCAAACCAAGCAGGGGGCCTCCATCTCAGGAAGAAGAAAAGCCAGCAAAGAGAAGGCAGTGATTGGGAAATCAGATCTGCTCTTCCTCCCTGGTTCATTACTGAGAAAAAGTGGATCAGGACTGACATCTGCTGGCCTGGTTAATGGGATGTACCCATTGAAACAAGGGTCTTGGAGAACAAAACATTCTGGTGGGGTGATATTGCATCACTGGGCTAGGGAGGAGGCAATGGTTTGGCAAAAGCCTTGCTGGTGAGCCACCTGCCAAGTGGCCAATCAGCGGCCACTCCTCCAGCCCAGGGTAGCTTCAGTTTTTCACCTCTTTGATATTTCACCCCCATAACCAGCAATGTTTTTCTAATCACTCCGAGAGGGGACAGAGTATTATATAAGCAGGTTTCTAGTTAGAATTGTGCAAGTTCCAAGGAGAGGTGGTCAACTAGATGCTCAGCGGATATAACAAGACAATTTCAAATCTTTATCAAGCAGCATTGGAAAATAAACTACTTTAAAAGGCAAAACACATGTCCACACCTGATAACCTCAGTAGCTTTCAGCGGTACCTGCTGGGCTAGCCACTTGAGTGTTCATCAAGTCAACCACCCAAATCTTGACCTTTATCATTCCCTCTTTGACTCCTGCCATTTCTCAAATTGACTTTATTTCACCGATGGGCAGCAGGGTTGTGAGGTTTTGTCCTCATGAGGCCTTGCTTCTAATCTCTAGAGTCTTGGTTTTCTGAGCACAGTGTGATCCTTCATTGGGGAAGGCAAGCTCTCACTGGCTTGAAGCTACAAGATGTCTGGGGCAGGTTCTACTTTAGTCATCTTCTCGGCATCTAGTGCACTTCCTACCATGTAATAGTCACTCAACAAGTGTGTATTGGCCTACTTGGAAAGTGGAATATTCTATATTTTCCCCAGGTTGCTTTTAGGAATGCAATTTCTTTGTGATGGATCCGAACAGAGCTTAGTAGTCTAGCATTTCACTAGAAACACTAGTTTTAATTGGAAATGAGCAGTGATGCTGAGTACTTTTGTATCTCCCACCCATGCCCACCGCCCTGTCCTCTTAATCCCATCTCCTATGGGAGGCGCAGTCCTAGTGTCTGTAATCGCAAATTAGGTCACGGTTAACAGAAATTCTTCTCCAGAACAATCCTTCACATGCTTCATTTCAATGATAAAAGTGAGACTGGTGGCCCAGAATCCTCCCCCCATCCCTTTGCTTATGTGAATTCCGCAGTATGTCAAAAGTGTGTATGACTGCTGTCACATACGTGTGTGTGCCTTCTGGTGTGTGTGTGTGTGTGTGTGTGTGTGTGTGTGTGTGTGTCTGGACATAAACAACTTACTTAAATTTTTTTTTTTTTTGTAAAGCATATGGAAGAAATGAAGCCTGGAAAACTTTCCCCCCCTGAGACAGAAGGAGGAGAAAGCCTGAAACTTTGACTGCTGAGCATGTAAGAGGCATGCTGATCATACACTCACTGTCTTTAAGGACTCTAGCAAAAACTATCCAGCTTCGAACAGAGCTGAATCAGATCGCCACCTCAAACTCTATTTTTGGAGGTGGAGGCAAAATAGTGCATGTAAATTATAAGCTTTAAGGTGAAAATTATTGGCTTATGTAAAAAATGTACAAATCCTATTTCTTCATTTCACCTTCCAGCTTCTGTACTTTGTTCCTAGCCTACACTAAAGAAGAACAAAATAGTTTCACTTTTCTTAAATATAGTTGGAGCAAAGGGCCTTTTCTTAGAAAAAAAATTCTGAGGAGCTAACTCTGAGGATTTATTCTATGGTTAGGGGTGCTATGGATTTCATCATTTATATACATGCATATATATGTACTTTTAAACTCTCTAAACCTCAGGATAATTCTCAGATTTAAAAATTAAGATCTTAAGAGGAAGTAAAGGACTTGAATTATTGGGTAGTATCGTCTCAATATTTATAACTCTAATTTCAACAGTTTTGTTAAAAACATGTTAATTTACATTTTGAAAAAAATTGAAGGGGGAAATAAAAATCATCTTGTTCAAAAACTTTGCAGAGCATTTTGCTTTTTATATACCATGGTAACCTAATAAAGACACCGTCACTTGGCAGATGGCGTGGCATATTAGCCTTGAAATAAAACACGAGATGCCAAAACTATTAACTCCAACGTGCTCAGAAATTAAACAATTTCTTGATTCTTTTTTTTCCAACATTTTTTTCTTCTTTCATCTCATCCTGCAACAAAAAGTAGTGAACTTGTAAAACAAACAAACAAAAAAACCAACCCATTCAGAACCTACTCAAAGGCCATTTGTAAATACCAGGAAGTATTTGAAATACGGAACCTGAAAAGAACACCTCGGCTAATATTCTCAGTCCTGTTTAAGACCATTTTAGGCCAACACATACATACTTTCCACTTCTGAATTGCTTGAGCAAAACATTTCTTTTGTCTTGTTCTTGCATTTTCATCCCAGCTCCTGTTCAAACATAAAATCAATTAAATAAAGACTTCACTCTGCGTTCCTGAAATCTAAGGACCCATAGCCATGAAACATTTCAGAAGGGATCCAAGCCATGGCGAACCCTGTTCAAAATACAGTCTTGTCTCTTTAAGAGATGGTAGCTTTGTGCATGCAGCCTCTGCGGGCAATGCAAGCCACTCACGTCAGGTGGCAATGCTCCATATCCCTCTTTTAAGGTGTTATTGAAGAGATGGGGTGCCCTTTTCCTTGAAAATTTTCCTGTTGTTATGGAGGCTGACATTCTTCTAAATTTCAGGATCTTAATTCTGAATATAAGTTATATTGAATCTTTCCCTTCCTACCTCTTTCCTCTCTTTTCTTCCTTAAGATCTCCTTCAGCACAAAACTTTTCAACCTTGCCTGCACTGGGGCCAAAAAGAGTGCAATAGAGTAATGCATGTCACAGTTTTTTGTACTAAAATAATATGGAATGAAAGGAGATGGTCTTGTTGGAGAGAAAAATTAAATGTCTTTGCCCCATATTAGCCAGCTGTCTTTTAAAAGGTTGTCATATAATTTCAGTGCCACCTAAAATGTCTATAAATGCAAATCTTTTTCTGCCAAAGAGATGTCATAATTCTACGTCCCCAGAAAGGAATTCTATGCTCAAAAAGAGACAAACACAGATTCCCGTGACACATACTCAAGTCCTCTAGCCTACTAAAGAAAAGAAACACCTCAAAGAGAACATTCCAAATATACAGACGAAGGACATAAACCTCTTTGCATGAATTTTTTTTAAAAATTTCTGGATTGGAATATTGATATGTCCTTTATGAAAAGTGAACTTTAAAAGATCTTAACAAATCATCTGGCAATGTTTACTGGTCTTTCCTCCCACCTCTGGTTTTTACTTTTCTTCCTGTCATGCGACTCTATCACGTGTAACTAGGCAAGTGTTCCCACAGCCAGCAATCAGGCAGGGGGCATGTCTGTGCTTGGTCTAGTTAATACTAAAGCTCTGTTACTCTTGTTGCTTTAGGTTTTACCAGCCCCTACTAGTCATCAGAGGAGCCAAGAACAGAAGCATCAGTAAACACACTTATCGGGCCAAGGATCCCTTCATTCAGCAAATATTGATCAAGTAACTATTAGGTGCCAGGCACTGTTCTAGGTACTGGGGAGTTACTGTGGTGAACAAGATAGGTCTATATGAGGGCAAAACCTCAAAATTCTGGGTGGCTGGGAACCAAGACCATATGCATCTACATATACAGAATAAAGTAGGTCACTTCCCACTTGCTCAAAATACTCTCTGCAACCAGCTTGCCATGTTTGCCAAAATTTCCATCATGAAATCAATTCCTTTGATTTAGTTTGATTCCCCATCTTTATTTGGAGAATTTCTCATCTTGGGAGTTATAATGGGGACAGAGTCTGTTGCTCACTCTATGAGCTAAAAATGCAGAATTGTTCCTCCCAGTCCTATTTGCAATAAGAGGGTAGTTGCAGCATGATCTGAGCTCAACTAACTGATACTTTTGCTCTGGGCTTTGATGTGGAGTTAGTGACTTAGAGAAGCTAAAACCATGAGAATCTATGTGGGCTGTGGATAGGGTGACAGGAGCAGCAACATTGTCCTTTCAAGGGGAGCAATATTATGACAGTATCTTGTTTTGATGCTGGAAGCATCGGTGGTACAAGCTTCAATGTCTAGCCTTTATGCAGCTACAGCTCCCTCATCTATTGTTTACCATGATTTTGGCTGTGGTTTCAGTTTATGGAAGAGACTCTATAGTTTTTCACCCATTTACCCCTTACTTTCCCTTACTCCTGGGCATACAGCTGGATTCTATCTTTCATGTCTGGATAGTCTCCCTTTTATTTTTGCTCTTTAAAGATTTTATTTATTCATATAAGATACATACACAGAGGCAGAGGCACAGGCAGAGGGAGAAGAAGGCTCCCTGTGGGGAACCCAATGCGGGACTCAATCCCAAGACCTTGGGATCACACCCTGAGCCAAAAGCAGGCGCTCAACCACTGAGCCACCAAGGTGCCCCTAATAGTCCCCTTTTTATATCAGGTGTGACCTTATTACTAAATTCTGTCCAGTAAGTTGCAGTCAAAAGTGCATTTGACACTTCCATGTTAAATCCATAAAGACTTCCGACCACATCCCTCAAGATCTCTCTGCTCCCATCTATTAGCTGGCTAGTGATGCTCATCATAACCTAGAGTCACATGCTAAATATGGCACAGCCTAGGTCCTTGGATGGCTGTAAGGAGCAGAACCTCCTCATCGATTAGATTTTAGTGAATGAGAAATAAATTTTTATTGTATTATGCTACTGAGATTTCAAGGTTTATCTATATAGCTGCTATATTTCCCTAACTAATGTACACATTTGTACCAGAAGCAGAATGTTGCCATCACAAAAACCTAAGATACATGTGGGTGGCAAGGAAACTGGCTTGGAGGCTGGATGGATAAAGATCTAGGTTATTCACTGGCAAAATCTTTGATAAAACTACCCCCCCACCCCCACCGCCTGCCCCCTCAATAGCACTCAAAAGACAGGTCAAGTGTATGCAGACTCTTTAGCTCTAGAGGAAAGGGTCGTGAAACAATATGTTAGTAGCAATTTACGAAGAGGTGGATAAACTCAAGAAAGAACTGGCTTGTTGTCAGACAAAAATGCAACTGGAATGTCAGAAACTAGAGGTGTTGAAAAGTTGGAAAAATCGACAACTTCCAAAACTGAAGCAGTAAGACATCTGATTGTATAAGACTTAGCCCTATAGTTCAGATCAAATTGAGGGTGAGTTCTTCCCATCGAGGCTCTATGGCCTCAGGCTATAGATAGAGAGAGCACTTTGGGGACCAGGAAGCCAAAACAGAATTCAGGCTTGAGGGTCCTGATGACCCTCAAGGAAAGGGAAAGGACTTGGGGTATGGGAGCTAGCATGGGAGCTCCCACTAGCATGGGAGGCTGATGGGAAGCAAAATAGGTGAGAAGTCTACTAGGTTTTGGGGGAAATTATACAACCAGAGAAACCGTAAGTCTGAACTAAAACAGCCATTGAGTATCAAAATAAGTTTTGGGCTCCCAAATTTATCAGCAATCTATGGGATTTGAAAGCTATGTAGCCTCCAAGGAGGACATACTTTCTTCTATCTAGCAGAGCTGTCAAAAAGGAAAAGCAAAAGAAGAAACTTTCAGATGGTGGCATCGGGAGCCATGAAGAAAAATGAAGAGAGTTTCACCCAGAAAGCAGATCTAGGGTCTTTTCTATGAACCTTTCTCGCTCTCCGGGCAAGGTTTTCACAAGGCCTGCCCATGAGGATTTAAAATCTTTACATACTGGTGACTGCTGTAATTCTTCTCTTTTCCACAGGAGTGGGGTTACCACAATTATTCTATCCTTGTTTCACCACTGTATATCAGATGTGTTGGAGAGAAGGCAGTAGGGAATTTGCTTTTCTAGTTTTAGGTAGCTGGACCATGATGAGCGGTGGATCTGGACCTGTTGGAGAAGACTGAGCATCCCTAGGAATCTGGGCTTAGAGCCAAGCTCAGTGACTGGACAGTACTTTGGTTTATCTTTCCTGAGGGTATGTGTGTTCTCTGTGTGGAGGAAGCATGGCAGAGACACCTGGTGACAAGAGGATGGCCTGGGGCAGCGACTGGCTAGCTAGTCTTCTTTCTGGCTGAGCCTCAACTGGAATATAGTTTTTAACCTCTCGGGCAGCTAAACGTGGCCATATGACTGAGTTTTGACCAATAGGATGAATAGAGAAGTGACATATGTTGCTTCACACATGGGTCTCCATTCGCCCTCTTCTCCCATCTGCTGACAGAATGTTGAGGCTCAAGGTGTTCTTGGAAGTCATGTGCTGAAAGTTAAAGCTCTCATCAGCCTGACTTCCTTAGTGACTGGAACAAAGCCTTTCCCCCTTTTCTTCAAATATCGATTGAACTTTGAGTGAAAAACATATATCATTTTAAGCCATTGAGATTTCATGGTTTATCTGTTACCCAAATACTGTATCGTGTACATATATAACACACTTTTACGACAAATATCCTGGTACTGCCTTATCTTTACTCCAAGCCTGGTTCTGTGCCCTTCTTGGCATTGCTATGAGCTTCTAAAATATCCTTTAAATTTATTTCTTCCCTGTTTGTCACCCAGAGTTGGTTTTTCCTGTTGGCAACCAAAAACCTTGATTGATATATTAGTTGTAAAAAGTTAAATTAAAGAGTGTCCTTATCACAATGCCTGACACCCAAATATTCTACAAATACTAAATTTCCCTTTGTTTTAACTAGAGGGATGAGTTTAAAACATCTCCATGAGTCAATCATAGAGTCAGATAATATCTCAGAGCAAGTCAAATTGTCTCTGATTAATGGACCAGCTATTTAACAATGCTGTGAGGAAAATACTGTATGTTTTTGATAAATTGTGATGAGATAGGGAAGGGAAATCTGTGATATTACTGAGTTGGAGTAGCTCTGAGGAGCAGGTAAGCAAGTGCTTGCCTCTGCTCAACTCAGGAGCTGAACTCAGGTGGGAACAAACATTAAAAGGAGTTAGAAGAAATGCAAATCCTGTCTACTTAATTTTTCCCAAGGGCAACATTGATTATGAATAATATATAACAATCCAAATAGTATGGGATAAAAGTCAGGGCCTTTTCTAGATGGGAAAGCAACAGGCGATACTTGAGGATGATACAATTTGATGCCCAGGGACCAGATGAGGATATAGACCATCTCTCAAGGAGAACTCTTCAGTTCCTATGGCGTAAATTTGTCTGTGCAGGAAAATGTCAATGAGCAAAATATACCAGCAGGTGGTTAGAGTTATACCCATGGTTGTATTAAATACCATAAGGCTTAGTTAGTTTCACTCTTACTTGCAAGGAATAGAAAGTCAAGTACATTAGCTCAAGTAATGAAGTTTTATTATAAAGAAGTATAGGGCAATAAGGGAGATGGAATTGTCCAGATATCCAAGAACATGAGCCATGTTAGCTGGGTTTCATGGATCTGGAACTAGAGGATCATTCTGTCAAAGTTGAGCTCTAAAGACTTCTGAAACCTGAATCCATATATCTTCATTCTTATTTTAAACCATGAGCATATTTTAGCTGTTTTTTTTTTATATATTTTTCTTGCCATCAACTCTGATTGACTTATTTCATACTTCTTTGTTCAAATTTTTATCATCCCTAAGGCATGGCTTTCTTCTTCCTAGTCCAATGTGGTAGCTTGTGCTCCAGCTATCACCTGCAAGGTTCAGCCATCATATTCGAAGAAGGAATACAAAAGAAAAGCAGCAAAAAGAATGTGCCAACTTTCACTGAAGATAAATTCCTGGAAACTACTACTAACATTTCTGTTTTCAGCGTCTTGATCAGAATTTATTCACGAGAGGCTGAGAGGCTGTAAGTGTATAATCTTTATTTTGCATGGTCATGTGTACAGAAAAAATTGGATGTTTTATTATTGTAGAAAAAGAATAGAGAGATGAGAAACAAGTGAGATAGAATCTAAGAATGGAATAGCAGCCCTTCAGGTAGTTTTTATTTCATTTTATTTTATTTAACAAACACATAGTGCTTATTAGGTTTCAGGTGTTGTTCCAAAATGCTTTACAATTATCAACTCTTTTAGTCTTCATATAACCCCCTGAAGTAGGTGCCATATTATCTCCATTTTACAGGCCATGAAACTAAGACCCAAAGAAATTAACGTGCCCAAATCACATAGCCGGTTAAATGGCAAAACTTGGGTGTAAACCCAACTGGTCTGGCTCAATTACTACCACAAAACCTGGAACAACTGAAAAATGTTGAAAAATGTTGCTAGGATGCTGGCAAATGGTTAACTCCTTCTCTCGGCAGAGGAATCTCTGACCTGTAGTGTTGCTCATATTCATGGTGCAAATGCTCTCACTGTGGATAGATAACCTCTAAGACATCAATAACAATAAAATGTAGCCAAGTCATCAGAAAGTGATGAGTTTTGAGTATTACATTTTCTTTTTAAGATAACTTACTTAATTGGAAGTGTATATGATTTAATTTTTAATCCTGGCCATGCTTAATAATTGGCTTGCAAATTTCCTGAAAACTGAACAATCAGCTCTTGTGAGCAGGTGCAAGTAACCTTCACACAGTATTGCACTGGATATTGTGTGACAGAGTCAAGAGTCAGAGAGAACAAAGAAGTTGAGGGTTAGGGGCACCTGGGTGGCTCAGTTGGTTAAGCATCTGCCTTTAGCTCAGGTCATGATTTAGGGGTCCTGGGATCCAGCCCTGCATCAAGCTCCCTGATGAGCAGGGAACCTGCTTCTCCCTCTCCCCCTGACACTCCCCCTGCTTGTGTGCGTGCTCTCTCTCTCTCTTTCAAATAAATAAAATCTTAAAAAAAAAAAAAAAGAAAAGGAGTTAAAGGTTATGAGCAGAGAGAGCTGGTTTTCCTGAGTCCTCAGATAGACACCGCCCTTCCTGTCCTAGGAGCATCCACACTCCTAACATGCCATTTTGACACAGAACAGCTTCTACTCTTTTAAATGTGACCATATTCCAGGGCTCCTGGGTGGCCCAGTCAGTTAACTGTCTGATTCTTGATTTCAGCTCAGGACATGATCTGAGGGTTGTGAGGTCGAGCCCTGAATCAGATTCTGCGCTGGGTGTGGCATCTGCTTAAGAGTCCCTCCTCCACCCCCGCCCCCAATCATGCTTGGCATACAGCAGGGAGTCAGTAAGTGTTGTTACACAAATGAATGAAGTGAGATGAGAGAGTGGACGTGGTTTCAGCCAGTACTATGAGAACTGCCAGCTAAGGAATGAGTCAGCGCAGGTCAAGTTGGGTTATTCTCTCCAAGTGTGAGCAATTCATAGTGAATATTTGTTTCCTCTCTTCTTGCGCTGTTACTGGCCTCCCTGCTATCCTTCCAAATACCTCACTCACAAGTCAATTTCTATTCTCTTCTCACCAGCCGTGGGGCTCTTGGAGAGGTAATCTGGTGTCTCCCAGCTCTGTCTAGGAAGGATGTTTCTTCACGTCCCCATACACAGAAGACTCTGTTTGTGGGGACTCTCCCACAAGGGGACTTCTTGGGGCATGGGATACATAATGACACTAGATCAAGGGACAAAACAAAAGTAGGGATGGGGAATGGGGCGTGTACATTTCTATATTTAGGAACTTTTTTTTTTTAAGCTTTTTTATTTATTTGAGAGAGAATGAGAGCATGAGTGGTGGGGCGGGGGAGGGTGGAGAGGGTGAGGTGGGGGCAGAGGGAGAGGGAGAAGCAGACTCTGAGCAGGGAGCCTGATAAGGGGCTCGACCCCAGGACCCTGGGATTGTGACCTAAGCTGTAGGCAGACACTCAACTGAGCCACCTAGGCGCCCCTGTATTTAGGAATTTTTAAAAATGTTTGTTAAAAGAGGCTAAAAGTTCAGTGACTACTCTAACTGGTGTGGTGTCTGGTTACAAATGTTCTAGGACAGGCACTTCCACTTCAGCACTCAGCCCTGCCCACCTAGGAGAGCCACATTACAAGCGTCCCCTCCCGCCCTCCCCCCCCCCCCCCCCATCATGCCTCTCCAACTGGCAGCTGCCACCTCTAACTGGACAAGTTTATGTGAGAGTTTTTCAAAGAATCACTGGATGGCTCTGAACTCCTGCCTCCCATCAGGCTCTAGCTCTCATAATCTGCTGATAAAGTCTTAATGAAACTTATAAAGACCAATAAGCCTTTGGATCCAAAGAACTAAGTCTTCAGCTCAGTGCATCATAATGGAGATCACATTTTGGGGCAGGTGAAGACTTTCCAAATGTGCTGAAAAACATCGCACCATTTTGGGGCACAGGATCAGGCAAATTTAAATAACTTTTACTTTATTTTTCTGCATGCTCAGGAACGTGGGACCAGGGAAGCAGGGCCCATCATATTATCATTTCCCATTAAGAATTTTGGGGGTGAGTGGGGAGAGACATTCGGCACTCAGCTTGGTATTGTGAACAAGAGTCCTGTGCACCGAGCAAGACAGTCATCTGTTATTTCTAACTGTTAACCACAGGCGGCTCAGCTTTTCTGAGTCTCAGTTTTTTTAATCTGTAAAGTGAAGACACTAGTAATTACCCCCTAGCACTCACTAAAAACATGTTAGCTGAATCTGAATAGGGTTCTTAAGGCCAAAAGAAATAAAAAAAGCTGCAAGTAGAATTTGGGAATGCTTGATTAAATTTAAGGCCTGCAGAAAAAAGTAAATCATAGGAGGCCTACCAGCTTGGGATGTTATGCTGCTTTTTCCAAAGGTAATTTAATATCATTCCGGGATATATAAACAGCACGACCCATGAACACCACAGAACTGCACTTCCACTGACCATGGCAAGCTCAGTCTTTTGTTCTACATTTTCAAAAAAGTATCAATAAACTCAGAAGAGGCTGGAAAAAGCCACTAACATAGAGACAACATTGCAAATGACTTGCCAAAGTTAGTAGGCCTGCAAAACTCCTATCTGTTCCAAGGGTTTGTGCCGTCAGCATTTCCACCTTTATAGATTTACTCGTGTTCACTGATTCTACTCGGGACTTTGTTATTTATCATTAGGCAAAACATCCCCCTGGTGGATTCACACCGCCCTTCTGAGAAGTCTACTGAGGCTCATGCCATGTCCAATATTCATAATAGCTAGATATAATTCTAAAAATAAAGATGCATGGAAACATAATTAGACATCAAAAGGCCAAAAGCCGGTTTTTCCTTTTCCCTTCTTTTTTTTTTTTTTTTTTGCAAATTCACTTACTAATCGAGCTGATGGCTTTTTGATGTCTCAGCTTCCTCATCTGTAAAATGGGACTAATAATACTGACTATCCACTAGGACAGTTAAGAGAATAACTTGAATTATGAATTATGAATTAGCATACACAAAGCATTTCAAAGTGCCACTAGCATATGCACGTGCTAAATAAATGCTGGTCATTCTAATAATGATTACTATTTTTTAAAGGGAAAATAGCTTTTTGGCAAAAGTCATAAAAGATTTCAAGTATGGTTTTGATCCACCAAAACTTGAAATATTTATGAACATATAAATATGACGTCCCTTTGGGCCTGGTACCCAGGCTAAATATTTCTTTGGAGGCCTTTTCATATAAGCCTTATATACTTCCCTCTACACACAGCCAGATAAGCCAAATCAAATGGTCATCCTATTCATTTGCTATTGCCGAGCTATAAATTACCATAAATCTAGCAGCTTAAACAATGCATACTTCTTATCTGACAGTTTATGTGGGTCAGGACCCCAAACACAGCTTGGCATGCTCTTCTATTTAGGGTCCCACAAAGCCTCAATGGAGTCATTGGCCATGCTGCATTCACATAGGGATCCTTGACCACGAAGAATCTGCTTCCAAGCTCATTTAGGTGTTGACAGAATTCATTTTCTTGCAACCTTAGGACTGAGGGCCTTAGCATCCTACTGGCTGTTGGGTGGAGATTGCACTTAGCTCTTAGAGGCCACCCATGGTTTCTTGCCACTGGGCTTTCCCAACATGGCTACTTACTTGGTCAAGCCATCAAGGAGAGTCTCCGGGGCATGTTCTCTTGCCAGGCAGAGTCTTATACAATATTTCAAGCTGCACAAATGCCATCCCATCACCTTCACCATAGTCTATTGATTAGACGCAAATCACAAGCCCTGCCCACACTCAAAGGGAAGTGATTACACAAAGCATGAACATCCAGAGGTCCCCTCAGAGCTGTCCACCCCACCACAGAGAGGTAAAAAAATTGCCCAATTTCCATTTCAGTTTCTCGATTCAATTTCTGCAAAAATCGACCACACTGGTTAGGAAATATTTTACAATCTGTTCATTAGAGGGATGAAACTTTGGGAAGGTGAGGGAAAGTAGAAAGAACTAGGTTTAAGAGAAGTTTCAAGAAATGGGTTACCTTTCTCCCCATGAACTGTGGAAGTGGTGATGTCAATGTCCGAAACAGGTCCTTAAAGCCCGAGTCCTTCAAGATGAATCCATCTGAGAAGCCACTGGAGGTGTTTGAGGTCCAGGCCTAATTCAGCCATCTTTGGACCTACAGGTCGGAGACTTAAGGAGGGAAACTAGCCCCTGACCATGAACATACCCACTTGCCTTGTGGATTACTGGGAAGATAACTCTAACCTCCTTTAAAAGTGTAAAAGATTACTATTAAGAAACCATCCAATTATTCTCCATCCCTTTTGAGAAGGGAACAGGGGGGAAAGCACTTGAATTTCAGCAAGCAGGAATCTCTATAGACCTAAGGGGGAAAAAAGTCTCAATAGTAATGATGATTAAGCACTGACCAGGCTATAAAAAGAAGCTATGAAATATCTGTACCCTGAGTTTTTAAAAAATAGCCTAGACACTTAACTAAATGGGAGTCCAAACACGTCTGGAGACGGCCCAGATCTTTCCCTAGGCCCATAGTAACACCTCACAAATAAACACATAGTAACATCTTAGTCGGCTTGGGATGTGATAAACTGGAGAGCTGGCTTCAAAAGAATACATTTATTTCTCATACTTTTAGAGGCTGGAAGGTCCAAGAGCAAGGCACTGGCAGATTCAGTGTCTGGTGAGAGCCTGACTTTTAGTTCCTGGACGGACACCTTCTCACTATGTCCTCACAGGGAGCTCTCTGAGGGCCCTCTGGGAAATCTACCCTCAGGCCCCACCTCCTAAAACCACCCCATTGGGGGGTTAGGCTTCCATGAATATGGGGTTGTGGGAACACAAACATTCCCTCGATAGCAAATAAATATATTGAAGTCTGCTTGTTGTTGTTGTTGTTGACCAACCCGATAAGCAGTATTTTTTAAACTGGGATCCTTGGACCACCTGTGTCAATTTCATGGGAGGTATTATTTAAACTGCAGATTCCTAGGTGCCTCTCTGGATATAATGAATTAAGATTTCTTGGTGGGGGGAGGCTACATGTTTGCTTTTTAAACAAGTACCTCAGGAAATGTCCACGTATACATGAAAGTTTGCAAACCCCTGTAAATGAAATAGAATTCGTATCGGAACTTGAATTCTTTCATTCACATCTCCTCACCCCCACGTCGTGGCCCCAACCCTAAATCTCAAATGCACAAATATTGCCTCCTCCTCTGAGCAGCTGCAAAGTCCCCCACAGACCCAGCGCTTCCATCCCTAAAGGTGGTCAAGTCACCAGGCTGTACTGGATGCACGCAGTGGCTGCTGCCTTGCCGGCTCCCCTGGGAAATTACATAATAGGTCTCTGGCACATATTATGGTAACTCGAATTACAAATGAACCCCAGCCCCATCCTCCAGGAGTCCCATGTTCTGAGTAAAACCGCAACAACATGTCTGTCGCTTCCACCCTGGAGTGAAGGGTGCAGGGGCGTGCTTGGGAAAGTGTGTGCATTTTGCTGCAGGGAAATTCGGGGCGCACCACCCTACCTGGAGCCGATCTGAACTCGGTGCCTTGGCATACTGTACTTGAATTTTTGCAGGACCCTGTTAGGGTTCCCAGGAGACCTCTCATATGAAGTCCAAGAAATCTGAGGAAAATGTGGAGCTTACATGATGGACTAATTTCATTTCAATAAAATTCCCATATTACATTCAATGCGCCTGGCTTTATTAAGTTTTGTCATAAACGCTGGGAACACTTCCAAATTTAGGCTTGCACAATTATTTTTATTGGTGCGTTAACTAAAAATGGTATATGCATAAGTCAGAGTGTACATCTGACTTCATCTGGGGAGCCAAAATGAGCTTTCGGTTGATTTATAGTCATTTTACCCCCGTAAATGAGATACAGGAAATGGGGCTTAGTGTTTCTGATCACAGCATTCCTAACCCCTCCGTCAGTCCCATCCACCGCTCTGCCATGGATCTAATGAATTTAAATTCCAAATGTCTATCGGCAACCCACAAAGTCACCAAACAAAGAAGCTGGCTTATTTTCAGACCCAGAGCCATCCAAACTGGGCAAAAAAAAATAGAGGTTTGTTGCACTAACGTGAGACTGGGGAGCTCTCGGTGCTTTGAAAGGTTTTAATTGCTATGGAAAAAATCCTTTCAAAGATTTTTTCCTTAACATGGGCCCCTTGGAAACTTTTCATGGGGGAACTGTAAAATATTTATACAGCTAGCAGCACTGTTAAAAAAAAAAAAAAAAGCAAGCAAGAAAGAAACATAGCACTGAATGAAAAGCAGACTTGACTTGAAATGAGCCCTGCAGATTCGGGGGACCCAGAGAGGGGAGGTTACTGTGATTTCAAACCCTGGAAAACAGGATTAATCCCTCCCAGCCAGGCCCACAGACAGGGCCAACACGTAGAAGGCCTTGTGTTTAGTTTAAAGCCATGCTGTTGCCATTTTGAAAATTCTTGATTTTTGAAGAAGGGGGTCCCACGTTTTCATTTTGCACTGGGGCCTGCACCTGGCCCATGTGGCTGGCGTGGCTCCCGGGACCTCCCCAAGAATGCTGTTTCCAGACATTTCAGTATGGCTTCCCATCCCTTCTTGTCTGTTGCCTTCTTTTGGTCTTGTTTTGTTTTCTGGAGGAATCTTCAACTCTGACCCTCAATGTTGACAATCCTAAATAGCATAAGCTATACTTTGTATCAATTTGTGTGGCTGGCATGCATTCTGTCCATCCAGCTTTATCACCCTGAGGCATAGGAGACTAACAATCCATCTTCAGATTCTTAGAAAACATGGTGCTGACTTTGTGAATAGACCAAAAAACTGTAGGATTTTGAAGTTAAAAGGAACCGTGGTGATCTCATTTTATAGAGTAAATGTAGTCCTGGAGAGAGAAAGGAAATTTCCCAAGGCTGCTTTGTTGATTAATATCAGGTTAGGGCCATGGCTAGCTCGTTCCCCAGCGTCTATAAAAAGGGGTTAATGTGGACAACTGTAGTCCCCAACAGCTCCCAAACTCACACGAACGTGTGAACTCCTTTTGTATTTTCTCAACTCTTCGTTCAACAACGACATTATTAAACAAAGGGCAGAAAAGATAATCACTTTCTCCACACTGCCCCCCTCTCCCACAATTTTCATTTCCTCCCACACACACCACCTTAGCTCTAACTGATGAAGATATTTGGTAGTAAAAATAACAGATGGAACTCTCATGGCCTCTTCAAGGACTCTAGCTTTAGCCTACCCATCCATGTTGACCACCCAGAAACCCACGGAAAGGGGAAAAAGAATCCAGGAGCTCAGAAAACCACAAAGTAGATAACACCAGAGAAATCAAGATTTGATTACATCATGGCAGCTAAAGCACTAAGGGGCAGGATGAGACACAGTCCTGAAACCTTCTAACAGGGGATGATGGTTATAGAACTATGATTCCTTCCATCAGAAGGGACCCTCTTGTCTCAAGGCTGACTTAATTGCCATAATTCAATTAACATGCTCCCACTAATTATATAAGCTTCTAGATGACAGTTCAACAGCAGTACCCTGAGAGTAAGTCCATTTTTTTATTTTTAGTTTAATCTCAATTTAATTATAAGTAAATAGCATTGATTTCTTTTTCACAGTCTGCTCTCAACTGTTTTGTTGCAGAATGTTATCACATAATTTTAAAACTCTGGGTCTTATGCAGAAAAGGCATTTAGTACCATGTGAAATAATTGCAGCATTTATAAATATAGAGAAGCAAGTACCTTCTTTCCTTCCTTCCAGTCTGCTTTTCTTCCTCTTTTTAGATGACTGTTCTTATCAAATGTTAAATGAGATAAATAACAATCACATCAGTTGAAAGAACACCTATTTTCCAAATTCTCAGACCTAGTACAGTGTCTGTTACACTTTAAAAGCTCAATAAATATTTGTTAAATAATTATCAATATTATTTATTGGATGAGATGCTTTAGGTATGACACAAAAAGGCTGAAGAGGCATCAAAGCCCTGGTCTCTGATTTCAGAAAGTATAGACATTCTTTCAGGAGATAAAATGTAAACACATGAACATAACAAGTCATTGGAAAACCACCTGAAATTGAAGATACTGAAGAGAGATGCATATACTCTACTGTATAAAAATGGTAAACCAGATTAGCCCTTCCACTGAGGAAGATAAGAAAATGGTCTTTCAATATTAGTTATCATATCTGCATACAAATCAGAGTTGACAAATGTAAATTACCTGCTATGAATCAATGGACAATGGATCCATCACATTTGGAAACATTTCAACAAAGCAAGGATGCTGCACTAGGATTGGCCAGGTGCTAATTTGCATAGCATTGCAAATTCATTTTGATGTAGTGTACACTCTCAACAAAAGCGCATGTTCTTTGCACCAAAACACACCCTTTCGTTTTCCTTTGAGTCAAAATTGAGAGATGTCAGAGATTTTAGAGCTATTTAAGACAAACTAGAACCACCATCATTTTGCAAAGGCTATTTGTCCTACTTTTCCACTTAGTACTTCATTTTACCTAGAGCAAAAGTTTCTCCTATGCATTTGTTACTTAACAGTGTGAGAGAAAATTTAGAAAGTACAGAAAAATTCATATTCCCACAAATATTATCAAACAGGCAGGTGTCAGCTCTGTTAGTCAGAAAAGCAAAAAAGACATTTTAAAATATAGGAAATCACCATGGCTTAAAGCTTAGTACCTACTATGGGTTAAAATGGCAAAAGAGATCTTGGCCCACGAGGATGATGCTAACCCCTAGCCCTCTTCCGGTCAGCCATCCTTGGGGAAACTTTGCTGCCCCTTCTCCAGGCATGAGGCCTCTAGTGATTGACTGCTTTTTCTTAGAGAATACTTAAAATTTATTGATTATTAGCAATTGCTGAATGCCCGATTTTTCCAATAGGCCCTAATCTCCCGAAAGTCAACATAGGCCCATAGTTGCTCATCCCCATATTTCCGGTCTGGCACACATGCCTCTTACAAACATTCTTATGGAGGAAGGAGAAAGAAAGTAACGTTCTCTCCTCATTCTGCCAAAGTCCCTGTGTTAGCTAGAGGTCTTTTTCAATTGCAAGCGATAAACATCCAGCTTGAACTGCTTTAAAAAGGCAATAAGGCTTATAGGCCAATTGGTTCATAAAACCTGGCCTTGGAAACCAGGCCTAGAGGCAATATTCAATCACCAAGGAAAGATCCGGATTGACTCAGCTTAGTCCTGGGTCTGTACCTTAGACTAATCCCTTGTCTCCAAGGATAGGATCCCCAAAGGCCCCAGCCTGAGCCAGGCCTCTACTTTTGGGCCTGAGGGGGTCTAGAGTACTGCTTTCCAGCCCCAGGGCATTAGGAAGTGGAGGAAAAAGGGTGGGGAGACTTGAACACAGAAAACAATGATGCTCACACACTCTCCTCTTTTCAGCATTTCTGGATTCTCAACAACAGTCTTCTTGGTATGGGCAGTTTTTAATATGTTTTGTTTGCTTAAGAGCCAAATGCATTTGTGACTGCTCAAATGACCATTCCTATCACTATTGACTCTTTCTTGAGGAACAAGGGATCCCACAGGCCAATGACAGCATCACAATTCAATTCAATGAGTGCTACCAATAGAACCAGTTTTGACTGATGGACTTAGAAAATGATGCATACTACATGTTTTTGTTTGGAAGTAAGTCTGAGTGGGCAGGAGTGGCAGCAAGGTTGGGGCCAGATTCCCCTACTTTATTTTTAAGGACGCTTTATTGCTTCTAGGCAGGAAAGCATCGAGTGACCAGGAGTATCTGATTCTTCTGGGACCCTAGAACTCCCCACTGTTTTGCTGTGCGTTCCTCATGTGAAAGCTGCCCCTGTAAATCAATCCTTCTCACGTAGAGATGTCTACGATGGGACGGAGTTTGTTTTCTTTTTTTTCCTTTATGAGTTATACTTCGGCCCACATGTGGCTGCACATGAAATATCAATTTTTCCCCCTTTTTCACTTTGCATGTCGAGTGGGGCCTCTTCTCTGTTTACACAAGGACAGAAGACAAGTTCGAGGAAGGTAAAAGGGTCACTGGGCCCATTATCCCGGCCGTCTACGGTTTTCTCCTGCCATTTCCTCTCATCCATCATCGTCCTCCCTCCCAACTCATCTGTATCCCTTGAGATTCGATTATTTTTCCGAGGCAATGCCCCTTCTAGGGAACCTATTTTAAGATGATCATTATGTTCTTTGCCAAGTAGTTTTGCCAGAACTTTCCTGTTGATCCCAATTTGCTGTCTCCTCAGATTCTGTTTTCATTGTTCAGGCTGTGCAGAGAATATTTGCATTCTTTCTGATTGTGGGCGAACTGTGCAGTAATCTTACACCATATGTATTTTTATATTGAAAGTCATAAGATCTTTATTTTGCATTCCTTAACCATGAGCCACCCTCTATTCCCATCCTTCACAAGATCAACTGGGGCACGCACGCATCTCCACTCGAGATTTCCCAGAGAAGGCCAGGAATTTGC
Source organism: Canis aureus (assembly GCF_053574225.1). Classification (NCBI taxonomy): domain Eukaryota; kingdom Metazoa; phylum Chordata; class Mammalia; order Carnivora; family Canidae; genus Canis; species Canis aureus. Next base: position 36,467,436 of record NC_135620.1, read on the forward strand.
TTCTTCTCTCTCTCTCCCCCTGGCATAGAGGGGAATTGCACTTGTTTTGTCTTGTTTTTTTCAGTTTGAGATAAATGCTTTTCATTTCCATTGTCTCCAGCTGTCTAACCCCTAGGTACCTCATGCTCATGACACTGATGTAACAGTTGTTTTTGTTAAAAATAACCACAGAGCTCCAGGAAATGAAGAAAAGACCAGTTCAGAAACAAATCCAATATAGAAACACTTTCACCTGAACACTTGGCTTTGCTCACTGAATTTGAAAATGGGATGAAGGGTTGGAGGAGGTATTCATTGATGCTGGGGACAAAGGATGTTTCAGTGTCTTCTGTTTCTGTCGCCTACAGAACCGTATTTCCAGAAGATGTGAAAAAAGTGTTCCATGGTCAAATAAGTTTGGGAAACAGCACATAGGAATTCACAGCACACATTAGGGTAGTAAAGGCTCTGATAGTTTCACATTAAATAAGCCTATTTAACTTTGTTTAATTTAGCATTCCGTGAACTCATTTGAGCTTGAAACACTTGCCACAGTTTACCCAGAGGCGACCTACTGAACAACATTCCTTGGACTATCCAATTAGAAGACAAAGAAACACAATTCTATTATCTTAAAACTGATATGCTCTCTGTAGATATTAAAGAAATGCATTTAATTTCCTTCTGATATCAGTGCTTCTCTGAATCTCACAAAGACCTGAGCCATGAAGTTTATTGGCTCAGAGGCAGAGTTTTAAGAATGGGTTCTTGACATCTTGAATGAGATAATAGTTTTTTTTTAAATATTTTATTTATTTATTAATGAGCGATTCAGAGAGAGAGGCAGAGACGTAAGCAGAGGAAGAAGCAGGCTTCCTATGGAAGCCTGATGTGACTCGATTCCAGGACCCTGGGATCATGACCTGAGCCAAAGGCAGATGCTCAACCACTGAGCCACCCAGGTGTGCCAGATAATAGGTTTAAAAGAGAGAAAGAATTTCACTCCTGTAGCTCCAAGTTGACATATCTAGGGTGGACTTGAGCTTGGTGGACTGGGTAAAATTTATGTAGGGGACATGTAGGTAGGAAGAGGAAGTGGCAAGGGAATCCCATTCCTTCCAGTGCCAACAGCATGAGGGGGACAATGGAGGGTGAGGTGATCAGATCTGTTGGAGAAGAGAGAGAAGATTTGGGTAAACCTGGTGCACTCAGGCCCCCGATTGCTACCTTAGAGACCTGGAGTTCAGCTTGTGGTATGGACAGTCAGAGTATCAGGGATTGCTTTTACTCCTCTGCCCTAGGTTGCTGTGTGGCATGAATGACACCCCCAAATCCTCCTGAACTATGACTCAGAAAGAGTCTTACATGACATAACAGTTTTTTGCATAAATAAAACAGCCTTCTATTTATAGTTTGAGAAGCTATCTAATCTCTAAATAACTTTCACTCCCTACCTTCCTCCTGCACCGTATCCCCTTCCCCATGGTGATCTTAAAGGCCCCATATAGACTGGTATGTCTTTATGGTTTCTATATCTTCCTATATCTTCTTCTATATCTTTCTCTTATGAGAGTTTATGATATCACATGTTGTTGGATTATAAGTGATTTATGCACATCTCCTTTGGATCATAAATACATCAAGAGTTTTGTTTTTCTTACTGTATCTCCATAACTCTACGGTATGGGTGTTTAATGTACATTTGTTAACTGATTAAACTGGGTATTTTATGTTTCTAAAAGCAGGAAGAAGAGAAACTTAACTTTCCCAATGTTCACAGGTCTTTATGTTTTCCTCTCCCAGCTGGTTCGTCAAGCCTACAGATGTCATAGAATTTCGGTCCTCTCCCTTCTCATCCTCCTAAGTTGAAAAGATGCCTGGGTATTTCAGAGAGTGCCTGGGAAGGCAATCAGAAATAGGCACACTTTTATCCTTTTACTCTGATCAGGTTGATATGTGCCCCAGCTTGGGAGCCTGTAAGCCTCCTGAAGGTACAAAACCCTCAGGTTGCAAAGGGGTGCTGGATATTCTATGGCTCTCCCTGCACTAGAGCCAGGCTTAGTCCCAGCAGAAGTGGGAACAAGTCTCCCCACTTCCTCTTTGTATCTTTCCCACAAAAGCCATGAGAGATGAATATATTGGTAACTAACTCTGTAAAGATTACTCCTTTCCGTTTCAGGTCTCAGTGCCAAAAGGAAGTGTTCTCTAGACTCCCAACCAGGGGCTCTATGTCTGTGTGTGCTCTTATTATATCCATGACTGTTCTGTTCATAATCTCATCATGCTGAATTGCAACTGCTGTTGACTTATCTGTTTCTTCCACTGGCCTGAAAGCTCCATGAAGACAAAGATACTGTGTATTTTGTATACTCTTGTACTCTCCTTACCTACCATTGTACCTGGTATATGAGAATAGTAATAATTATAGCAATTGTCATAATAACAATAGTCATAGTGAATACTTATGTAGTACTTTCTCTGAACCAGACCCTCTTTTTTTTTTTTTTTTAAGATTTTATTTTTAAGTAATCTCTGCACTCAGTGTAGGCCTGGAACTCACAACCCTAAGATCAAGAGTCATATGCTCACTGACTGAGCCAGCCAGACGCTCCTCAACCAGATACTCTTCTAAGTGCTTTACTATACTAGCTCATTTTGTACTTACAACAACCCTTTGAAGTACATACTATTATCACCTGTATTTTATACATGAATAAACTGATACACAAAGAGGTTTAGTAACTTGCCTAAGGTCACCTAGAAAGTAATCGGTGAAACTGAAATTAAGATACAGGACACTGGCTCCAAAGCTCATGTGCTTGACCACTAGACTATACTCCACGACTCTGTGCTAGACAACGTGGTACCATACTCAATATTGTTCTTCTGGGTAATGGGGCTCATTCTGATCCCCAGATAGGGTCAGATTGGGCTGAGGAGAACTTCCATAGGAGGTGGGGCATGGGCTGAGGGGACTACCAGCACAACAGGGAGCAAAGACCCCAAGTTTATGGATGGGACAGGGAAAGTGAGCAGGGTGTAGGAGTAGAGAAGGGCAATCAAAGAATTGATGTTTGGAGAAGAGGACTCTGGGATAAGTGGGAGGTTTGACAGAGATATGTCTAATGGAAGCTTTTGCATACATTTCTATGTGAGGTAGTCTCTAGGGTCCTACACTAGCTGTTCTAGAAAACCTTCAGTAAAGACGAGGTTTTTAAATGTGGCTTCCTGTAAGTGAGACACCTTACAAAGACTGGACTACTCAGAGTTCCAGAAGTGATTTAGGGTTTACGAGTAGTTTGTGAGGTGTGGTGCAAGCTCAACCTCAACCCTGGCTTTGGGCCTTTTGGGGGAAGAATGAGGAGACATGGCTGTGGCTGGAGCTTGAAACCCAGGATTTCTGATCAAGTTCCCTCCTATTTTAGAGTTTGGGATAAATTAAAAATACTGCAAAAGAGAAAGAAGGAAGGAAAGGATGAGATGGTGAAGAAATAAGAATAAGAGAAAGTGAGAGAGGATGTAGAAAAGCCTGCTCCTTTGATTTGTATGGTGTGACTTCTGAAATCGCTCCAGCCTCTACATAAATCTACTGGATTTATGCGGCTTCATTCATCACACTTGCTTTTGAAATGGAATTTTCTGCCTTGGAGCCTTTGAACGTTGACATCCAAATACAATATATTCTTTTAAAATCACCTCTGGATAAAGACAACACTGTTGAGGTAATTCCCCCAGATTGTAGGTGGAGTCTGTTTGGTCCTCAGATCTTGATGATAATATGCTGAAAATAGGGCCTCTCTTTAGAGAACAGAAGAATTCTGGTATGATTAGAATCCCAGTTGCAGACACCCTGGGCCAGGAACCAGGGGAGAAAAAAAAAATAGAAAGAGAGAGAGAGAGAGAGAGAGAGAGAGAGAGAAAGAAAGAAAGAAAGAAAGAAAGAAAGAAAGAAAGAAAGAAAGAAAGAAAGAAAGAAAGAAAGAAAGAAAAAAAAGAACCTCTTGTCTTTGATGAACAACAACAAGCAGTGCCACCTAGCGGCAATTAGTGTGTATCTTGGAGTGGGCTTGACCGTGCCCCTGCTTTAGCTCTTTGCTCTTTATCAAACAAGCAGGGCAACCCATGTTAGCCTTTCTGGTGGCAACAGGATCTGAAATGAAATGGCACAGCATGGATGAAGACACAAGGGTGTCAAAGCTGCTGCCAATCCGAGGCTGAAGCCAAACTGGTCTGTTTTGTTTTGTTTTTGTTTTGGGGGGTATTCTGTTGTTGGTGGTTGACGGTTGAACTCTGGGAATCTATACCAACAACGGAGAACAAAGATTGTATTCACAGGAAGGGCCAGAACGGAAGGGGGATACTATCATCATCACTAGGATTCCCACTCCAAACATGTCACCTTATCTCACCCTCACATTCTCCCTATTTGGCTAATGAACCAAGGCCCCAAGAGATCAAGTCCAAAGTCAAGCTGTCAGAAGCAGCGGAGGGGTGAAATTTGAATCCAGGTCTGTTTAGAAAGCTTTCTCTGATTCAGCTTTTGGGGGATTTTCATCAACCCCAGTTACTTCCTGGAAGGCCCACTTTTCCAGGCTCTGCCACAGATCCTCAGCCTTTCAGGGTGATGTGACCGAGATGATAACATATCACAGCAGAGATGGCCCTGTCAGGGTCTCATGCTTCCTATTGGCTGAACTGTACAAGAAGAAGAAGCCCACACATCATCTCTTGATACTCAGATCCTTGGATGAAGTTGCAGTTGCTGATGGATAAATGCTCTTTCAGCAAAGTCACCACTAGCTGCCATGCTTAGGGACACTATTGATCCAATGAGCTGAGCCTCAAGACCTCTCACCCACCCCAATGACGTTGCAGGTGGCAACAACTCCCACTGTCCTTTCTGCCCAGTGCTATTCCCTGAAAGGGACTTCCAGCCATTCTGATTTGGTTCTAATAAATCATGTCCTATGCATGAGTGTACTTTTATCGCACAAAAGCAAACTGCATTCTTTATAATTAGGGAAGAGATGAATGCTGATTTTTAAATAATATGTATTTTATTGCAAATTCACCTTAGGCTTTTTGAGACTTGATCAGAAAAATAAGTGTTAATGTCTCCTACTTATGAAAGCTCCCTGAAATGTAGATGTAGAAAATACTGTAATATAAAGTCTCTTCAATTCAATAAGTTAATGGTGGAGAGGAAGATAGCTCTGCCTTACTATATTGTAGAGAGGAAACAAGGGTCCTGTAGCTTGAAGCTTCTGGTAATAAAGTAAGCATCTCTAATTCTGAATTTTTAATTTAGTTACTCAATTGCAGCTACATAGGTAAAATTTTTTGCTTGAGCAAACTCTAATAGATCACTGCAGCTACACCAACATGAGCAACAGAAACAAATCGGTCATCCAGAGAACATCCAGACTTCCTCTTGCTGTTTTAGTTGACTTCCAAGATGAGAAGAAAAAGATTTCCTGGCTTTTGAATGAGTAAATGATCTTACAGTTTGTAGAAACAAATCTAGGGGGTGACAGTGTCAGTGACTGGTGAAAACAATTGCTCATCAAAGCCATGTGATCAAAACAAGAACTCTGTTAGTATTCTAATGTATCATCATTAATGTTAAAAAAAAATTGTTAGGGAATTCAGTTGTGAGGGGGTCATCTTTGACCTGAAATGGTTTATAGCTGACATGGTGGAGAGACAACTTGTGAAAGATTATAGCAGAGTCAACTGATTTTCATCAGCAAGTATGGGCTTTGGTGTAAAATGTAGACATTAGCATGGAAACAATAGTGGAGTCTGTTGAGATATTTGTAAAATGCTTTTTAAAAGGTTAAAAGCAGATATTGTCTCAGAGTCCATGTAATTAAACATTAGAATTAATTTCCTCTGACAATTCAGGCTTTAACATTTCTGAAAACCAACTTGATCTAGAGTTGATTTGAGAACAAAAGCCTCAAATATTTTATCAGCAAGAGAAACAGACAGGAAACCCAATGTCAACAAACTCTTTGTTGATGAAAACAACCAGTGATTTTTATGACCCATGGTTATGGTAACCACGTGAAGGAGTGAACCATGAAGGCGATTTTGGATGGAATAAGGTCCCTCAATGGATCTGACTTGTGCTACTTCTGGTTTAGACTCTATCACGTTTTTTAACTTCTGAAACCCATGGTGAGGAGCTCTTTCCCTAATGCAAGTCTCATTCTAGAGTTTCTACCAATGAAGGCTGGGTGGAGGAAGAGAGCACCATGCAGCCTTGAAATGGGAACAATAAATTCTACTTGTTGCATCCTTCCAAGGAGCCAATGTTGTCTTTCTCTTATGAGCCCCTGGCTGGTTAATTCTTGCATTAACACTCCTTGTTTTTTGTTTTTGTTTTGTTTTGTTTTGTTTTGTTTTGTTTTGTTTTATTCTGAGAAGTTAGGTAACTTGCCCAAGTTTGGGTAGATTTCTGCTGGCAGAGTCAGATGATTTTGCACTCTTTCCTGGCCAAACTGAGAGAAGAGTCATCTAGAGCAAGATGTCCTCTTTTTAGCAGAGACAGAAGAGAGAGAACATCAAGTGCTCCCTTTGTTCAAGCAGGTTTTCTGATTGTGTCCCTAAGCTCCAAGTTGATTCCAGACTAATGATCATATTCTGACTACCACCTCTAACCCTCAACTGCTTTTTATTTTTTCACAAGACAGTAAAGATGTTAATAGTTTGGGAACAGAATGCACGAGTTTGTGGAAGTAGACAGCCACCAAATGGTGTACTCCAGTAATGCAATGGATGAAACTTCTCAGGGAGATAAGTAAAGTGGCTTCAGGGCTGCCAATTTTTTCACTTTGGGACTGATCTCAAGACAGGGGAAGGGCTTTCAGTCCATATGACTCCATCCCCATGCACAGTGGACAGAGCTGATTGATCCAGTGTTGGACATCAGATCTGTGGACAGAGCTGACCGGTCTAGTGTTGGACATCTGACCCAAACCAAGCCAATCAAATCTTTCTCTAAGATCTTCTGAACAGTAACTAAGGGGCTGTCTGCAGGCAAAAACACTGTAAGACAATAGAGAGCAGGAATTGCTGCTGGCTGTCATGTTTCCGGCCACATAAAAGTTAGTTCAGGAAAATGGAGGCAACATTCAGAAAGAAGTGTGGGATGAGATGGAGTGTATCCTGATCATCTTTAGAAACATGGTTCCCACTACTTCTGAAGGCCCCTTGGACCAGTGCCCGGGTCCATCTCTCTCTAAATCAGTGCATGTTGTGTTTCTGTCACTTGCAACCACTGAGTTCTGGCTAACACAATCTCCTTCCTCAAATGATGGCATTCTCAGTCTCCTAGTAAAATACAAATAACCTTGGATGGGCTTATTCTATAATTTGTTTTCAACTAAAGAACAGTTGCCATTCAGCTGTCTTCTTAGAAGCAGTGCCAGCCAGCTGAGAAGGGCTTGCTAGCTTGAGGCAGAGCCCAGGCTTGGCCTGTTGGGGAAGGCGAGGTTGAATTTGTGAGGAATAGGGGGAGGGGGTGGGAGATTAGGGAATGGGCTATAGGAAGAAGAGTAGAAAATGAGTCTTGGAAGAAACAAAAAACACATCTTTTTCACTGCATGATATTCTGAGGCCAACCTTTTGAACACACAATCAAACCAAAATTGTTCTTTATTTGGAAGAGGGGGGTGATACTGCAATTTTTAAGAGTATCATTTGTAAGGATTCACTGACTCTGAAAGAACTTAATGGATTCTGTGCCTCCCCTCAGTGCATATTTTTATTTGAAAAAAATTTTTTTTTTTTTTAGTATCACATAAATAAGAGATGTTTTTGCTAGGCCATCCATGAAACAAGGGCTATAGGCATTAAAAAGCGCCTTTGAGTGATCCCTTATTTAAAACATGGCGGGCTATAATTTTAGAACAGTAAACCTCATTATAACATACTTATATTTGACATTTCCAGGCTGTATTGTTCATGTTTTTAAGTCCTGGAGAAAGGCCCATTAAAGCCGTGTTACTCACATTAATTCAACATTTAGCCATTTATAACACAAACCCCAGTCTTTTGGAAAATGTCATTAAAAAAGTTTCACCATATATGGACATTATTTATTGCTCAAGCCCCATTGTCTACTTATAATATGCCCTTTATCAGACCCAAATGCCCACTTCGGAGAATTTCGTTTTGAGCAACTACTGGCTTCTTACATTATCCAATGATGCAGGGAAGTTAAATTACAGCCAGTTCATATCATAGAAACAAAATGTTTCCTGCAATTACAGATAAGGGACAGTTCATTTTCTCTCTGTCATCCTGAAAAAAACCCTCCTAACAACAATTCATGCCTGGTTAAACAGGATTTCCACATCTACTGCTGACATCTTTCCAAATAATTCAGGCTTGTTATTACTGTACAGCCCTGGCAAGGCTCAAAAGCAAGCCGACTTGACGAGTCTGCTCAAAGCAGAGCTTAAGTAGTTGTAATTAATAATAATTACATGCCCACTACACTCCAGTTTTATCATATTATCCGTCAATGCAAATAAAAAAACCCACACACAACATGCTTGCAACAGGATTAGTGCATTAATAAAGCCACTCTGCATATGCCATCTCTCTAAAGTTTAAAATATTTGCAGCGGTTTCTGTTTTATGGATTTTCACCGCTTTCTGTCTGGTTGCAAAATGTTGGTTGGATACAGGATGACTTGGGGCCAGTGCTGCTCTCTCTCAAAAGCCTTCTGCCCTCCTGCTGCGACTGGGATTCGGGCCGAGGTTGCTGCGGCCACAATGCAGAGTACTAACCACTATATGGTCAGGATCAGGATCACAGCAGCGCTACTGGGAGAGCTGAGGGCTCAGCTGCCTTTAGGAGCTATTGCAATATTAAAATTTGTGGAAACACTGCCATCTATTGCCTAAATATGCACATTTTCTTAACACTGGGAAAGACTGAGCAGTGTCTCAGCAATCCCTAATTTAGAGATTTAAAAGAACAATAACAAAGCCCCAGAACATGAAACCAACATTGGGCAAATTGGAGGAGGCAAGATTCACTGTCCTGTTCAAAATAACAGGATGAAGAGGGGCTAGTCTGTTGACTCATGCTTCCTACTTCTAACCCATAATGAATATAGATTTCTCACCCCCGCCTGCCACCACCAATTCTGTTGCACTGAATGGCACATGAATGTGAGCCTCTTTTGTGGTTTCTCCAGCACCAGTCGGACTGCCATGTGCTTGGGTGTCATGGCCATAAAAAAATATGGAGCAATAAAATGGCCGGAGGACTGAGGACAGTCAGAAAGACTTGTTTTTCCTATTAGAGGAAGCCAGGATGACTGTACTCTGACCCATCAATGTCAAACTCGTTGATCCCCAAAGCTAATTTTCCCCTTGAATATATAGGTTTTAAAGCCACGGTAATCTGAAGGAAAAAAAAATCCTCCTAATCACATTAGCAACCCACCACATAAAGACACTGGACTGTCCCATGTTGAATACTTTTCAAGGGGAAGTTTTTAATACATTCTCTTGTTATAAAAATTAAAAAGGAGTCTGCAAAAGATATCCCAAGGACTGAAAACCTTAAAGGAAAGCACACAGAAAAACCTATTTAAAAAAAAAAAAAACACATTTATTTATTTATTTTAGAGAGAGAGAGACAGACAGGGTGGGGAGGGGCAGAGGGAGAAGAAGAGAGAGAATCTCAAGCAGACTCTTGGTTGAGCATAGATCCCTGACCCGGGCCTCAATCTCACGACCCTGAGATCATGACCTGAACCTAAATCAAGAGTTGGTCGCCCGACAGACTAAGCCTTATCCAAGCACACTCAGAAAAACTCTATTCCTAATTGATGGATTGTTATCAGGGTGTCTCCTTGAAGACCTATAAAGAGAGAGGACCTGGGTGCAGCTGGGGCTAGCTGGCACTCTGTACAGGGTGACAAGAACCTAATCTGTCTGTTGAATGGGTGCTATAGTTCCTGTGTTTCTGGAAGGAGAGTATTTCTGAAGATGGAAGCTCGACACAAATGGTCACTTACCCTTTCCCTGTTTTTTTTTCTTTATACTTTATTTATTTATTTATTTGACAGAGAGAGACAGGGAGAGAGCGAGAGCACATACGAGCACACAAGTAGGAGGAGCAGCAGGCAGAAGGAGAAGGAGAAGCAGGCTCCCTGCTAAGCAGAGAGCCTGAGCATGGGGCTCCATCTCAGAACCCTGGGATCGTGACCTGAACCAAAGGCAGGTGCTTAACCGACTGAGCCACCCAGGCACCCCACCTCTGATCATCTATAGCCCCTTCTATCTTCCTTCAAGTTCTTCCAAATCCATTTGCCTTCCATGGTCACGTAGAAGAATATCGCTCCAAGTTCCTGAGCCCTATACCTTCTGTGTAGGAACTCCGGGCCGAGTGTCTCTGGCCGGGACAGGAACATAGGTGGGTAAGAGGTCACTCACTCACAGAAAGGGGGCAGAGCAGTTTCCCAAAGTACCATCATGTGTCTACCACGTTCACCATTTTTGTTCCGGGCACTTACCAAGTGAACAATAAGGGAAATATTTTTCAAAAAATCAACTCACAGAGCACAAATTATGAAAGCAGACTGTCAAGATTCTCATTGTGGCTGTGTCACTTACTAACTGGAGGAACTTTGGCTGATTATTCAACCTCTGTGCCTCAATATTCTCATCTGTAAAGGGGAGAGAATAATAGTACTTACTTCACAGGATTGTTATGACAGTGAAATAAGTTATCACTAACCAAAAAACTTAAAATAAGGCTGTCTGCACTCTAGAAATATTAGTTATGTGATTATTTAAATAAATATATCTCCAAGGGAAATTTTTTAACCATCCATGTGTTTCAAATACACCGTATCACATTCCATAAATCAAGGTCACTGAGAAATAAAATGTAAAAGTGAACCAACAGAATTAAATGTGAGCCAGCTTCTCTGACATCTGAGCTCAAGTCCTGCTCTGTGCTTAAAAGGCAAGTGAGTCAGAGAGTAGAGCTGGTGAAGACACAGCAGCCTGTCATCGAGGCTTCCCCTCATCTGAATGACTGGAAGAGATGTGAAAGGGGACTTTCTCTTGGTAGTATTCAAGGCTATGAGGTGCTCTCCTGATTACACCTCTTCAATTACCGCCCCCACACACAAACACTGAATGCGTCAGGCCAGGTTGTGCTATGGGACAACGCCCACACCTTGGTGGCTTCAGTTGAAAGGTTTTCCCCTTGCTTGTAGTCTGTTCACTAAAGGGCCTTCCTCTGTGTCTCCTCACCCAGGAGCCCAGGGCTAAGGGTACAGCTCATACCAGGAACATCACTTATTGCCTTGCAAATGGAAGGAGAGCTCTGGAGTGTCTGGAGCTAGCAACAAAGAACTCTTCACAACTCATTGGCTAGAACTGGTCACATGGCTCCCCTTTCCCATCATCCATTCCCCCTTGCCCACCACAAAAGGGCCAGAAGGTGGATGGGCTTCTCCTTTATGATGATATCAATCATCTTGTGGATAGAATCTGAAATATCTGGGCTTATTAAAGCAGAATGGGCTTTAACTCATTGAACTATGCCCATTGATTCACTGTCTTCTTGGGGATATATTTCTTCCACCAATACCTACAACCCACTTCAAAGGAGAAAATGGATGAAACTATGTTTCAAAACATAGTTTCTGATGGCATTTACAACTTCTTTGCAACCTACCACCTGATTATTATTTTTTTCTGACTCTATTGTGTCAACACCAACGTTATCACTCACCCACTAATATATCCTTCACAAATACTTGTTGGAGATATACTATAGTCCAGCCATTGTTCTGGATCTTTAGGATTCAACACAGAATGAGAGAAACATGTATCATAATTTCATGTAATTTATAGTCTAATGAGAGAGAGAGGGAGGGAGAGAGAGAAAGAGATGAATAACAGATGAATGGACAGGATAAATGAGTTGGTGTCACGGAAAGGAATACATATATACATATATTGTTTAAAGGTTTCAAATTAGGTCGAAGTAGAGAAAGGCAGGTGAGGCATGGTATTTGTATGTAGTCGGGGGGGGGGGTGGAGCGTGGAGAGAAAGAGAGCCAGGGAGAGAGAGGGAGAGAGAGAGAGAGAGAGGTAGTCTACTTGGCCTGGATTCAAGTCCTTTCTCCAACTCTTCTACCTGTGTGACGTTGGGCTGGTCACTACATCTCTCCGGGTCTCCATTTCCTCATCAGTGAGGTATGGGAAATTGGACTAGATGAGCTCTCAGATTCTTCACATCTCTGATGACCCATACATCCAGTTTAGAGAAATAAATTCACAAACAAGAGACAAATGTAAAATGTTCAAGGAAGAAAACTCTAGTCACAACAAGCAAGTCCTACGGCTATTATAGCTGTCCTTTATGTTTTTTTCTTAAGTTCACAGAAGCTGTCCCTTTTGCCACTTTCTAAATATTGCCGGCTTTATTTCTCTGTCTATGGCAACATATTTTGAATACGTCAGGGTTGGTCTCTTGATTTAAGCTGGGTGTAAAGAAGAATTTCTTGCTTGTGAGGGGGCATTTAGTGACAGAATTTATTTTTAAGGAAGACTGTGGATTTCTCTTTCAGGAAGTCTTTAAAAATAAGAGGACTGCTTACCAGCATCTCCTTGCTAGAAGTGAAGGGGCAACAGCCTTCCTGCCTCTCCTCTTGCTGCCTGACTACAAGATTGTCCTTCTGATGGAGTCATTACTTTACTCGATTTTTCATGGTGGATTCTAACAGGGGGGCAGAGGCTGACAAGAGGGCCCTGGGAGTGGTGGAGCCCCCCCACCCCCAGCTGAGACCTGCCTCCAGTGTCGCCACTCCTACCTCTTTTCCCAGACCAAGCTCTGTGTTCTCCTCCTCATTCCTCTTCTCTGCTTGCCTCCTGCCTCACTAGGGGTAGAAAAATGACAGTCAGATCCATCACTGGGCTGGAGGCCAAAAGCGGCAATCCGCTGGGTTGGGGCTGGCCCGGTGCCCAGTTTTCAGACAAAGACAGGTTGGGAACCCCCCTGCAAAGACGGCTCCTCTGTCCCCTCCTCCCAGAGTCCTGTTTCCAGTTGGGGCCCAGCCAGCTATGACCTTATAGGGACCTTAAAACCATTTCTTTCTTGGGATCTTGCTAGAACCTCATCTCTATCCCAGTAAGCTGTGTGTGTGTGTGTGTGTGTGTGTGTGTGTGTGTGTCAGAGAGAAAGAGAGGGAGAAGGAGGGAGGAGGGAGAGGAAACTGGGAAGGAGAGAAAAGCTGGACCAGTCTAGTACATTTCAAAGTATCTGGTTCACATAAGGGAACTGAGAATTGCTCATACGTGCTCTTGGGAATATTTTTAGGGGAAAAAGTACAATAGTGGAAAGCAGAGGAAATCCAAGGAAATGGTAGCTCCAGATTTCAGATTTTAAACTCTTAAGGGTGTGACCTCCACCATAGAGAATGCTAAAAGCCAAACGGTCTTCCGCCTCATTGGCTCCATGTTTCCTGAATGTATCAGGAAATCCTCGATTCTAAGAAATCTCAAAATGCTAGAGAAAATGCATTATTTTCAGACTGCTTGCAACCACAAAATGTTTTAACAGTTTACATTTTCAAGAGTAAACTGCCTGGAGTGCTTTTCCCCCTGGCTTATTAATGAATTCTATTTAACCAAGTCAGAACTCTTGCTGTGGGGGAAGCTGAAATGAATGGTGGCGGTGGTGGTGGCAGTGGGGAGGGGCTGTTGGTTGTTGGTTTAATTTTAATTTTTTTTGCCCGAAGGCACCATTAGAAAACTCCAGATGCAAAGCTTTCTAATAGAATTCCTCCTCTGACACAGGCCTCCGGAATACGTAGGCCTAACCTTTACGATCTGGCAGGCCAGACCTCTATTTGGAAACCTTGTGAGGGGGGCTGATCCATTAATGATAATGTGCAATAACTCGGAGCCCCAGAACAGCTGAAGGCCTGGGGCGGCACAGAATCATCGCTCTGCATATAGGAGAAGGGGTGGCAACAGGAACCCCTGATGGAGGGGGGTAGAGAGCAGGGTCACCTAACAGTGAAGAGCCAGGGAATGCCCCATGACCACATTTCCCTTCCCATTACATCAGGGATCTGAGGTTTTAAGAAAAAGAAGTGTTGGCAGGTAGGGGACCAGTTAGCATTGTGGATTTATGGCCGAGAGGGTTCTCACCCATCACCATGGAGCCACTAGAAGTTCTGGGACTGATAGCCTTGGACAAATGACTTAATCTTTCTGCACTTAAGTTTCCTTCATAAAAGGGGATGATGACCATAATATCTACTTTACAGCATTGTTCTGAGGATTTAAAGAGTGAGCACTTTTAAGGGAGTGCCCAGCACATAGTAAGTGTTTAGAAATAGTTGCACTAGTTTAATCAAACCAGATAGGGGAGAAAGCTGCTCTGAGCTCCAGGCCAGGATAAAGAGGTATCAGAAGAGCAAGCATATGCCAGGACCCAGAGGCAGCCTGAGGTTTACTGACGGGGCTCTGCTTGTGATACTAAGTGGCATGAGGGCCCAGTGGGCTAGCTGGATGCCAGAGGGAAGAACAGCTCAGAGTCTGGCTTCAACGCCAGAGATAGAGACATGGCTAGGACATGGTAAAAGTAGAGAGGCAGAAACACAGCATAAGAGTGAGGAAGGCCCCCAAGTGGAGACTGTTTGTCTCAGTTTCAGGCTGTCAGGTTGTCCCTTCTGCCCTAAAGGAGCCAATATTGGGACCAATTGAGTCAGGAGGCAAGTGTGGGCAGGGAAGGACAAGGGATTTTTAGGGTGGGAGTTGGGGGCAGAAGGTGTGGCTGAGATAGATGGGAGCCAGGAGTCACCCCTCCATGTCCTTCTGTATAGAATGATCTAGGCACTTGGTCACCAGTTGGGCCTCTACTCTGTCTAGATCTTTTTCTTGTAGTGGCAAAGACAAATTTGCTCTTAAAATGACAGCTCTTACACATACGAGGTACCTGGCCCAAGTTGGGGGAAATCTGTGACCACAGATCTCTGCGAAGGAGTGGACTACAACTTATTCATCTTTCTACCTCCCACACACTTAACCTTAGTGCCTAGTACAGAGCAGAGGCTGACTACATTAAGAAATTAATTTGACCTGCATACAGATCTCAACTCCAAAGTTTGGTCCCACTGTAGAGCTGCAGAATGAGCTGCTAAATATTTAGGAACTCTCTTTCTTGTCTGTAGGTGTATTTTAATTGATGACTTTAATTTTGCCTTTCCAGAAATACATTCCCCAAGCACACTTCTGTTGAACTGCCTGGTGTCTGGGCCCAGTTCTGACCTCCTCTGTGAACGTCAGTAATCATTGGGGCGACGTTGATTGAGGTCTCTCCTGATTGAGGTGGGGCTATGAAATAAATACGCACATCACAGATCAGGAAGGGATTGCTCTCCAACTGATCAGACCTCAACAATACGGAAAGAAGAAAGATGTGGAGGGACGCCTGGGTAGCTCAGCGATTGAGTGTCTACCTTTGGCTCAGGGTGTGATCCCCAGTATGGGAATCAAGTGCCACATTGGGCCTCTTGTGAATCTTTATTTGGGGGAAAAAAAAAAAAAAGAAATACGTGGTAATACTATGAGCATTCCCTGATATGAATTCTTTAGTCACTTGAGAAAAAGAAAGAGAAACCAGGGGATTGGGTAGCCTGATGGAATGAACGCCACATTACCTGGTCATGTTTTGTTCTGCTTTATTCATGATGAAGTTTATAATCTGTGGATATTCCATTTTCTTTTTGAATTTTTTTCATGTTGCCTCATTGACTTTAAAAATAATAATAAATCTACTCCATAAAGGTCTTAAGGAAAAATATGAAATATTTTTCTGAAATATTCAGAATGGTTTGAAAGGCGTTGCATGGAATATACAACTACAATTCTAACTATATCATTATGATAGCCACCACTGATGGTAGAAGCTGGGTATCAAGTTTACAGGACGGAGCCAGGTTCTACCCTAGGTAACCCCATAGAGATAGCTTGGATGAAAAAACTGGCCCCCTGACATCTTTCCCTTAATTATTGTCAATTCTTTGAATAGGCTGAAGAAGAGAGCAGGAGAAGGAAGGAGAGAGGGAAAGAGAGAGGGAGGGAGGAAAGGGGGGAGATATCCAGGGAGGGAGGGATAGAGACACAGAGAGAGGGAGAGAGAAAGAGAGAAGGAAAAACCAACCTAATTGAATATGGGATAAACTATTCATTTGCAAACTAAATAGTTATGACATTTAATAACCTATCGTGCCTCATGGAAAACCAAGACATTGCCAAAAGTAATTGAAGTTTGTGATTCTCCAAACTGTTATTTAAAGCGGGGTTTGGCAAGTCTCAGTGGGTCTGCACCAATCTTAATTGCATTTTTAAAATTCAGGATGGTGATTGCATTCCTCTACTTGTTATTTGTGTAGTGAAATCCCTTTATGGTGAACTTGCTTATAGTGAAAACTTATGCAGTGATTTTTAGAGTTCAAAGCATGTGGGCTCCATTTATATCAAAACTCATGCTTTACTTTCTGACCTTTTAACTGATTCATTCCCGGTTGCATATAACCCCCAACTCTTCTCTTTTCATTTGCAGGACATCCCATGAGATGGCTTGAATCCTTATTCCTAACACAAAGAGCTCCTTTGCAGGCTAAGAAGGACTTGACCTAGGGAGCGGACCTTCCGTATTGATGACTGGATGGGCCCTAAGGAGAAGCACCAAGTAGCAATGCTCGCCTGTGGAATAAGCAGCAGCTGACATCCCTCAGGCCCAGACAGCTGGAGACCACTGAATATGCACGATGCCTTCAGCAGCGACCTTTTGCACAGTACTTTTACCACGCAACTATGGACTACACAGGCGGCAAAGATTGTATTACCCTCGTAATTACCGAAGAGCTTCTCTACTCCCTGTAATTTTCTATGAATATATTTTTAAAAATTAGCTATTGAACACATAGTGATGCAGCAAGCACTATGCTAAACATTTTGCAGGAATTAGCTCATTTTCATCCTCAGGAGAACCTTTGGTGCTACTAATTTTCTCCATTGTACCAGAGTGAGGTTAAGGAACTTGTTCAGGATTGCACAGCCTGAGCCACCAGATTGGGATTTGAACTGAGGAGACTGACTCCAGATCCCACCTGCTTAATAACCAGCAGACTCTGCCACTGTGATATTCATGCGGCATACAGTGCTGTGCCCCACAGATGAAATGTGCTGACTTTCTCTCCATTAAATTCCCTGTGTCTGTCACAGAAACCCAAACTGCTGGTGGTTTTCATTTCCAACCCTGAGAACAGGGTCACTGATGATGCCTTCCACAGGAGGTTGTGAGGATTAACTGAGAATGAGCAAAAAATGCATTTGGTAAAATACTGAGTAATACACAAGCAGGTGCCAGTTTGCTAGGGCTCCTGTGACAGAGTCCCGCATGCTAGGTGGCTTCAACAACAGGAATCGAGCATCTCCCAGTTCTGGAAGCTAGAAGATGTCAGCAGGGCTGGTTCCTCCTGAGGGCTGGGAGGGAGCATCTGCTCTAGCTGCCCCTGGGTGGCCCGGCAGGTGCCTCACCCAGACCTCTACCTTCTTTGTCACTTACTCTCCCAAGAGCTTGTCTGTCTCCATGTCAAATTTCCCTTTCTTAAGGGGGCACCTTGTGTGACCTGATTACTTCTCCAAAGCCCTTATTTCAAAGTAGGTCACATTCTGACATTTCTGGGGGTTATGGCACAACTTTTTGTGGGGGAGGGGTGGGAGGAAACGCAATTCAATGCCCAACAAACCATGAGCTGCTATCTGTATTAGTAGTAGCGGTGTGAATAACATGTATGACTACAGATGTGTCATTTTGTCAGGTAGAGGAACAGCAGTCAGCCAGGGACCCCCCGCACAAGGCTTTAGCCCGGGCAGTGCTCGTGCCCCAGCCAGTCTCCAGGACCCTGGCAGGCAAGCTTTTCCGACAGTTATAACAACTACCAACCCACAAGTCTCCTGCGGACCTGTGGTGGTGGCTTTTTCCTTCCCAGGATAAGTAATGGGACAGTAGGAGGCACTGACAGAAAATGGGCAAAGGGAGCTCAAGCCCACGTAGCTAGTTACGGCGATACTGGGACTAACTGGTTTGCCGATGCCTTTTTTTTTCTTGCACGTAGTAGGATTTATCATTTTCTCACTTCTCATTGGCAACCTCATGCCACCTGACTTCAGCCACCATGCTCAACTATTACTTCCTATAGATGAAGTCCCAAACCAATACCTTTGTCTTTAGCTCCTCTCTCTCTCTCTCTCTCTCTCTTTTTTTTTTTAAGCTCCTCTCCTAAAACATAATCCTGTGCCCCTAATTAGCTACTGCAAGTCCCGGAGGCAAGTCAGGCTCACCGTCCAAGCTGAAATCAGGTGTCCCAACATCCGTCTTTCCTCTTTCCCCTCCTTCTCTATCACCTGCCTCAGGTACAGGAGTTGCCATCCCCCCGATTGCCCCCAAGTTTTGGTGCCATCCTCAGTCCTCTTTCTGGCCACCTTCTCCATCCTGTTTGTTCTAACCTGACACCAATTCCAGTGCATTCTACCTCTTAACACTCTTAGGAATCCCACTTCACCTGACTCTGGCTTAACCACAAATGTGCTAAGCACATAGTAGGTCAGCACCTAATACTTATTCTGTGGGGGCCCCTGAATGGCTCAGTTGGTTATGCGTCTGCCTTCAGCTCAGGTCAGGATCCCTGGATCCTGGGATCAAGCCCCCAGTTGGGCTCCCTGCTCAGCAGGGGGTCTGCTTCTCCCTCTCCCTCGGCCCCTCCCCCTGCTATCTCTCTCTTTTCACTTACTCTTTATCTCTCAAATAAATAAATAAATAAAATCTTTTAAAAATACATATTCCAAGAATAAGTGGACAGAAAATAAAAATTCCTATATGACCCTCTCCTATTGTTCACAAAGTCCAAACTCTCCAGCAAAACATCAAAGGTTCTTCACTATATGTCCCTAAACTATTTTTTCTTGTTACATTCTCTACATCTCTGGCCAGGCCCCTCCACTAAGACCAGCAAAACACAACTATTGTCACTTTCCAAGCATGATTATGATTTTCATGCCCCTATTCAGGTAAAATTGTGTATTCAGTGTGTGGGTTTGAGATGTCAATGCAGTAGTCAAATTGAGACTGCAGATAGGGACTTGGGTATATGAACTTGGAACTCACAAGAGAGGCTTAGGTTTGGAAGGAGATGTTCGGGAAATGCAGTATACAGATGGTATTAAAACCAAGGCAATGGCTGAACTCACCTAGCAAGAGACCGTATATTGAGAAGAGCATTCACAGAGGTGCCTGGAGGCCTCAGTTGGTTACGTATTTGACTCTGGCTCAGGTCATGATCTCGGGGTCCCAGGACTGAGCCCCGGATTGGGCTCCTTGCTCAGCGGGGAGTCTGCTTGTCTCTCTCCCTTTGCCCCTTCCCCTACTTGTGCTCTCTCTCTCTCTCAAATAAATAAATGCAATCTAAAAAAACGAAGAGCATTTGCAAACCCAACATAGGTTGTCAAACCAGACCCGTAGTTTCAGGTGACAATAGGTCATTCGAGTGGCAATGACTGGAAGGCAGATCTAGAAGAAACTGACACATGGGTGGCAGAAGTAATAGAAATTGAGTTTTGCAAGTCATAAGCACATTGGTAATCATTGACGTTCTGACCAAATAAGAGTGAACGGTCTCTGATGGTATCATCAACCTCATGCTTCATCGTGATCAGATGTTGGGAAACAGAACAACAACAACAACAACAACAACAACAACAACACATAGATACTATAGCTACTATTTCCTATGCAGACATTTGACTTCTACCAAATTTTGTTACCACCATTCACTCTTCGGCTTTTTAACAATTATGAAATATGTCAGAAGAGTATAAATACATAGTACATTGCTAATAATTAAAGAGCTGAAAATAAGTTCCACAAAGTCAAAAACAGTACATTACTGGAATCGTATTAGCCCTTGTAGTACGCTCTCTGCCTTCTCCCAGAGACACCAGCATCCTTTTTTTGCAACGATCATTCCTTTGTTCTTTGTTATTGTGTGGCTACCTATGTGTGCATTCCACAACCATAAATTAGTTGTGTTTGTCTTTAAACTTTAAGTGGAACAATAAAGTATACCTTCCTTTGTGACTTGCTTCTTATACTCCTCATTATGTTTGTGAGTTTCATACATGTCACTGTGTGTAGCTGTAGATTGTTCATTGTAGAGCTGTGTAGTGCCCTTTTGTCTTCACTATTTGATACTGGTGTTTAGAAATGTAGTTGATTTTTCCTATTTATTTTATATTTTGGGGGGGAGGGGCAGAAGGAGAGGAAGAGAGAGAGAATCTAAAGCTGGCTCCACCTCACAACCCTGAGATCATGACCTGAGCTGAAATCAAGAGTCAGACACTCAACTGACTGAGCCACCCAGGCCAGAAAAATATAGTTGATTCTCTATATTGATTTTTTTTTAATCTGGCAGGCTTGCCAAACCCTCTCATAAATTCTAAAAATTAACCTACATTTTTTGGAGTTTCTATATTCATACTTATGCTATCATGAGCAAATAATGACAGTTTTGATCATTTGTCTTTTTTTCTATTTCCTTTCCTAGTTTTAGTATGCTAGCCAGGATCTACAGTGCAAGTTTGAATACAAGGGGTGGTAGCGGATATTCTTGTATTTTCCCTAATCTTAAAGTAAATGCTTTTAACATCTTAATCTATTACTAAATATAGTATTTACTTTAAGTTTTTATAGATACCTTTTTTCAGATTAAGGGAGTAACCCTCTTTGCCCATTTGCATAAGAAATCTTTATCTTTGGTAGAATTTAGATCATAAAATGCATATTCAATTTTAGCAATTTTTTTGGTATCTACTGAAGATGGTACAATTTTCCTTTTAATCTGTCAGTGAATACACTAATTTTCAAATATTAAACAATTTTGCATTCCTGAAATAAATCCAAGATCTATTTTCCTTTTTGGAGCATGGCTGGTGTGGTTTTCTAAGATTTTCCTTAGGAACTATGCTATGTTCTTGAGTGAGATTGGCCTGACATTACTTATTTTTTTATATAAATACTTCATTCTATTTGCTTACATATTTACCACATTCTGTGCTCTTCTTTCTGTGTGGCATCTTGGATTCATGTATGATTTGGGAACATTTTCCTGATGGCCAAAGAATGTCCTCTGGCATTGCCATTAGAGAATCTGCTGGCAACAAACTGCCTCGGATTCTGCATGTTTGAAATGTCTTGATTTAATCTTCATTTCTGAAGCATGTTTTCATGAGGCATAGAATGCCAGGTCGTTCTTTGCTATCAAGCAGATTAGAGATACTGTTGCATCCCTGTCTGGCTTTCATTGTTGGCAAGGGAGCAACCAAACCTGCTTTTCTAAAGAAGATGCCTTTGCTACCTGGTTCTGTCTTAGGTCTTTCTTCATTTTGCTTCTGGCTGCATTTGTGTGTTGTGTTTTCTTTCTGTTTCAGGTTCACAATAATGTGTCTAGGTATAAATTTCTTTGTCATTATACTGCTTGGGATTAGTTGGGCTTCTGAATCTGAGGGTTGACACATCTCATCAGTTCTGGAAACTCCTTAGCCATTCTCTCCTCAAATACTGAGGCTGCCTCATTCTCATCCTGCCGCCTCTCCAGGACCTGTGTCACACCTACAGCACACCCTCTCATCACATTCCCCATGTGGCCCGGTTGGCACTTGTATTTTCTATGATTTTGTTATTCTGTGCTGATTTCTGGATAATTTCCACAGATTTCTATTTCGGTTTCTACAGTTTGCAAACTTTCCTTCCAGCTTTCATTAATCTGCCATCAAACTTCCCCATTTCACTTTTTTTTTCTCCCTAATGTAGCATCTGTTTATAGTCTGTCTCAGGCTGTGAAAATTTATACATGTATCATACCTATTATAGTCATGTGACTTGAAATTGCTTAAGATAATCACATATTTTAAAAAATCATACTTGAAAGAACTAATCTAAAGGACACAATAAAAATATCTGGACTCACCAAAGTGAAGCACATACATTCCCTGTCTCTTAAATAAACAAACATATCAGTTTTCAGACAAACACAAGAATAGAGGGAATGGGATTAAAAAACCCTCCTCATGCCTATTACTCAGTTTCAATAATTAACATTTTAACAATTTTATTTAATATTTCTCCACATACCATCTTTAAACAACTTTTTCTTAGAGCATTTTATTTTATTTTTTAAAAGATTTTATCCATTTATTCATGACAGACACACAAAGAGAGGCAGAGATATGGGCAGAGGGAGAAGCAGGCTCCCTGCAGAGAGCCCCATGTGGGACTCGATCCTAGGACCCCGGGATCACGACCTGAGCTGAAGGCAGATGCTCAACCACTGAGACACCCACACGTCCTTCTTAAAGTATTTTAAAGCAAAGTCTGGACATCATATAATTTGATCTGAGATGACATTTGATCTGCAAATATCTTGACACTGATTTCTAATTGACAAGAACAAATTTTTTTTGGTGGAGAACTACCGCACTATTACTACACCTAAGAAAACCAACAGTAATTTCCTATTTCATTGAGTTTTTTATTTTAAGAGTTTAATATTTCATTTCTAGAAGTTCAATTTGGTTCTTTAAAAATCTGCTTTGTCGAATTTTATAGTTTGTTTCTTGCACATATTTTCGAGTTTGTCATTTATTTCTTTAAAGATATTAAACAGTTTATTGTTTGTGTCTGAAACTCCCAGGATCTGAAGTCACAAGTCAGTATCTGTTTTGTGTGTGGCTTTTTTTGTTTGTTTGTTTTAATTCTAGCTCATGGTGCTTTATTTCCTTGTATATTTAGCCAATTTCTATGGTGGTCTGCTCATTATTCTTGGAATTGTGTTTGAGATTCTTTGGGGCTTAGAAAGATGTGTTCTTTAGAGGGGCTCTACATTTGTTTCTACCATGCACTTTGTGACATGACTAGTATAGGGTCACTCTCAACTAAATTCTTGGCTTGAGGTTTGCAGACCACTCAGGGAGTGGGATTTCAGATTATAAACCTAATATGAGCTGTAGCTCCAAGTTCTCAATAGTGATTTCTTTACCTTTTTTTTTTTTAACCTTTGGTCAACATTGTTTATAACAATATATTTTCTTGACTGAAGGCGAGGGTAAAGAGGAGTGGTACTGTTGCTTTTAGTTCATTTTTACTCAGAATGAATAGCTCTTTGGAATACAGGTTTGTGGATTCTCCATCGTGGTAAGCCCTGGGACTTGTCTGCCATTCCCTGGATCTTGGAAGCTGTGAAAACAGGAGTTCAAGTTCATCGAGCTCAACAAATGGCTTCAGTTCCAAACTGAAAGTTACTTCCTTTCTTGAGAGTTCATTGACAGATTTAAGTTGAGATATAGATAGATGATAGATTTTATATATATGTATATATATGTACCTATATATAATAAGAATTTTAATTGTCTGTAAAAGGAAGACTGATTCAGGTACTTATCTTGGAAATGAAAGTTCTCCATTCATTCTTTAAGCCATATATCAATCCAGACTTCTGATCAGTGAAGTGAGAAAATTTGACCAAAGGTCAAAAAAGTATACAAATTGTGGCTTGGCCATATGTATTACTAGAAATGGGATTGTGAAAAAGCCCGGTGTTTTGCAAACATCTAATATTTGAGATTACGGATCTCAGAAAGGTGAATGTCAATGAACTGAAATAAATTCTTAGAAGCTGAGTTCATTGGATATACAAGTAAGTCTCTTGTATTATACTTAACTAGGTCTTAATTAAGAGTCTGTCTTATGCCTCAACTAAACTGATTCTTTCTGGAAGATCTATCATCCTTGTAGTTTACAGATTTCTTAACATCTACCATAATAGGCATAATCATTAGCTGAGTTAAACTAAATTATTATAGCAGAAAAAAGTTTTTATTTAAAATCTAAATGAATATTGTTTATGTATTCTAAGAGATTGGGAAAGGAATGTCAAAATTCTTATGAGAGTGGTAGTAACACTTCTCTAGTGCTTTCTTTTCCTAAAAGTATCTAGTGGAGAGGGAGAAGGTACTACCTAGAATAGATGTTTCACTGTTTATCAGAGAACATTAATGAGTTTTGGATATGCAAAAAGAATTCCAAAGCTGAGTGTAGAGATGAGGCTAGAAACAGCCAGAATGTTCTGCATAATACAATGGTATGAATTTTTATTTTTTCTTGAGAGAGAGGCAAAGAAGAAAGAGAGTGGGAGAAGGAAGGTGAGTGGGGGTGGTAACTGTACAGCATGCAAAGTGGCCAAAGGACTTTCCAGGTCATAGATATCTGACATCTAATATTCTACATTAAAGTTTTTCTGCTTTTGCGACGTAAGACCTCTTTTATCTTCCCAACCTCCCACAAAATCAGCTACATCTGCTTATACAAGCATTTGTGGAGCGGCTGGGGGAGGGGAGGCACTGGGATGATGCAGTACACGTGCGAGTCAAAGAAAGAGAATCAATGCCAGAGTTGAATAAAGGAACAACACGAGGATAAGACAGTGAAGAAAAGGAAGTTAGTGGAATAAGTAATCAAAGATGAAGGTTGCCATGAAACTTTAAATTCCTGGGAAATTTGATACAATTTGATCCTAGACTTTAAAGGGCAGGATGTTTGCACATAACACCTGTGTCATTATTAATATTTCTATTGAAATTTAAGGGCACTAGAAAGCTGCTCCAATTTCTAGCACTCAGTAGTTAGTGTCAGAATCTAACTTGGGCCTTTTTTTTTTTTTAAAGATTTTATCCATTTATTTATGAGAGACACAGAGAAAGGCAGAGACATAGGCAGAGGGAGGAGCAAGCTCCCTGAGAGGAGCCTGATGTGGCACTTGATCCCAGGACCCCGGCATTACGACCTGAGCCAAAGGCAGATGCTCAACCATTGAACCACCTAACTTGGGTCTTATAATTAACCAGTCAAGCTTCTGTTTCTCCATCCAGGCATCAAGCTGTTTTCAACCTTAGATGCACATCAGGAGAGTTTAACTTACTGATGTCCAGGTCTTAACTTCAGATATTCTGATTTAATTGGCCTGAGGTGGGACCTGGGCTTTGGGACTTTCAGAACCACCCCACCTCATTCTAATGTCCAGGCAGGGTTGAGAATCACAGTTATAAAGCTACAATAATATTCTAATGATAGGCTGAAACATTCAAATAAGGCCACAGAAAGCAATAGAGAACGTGTGAGTTGCAAGTGTAATCATAAAGGAAGCTAATTTTGAGGAAATGTATTTTTATATCATATAATCCCTGTGCATGTTGGGACCTAAAAATAAAAATAGATAGGACAGAAATGTTTCTTAAAGTCCCTATATATATATATATATCTATGAGAACAAAAATAATCTATACCCATTCAGCTTACTGTTTATATTAATATAATTTTACTATTCGACTGCATTCATCTAACTTTATTTTTCCGGAAAACTGTTGCTCAGAAAGCTAGAGTTGCAGACAATTTACTGTTTGTTTCAAGAAATTCCCCCAAACCCATTTATCCCTTTGCCTATCATCTCCTCTTTTTTGGGGACAATAGATCACTTCAAAAGATGATTCATTCTTCAAGAGTTCTTTTGAAATCCTCCCAACTCTGTCTACCAATCTACCAATCTTTAACTATAATATAACAAATTTTCCCCAGTTTTACTTAAGTGCCCCCTTATACTGCCACTGAAAGACCTACCTTCAGTCAGACCCCCTCTAACTCATAAATGCCCTAACTCTGTCTTCCCCACTCCTGGGTGCTATTAACACTCTTTCAAGGTGATGATACCTTTTCCTCTGATAAGCAGCAAACTGAGCTTTATCAACTAGCCATACATCACTTATTTACTGCTTGTTCAGAGATTCTCACACATTTCAGTTAGGAAATGTCCAAATGTCTTTTCCCAATACGTCAAATAAAATAGCTACTATTCGCTCAGTGCCAGCTAGGTGATTTACAGTCATTGCTTGTAATCCTTTGAGGTTGGAATTACTAAACATGTTTTCTTTATAAATGAGGTTAGAACTTGACTGGAGGTCACACAGTATAGTTGAGCAGGGATTTAGATCCAGGTATTTGTGATTCTCAAGGCTGAGTTAGCTCAACAGAACCATGGCAGGCATCATGTTGCCTCACTAGCTGGAGAATCTACTCTAGCTGGCTGGAGTAAACATTTGAGTTGTTACCAGTTTTAATGAGTCAACTTTAGCCACTATCTTCCCAATGGGACTGCACAAATGTAGCCAGATAATTGAAGGAAAAGAGTTGCTTTATAATTTTTTTCAAACAAATTTCTTTGTTTTAATTATTCAAGTGGAGAGTTGGAAGATCAGTGTCTACCAGATTGTTCTTTATTACATCTTTGTGTATCTGATATATTTTATAATAATTCTTTTCTTTCTTTTAAAATTTTATTATGAAGCATTTTTAACATACATGAAATAAAATAATACACTGAGTCTTTAACGTGCCCGTCACCCAGCTTCAACACTGTCCAACTCCTGGCCAATCTTGTTTTATCTATATCTCCATGTATTCCTTCTTCCAATATTATTGTGAAGCAGATCAAAGATGAAGTATATTTTTTTCATAAATATTTTAGTATGTATCTCTAAAATATTAAGATTTCTTCAGTATGTATCTCTAAAAGAGAAGTACCTTTAACAGAAAAAAACACAATATCATTTCGTAAGTTGACAGCAGTTTGTTAATATCATCAAATATAGAGCCAGGGTCCAAAAATCCAGTTGCCACATAAGTATCATAATATTTTAGAGTTTTTAAAATTTGATTAACTTCCAGTGACTCAACATTTCTTTTAGTTAAGTGAGAATGGGAAAATTCATCCTAATAGGGATATTTCTCTTGTAAAGTTCCCATTGCCCACCCTGACTCTGACCATGGTCTCAGTTCCCAATTTTTTGATTTGGATTTTCATGAAAATGTTTATTTTCATGAAGCCTAAGAACCTGAAACTTTCTTTCAAGTTCTGAACCTATGGTCCCATTTTAATTTGCATGTTTGGCCCAGATAATATCTTGATGATACTCAAAGCTCCTTGGGGATGGGGGTGGGAGAGGATGCAGTTAAGAGGTATCATCAATATAAGTTAATCTGGGAGGTCTGCTCTTATTTTTCATGTTTAAGTCAATAAGTACTTTGACAAATAAATCTGACATTTTTCTTGCAGCAATTTACATTCCTGTTCTTATAAAGCATTTCTTTCTTATTCCTTCATGGTTATCTGTGTTTCTAATGAGCTGTCAGCAGTTGATGTGAACCAAGAGGGAAAACCAAAGGTCATAGTCAGAGAGGTATGAGCTACCAAAGCTCCCCATGCAGTTTTAATCAAAGTGCACCTTTACTGGTTCTTTGTATCCATGGTAGTTTTTACATGAAAAAAAAAAAAAAAAGTAAAAGAGGAAAGAAAGAGATAAGGAGGGAGGGAATGAGGTAGGGAGGGAAGGAGGGAAGGAAGGAGGGAGGAAAAGAGGGAGAAACTAGTCCATGCCTCTGAAGTTAGATAGTGATAAATGACTCGTGTCTGTCTTTCTTCAGGACTGTTGTCATCAGGAGCCCTACAGATCACCTGTCAGAACATAATTAGGCAATCTCCAACCTGGGACGGTCTATTCTCCCTGTAGTAGAAATGTCTGTTCCTGACAAGGAGTCCAAACTTGGTAGTAGCTCGGTAAGTTAAATTTCTGCCAAAACATTAGGCAGATGGTTATCAACTGATTTTCCCATTCTCCATATGAAGATCACTGTGCCCTGCTGTTGATAGGATTACAGAAGGACTAAAGCAAATTAATGGCAAGCGGGGGAGATTCCTATTAGTTGGGACCACACATGTGGTTAAATAAAAGCAGGAATAATCATAGCACTGGGTTTTATTTAGATCCGTGCTTCCTCAAAGGGATCGAAAATGTTTGCAATGTGATTTGTCCTCTTCTACCCACACTGCTAGCTTTGCAGCATGGGGCCCATTTAAGAAACCCCATGGGCACATAATCCCACCACAGTGGGGCATTCACTTTTGAGGTCCTATATGAAGGTGGATTCCTTGCTTGGAGCTCAGAATCTTATTCAGGGTGTTTTTGCCTGGAAAAGATACATAGGCCTCTCCGATGATCTCTGCCCAGAGACAGGATCTCCGAAACTACTACTAGCAAAGAATGAAAATAGTCACCATCCAGTCTGTGTATTACATAACAAACACTTGGCAGATTTCTCATTCTGTGCTTAACTTTGACATGAAGCTAGACAGTAATGTTTGTAGATCAAATGAGATTTTTGCCAGCCCACTACTAGATAGGGAGGATTTATCTACAACCACACTATGATGTTCCCTTAATACCTTTCAAAAACACAAGTGCTTACATCCTAATAGGTTTTTAGCTTAAGATCTAATCATCCACTCTTGAATTAAGATGCTTGAATGAAGCCAACTCATTTGGAACTAAGCATTTTAATGTCAACAGAGACATATGGTATGGAGACAGAATTACAAAGGCTCTCTTCTGAAGCATCCATTAGGAAAGCAAGACTAAGACCCCAGCATCATTATTAGTTTACTCATTTATTTCTCAGTAAATAATTGAGCGTAATATCATCTTATGAAAGTGGAAATGGCCTAATAATTACATGTTAGGGATAGGGGACATTCCCATTTGAAATGATTAAACCATTCTCTCAGTCTGTAATTACTACCAACTGTTTTTGTGGATGGCATTGGATTTTTAGACCAAGGAAGATCCAACATATATTAAATATATTG
Organism: Canis aureus; assembly: GCF_053574225.1. Taxonomy (NCBI): domain Eukaryota; kingdom Metazoa; phylum Chordata; class Mammalia; order Carnivora; family Canidae; genus Canis; species Canis aureus. Next base: position 36,496,277 of record NC_135620.1, read on the forward strand.
TGCGAATATATAGATAGTGTAAATATCAAGACTCCTATGTTGCCGTTTGTAGAAAAGTACAATAGTACTTTAAGGCTGAGGCCTAATTGCAAGTTGTCATTTAGGGTTCCCTAAAACCAGTGAAAATGTTGACACAATAATGCAATTATAAAGTCATCTCTGACTTATTATATGGGAGAAACATATTACCAAGGAATTGTGGAATATTGAGCCTTGGAAAAGGGCATTTTCCTTGAACTCAGAATTAGAAAATCTGCAAATTAGAAGGATGCTAATCTAACGCATCTTGGTCAAATAAGTATGCTCAACAGTTTTGAATGACTTTGTTATTTGAAGCATTTGACCAAGAGGCATCTCTCTTTCCTGCCTAGTTAATTTCTATTAACTTTAAAATAGATCTTAGTGGTGGTAGGAAGGGGGTCTTTTAAATCACCTAGACTATGTTAGCTTACCCAGACTATGAGGCTTAACATCTTCTCCTCTTTTGGAGCATTTGTAACAATTGTGTTATTATTTGGTTAGTGTCCATACTTCCTGCTAGCTTGTAAGCTCTGTGAGATCAGTATTATATCTGCCTTTTTCACCGCTGTATTGCTGTGCTAATTTGTGCTACTTGTTAAAAAGATTCAGTGTCTTAAAAAAATTTTTTTAAATACATTTAAAAGTATTCAATACCTTTCACTAAAGGGCCCCTCCCTACCAAAACATTATGTTTCCAGTTCTACTGATGTCAGACTTAGTCATGTGGCTTCTTTTGACCAATAAAATATAAGTGGAATTGTCATGGGCCACTTCTAAGCAGAAGCCTTAAGAGTTTCCACATGGTTTCACCACTGTTCTTTCCCTTTGCCACAAGACCAGCATGTCCTAGATAGGGCAGCACCTTTAATCTGAGCCTTGAAGGGATCCCTGGGTGGCGCAGTGGTTTGGCGCCTGCCTTTGGCCCAGGGCACGATCCTGGAGACCCGGGATCGAATCCCACGTCGGGCTCCCGGTGCATGGAGCCTGCTTCTCCCTCTGCCTGTGTCTCTGCCTCTCTCTCTCTCTCTGTGTGTGACTATCATAAATAAATAAAAAATTTAAAAAAAAATCTGAGCCTTGAAGATTTGGAGTGGAGTCAAAGCTGAATGGGGATGGACATGTAATGAGCAAAACATAATTTTTTATGGTCATAAACCACGGTGATTAGGTATTTGTTATTGCTGCTTAACTTAGCTGAATTTGATTGATACAAATATCCAATGACTATCAAAGGCATGCAATACACATTTGTTGACAAATTGAAGGAATGGAAGGAGATATATATTCTATACACTCAAGAAGTTAAGGCATATGCAGATCCGAAAAAATAAAAAATCTGAGTATGCATCATTATTTCAACCATAGTGATTTGGGATTAATGTCAATGTAATTAAATGTTTAATTATTCCTTTTGAAACCTAAGCCACTCAAGGTGAATATACCTGTGTAAAAAAAAAATGTCATGCATAATTTAGTCCCAACTGGGGACACAGAGCAGAAACTTCATGGAAGGGAGGGACAGTGGAGTGTCACACTAGCCAAGCAAGATTTCACTTGAAGATGTGAACTGGATGGATGAGTGGATTTATCATGGCTTTTAGTTAGTGGAGGGGTGAGAGGGGGACATGGCAGATCTCTTAAGGGAAAATACATGAAACAAAAAAAATGCGGATTAGGGAAAACCAGGGACATGATATAATGAAGCTGGTGCTTGAGGCAGATTAGTTAGGTGGCAGCAGATCAGAGAAGGGGAGAGTGGACACAGTTAAGAAGCTACTTCAGAAAATGTAATGTCATAAAAATGGTGATTTGCTCTCAGCTATATACTCAACGTGATCTTAATAAAAATGCACACAAGATTACTATTAGTTTATTTTAGGAACCAGACTAGAAAATTCTAAATTTACATGGAGAAATACATAACTTGAAAATTCTGACAAAATTAAGGAGATACTAAAACATATAAAATCTAAATAATTAAAACAACAATTGAGTAGGCAAATCAATAGGAAAGTCTCAAAAATCAGAAACAAATACAACTGCATTTGCCAAATTGGTATATGAGAGTTGGCATTAAAAATGAGTGGGAAAAGGAGAAAGGGGACCCCTCCTGCACTGTTGGTGGAAATGCAAACTGGTGCAGCCACTCCAGAAAACAGTATAGAGGTTCCTCAAAAAGTTGACAACAGAACTACCTTATGATCCAGCAATTACACTACTAGGTATTCACCCAAAGAACACAAAAATACTAATTGAAAGGAATACATGCACCCCAAGTATAGAGCAACATTATCTACAATACCCAAACTATGGAAAAAGCCCAAGTATCCATCAACTGATGAATGAATAAAGAAGATGTGGTATGTGTAAACACACACACACACACACACACACACACACACACACACAGTGGAATATTACTTAGCCATAAAAAGGAATGAAACCTTGCCATTTGCAATAATGTGGTTGGAGCTAGAGAATATTATGCTAAATGAAATAAGTCAGAGAAAGACAAATGCCATTTGATCTCACTCATGTGGAATTTAAGAAACAAAACAAACATAGGGTAAAAAAGAGGGTGAGAGGCATTCCAAGGAACAGATTATTAACTCTAAAGAACAAACTTGTGGTTCACAGAGGAAAGGTAGGTGGGGGTGGGTGAGTGAAATAGGGCATGGGAATTAAGGAAGGAACTTGTCATGATGAGCACCAGGTGATGTATGGAAGTGTTGAATGATTAAATTCTATACCTGAAACAAATATCACACTGGATATTTAACTATATCTGGAATTTAAATAAAAACTAACTGGAATTTAAATAAAAACTTTAAAGAAATGAATGGGGAAAGATGGCTTTAGTTGAGGTGGTATCTGCAAAAACATTAAGTTGGACTTGACCTCATATCTTGTACCAGAATACAAGTGAATCAGAGAATTAAATGTATGAGATTGAACCATATGGCCATTTCTGTAAAGGTCAAAATTGTTAAATATTGGTAATTTCATATGGGTTGTTAATAAAAACTGAAGTCATGGAAGGACTCAAAGAAATCATAGTTTTTGTGTAGTCTTGAGATGGGAAATACTTTTAAACTGTTATACAGAATTCAAAGGCCTATAAAATAATAGATGACTAAATTCAACTACTTAACAATAAACTTTTTCTGCATTGCAAAAATCACCATAAACACTGTCAAAGACAAATGACAAACATGGAAAAATATTTCCAACTCATATCACAGGTATAGGACTAATGTCTCTTTATCTTTATAAAGAACTTCTATAAATAAATATGCAAAAGATCAACAAGCCATTAGCAAAACAAGATGAGGATATGGATAGATACTTCAAAGGACAACAAAATCAATTGGCTCTTATTCATAGGAAAGGAGGCTCAGTCTCATTATATGCAAATGCAAATTAAAATTAAAGAAAGATGGGGCACCTGGGTAGCTCAGTCGGTAAATTTCAGGGTCAGTTGATCTTAGGGTCATGAGTTCAAGCCCTATGTTGGGCTCCACACTGAGTGTGGGGCCTACTTAAAAAGAAAATGAAAATAAGGTAGTATTTTTTTTCATGTATCAGATTCCAGAGACCTAGGAATTTGATAACATACCTGATTGGCAAACTCAAGCCTTTCTGGTGGGAATCTAAACTGGTACTACTTCTATGGAGGGAAATTTGGTCCTAGCAAAGAATGAAGCACATACTTTGATCCAGCCATCCCATTTTTAGGAATTCATACCACAGATGCACCTTCACATGTGTGAAATGAAAACAACAGCATCACTAATTGCAGCATTGCCTGCAAAATCAGAAGACTGGAAACGATCTCTACGTTCATGACTAAAGATGGCTAACTAAGCTATAGGACAGGCTCACAACCACCCACTAAGCAGCTATAATGATGAGAAAGTAAATACTGACATAAGATGTCCAAATCAGATTGTGTGAGGAATGAAGACAAAGGGTAATGTGTATTTAAACTACCATGGTATTAAAAGGTAAATAGAGAAGATACAAGCAAATATATCTTATGAAGAATATATAAACATATATAGTTTTTATAAGTACAAAGTTTCTATAGAAGAACATACAAGAGCTAATAACATTTGTTGCTGTAGGAAGGGGAGCTGGATAGTGACAGATCAGGATGGTGTTCTACTTTTCACATCCTTTGAGCTTTCTGAATTTTGAATCATTTTCATAGATAATCTACTCACAAAATTAAATTAAAATGCTATTTAAGGTAAAACTAATTGACATCAACATCCTTTGCAAGAGCTATTTCTACTGCAGATAAAGTTATATCTGATTTGTGAAAAGCAAAACCCAAACCCCATGTAAAATGATCATAATAGTCTATGTGTGGATCTGTATGCAATTATAGTAGTTAAATTTTAAGCAAATGATTACATAGAAATTTTAAGCAAATGATTACACAAAAAATCTATTTCCCACACTACAGTTAGAGTGAACTTTTTAAAACACAAATTCGATAATGTCTAAAGTCCTCCTGTGGTTCCCCATTGACTGAGGGATATAAAATCCGAATTTCTTAATATGACATACAGGTTTTCTATTGATCTGGCCTCTATATCATTATTCCAGCTTTACTTCTCACTCCTGCCCCTACTTTGTTCCATTAATCCTGAATTTGCTGTTGTCTTTAGGAACAAACCTTCACACTAGATCTTTACATACATCTACTCATCTGCTCATCTGCCACTTTCCCTTTTCCATTTTTTTTTTTTTTGGCTTTATTAGATTCCCACCTCCCTTTTCCATACTTACCCCATCTCCTTGTTTTTTGGTAATTAGACATCAAATCTCCTTGATCCCCAAAACTGGATAAGCCCAATCTTTTCCATGGTGCCATCACATCCTGCATTGGCCTCTCTGGTTGTCCTTACCCCACTATTTGGTGATCAGTACATTTGACTCCTTCAGTAGATTGTGAGTTCCTTGAGGGAACCCTGTGCTTGGCCCCACAATTAGCACAGAGTTGACTCACAGTAAATGTTTATTGAATGAGAATACGATGAACCATCTGTTGAAGAAATCCAACTACGAAGTGGCAATGAAGATTGAGGGACACAGGTGATAGCAAGAAATAATCCGAAAGGGAGGCAAACAGGACTTGGTGACGGACATGCCATAGCCAACTGATTGAGTGTCTCAAGTTTGCCAGAGTTGATACTCTCTGCCAGGCTTAATCTTTTTTTTTTTTAATTTTTATTTATTTATGATAGTCACACAGAGAGAGAGAGAGAGGCAGAGACATAGGCAGAGGGAGAAGCAGGCTCCATGCACCGGGAGCCCGATGTGGGATTCGATCCCGGGTCTCCAGGATCGCGCCTCGGGCCAAAGGCAGGCGCTAAACCGCTGCGCCACCCAGGGATCCCTGCCAGGCTTAATCTTACAGATCAGCAGCAAGAAGTTTTTTTTTTTTTTTTTCCCTAGCTCAACTGTCTCTCTTCTACCATAGAAGTACCTGCAAAAATGTATTTCTTTTTCTCCACATGTCCTCAGACAGTGTACCCTGACCTGTATATGGGACTAATGCATCACACAGAAGGCCAAACATCACACTGTGCAATCCACTGTCTGACCTTCACTCCCCATCAGTCATGGAAACTTGGCTGTGGCAGGTACTCTTTTGGGTCTTAAGTGAGTGCTCTGGGGTCACTGGATCAAATGGTACAAAATGTACTAAAAGCATCACAGAATCTTTCAGGAGAGCGCAATAAGCAACCATTACATAGCAAAAGTGAAGAGAGGACTGTATTCAAGTGTCATGTGTATGCATCCTCCCTGACACTTCACTCCAGGGGCATGTCAGTCTTTCCTCCTGAAGAATGCCAAAGGCAGAGAGGACTACCTGGGAACCTGGTAGAGAACCCTGCTGAGAAACCTGGGCACTGAGCCTGGTACTTTAAAAAATATATAGGCATACCTCACTTTCTCATGCTTCACTTTATTTGTACTTTGCAGATACTGGATTTTCTACAAATTGAAGCTGTGTAGCAACCCTGTGTCTAGCAAGCCCATCGGTGTCATTTTTTCCTATATCATTTGCTTACATTATGTAAGCAACGTAATGTCACATTTTGGTATTTCTTACAATATTTCACATTTTGGTATTTCTTGCAATATTTCAACTTTTAAATAATATTTGTTATGGTGGTCTCTGATCTTTGATGTCACTATTAACAATTGTCTTGGGGCACCACATAAATATTGTATGTCTTTTAACTATGCCACTGACCAGCTGTTCCCTTGTCTCTCTCCTCCCTCTCCTCAGGCCTCCCTACTACCTGAGACACAACAATATTAAAATTAGGCCAATTAAATACCCTAAAGTGGCCTTTAAGTGGTCAAGTAAATAGAGGAGTCACATATCTCTCACTTCATTTTTATTTTTATTTATTTGTTTATTTTAAAGATTTTATTATTTATTCATGAGAATACACAGAGAGGAGAGAGAGAGAGGGGGGCAGGGACATAGTCAGAGGGAGAAGCAGACTCCATGCAGGGAGCCCGACGTGGGACTCCATCCCAGGTCTCCAGATCACGCCCTGGGCTGAAGGCAGCATTAAACCACTGAGCCACCCGGGCTGCCCTCTCACTTCATTTTTTTTTTAAAGATTTATTTATTTATTTTTTAATTATTTCAGAAGAAGAGAGAGAGAGAGAGAACACCAGTGGGAAGGGCAGAGGGAGGAGAGGGAATCTTAAGCAGGCTCCATACCTAGTGGGGAGCCCAACACAGGGCTCAATCTCACGACCCTGAGATCAAGACCTAAGCCAAAACCAAGAGTCAAGAGTCAAATGCTTAATCAGAAATGATTATGCTTAGTGAGGAAGGCATGTTAAAAGCTGAGACAGACCAAGAGCTAGGCCTCTTGCACTAAACATCTAGCCATATTGTGAATGCAAAGAAAATGTTATTGAAGGAAATTAAAAGTACTATTTCAGTGAACACACAAATGATAAGAAAATGAAACATCCTTATTGCTGAGATGGAGAGAGTCACAACATTTCCTCATGCTAAAACCTAATTTAGAGGAAAGCCCTCACTCCCTGCAGCTCTGTGAAGATGAAGAGAGGTGAGAGAACTGCAGGAGAAAAGTTGGAGGCTGGCAGAGGCTGGTTCATGAGGCTTAAGGAAAGAATTCGTCTCCATGACCTACAGGTGCAAGGTGAAGCAGCAAGTGCTGTAGAAGCTGCAGCAGGTTATCCAGAAGATCTGGCTAAGATTATTAAGGAAGGTGGCTCCACTACACAATATGTTTCCAATGTAGACAAAACAGCCTTCTACTGGAAGAAGATGCCATCTAGGACTGAAGAGAAGTCACTGACTGGCTTCAAAGTTTCAAAAGAGAGGCTGACTCTCTTATTAGGGTTAATGCAGCTGATGACTTTAAGTTGAAGCCAATGCTCATTTACCCTTCTGGAAATCCCTTAAGAATTATGCTAAATCTGTTCTGTGCTCTGTAAATGGAATAATTATCCTTTGAATCCAATAATCCAATAATAATCCTTGAGAAAAACATTTTGGGAAGCTATAGGTGCCATAGATAATGATTCCTCAGATGCAAATGGGCAAAGTAAGTTGAAAAGCTTCTGGAAAGGAGTCATCATTCTAGATGCCATTAAGAACAGTCGTAATTCACAGAAAGGGGTCCAAGTACCAACATTACCAGGAGCTTGGAAGACGGTGATTCTAGCCCTCATGGATGACTTTGAGGGGCTCAAGTCCACAGTGGAGAAAGTCACTGTGGATGCAGTAGAAATAGCAAGAGGACTAAAATTAGAAGTTATGTCTGGAGATGGAATTGAACTGTTGCAGTCTCATAATAAAATGTTAATGGCTGAAGCGTGGTTTCTTATGGATTAGCAAAGAAAGCAGTTTATTGAATTGGAATCTACTCCTGGTGGAGATGCTTTAAAAATTGTTGAAAAGACAGCAAAGGATTAAGAATATTGCATAAAGTTAGTTTATAAAGCAGCAACAGGTGTTGAGAGGACTGACTCCACTTTGAAAGAAGTTCTATTCTGGGTAAAATATTACCAAACAGCATCACATGCTATAGAGAAATAGCTCATGAAAGGAAGAGTCAATCTATGGGGCCAACTCCACTATTGTCTTATTTGAAGAAATTGCAACAGTAAACTCAGCCTTTAGCAGCCACCACCTTGATCAGCATCAAGCCATCAACATCAAGGCAAGACCCTCCACTAGAAAAAGATTACAACTTGCTGAAAGCTCAGTTGATGGTTAGCATTTTTAGCAACCAAGTATTTTTATTTAAGGCATATGCATTGTGTTTTAGACATAATGCTATTGCACCCTTAATAGACCACAGTATAGTATAAACATAACTTTGATATATAGTGTGAAACCAAAAATTTCATTTGACTTGCTTTAGTGCCATATTTACTTTATTGTGGTTGTCTGGAACCAAACCCACAATATTGCTGGAGTTTGCCCATGTACCTGCAAATTTTACATTATAGCTCAGAATTTATATTTGGTTATCTTAATATAAATAGGTTTTAAATTACTCACAAGTTAAATTACTCCAAAAACTTCAAGTGCATTCAGAGCATTAGGTTGATACACAAAACATAATCTTCAGTTTCTGCTTACCAGTCCAGTATACTGTGTGGCATGTCATTGAATTTTCCCAGAGTGGGGGGAACCACTAAGAAGAGTGAAGCACATGCTTAATGGATTCTTATCTTAGGCTTTTAGATATCTTTTTTTTTTTATTTTTGAGGGGGAGAAGGGGCAGAGGGAGTGAGAGAATCTTAAGCAGGTTCCAATGTCCAGCGCTGAGCCTGATGCGGGGCTGTCTCACAACCCTGAGATCATGACCTTAGCCAAAACCAAGAATCAGACACTTAACTGACTGAGCCATCTAAGTAGCCCCCTGGCTTTTCGACTTCTTAAAGTGACTCTCAATTGGGAGAATTTTCCCTTCCTGAAAGTGAGACTTTCATGACTAACAGGACTCATATAATAGAACAATGTTCCCAGATATTATTATGTCCTGGAGACCTGAGCACAGAGTCACAGCCCATCAGCTTATTGTATTAATTTTTCATTTAGCTATAATCATTAAAAGTCTGCCCAAAGGCAGAGAGCACATTGCATTCATTTGTTGCCAAAGCTGACCGCAGTGGTTTCTGTGCTGGCATATGTGTTCAACAAGTGTTACAATGGTAACATTCATACAATGGTACCATTTTTACCAGACACAAGAATATGAAACCTCTGATACCTTAAATAAAATATATCCTATGAAAAACTGATACTACCTAGGAATAAACTTAACAAAAAAAAGCAAAGTCTTTATGGGCATAAGCACCAAAGGACTTGAATATATAGAGACCTACCCCATATACTTGGATGGAGAGATTCGATATGTACAGATACTGATTCTTCTGAATTAATCCATGCAATTCCAAAGTAAATCCCAACAGGAATTTTTCCTTATGTATTTAATACATAGCCTGGAAAAAGCAGTCACTTTCCTTACCTATCAATGTCAGGATGGCGATGCTATTAATGGCAAAGAAATCTATAATCCACCTCTACATGGGGAGTAGTATAATTAAGTGGACTTTCCTCTTATTTAATTTAATTTACATTTATTAAAATCTTCATTTTCTGAGACATAAGAGACTATTCAGATATTTTACATGACTGATGTCATTCGGTTTTCTCCCTTCTTTCTAAAAATACAACCTGCAGTGGGGTCTGGGCCGCTGGCCACGTGTTGCATTTCTGTAGCTGAAAATCCTGGAAAGGCAGGAAAAAAAGCCCACTTTCTCTCCAACTCATTACTAGTGACCTACTTTCTGTATGATCGAACCAAATTGCTGGAAATAAGTGGACAAGAAAAGAAAAAAAGAAAAGTAATCAAAATTGAAAAAGGAAGCCCGGGCAGATAATCTAACAGTGCCTTATATTTACAAAGAGTTTTCACTTTCAAGATCTCCTTTATTTATTACAGCAATCCCAGGAAGCGGGTTGGGCATTTTAATTCAGTCTATTCAGTTTAGTTTGTGGATAAGGAAAAAGGCACAGAAACTTTGCTTTGGAAACCCAGTGAAGGGCAGAGATAGGTTATTTTCTCTCTTAGGCAACGCGTTCTGTGGAAAGAGCCAGAGCTTCAGATTCGGGCGGGCTTGCATCCAAACCGAGATAGTGAGCGTTCTCAAAATGGAAAAGGTAAGAGAAAGCTTTGTGGTGGTGGTGGTGGGAATGGGGTTTTGAAGCAAAACCGGTTTGAAGTGTTGGGAGGACAAGGAAAGGCCCTCCTGATGAGGACAAGGAACATACAGAGCTGGAGTTGAGAAAGACTGAGGGCTTTCCAGGGAATGGTCTCAGAAGGGAGGCCTCACGAAGAAAGCATCGCAAGAATAAAGGATATGTAGGAGAGGTTGAATGCCTGTCGGAGACCTTGAGAGTGGCTTGGAGAGCCGTTCTTATTGGACAGAGCCCTGAAAATTTCAGTGGGGTGGTCAGTATGCTTTGGGATCTGATTCTTGCCCCAATTGCTTACTTGCTGGCCCTGTGACCTTGGGAAGTTACTTATCCTTTTATGTCTCCAGTTCTTTAACTGTAACTTGCAGTAAGAAAACCTCATTGTTTGGAGGATTGTTGAGTCAATGAATGGGCCACAGTACATGTCATGTAGAATTTATTCAATAAATATGATAATGATCATGATAAAGAACATGGAAGTCACATGATGAGAGGCTACTAGATAAAAGAGAAATATCAGGTAACCTTTCAATAATCCATTGGTTGGGAAACCAATCTGTCATAGACAAGAAATGTGCAAATTTTTCACTGTAAATGCATTGAGTGGATGGTGTAAGATTTGCACTAATATTTAGGGTTAATATGATTAGGATCGGAATCTTAAAATTGCCTTCCACCCTCTATCCTCACCCCTTCCAAAATGCACATGGAAGTATTCTCTACAAGCTATCAATTCTGACTGCTTCTAACATTCTCTTTCCAACGACGAGACTAGGAAATGTGTCGAAAACTTGGAGTTTTCAGAGGCACTGCTGTTCTGTTTTGAAGGTTCCGCTTAGGAAGGAAACAAAAAGAAAGCACATGATTTCACACTCAAGTGCTCCTCAAAATGAGAAGAACACTCCAAAAAATAAATACTCTGTCTGACTAATCAGAAGGAAATCTGCTCTGGGGTGGGGGAAGGTGCTTGGAGAGCTCAGTTGGGTAAGCATCTGACTCTTGATTTCGGCTGGGGTCCTGATCTCACAGTCCTGAGATTGAGCCCCTCATTGGGGCTCCATGCTCAGCATGGAGTCTGCTGGAGATTCTTGCTCTCCCTCTGCCCCTCCTCTCCTCAAATAAATAAATAAGTAAAATCTTAAAAAAAAAAAAAAAAAAAAAAAAAGGAAATCTGCTCTCATCACAAAGACCTCTGCATAGATATTAACAACATGGAGAGAAGAAGAGGGCTCATTAATGATTCATGAGAATGGCTGTCACCATCAACCGAAGCATGTTTTGTGATGGGTAAAGTGTCTTATTTCACACACACACACACACACACACACACACTCACTCTACTGCTATCGGAACCTCCTGCAGCTGTGGGCCTTTCTTGGCTGTCATAGTGTGAGTCACCACTCGAGGGAGCCCAAGTTTCTTTGGTCCTGGGCTCACTGGGGCACAGGACACACTGCGACCCGATGGCTCTGTGACCCTACTGCAGGGTGGACACCGTGGATGAGCGAGCGCCCTGGGCTGCGGGGTGCGGGGGGCTGTTCTGCACCTTGCAGGATGTACGGCAGCATCCCTGCCTTCCGCTGCCTGGATGCCAGGAGCAACAACCAGCCCTCTCCCCTGGTGACAATCGAAACAGGCAACACCAAGTGTCCCGTGGGGTGGGGGCTGCCGGCCAGTTGTCCTCCCACCCACAGCTGAGCCATTGCTTTAGTGGAGCTCACGGAGCTCAGGCGTCCCCCCAAACTTTGGTCTCTGATGGGAAAGCGTGGCCCAACTGAGAGGGGGAGATGCCGGCCTTGGTCGCCTCCCTTTCTGCCAGCAGCCCGGGGAGAAGCAGGTTGGGGTCCCCTCCCGGCCTCAAGGGTGCTCGCAGAGCCCGGCGTCCTGGCCAGCCTGTGCTAACAGAGGGGAGGCTGGCAAGGGTGTGTGGGGTGGCGGGAGCCCAGGCACTGCTGTTCTCCTCGGGCTTCTGGGAGCCGCTCAGATGATTTGTTAATTATTCATTACTATTTGTCATAAAATCCTGAAGGGCTGCCAAGTGGTAGCATGCGGGCGATAGGAAAGCAGGGGACGTGTCTTCTCTTATTTTCCAGTGAACAGCAGACGTGGGGGGACCAGGCTGCTTTGAAGCCCCCCGCCCCCTCCCCCGGGACCCAGGCGCCCACCCTGCGAGGTGCAGCTGGAAGCGCTGGGAGCGAGCTCTGGGGGCGCCGTCAGGCTGCTCTGCATCCTCCCTCCGACGCCCCGCCCCGTGTGGTGTGCGGCAGAGATCCCCCAGATCCCAAGGCCACAGGAGAGGCCCCGGAGGCGGCGGCTTCCAGAATGAAAACCCAAGCCGAGGCACCATCAGCGCTGAGGTTCTCCCGCGTCGAGCCTTGCGTCCTCCGGCCCGCGGGGGTGACCACAGTCGGGCCGGCGAGGGGCCTTCCTTGGCCTCTTCCCTCCACTCCCCTCCCCTCCCCTGCCCCGCAAAGGCCCCTTTTGTGATATCGCCCTCCTCTTTATCCCCCTGGATGGTGCCTTGATGTTCTTTTTTTCTTCTTCTTCTTCTTCTTTTTTTTTTTTTTTTTTAAGATTTTGTTTATTTATTCATGAGAGAGAGAGAGAGGCAGAGACTCAGGCAGAGGGAGAAGCAGGCTCCACGCAGGGAGCCCGACGCGGGACTCGATCCCTGGTCTCCAGGATCACGCCCTGGGCTGAAGGCGGCGCTAAACCGCTGGGCCATCCAGGGATCCCCTTGATGATCATTTTAACCAGATAAAGATACGTGGGTTAGGGCCCTGTTGCTGGGGCCCAAGGGCCGGGAAACGCAGCGTAATTTGCCCCAGATCATGAAAAAACCCGGGGTGGGGGATGGGAGTGGGGAAGACGGCTTTGCTTTCGCCCCGTGGACAGAAGCCCCCCGAGGCTTCACTCCACCCCGCCGGAAAAGGAGCCAAGGCCCTGCAGTGCAGTGAATTTCCGCGGGGCTCCAGAGTTAAATTCGAGTCCCGTAGCGTCCCCACGCCGGGAGCTGGAACCGAGGCCTTGCTGCTCTGAGGCGCTGGAGGGAAGGGAAGGTGGGATCCCCGTGCCCCAGGGCCCCGGGGCAGGAGAAACTGCGAAAGTCCTTCCTCGCTCTCTAGGGATCCCCCTGAAGGAGTGATGGGGAGGGAGTGGCTGTTTTCTTGACAAGCGTTTAGTATCCAGAGCTCATCACTTGGCAAGTTCCCCCCACCTCCTCCCAGCACAGCAAGGGTGGGCTACGAGGCCACAGGCTGTCCTGCCGGGAGCCAAGGGCTGTTCTGTACCAGAGGGAGCAGCCTCGCTGTTCTGTGACCTGCACCCCACCTGGCGCCATGGGACGCGTCCTCGTTCCCAGCACAGCCAGCTCACCGTAGCCCACAGTTCACAGATGGTTCCACACACATCATCAAGGTATAAAGAAGCCTATAAAATTCAGGGATGCATGAGGAGAAACACCACACAGAGAATCCAGGGAGGCTGGAAATAGCCTCAGGGCTGTCATATGAGCAAGTGACAACTGGTTCACCTTAACAGCACTTATTGAGTGGCCAGGGGAGGTGTCTCAGTTCTGGTGCAATAATTTTTATAAGCTATTTATTCATTCAGTATTTATCATTGATTTATGCATTCAATAACCATTCATTAAACACATACTTATTCAATAATATTTATTCATTCAATGGCATTTATTCATTCAATACGTATTTATTGATTCGATATCCATTCAATAAATGCTTATTGAGCACCTACTTTGGGCCAGTCACTATCTGGGGCTCTGGGGATCTATCAGTGAAGAAAACAGAGACCCAAGTCTGGAGGGTGCCAGGCACCTCACATTTGAATCAATCCTTACAATAAACATACATGAGACGCATTCTTGTCTCCGTTTTACAAATGGAGAAACCAAAGTTTAGTGAGATCCAGTAACAATGTAGATATTAAATTGTAGCCCAGGTTTGTAGGACTACTAGTCGGTGTTCTTTTCAACATGATGGTCATCCTGTGGAGATGTCACCTTACCCAAAGAATCTATGCACAAAATTTGTTCTTGGAGAGGAACAGACCAACTTACACACAAAGTGCCAAATGCAGAAAAACAACCACTTCAGCCAACCCACTCAAACTGAGTGTCCAAGGATGCATGTTCACTGTGAAGCATGATATTATCAGATCTTAGTTGCATGACACAGTAACTAGAAGACTCTCTGAATGAAGAAGGAGCTTTTGAGAAGGACTTGAAAGAAATTTAATATAAAGGTAACCAATGCAGATAAAATGCTCATACTTGTACTTCCTTGGGGGAGGGAGAGGGAAAAATAGATCTAATAAAAAGAACCCCTTTGCCAGTAAGAAGATACGGTCTAGGGCTCTCAGGTCCTGGGAAGGCAACTATTTTCAAACATGTGGTGTAACATAGACACAAGAAATACGTACTTATATGTGAGAGATGCCTTGTGGACAAGGACCCTGACAGAGTAGAGTGGTGGAAGTGGGTATTCCTTTTTTTTTTTTTTTAATTTATTTATGCATGAGAGGCACAGGCAGAGACAGAAGCAGGCTCCCTGCGGGAAGTCCAATGTGGGACGCGATCCTGGGACTCCAGGATCACACCCTGAGCTGAAGGCAGACGCTTAATCACTGAGCCACCCAGGTGTCCCAGAAGTGGGTATTCCATTTGGTTGGGGAGCTTTAAGTGTGTTGTACTGTTTCTAAGTGTGTGAAAATCACTGCCCATAGCAACTCTTACGTTGTTCCTTTCTTTGCACTTCTCTCAGGAAGGACTTGGAACATGAGATACAATCCACCTTGGTAAGATGTGGCAGGGATTATTGGGAGTTGAGATAGAGATGGAGAGGGTATATATGAGGAAGGAGCTAACATTTGTGAGGGCTTTTTGTATGCTAGGTTTTTATATGCATATTTCATTAAATTTTAAGACAACTTCAAGAGGTAGATATGATCACACTCATTGACAGACGAGAGAATTTAGACTTTAACAAGCAAATTGCCCAAGATCTCCCAGCTAGAAAGATACAGAGCCAAACCTTCCACCTTTATTGTTTCCCCAAAGAGATCACAGCCCTTTTCCTTTTAAGGATTGTATTGCTAATCATAGTGCTGGACTAGCCAGGAAGTAACACCTAAAATCTCTCTTTGAAACCAGAGGTGAGGGAAAAGTTACTATTTGGAATGAAATTAATTCCAGAGATACTGGTAGCTTCTCGCCAACCTCCCTCCCCCACCAGCCTCTGCCCCTCAGCCTCTGCCCCTTATGCCTCTGCCCCCTGTGGCTCCTTCGTCCCTCACCATAACTGTGACCACACCCCATGCCTATATCTTCCACACTCAGCCACCAGGTAGTATAAGTGGGACAAGGACAGACAAACAGACACAACAATGCCCAATGATTGCATCTTGCACACTTCACGTTGAATGCTTGCTGGCCTGTATCTACTTTCTTTGGGCTACCTCTTTCCCCTTCCAGGGAACTATTTTCTTGAGGTCCATCTTTTTTCAAAGTTAGCAAGAATGTGAAGGGATAAAATGAACGTGGCTGGGACCTGAATTCCTTGAGCAATCGTTTGACAACAGAATCCTCCTCTCAGAGGGCCCCAGTTTGAGTTTTCCTACTGGCCAGGCAATACACAGGTTTGGCAAAACCCAGTTTCAGCCACAGAGTACAGTGGTCAATTAAAATCGAGGCCTAGAGAGTCATCTGAACTCCATCCCCTCCCAACCTGTGTAGTCTAAGGTGAACTTGCAGGACCCAGTGTCATCATCTGGCAAGGGTTTAGAACATACTCTCAACCTGAAAGAGTTGGTGGGAAGATGACAGGAGATTAGAGACCGACTGGTCTGGTGCTTCACAAACTTCTGTGATGATGAGAATCATGCAGATGCTTGTTGATGTACAGACTTCTGGAGCTCTTCCCTGGGAGTGTAGATTCAATGGGATTAGGTTGGGGCCTATGGGTTAGTTTTCTTAATTTATTGATTAATTAATCAATTAATTAACTAATATATTTAAAGATTTATTTATTTAAGAGAGAGAGAGAACATGAGTGAGAGGAGTGGGAGAGAATCCTCAAGCAGACTCTGCACTGAGCATGAGGCCCCATATGAGGCTTGATCCAAGGACACTGAGATCATGACCTGAGCTGAAGCCAAGAGTCTGACACTCAACCAACTGAGCCACTCAGGCACCCCTACTTATTTATGATATTAAGCTCCAAAGCATATTCTAATATATGGTGCAATGAAGGTTTGGGAAACTTTGTTTTCAGTGACTGATAAATATTAGTTTATTGCTGTTGTCATTCTCTCCCCTGTTGACCTCTTCACCAACTGTCGAAATCTCAGTTATTTAAAATTCGGTAGCCCCTTCAGTTTGTTATATTTGATGACTCTTTGAAAGAATCAGGATCACATCTTTGGTTTTGGCCCCTTTGAGATTCCTCTATTCCTCTCATTGATACGATTCAGGCATTGAATCAGCGAGTTTGCCTTTGCCCACAGTCATGTCCTAAAATGACTTTTGGATTCCAAGTTTGGGTGTGACTTAATCTTGTGCATTTCACAAGATGGTTTCTTGCCATGGAGCACAGGCTCCTAAATATTCAGGAGGTACCTAAAACTCATTGGTTGGAAGCTGAGCATGCGGACTCTTTTGTGTTTAATGAGCTATGTTTCTATTTAACCTCTTGTTTCTACCCCTGACTTATATTCCCTTTCAGACGTTAGGTTGCAAGAACCCCATTTGCAGCCTACACTCCTTAGGAAGGCCTCCCCCATAGCTTGGTTGCCATCTTGGTTCTGCCTGGAGAGATTTCAAATTGGAACTCAAATGATTGAGAGATGAAGACTTTTAGCACTGAAATGTATAAATGATTATGCTTTTTCTGGGTGAGTTTGTATCATATGCTTGAATTTTTCAAATAAAAATTTTCCCAAACATCACATTTTTGTTGTGGCCAAATAATGACATTTTTTGATTGTTAAAAAAAAAAAAAAGAGTTATATTGGGGATTACCACAATATAGGTGATAATATAGGCAGATCAGCAAGGGCTATAGTACGAAGGTGAGCTGTATGACCTTCAGCAAATTCATTCTCTCTCAGTACCTTAGTTTACCTGAAAATAAAAATAATATGAATATCCAGCTTATGGGTTGCTGTTAGGGTTAAAATGAGTTCATACAGGCAAGATGTTGAGAAGAGTGCCAGGCACAGTTAGTAGTGGCTGCTTCTGCCATTGCGGCAGGCCACATGGTGCAGTCTGTGCATAACTCTGTGTGTCTGTCCAATTTTCTTCTCTCTCTACTCACTGTATTCCCCTGCTTGCCCTTGGTTTCTGCTCTCTCAAAACTCTGAATTACATATGGTTTTGTTTGCCGTAGTTGTTACCTTTCAACTTATTTCTGTTTTCACTTCATGATCCCACTTCCAAAAGATGACTTTCTTTCTTCCTTGGTTTACCCTCCTGGAAGAGAGAATCTTATTTACTCCTTCTATGGATAAACTTCCCAGGGCCAGATGATCATTTCCAGACTAATTAACAATAGCAGAATTAGAGGAATTGCATGGTTCAAAATCTGGCTGCTTAGACAGTGGGATTTGGGGTGGAGCAATTTCCTTTAGAGAGGGTATGGGCAGGCAGGCAACGATTAGCATCTTGTAGTATAAATTCAAGGCTGCATGTCCACAGCAATTATATTTAGAGTTTCTTTCATGAATTCTGATTCCTGCAAAAACCAGGAGGTAATGCCTAAAAGAAGAATGGACAAGGAGCCAGGGGAATAGAACCTAGATTCTACCCATAATTGGTTGTAAGACCTTTGGTAATTCATTTCATCCCTCCATGGGCCTCAGCTTCCTTCTCTGTAAAGAGAATGGAATGGGGTGGATGAACTCTTAATTTCTTTTCACCTCCAAGATGAAAAAAAGAATGGAAACGGAGGGGCATGGTGCCTGTAATCTGACCTTGGACCAGGAATGGTTAGATAATTGAGCTTGATGCATAGTTTAAAGCATTAATGATCTGAAAAATTCCATATGTATTGATATTCTTGGGGACAATTATCTATACAGTAAGCATATGCTGAATTAGCATAAGGTTGCTATTAAAAATACTGTGGAAATGAAATATAAATTTCTATAATCAGAGGAAGCAACAAACTCAAAACCAGTGATCCAGTATTTCGCTTAAATAGGTTTGATGACTAAAGCTCCAACTTCCTTCCTCACAGCACTGACATCGCACATTTAGGATGAGAAGTCTAGATGAAAGTTGAATGCTTCTAAGTAGATTTGCCTCCTCCCTGAGGTCAGGTGTCAGCTAGTCTTTAATCACTGTTGTCCTGTGGCTGGGCTTATTTATAAACAAGTTGGATAGTAAAATGTAAACCACATGTGGAATGCAACCCAGAAGTGTTCCCAAGGCTTGGGCCAAATATTGATTTTTTAGGAATAGAAATGTGCATTAAGTGACATGGGGAAAATGAAACATTTTCCCCCCAGTAATCCACAAGACTGCAAAGCTACTAAATGATAGCCATTATTTAGGAAGGACACTAAATTTATCCATCTTTGGACGTTGGATACTTTAGCCAGACTTTATCTATATAGTTCTTTTTCCCAGTTGGGAGTAGAATTTAAAGTTTGTCTGGTTTCACTTTTGCTGCTCTAAAGGTAGCAAATACTAACTCTTTTCCCTGTTTTGTCTGCCAGAGGGTCCTGGAACTTACCCAGGTAATTTAGCCTGCCACTTTACCAAACCAATTAGTGATGTTCAGTGTCAGAGTGGCCAGACAGATACCATGGTTATGTCCAGTTTGAGCTGCCTCCCAGCTGGGAATATAGGCTTCTTGCCCAAGGCTCCTGAAGAGATTGGTCCACCCACATTGCTCAGACCCAGAGTTCTCAGGTCTTATTTTCCTTATTCTCTGCTTCATCCCAGACCCAGAAATTTCATTTTTTTCCTTCAGTGAGTTCCCCTGCTCTTTGGATGACCCTCACAACTCCTATAATGGGCATTTTCACATGATAAAAATAGTAATGATGGATGTCATGAACAAGAATTTGTCTTGATCAGTAGAATACTTATGGATCATTGAATTGACTGAAATTTTGAGGTAGATTTTGTGTCCCTTGCCGCAGAATACTTTCCAACATGGTACTTTCTAATGATATACTCAGGTAGGTGAGCACTATCAATGTACGTGTCGCTGTGTGTTCCAAAACGAGGCCAGGCTCGGTCCAAGTGACCGATACAAATCTATTGTTCTCAACACTCTCTAGCCTGGTGCAACTCAAAGTAGTGACCCATGGACTTGTGCTCATCTGCAAAACTTGTTCGAAGTCAACAGTGAGATAAGTACAGAAATGGAAAGCAAGGGTTTAGGAATGTTACAGGAATTTTACAGAGTAACTTTTATATCCACTGAACCCATTAATTAAAATTTGGACCTTGCATTTGTATGACTTTTAAGGTTTCATTTGTCTAGCTGTTCATTTGATCATAATTTATAGAAGTGTTCATCTGCAACAGATTGAAAACAGCAACAGCAAACCCAAACTAGTTCTTCCCCACAGATAGTTTGACAAGCACTGCTCTAAAATTATTTCAGCCTTTTTTCTCCCCTAGCTTTTATGAACCATAAGAAGTGAAATATCTTAATATCCAAGCTTTAAAGAGAGAACTCAGTGAGGTGTAGATTTTCCCTGCACCCTCCACACCACCCAAGAAGAAGGGATTTTCACAGTTCTGGAGGTATTGGAGTGAATACCTCTTAGGTCTCAGAGGCCTAGGGTACTTCAGAATCCTCCTCAATACTGCAGGGGAAACACTGAAGGACAGATTATGTCTTGGTAGGAATCCCTGGGAAAATCAAGCTATATAATAAGCATTATAAGTACATTCTGTCACCAAGGGATTTAATTTTTGACCTAGTGGTAGTAGAAAATCACTGGTCATCTGACACATGTCCAAGATTCTAAGACTAGAATTAAAGGTCATTTCATAACTTTTAGAGAAGAAAGTTTTTTTTTTTTTTTTTTTAAAGATTTTATTTATTTATTCATGATAGTCACAGAGAGAGAGAGAGAGAGAGAGGCAGAGACACAGGCAGAGGGAGAAGCGGGCTCCATGCACCGGGAGCCCGACGTGGGATTTGATCCCGGGTCTCCAGGATCGCGCCCTGGGCCAAAGGCAGGCGCCAAACCGCTGCGCCACCCAGGGATCCCGAGAAGAAAGTTTTGAAGAGGTTTCTAGTTGAGTAGAAGTCATCCAATCTTATTGAAAATGGGCTACTTGCAAATCTTGGTATGATTCATTAACAAGCTCATCAGGCCAAAAGGAGTTTTTCATGAATAGACTCCCCTCACCTCCCTTTTTTTTTTTTTTTAAGAGAGAGAGAGAGAGTGGGGGGGGGGGTTTGGAGGCAGAGGGAGAGAGATGATCTTAAGCAGGCACCACACCCAGTGCAGAGCCTGATGCAAGGCTTGATCTCACAACCCTGTGATCATGACCTGAGCTGAAGTCAGGAGTCAGACTATTAATGACTGAGCCACCTAGGCGCCCAATGAATGGATCTGTCAAGCCTCATTTCCATGCTAGGTTTTCATAGTTTTCTCTGCCAGTGTCTCAGTCCTGCAATAGTGGCTCCATATTTGGCTCCCATTTCCCCTGTGCTGTACAGCCTGCCGTCCAATCCCTGAATCAGGCACTGGGTGCCATATATACTGCATGACACTTGCCACATCTGCTCTCAAAGAGTATTCCATAAAAAAGAATCCATGTACTTTTCACTCTTTTTTCATTTTATCTAGGCCCATACTGACTTTTTTCTTGTCTCCACTTTTACTGAAAAATTAGTATAGTATTAGTTTCCAGTTAGGAGAAGGAAAGAGTTCCAACATGCAATTAATTCATAGCTTTTCTTTAGTAATTGTCACCTCATAAACCCTGGCCCTGGTGTTGGCCCCACTCTACACAGGGGTCACTGAATAGTCTTCAGGAGGCTGCTGGACTCAGTGTGAAGAGGGAATGAGGCTACACAACCCTGATGTAAACGCTACAGTACAGGATTAGAAGATGAACACTAGGTACATGTGTTATGCTTTCAGAGAGAATTTTTTTCCCCTAACATTTACTGGTACTTAATATGTGCTCAATAACTAATTTAATCTTCCTAAAAGCTCATGAAGGAGGTACTATTATTATTATTCAGATTTTGTAAGTCAGGAAACAAAGCATGGAATGGTTGAGTGATTCACCCAAGGTCATGCAGTAGGAAATTGTAGAGCTGAATCTTGAACCAGGGAGCCTGATTCCAGAGCCTAGCCTCTCAGGTTCCCCAGAAAACACAAACTCAAAACAAAGAGAATGGCTTTTTGGCCATTAAAGTGACAAAACAGAGATCGTGGAGCCTGTATTCTTAGCCTCAAAAAGTGAGGAGAAAAACCTTCTATCCTAAGTGGTTCAGTCCAGAAGCCGAAACAGAAAAAAGGCCCATAAGCCTTGGCTGCCCACTCTTTCCTTTCCTTCATTGCTCTCCACCCCGGAGCTCTGAAGCTGCTTACTGGAAGCCCCTAATTCCCCACCCCACATAAGTTTCCGCTTTTCTCCACTCTTCCACTCAATGACAAGTCCCATCTCCCTGACTCCACTCAACTTCTCACAAGGGCATATGTTTCAGTGTCTACCAACCCACCTACCAAACTGCCACAAAGGAGTGTGAATCTGAGACTTCCAAAGCCCCCCTCCTGTGCTGTTTTGGAAAAGGATAAAATTTCTCAGAAAATTTTGTGATTTTTTTTTTTTTTTTACCTCACTCTCAGTTCTACCATCTTCTTGTCTAGATAATGGAATTAGCCTGTCCCTTTGCTTCAACTACAGTGCCTCTGGAGAAAGGAATTCAAATCAATAGATCTGTCACACATTACTCAAATTAACTCCCTTGGTTCCAAATGATCTGGGTCAACATTCCACACTGCTATTGGGATTATCAATAATGAAAAATGACTTAATGAATCCAAAAGCAGAAAACACATTCTTGACTTCTCAGCACAATCCAGGGTCAGAGCTAAGTGTCAATAGAAAGCAAATTTGAAACAAAATGAAATCATTCTGACCCTCATCCCTAAACCAAATATAAAGAGTTCAGAAAGAAGGTGATGGTTAATTTGCAAGTGACAAGAATAAGGTCAATTGCCTGGAGTTTTTCTAAGAGTTTTTCCTTTTTCACCACGGAAGATCAATTGGGCAAAACCCCTTAATGTTAGTTTGTAAAGAAAAATAATACATACATTTAATCAAGAAGGTAAAAGACCCATATATTGAAAACTACAAGACATTAATGAAAGAAACTGAAGAAGATACAAATAAACGGAAAGATATTCCAGGCTCATGGATTTGAATTAATTTTGTTAGAATGTCCATACTACCTAAAGCAGTTTACAGATTCAGTGCAATTCCTACCAAAATTCCAATGGCATTTTTCACAGGAATAGAACAAATTATTCTAAAAATTGTATGGAACTACAAAGAAAAATGCAAATAGACACAACAATCTTGAGAAAGAAGAACAAAGCTGGAGGTATCATACTTCCTGATTTCAAATTATATTACAAAATCCGAGTAATTAAAACAATATGGTATTGGGGAAAAAACAGACACTTAGATCATGGAACAGAATAAAGAGCCCAGAAATAAGCCCATACATATATGATCAGCTAATTTGCAACAAAGAATCCAAGCAAAGACAACAGAGAGAGGACAGTCTCTTTAATAAATGGTGTTTGGAAAATTAGACAGCCACATGCAGAAAAATAAAACTT
The DNA here is from genome assembly GCF_053574225.1 of Canis aureus. Classification (NCBI taxonomy): domain Eukaryota; kingdom Metazoa; phylum Chordata; class Mammalia; order Carnivora; family Canidae; genus Canis; species Canis aureus. The sequence continues at coordinate 36,519,417 of NC_135620.1, forward strand.
GATCACTGTTTTATACCACACACAAAAATTAACTCAAAATGTTAATTAAAGACTTGAATGTAAGACTTGAAACCACAAAACTCATAGAAGAAAACATGGGCAGTAAATTCCTTGACACAGGTCTTGGCGACACCAACAGCAAAAGCAACAAAGACAAAATCAGCAAGTGGGACTACATCAAATGAAAAACTTCTGCATAGCAACAAAAACTATCAACAAATAAAAAGACAAGCTGAGTGGGAGAATATATTTGCAAATCATATATCTGGTAAGCATCCAATGTCCAAAATACATAAAAAACTCATACAACTCGGGGCACTTGGGTGGCTCAGTGGTTGAGCATCTGCCTTTGGCTCAGATTGTGATCCCGGGGTCCTAGGATTGAGTCCCACATCAGACTCCCCCTGGGGAACCTGCTTCTCCTTCTGCCTATGTCTTTGCCTCTCTTTTTGTGTCTCTCATGAATAAGTAAATAAAATCTTTAAAAAATAAAATAAATAATTTAAAAAACTCATACAATTCAATAGCAAAACAAACAACCAAAGCCAAATAATTTGATTAAAAATAGGCAGAAGATCTGAATAGACATTTTTCCAAAGAAAAATACAAATATATACAAATATATTTTCCAAAGAAAAATATATACAGATGGCCAACAAGTACATAAAAAGATGCTCAATAGCATTAATCATCAGGAAAATGCAAATCAAAACCTCAATGAGACATCACCTCACACCTGTTAGAATGGTTGTTATCAAAGGACAAGAAATAACAAGTGTCGGGGAGGATAGGGAGAAAAAGGAAGCTTGTGCACTGTTGGTAGGAATGTAAATTGGTGCACCTACTATGGAAAACAGTATAGAAGTTCCTCAAAAAATTAAAAATGGAAGTACCATATGATCCAGCAATTCCATTTCTGGATTTTATCCAAAGAAAATGAAAACACTAACTCAAAAAGATACATGCTCCACTGTTCATTTTGGCATTATTTACAACAGCCAGGTATGAAAAAACCTAAGTAACCTAAGTGTCTATTGATGGATGAATGGATAAAGGAATTGTGGTGTGTATGTATATACACAGATCTATAAAAGAATGAAATCTTGTCAGTTGCAACAACATGGATGGACATTGAGGGCGTTATGCTAAGTGAAGTACTTCAGACAGAGAAAGACAAATACCATATAATCTCACTCATATGTGAAATCTAAAAAAAACCCAGCTCATAGATACAGACAACAGATTGGTGGTTGTTAGAGGCGGGGTGTGGGGAGTGGGAGAAGTGGCTGGACTGGTTGGTTGCTTGTTTTAATTTAGTTTTTTAGTTTAAATAAATTATAGGAAAGGAAAAGAGAAAATAAAGTAGGAGAAAAGGGTAAAGATGGTCAAAGGGTACAAACTTCCAGTTATAAGATGAATAAGTTCTGAGGATATACAGGGTGTACAGCAGGGTGACTATAGTTAACAGTATTATATTGTATACTTGAAAGTTGCTAAGAATAGGTCTTAAAAGTTCTCACTACACAAAAAAAAAGTGTTAAGTATGTGAAATGATGGATATGTTAATTAACCTTATTGTGGTAATCATTTCACAGTATATATGTATATAAAATCATCATTTTGTATGCCCTAAACTTACACAACATTACATGCCAATTACATCTCAGTAAAGCTGGGGAAAAAAGAAAAAAGAAAAATGAAAAAAATAGAAAATGGAAAAATACTAACAGTTTAATATTTTATTTTTTTTTGTATCCATGAGCTAACAGGGAACATTGATGGCACCCACCCCAGGCATCTTGACTCATCCCCTCAGATGTGCATAGATGTAAGCCAGACCCATTTTCATGGTCAGATACTGGCTTGTTGGCCTCTCATGATTTCCATGAATAAGCTGAATTTCTGGGTTATGTGATAGAATTCAAAATTCCCATATGCTATTATGTATAGTCTTCTGGCTAATTTCTGGAGGCTTTTCATTGCTTCAGGATTTTTGTCCTTCTAAACACATCATATAAACCTCTAGATTATTTTCTTAATGTTAACATCACAATGAATTTAGATACCAGTACAAACACTGGGAACTCAAGCTTTTGAATAAAAACCCAAGAACCAACCAAAAGACAACAGAAAAACTCAACGATCCCCAAGAACAGAACATGGAGGTGACATGCCACCCTTGATCATTTCAATTGTTAAAGACTGTAGCCATTTTTCAGGTTAAAACTCTGGGAATAAATGACAATGTTTCAGATGCAAAATGATAGGAAAAATTGTCATGATAAAAACAATCCAATTTGTAGATTCTGGCTCATAATATTTCAGTTAATAAAGATTAAGTTAGGAATTGGAGTTTCTCAGTGCTTTAAATAAATATCAGAATATGTACATTTCTCTTTCTTTGCTTTTAGGGATATTTGCCATTGTTAGGAGGAATGCTCATTCTAACAGTCCGTTGAAAATTTGGACCATGTTAAAAAATTCCTAAAACAAGTAGCATGTAGCTGTAGTAGATTCCCCACATGGCATTCCATTCTTTCTTGAGATAGTGTGGACAGGACAGCATTCCATAAGGATGTGACATCAGGAGGAGTGACTGCCTACCAAGTATGGAATACATTAGCTGAGCTGGAGAGCAAAAGGCACATTTTTTTCTTTAACTATTTTAATTATAAAATAAAATATGCTTAAAAAGTTGTATATAAGGTAAAATTAAAAATCCCCCTCTAAAGTGGTGGTAGGTATTATTTCAATTTTTATTTTTCTAGACATATATATGTGAATGTATATCTAAATAATAGAATATTAGCTATTCAGCACCATCCACATAATGAAATTGGTCTAAAAGAATTTTTTTTTAAAGATTTTATTTATTTATTCATGAGAGACACACAGAGAGAGGCAAAGACATAGGCAAAGGGAGAAGCAGGCTCCCATGGATCAATGTGGGACTCAATCCCAGGACCCCAGGATTACACCCTGCACCTGAGGCAGATGCTCAACCACTGAGCCACCCGGCATCATTGGTTGGTTGCATTGGTTGGTTGGCACGGAGATTCACTAGATCGAATATAGTGCAGAGATGTTGGTGGTCATGTCGTGATTCATGAGTTGCGCTGCTTTAGAGTTATCTATCTGCTATAGCAATAATAATATTTAAGACATGGATTTGGAATTATGCAAATATATTCCACTTCCCACTCTTAATCTATAATCCATATAATAGGGAAACTAAGAAGACACATTAGGTTCTTTTGTACTTAGATTAGTAGATCTAGATTAATTAATCTGGTCATACTGCTGATATTCTAATGTTGACTGATGTCTTCCTGCCCCATGATATCTAGATCAAAGGCTTATAACCCCTGATTTCATGCTGTGAAGAAGTCTAACGTCTTCTTCAGGATTTCTGCAGGTTTTCACAATGGAGTGGTGGGGTGGAACGTGACCAAAGCCAAGCAGGGTCTCTGCTTTAGTACTTGCTGTTTCAGTCTCTGTTCTTCATATTTGACCATATTTGGTAGGCAACTGGCCTCTTCTTGGATTTATACCTACGTCTGCACACCTCCTCACACACTCAACACACACCATCATTCTCTACTCAGCCACAGACATGTCCACACAAGGAAATAATGACTATATTAGTAGTTTGAACATTATGAGGCAGTTCCTAACATGATGCACACAGCAAACAATCTAAAATCACTCGCTAACCATTTCTCTTCTTAAAAATACTTTCCCTCATCTTGCCCCAACTAGCTGCTCACTCCCTTTTGCTTTAGAAGCTGCCAGCCTCCCCCCACTTCTATCCTTCTTTCTCTTCCCTATGCTAATCTTTTCTGGTCTCCCCTCCCTTCTTCAAATACACAGAACAAGTTAGACTTTCTCACCTCTTTCTGTAAAATCTGCATCTCCAAACCCAGTAATGTACTGAGTAGAATTATCTAACAGGGCCCATCCTAAAGAGACTTTATGACTGTAAAAAGGGAAAAAGGTCATAAATATAAATAGGTCATTTTGGCATTATTACATTTTACAAGATGGGATCATATGATACATATTGTGATTGGCTTTTTTATCTCTCATCACAAAAAAACATTACGAATAATATTCTATGTCATTTACAGCAAGTTCATGGGTAGTATTTCATAATACATTATATTTAGAAATCCCCTCTATCAATATATATATTTAGCTTTTTCCCTCCAATTTTTCACAATTATAATGATATTTTCACATACGTATGAGTGAATGGCTGTAGGAAAAACCCTAGAAGTAGAATTTCAGGTTAAGAGATAAGCACACTTAAAAATCTGATAGACTCTTTCAAATTGTTCATAAAATAGCATGTGTATTCATTCCCATCAACAGGGTACACATTCACAAGGGATATTTTTAAAGCCTCTTATAACAATTTTAAACAGCCACGTGCACATTACATCATCCTTGCAGATGCTAAATGGTTAGGATTAGACCAAAAAGTGATTTCTAAATATTGCCACCTTAAACCCTCTGCAATCCTACCTAACAGGAAATAATGATAGGAAATAAAACTGAATAAGGATCCAAATCTTTGGCCTAATGAATGAAATGAGAATCTAGGTTTGGTTAGAGTTTGAGTAGATTGCTAATTTTAAAGACATTGACCTTGAATCGTGGAGGAAAGGTGAAAGCCAGAGCCCCATGCCAAGATGACAGGAGACCCAAGACTGAGTGGGTCGTGCTCCAGCAAGTATGAGTGGACTCACTCTCTTCTCCTTTTTATAGGCAATGCCCTCATGGAACTAAGACCCGTGCTAGCAGATTTCAGACATGAAGCCCCTACTGAGAAAGAGCTGTGGGAGTAACAGAGGGCTGCCCATAAATCTGCAGGTGTGAGTAGGCTGGGCCTTTGGCCACATTCCTTCTGACAACCTGTCTATACTGCTGAGACTTAACCCTGGGATTTACAACCTGCTTCATCCACAGGACAGTGCTTTGCACGTGTTGGCAAAGTTTCTGGGGTAAAATGTTACCACTGAGTACTATTTTGGGACGAGAAACAGGAGATGGGATAATCTGGCTCAGACATGGCTATTCACTGCCTGTTTTGTCCTTAGGTCACCTCTTTGTTCATCTGGGAAACGGCCCTGTAATGCGTCCTGTATCTTCCAGGCAAAGACCACAGGAGATCCTACCATGAATGCAGTCTGTAGCACAAATTGCATTTCAAATGTAAGTTTTTGTTAGTAGTGTTCTCCTACAGTTCTTTGTAAACACCAACACAAACAAACACAAAACAAAGCCCATTGTCAACAAGTCAAAAGAAATAGAAATGTGGAATTAGATAGTGGTGATGGTTACACAATCTTGTGAATATACTGGAAACCACTGACTGTAAAGAAAATGTGAAAGAGGAAAGAAAAAGAAAGAAAGAAAGAAAGAAAGAAAGAAAGAAAGAAAGAAAAAGAAAGAAGAAAAGAGAAAAAGAGAGACATCTTTCTAAGCTGGAAAGACAACAAAAGATGAAGGGAAATCACTTTTGTTTTAAAGACCTTATTTATTTATTCATGAAAGACAAGGAGAAGCAGAGACATAAGCAAAAAGAGAAGCAGGCTCCCTACAGAGAGCTTGTTGTGGGACTGGATCCCGGGACTCCAGGATCAAGGCCCTGAACCAAAGGCAGACAGACGCTCAACCACTGAGCCACCCAGGCATCCCGGGAAATCACTTTGAATTCATTTTGCACATCAGTCCCTCTTTAGTTCTTTAGAAATGGTGCCTTAATTTTGCCCTCCTTCTGACCTGAGATACAGAAATTATTAACCAGATTTTCTTTAGGAAAATGAGAGAGTTTGAATGCCTTGCCCAAAGTCACAAGGCAATTAATTACCTTGTCCCGGATTTGAATTTAACTCTCCTTGACTCCTCAGCCTGAGCCCTTGCAACTGTACTAGGCCAATTCTAGACCTACTCTGAAGTTCAAAGCAAGTATAAGAATCATCAATGACACCAGACCCTTGTATTCAGTCTCCACTCAAGAGATCCTACATGGAGGAACTTGAGGGTTCTCCCAGATGTTGACCCTCAAAAGTTCAATGAAGTGTCCCTGTCTGAGAAGGACAGTCTATTACATGTATAGTGTTTACATACTCATTGAGACCTTCCTGGGTCTATTTGCATTTTCAGTCCAGAACACTGTTTTGGGTTAATGAGCCCCAAGAGCTCCCCAGCCAAACGTTTATTGGCTTCTAGCTTAACATAAGCTTGTATCTAATCAGTGTAGACGTTGAAACAAGTTCCATGCTGGCAAATTCCCAAAGCAAAAGGAGGTAAATGAGAACAACATGAATGAGACAAACAAGGGACCCACCATGGGGAAACAGTTTAATCAACACTTACAGAAACATGGCTGTCTCCTGCTGAGATGGAAATACATCTGTTCCATAGATGTCTTGGTGCCTTAACCATACTCTCTTCCTCAAGTACAAAGCCTTTCTGCCTTTCACACCACTCCTGCTGAAGATCAGTTTGTAACAAGAAGAGTTGAGAAATCTCAGATCCACGTTTTTAAGTTAATTTTTGAAATACAGGATAGTAGTAGACACTGTTGGTGCCTTATCCATGACCCCTTGAAAGCTCACTATGAGTCCTGTGTCAGCAAAATCCCTGAGAATTTTGTCAGACTGGGGAGTATGCTAGGCCTAGGTGCAAGGGAAGTAGAAAGTGCTAGAGAGCTAATTCCATGACTGCTTTTATCTGGAAGCTGCTCTCACCTAATGGGCCAGTTGATGGATAGCTAACTTGATGGACAAATAGCCAAAGACTGGGCTGGTATATATCAATAAGTAGCTCAGCCTCCTAACCCCAAGGCTGGGATAACTCAGAGGCATGCTCTACGCTGTCCCTTAGTTCTCCAACTCTAGGCAACTGGCATGATAAGTCTTTATCGGCATCCTGTTCTTCTCTTTCTCATTTCCCCATTCCCCTCTTGCTTGTTCCTGGGATTATCTCCCAAAAGTCTACTTACATTAGAGTCTTTGTCTCAGAGCCTCCTTCAGGAAAAAGAAATGGGACAAGAATGACTCACATGCTCTGGATGAAAAAGGGAATGGTCATTAAGAAAATAAGCTTTCAATCCTTGTTGTTATTCCCCCTGTTGACTTTGGATTTCTTTCATCCCTTCAGAAACTTTCTTCCCTCAATTAATCTAAAGTCCCAAGGTTTTCCCAGCCATCTGTAAAGAAAGTGTTCCCTTCCTCCATGGCCACTCTTACAGATAGATAGATGGTCGTAGCCATTAAGTCTCTCTTTCCTTGAAAACTTAAACATTTTCACCTGTGGTTCTCTTCCAGGTACCAGTCCTTCTAGATTACTCCGAAACCCCTTCACACTTTTTTTTTTAATTTTTATTTGTTTATGATAGTCACAGAGAGAGAAAGAGGCAGAGACATAGGCAGAGGGAGAAGCAGGCTCCATGCACCGGGAGCCCGACGTGGGATTCGATCCGGGGTCTCCAAGATCGCGCCCTGGGCCAAAGGCCCGCGCCAAACTGCTGCGCCACCCAGGGATCCCCCCTTCACACTTTTCTATCCTCTATGACCTACCCCCATCTTCTGACTAAGAGTTGGAATACTGGGACAACCCCAAAAGGAAATGACCATGAGACTCTTCCTGAAATGCCATGTTCTGGGAGATCACTCCTTTCTCCTACAAACAAGACTTTTCATCACTGAGCTGAATAAATTCTTCTTAATTTATGTATCTCACTTCTGTTACATTTCTTTGCCTGTATCAGAAACAGCTCCTCTGTTTCTCTTCTTTCAAACAAATCCCTGCCAAATAGAATACCATAACCAAGGGCATAGTTAGCCATGAAATCACCATACTTCTGCCCCAACCACATTCTGATGGCACTGGGGCAGGAGGAGATATAATGCTCCTCCCCAACTCTGTGTCCTCCCTCTGGGGTACTGCCAGCTTCCTTTACTAATTCACTGTTGAAGGAACTGACTTACAGGGAATTCACCATCCTTAGGAAGATGGATCGGGAGTAAAAAATTTGGATGTTCGTTAGGTTCTCCTTTGATTATATAGAAGAACACAAAGCAAAGAATGTTGGGAAGAGTGACACAATGCATTACTCAAGCATGTCAATCTGGGCAAGGCCTGTAAGGGGCTGCATTGTTTACCTAAACTGCTAGGGCCCCCTCCTAGTTATTATAGGGAATGCTGTTTATATCAATATTTAAATATGCTATTTCCCCCAAATGAACCACAACAGCTTCATTTAAAGTTATTTTATTATGCTGAACAGATATTTGGACAATTTAAAATTCCACTTGCTATACAAACAACTCCAATAATGCCTCAGTTTAGCATGTAAATACATATTTAAACAATTTAAAAACACATTGACTGCATAATTTGTATTTGTTACTGCTCAAAAGAAAGGACTTTTTATTTAGTGTGCCAAATAATGTGAATTTGGATGCCTTCTGAAAGGATGCATTATTCATGTGCAAGAGAAACAAAATCAATAAATGAAAATTCGAATAAAAAGAAAACCCATTATGATACTGCACTCAGACAATGATCATCTTGTGCATTATTTGCTCAAGGAAAAGACACAGGAAAATGGCCCTTTTGGAACCAAGTTATGGACTGAATCATAAACTCCTGCTTAGGCTGTTTGAAAATAAACGGAATTATACGTCTCTAAAATTCAATTCAGTTTCCTTCTGTGCGTGACTATAAAAATATATAAAAGTTCAACAGCAGAATACGTTTGGAAAATTAAGATATTATTATTATTATTAATTATTTTATTTTATATTGTTATTATATCACTTGTTTCATGGCAACAAGGTATCTAGAGTACAGTAATGCCCTAAACAGGCTTCTGAGGAAAATCGTATCTCTGTTTATAGAGAGTACTAGGCAAGCGTGTTGTGGGAGAAGAGAGGGGTGTTGATCCTGGTACATCTTGGGAAGCTCCCTTCATTTTCAGATAAGCATTGATAGTGGTCAGAAGGTCATAAGAACTGTCTCACATGTTGCGTCTAACGCTGCTACTAGTTCTGCAGTTTCAATAATTAGCCTCTCTAAGTCTTGGTTTGTTACCTGTAAAATAGAGGGTTGATGATAGTACCTGCCTCAAGATCTGGGAGAGGATTAAAGGAAACTGCTAGCCAGCATCTGGTCCAGGGAGATTACCCAACCAATGTTAGCAGTAAGAAAATCCAAGAGTCACCCTGTCTTTCCTTATAGGCAGCTGACTGGCAAAGCATATGGCGATCCTTCATCAGCAACCATGAGTGTGTGTGTTTTGGTTTCTTGCTGAAGAATATGATTCCAGACACTGTGCTGCTCATTTCTTACCAAATGTTATGAGAAATATCCTTCATGGAACATTGCCTGAAAATAGTCTGCATTTTATCCTTAGGTCAAGACAGATCATCAAAGAGTGATAACTGATAGAACTTCCAAGAACAGATATTACCGAATTCATGTGGGTCACGTTTTATGCCACCAGTTTATACTGAGGTGTGAAAAATAAACAGCTCTGGGGAATCAAAGATTTCTTTATCACGGGGATGTCTTGAGGATTATGTACTTTATTACAGGATTTCTTCTTTTTTGAAGATCCTTTTGTGCCTCAGACTAGGAAAATACTTAATAATTCAATCAAAAATTGTATCTTGCTCACTCAGTTTTTGGTGGGCACTGTTATGGGTACTAAAAATATAATACTGAACAAAAGAGACAAAAATCCCTGCCCTGAGTACAGAGTTTACATTCTAACTCCTTAGCAACTGGTTTATTTTTATCCTATGGATACTGCAAATCATATAACCGACTTGGTCCAATTCTTTGTTTTGGCTTCTGATGAGTTTAGAGCCAAACGATGTGAGTCCTTATAGCATGCAACCTTGAATGCTAACTTTCCTTCAATTTCTCATCCACTTATTATTCTGCAAAATTCATGTTTTCATAAGCAACCTCAACATCTTTTTGGGAGAAACAAAGTTACAAATTTATAAATTCATCAAAAAATGAATAAATGAACAAACATAACAATGCAAATATAAGTCTACGTTGATTCAAATAACTGCAAATTAAATGTACCTAAATCTTCAATGGCCATCTAGCTTTACTTCCCATTACCTCTCACCACCAGCCTCAAGGAGGAATGCAGTGAACTTCATTCATTAATTTAACAAGTAATCATTGACCATCTGCAATATGCCAGACTCCATTCAAAGGGGAGGGATTCATAGTTAACAATGAATCATGCCAATGCTCTCTGGGAACCTATCTATATGGAGGCCTCACAAACACTTGCCCAATGTCAGAGACCTCCAGGGAAGGGATGTTACAAGTTCATTCCATGGCTGCTTCCTGGGTTATAAATGTCTTGCTATTTAGTACGTATATTTGCTATAAACCCTCAGGTTGCCAGTAAATGGCAATTTTCCTTATTTTATCCTCAGAAGAGATTCAATTTTTTAAAAATCATACGTCTATCATATTGCTATGGACTGAGTCATTTTGTCCCATCCTCTCACTCCAAATTCACATGTTGAAATCCTTAATATGATGGTATATGGCAGTGCAGCCTTTGGGAGGTAATGAGGATTACAAGGTGATGATGGTAAGGTCTTCATGATGGAATTAATGCCCTTATAATAATAATAAGAGATACAAGATTAATCCATTGACTCTCTCTCTATTAACCCATTTAGGCCATGTGAGGACATAACCAGGAAGAGGGCCCTCACCCAGTCTTCATTGATTAAACTACACAGTACCCCACAGAGAGTGGTGGTAATAGTTGTGTTGACATCTCTTTATTCAATAAATATCGTGAGACTGCTGAATTCCAGACACTGCCAGGAGTTGGGGATGTGATGATTAATAAACATGATCTCTAGTCTTAGAGTTTTATAGGACATACAGATATATAAATAGGTAAAGACAAAGTAGTGCTGTAAGTGCTGGCGGTGGAACAGGACAGAGTATTATGGACACAAATAAGAAGCATCCTGTCTTGGAATGTCAGCCAAGACTTTCCAGATAGAGGAATATCTAAACTGAAATCTTAAATATAAGTAAGAGTCATCCAGGTCCAGTGTGTATATTATGGGGAAAGAGGGGAATGCCTTCCAGGAGTAGGGGAGAACCAATGACAAGGAAATTTGGAGGTTGGCAAGGGCATAGCTTCTCAAGGAAACCAACAGTAGCACGATATGGATGGAGAGTGGGGAGGAGTAGATCTAGGAAACTCAGGAGCAGCAACTTTTAACAAATAGGGGAGAAGAGTCATTGCCATCACCAATGAGTGGGGCAGAGGTTCATTGTCATGGAAGTCAAGGCAAGAGACTGTTCCAAAAGGGGAGAGTGGGGGGGGAGGAGCAAGATGGCGGAGGAGTAGGGTCTCCAAATCACCTGTCTCCACCAAACTACCTAGAAAACCTTCAAATTAACCTGAAAATCTATGAATTCGGCCTGAGATTCAAAGAGAGACCAGCTGGAATGCTACAGTGAGAAGAGTTCGCGCTTCTATCAAGGTAGGAAGACGGGGGAAAAGGAATAAAGGAACAAAGGCCTCCAAGGGGGAGGGGCCCCGCGAGGAGCCGGGCTGAGGCCGGGGCGAGTGTCCCCAGAACAGGAGAGCCCCGTCCCGGAGACGCAGGAGCTGCACCGACCTTCCCGGGCGGAAAGGGGCTCGTGGGGAGTTGGAGCAGGACCAGGAGGGCGAGGAGGCCCTCGGGCTCCCGGGGACAGTAACAGCAACTGCGCACCCAGGAGAGTGCGCCGAGCTCCCTAAGGGCTGCAGCGCGCACGGCGGGACCCGGCGGGACCCGGAGCAGCTGAAGGGGCTCGGGCGGCGGCTCCGCGGAGGGGGCTGCGGGGCCCCGGGAGCAGCTCGGAGGGGCTCGGGCATAAGAAGAGGCTCCGTGCGGAGGGGGCTGCGCGGTTCCAGGAGCAGCTCGGAGGGGCTCGGGCGGCGGCTCCGCGGAGGGGGTTGCGCGGCCCGGGAGCGCGAATCCACCAGCGCAGGCTCCGGAGCACAGGGCGCCGGGACACAGCCCAGGATCCCGCCTCCCCCGGGACAGGCAGAGGCCGGGAGGGCCCAGGACAGCAAGGACGCTCCTGCCCCAGCTGAGCAGATCAGCGGCCCCGCCCCGGAGCCTCCAGGCCCTGCAGACTGAGTTCCTGCCGGAGCTGAATCCAGGTTTCCAGAGCTGCCCCGCCACTGGGGCTGTTCCTCCTGCCGCCTCACGGGGTAAACAACCCCCCTGAGCCCTGCACCAGGCAGGGGCACAGCAGCTCCCCCAACTGCTAACACCTGAAAATCAGCACAACAGGCCCCTCCCCCAGAACACCAGCTAGACTGACAACTTCCAGGAGAAGCCAAGGGACTTAAAGTACACAGAATCAGAAGATACTCCCCGGTGGTTCTTTTTTTTGTTTGTTTGTTTTTGTTTTTGTTTTTGTTTTGTTTTGCTTTTTGATTTGTTTCCTTCCCCCACCCCCTTTTTTTCTCCTTTCTTTTTCTTTCTTTTTCTTCTTTTTTTTTTCGTTTTTTTTTTTTTTTTCTTTTTCTTCCCTTTTTTTTTCTCTTTCTCTTTTCTTTCCTTCTTTCTCTCCTCTCTTTTTCTCTTTTTCCCAATACAACTTGCTTTTGGCCACTCTGCACTGAGCAAAATGACTAGAAGGAAAACCTCACCTCAAAAGAAAGAATCAGAAACAGTCCTCTCTCCCACAGAGTTACAAAATCTGGATTACAATTCAATGTCAGAAAGCCAATTCAGAAGCACTATTATACAGCTACTGGTGGCTCTAGAAAAAAGTATAAAGGACTCAAGAGACTTCATGACTGCAGAATTTAGAGCTAATCAGGCAGAAATTAAAAACCAATTGAATGAGATGCAATCCAAACTAGAAGTCCTAACGACGAGGGTTAACGAGGTGGAAGAACGAGTGAGTGACCTAGAAGACAAGTTGACAGCAAAGACGGAAACTGAGGAAAAAAGAGACAAACAATTAAAAGACCATGAAGATAGATTAAGGGAAATAAACGACAGCCTGAGGAAGAAAAACCTACGTTTAATTGGGGTTCCCGAGGGCGCCGAAAGGGACAGAGGGCCAGAATATGTATTTGAACAAATTCTAGCTGAAAACTTTCCTAATCTGGGAAGGGAAACAGGCATTCAGATCCAGGAAATAGAGAGATCCCCCCCTAAAATCAATAAAAACCGTTCAACACCTCGACATTTAATTGTGAAGCTTGCAAATTCCAAAGATAAGGAGAAGATCCTTAAAGCAGCAAGAGACAAGAAATCCCTGACTTTTATGGGGAGGAGTATTAGGGTAACAGCAGACCTCTCCACAGAGACCTGGCAGGCCAGAAAGGGCTGGCAGGATATATTCAGGGTCCTAAATGAAAAGAACATGCAACCAAGAATACTTTATCCAGCAAGGCTCTCATTCAAAATGGAAGGAGAGATAAAGAGCTTCCAAGACAGGCAGCAACTAAAAGAATATGTGACCTCCAAACCAGCTCTGCAAGAAATTTTAAGGGGGCCTCTTAAAATTCCCCTTTAAGAAGAAGTTCAGTGGAACAGTCCACAAAAACAAAGACTGAATAGATATCATGATGACACTAAACTCATATCTCTCAATAGTAACTCTGAATGTGAACGGGCTTAATGACCCCATCAAAAGGCGCAGGGTTTCAGATTGGATAAAAAAGCAGGACCCATCTATTTGCTGTCTACAAGAGACTCATTTTAGACAGAAGGACACCTACAGCCTGAAAATAAAAGGTTGGAGAACCATTTACCATTCGAATGGTCCTCAAAAGAAAGCAGGGGTAGCCATCCTTATATCAGATAAACTAAAATTTACCCCAAAGACTGTAGTGAGAGATGAAGAGGGACACTATATCATACTTAAAGGATCTATTCAACAAGAGGACTTAACAATCCTCAATATATATGCTCCGAATGTGGGAGCTGCCAAATATATAAATCAATTATTAACCAAAGTGAAGAAATACTTAGATAATAATACACTTATACTTGGTGACTTCAATCTAGCTCTTTCTATACTCGATAGGTCTTCTAAGCAAAACATCTCCAAAGAAACGAGAGCTTTAAATGATACACTGGACCAGATGGATTTCACAGATATCTACAGAACTTTACATCCAAACTCAACTGAATACACATTCTTCTCAAGCGCACATGGAACTTTCTCCAGAATAGACCACATATTGGGTCACAAATCGGGTCTGAACCGATACCAAAAGATTGGGATTGTCCCCTGCATATTCTCGGACCATAATGCCTTGAAATTAGAACTAAATCACAACAAGAAGTTTGGAAGGACCTCAAACACATGGAGGTTAAGGACCATCCTGCTAAAAGATAAAAGGGTCAACCAGGAAATTAAGGAAGAATTAAAAAGATTCATGGAAACTAATGAGAATGAAGATACAACCGTTCAAAATCTTTGGGATGCAGCAAAAGCAGTCCTAAGGGGGAAATACATCGCAATACAAGCATCCATTCAAAAACTGGAAAGAACTCAAATACAAAAGCTAACCTTACACATAAAGGAGCTAGAGAAAAAACAGCAAATAGATCCTACACCCAAGAGAAGAAGGGAGCTAATAAAGATTCGAGCAGAACTCAACGAAATCGAGACCAGAAGAACTGTGGAACAGATCAACAGAACCAGGAGTTGGTTCTTTGAAAGAATTAATAAGATAGATAAACCATTAGCCAGCCTTATTAAAAAGAAGAGAGAGAAGACTCAAATTAATAAAATCATGAATGAGAAAGGAGAGATCACTACCAACACCAAGGAAATACAAACGATTTTAAAAACCTATTATGAACAGCTATACGCCAATAAATTAGGCAATCTAGAAGAAATGGACGCATTCCTGGAAACCCACAAACTACCAAAACTGGAACAGGAAGAAATAGAAAACCTGAACAGGCCAATAACCAGGGAGGAAATTGAAGCAGTCATCAAAAACCTCCCAAGACACAAGAGTCCAGGGCCAGATGGCTTCCCAGGAGAATTTTATCAAACGTTTAAAGAAGAAATCATACCTATTCTCCTAAAGCTGTTTGGAAAGATAGAAAGAGATGGAGTACTTCCAAATTCGTTCTATGAAGCCAGCATCACCTTAATTCCAAAGCCAGACAAAGACCCCGCCAAAAAGGAGAATTACAGACCAATATCCCTGATGAACATGGATGCAAAAATTCTCAACAAGATACTGGCCAATAGGATCCAACAGTACATTAAGAAAATTATTCACCATGACCAAGTAGGATTTATCCCTGGGACACAAGGCTGGTTCAACACCCGTAAAACAATCAATGTGATTCATCATATCAGCAAGAGAAAAACCAAGAACCATATGATCCTCTCATTGGATGCAGAGAAAGCATTTGACAAAATACAGCATCCATTCCTGATCAAAACTCTTCAGAGTGTAGGGATAGAGGGAACATTCCTCGACATCTTAAAAGCCATCTATGAAAAGCCCACAGCAAATATCATTCTCAATGGGGAAGCACTGGGAGCCTTTCCCCTAAGATCAGGAACAAGACAGGGATGTCCACTCTCACCACTGCTATTCAACATAGTACTGGAAGTCCTAGCCTCAGCAATCAGACAACAAAAAGACATTAAAGGCATTCAAATTGGCAAAGAAGAAGTCAAACTCTCCCTCTTCGCCGATGACATGATACTCTACATAGAAAACCCAAAAGTCTCCACCCCAAGATTGCTAGAACTCATACAGCAATTCGGTAGCGTGGCAGGATACAAAATCAATGCCCAGAAGTCAGTGGCATTTCTATACACTAACAATGAGACTGAAGAAAGAGAAATTAAGGAGTCAATCCCATTTACAATTGCACCCAAAAGCATAAGATACCTAGGAATAAACCTCACCAAAGATGTAAAGGATCTATACCCTCAAAACTATAGAACACTTCTGAAAGAAATTGAGGAAGACACAAAGAGATGGAAAAATATTCCATGCTCATGGATTGGCAGAATTAATATTGTGAAAATGTCAATGTTACCCAGGGCAATATACACGTTTAATGCAATCCCTATCAAAATACCATGGACTTTCTTCAGAGAGTTAGAACAAATTATTTTAAGATTTGTGTGGAATCAGAAAAGACCCCGAATAGCCAGGGGAATTTTAAAAAAGAAAACCATATCTGGGGGCATCACAATGCCAGATTTCAGGTTGTACTACAAAGCTGTGGTCATCAAGACAGTGTGGTACTGGCACAAAAACAGACACATAGATCAGTGGAACAGAATAGAGAATCCAGAAGTGGACCCTGAACTTTATGGGCAACTAATATTCGATAAAGGAGGAAAGACTATCCATTGGAAGAAAGACAGTCTCTTCAATAAATGGTGCTGGGAAAATTGGACATCCACATGCAGAAGAATGAAACTAGACCACTCTCTTTCACCATACACAAAGATAAACTCAAAATGGATGAAAGATCTAAATGTGAGACAAGATTCCATCAAAATCCTAGAGAAGAACACAGGCAACACCCTTTTTGAACTCGGCCATAGTAACTTCTTGCAAGATACATCCACGAAGGCAAAAGAAACAAAAGCAAAAATGAACTATTGGGACTTCATCAAGATAAGAAGCTTTTGCACAGCAAAGGATACAGTCAACAAAACTCAAAGACAACCTACAGAATGGGAGAAGATATTTGCAAATGACATATCAGATAAAGGGCTAGTTTCCAAGATCTATAAAGAACTTATTAAACTCAACACCAAAGAAACAAACAATCCAATCATGAAATGGGCAAAAGACATGAACAGAAATCTCACAGAAGAAGACATAGACATGGCCAACATGCACATGAGAAAATGCTCTGCATCACTTGCCATCAGGGAAATACAAATCAAAACCACAATGAGATACCACCTCACACCAGTGAGAATGGGAAAAATTAACAAGGCAGGAAACAACAAATGTTGGAGAGGATGTGGAGAAAAGGGAACCCTCTTACACTGTTGGTGGGAATGTGAACTGGTGCAGCCACTGTGGAAAACTGTGTGGAGGTTCCTCAAACAGTTAAAAATATACCTGCCCTACGACCCAGCAATTGCACTGTTGGGGATTTACCCCAAAGATACAAATGCAATGAAACGCTGGGACACCTGCACCCCGATGTTTCTAGCAGCAATGGCCACGATAGCCAAACTGTGGAAGGAGCCTCGGTGTCCAACGAAAGATGAATGGATAAAGAAGATGTGGTTTATGTATACAATGGAATATTACTCAGCTATTAGAAATGACAAATACCCACCATTTGCTTCAACGTGGATGGAACTGGAGGGTATTATGCTGAGTGAAGTAAGTCAGTCGGAGAAGGACAAACATTATATGTTCTCATTCATTTGGGGAATATGAATAATAGTGAAAGGGAAGATGAGGGAAGGGAGAAGAAATGTGTGGGAAATATCAGAAAGGGAGACAGAACATAAAGACTGCTAACTCTGGGAAACGAACTAGGGGTGGTAGAAGGGGAGGAGGGCGGGGGGTGGGAGTGAATGGGTGACGGGCACTGGGTGTTATTCTGTATGTTAGTAAATTGAACACCAATAAAAAAAAAAAAAAAAAAAAACAAAAAAAAAAAAAAACAAAAGGGGAGAGTGGAGGCCTGGGTAAAAAGCTGAAAGTAGGAAGGGAAAAGTGCTCAGGGATTAAGTAAAAAGGAGTGCAATTCTAAAGAAGTGATGGGAAGAGATGGCATTACTCCTGTTCCCATCTACCCTGTTGGCTGCTATGAGGGGAATTGATTAGAATCGGGCCTTCCCTTGGTGAGACCTCTCATCAGGCAGTCACATGTATGCATATAAGTACACATACACACACGAGTATGTGCAGGGGAGACTAAAAAATAGTAACAATCATTTTTCCCTGTGTGGAGGGCGTGTACATATGGGTGGTGGGGTAATCTGCAATTTTTATTTACCTCTTTATCTTTTTCTCTATTTTATATGCTTTCTACATTGAACATCTATGATTTTCTTAATCATAAAAACAATGAAATTAATTTCAAAATTGATTTACACAGGAGATTTATGGCAGGTATCAAAGCTGCAAAGCTGGGTTGCATTATCCGTAAACTAAAACATAAGTGCATCTTTATGCTTATACCAATTTATCTGAATGCTTTTTTCTTTCTTTTTCCTCCCTCCCTAACCAGTTATGTTTCAATACCAGGGAAGTTTTTGTCTGAATAAGACAAGTTGGTTTTATGAGGCTGGAAGGTATCTTCCAATTTGGGGTAATTGTTGTATTGAAAATTTGTTCTGCATTCAGACGAGCTTTGGGCGCATATGAAAACTGCTTTTTTTCCCTTTATGCACAGCAGGAATTTAAAAAAAAATTGTTAAGGTAACATTTGTCTTGCTAAGTTTCAGCCAAAATTGGAAAAAGCGCAGAAAACTCAAAATGATCAGTTTGCATGATAGTTACCCTTTTCAATTAGAATATTTAAAGAAAGTAAATACCTGGCAGAGAAAAGCACTTTTTAGATCTAATGGAAAGAAATATCCTGTCAAAATTTAAAATCTTTTGGGAAATAGACTGGTAATTGACTCACATTGTAGAAGCCAGGCAGGAGGACCCTGCTGAATTAAGTAGCCTCAAAGCCTGATTCGCAGTACCTACCCTTTCTCTCCTGGTCCCTCAGCTCCTTAGCAAACTCTCAGGGGGGTGAAAACTGGGTGATTCCAACTGGAAAACAGGAAATCAAAGAATTGCTGGAACCCACCAGACATGTGATTAAAAAGGAAACCAGAATTCTTCCTTCCTTCCTCCTACACCGCACACACCTCCCACGGCTAACTCAGCAGCCACTACCATGGCTTTCCAAGCTAATCATTAGTTCCTGCAAAACTTTTACTAAGCAAGTACTCTGAGACTGGGTTTAGAACACTAGGCAACTTCTTGATTTGCTTATTTTCTGTGTCCTTCATCCACAGTATAAAAAATGATGTTTATGAAGATTTTTAAAATAACCCAAAGAAAAGCAATTACCTATTTATCTATGTCTTGTCATCACGATATTTATATAAACTATGGATGCCCCATAGGAGCATCTAACTGGGGTTGTATCAGTGGAACAATAGGCAGAAGCCAAAAAAAAAAAAAAAAAAAAAAAAAGAACAATTGCCGTTTTATAGGTGTTTCATAAAGAATGTTAGAGAGCATGGGCACAGACGCTGTGTCTGTCCCCTAGACTCCCCCCTCCCAGCCGGAGACAGTCCTCCAAGTGGCAGAAACATTGCCCTTGACAAGAGGGAGCTGCCCAGCCACAGGTCAATGCCCATTTAGGGAAAAATCCTCTTCCAATGGCTGGTCCCTGCTGCCAACACACGTCCAAGCTCCTTGCTTCAATTCAGAACAGCTCCGAAGGGCATTCCAGCCCCCAAGACCCCCTCGGGATCATCCAAGCCCTTTGTTGAAAAGATATCATAGTTCATCTTTTCTCTCTGCCTGATCCTGTTTCCCAAAGTTGTTCACAGATGCTGTTCCAACAACACCCCCGACAAAATTCCTATAAGCAAATCTCTGTTGAAGAAGGAGGAGGATTCAACTTACTATACAGCATGGAAGATTATTATTATTTGCAAATATGTAACTTGCCCTCTCCGTGGGAGTACTACATCTCCACACCTGTTGACATCAGGCTGGACCATGTCACTCGCGTTAGCACAGACATGTGAGCACAAGTGCTAAATGCTTATAACCAGAAACTTTAAGAGCCATCCAATGGGGGACACCTGGGTGGCTGAGTGGTTGAGTGTCTGTCTATGGCTCAGGTCCTGATCCTGGGGTCCTGGGATCAAGTCCCCCATCGGGCTCTCCGCGGGGAGCGTGTTCCTCCCTCTGCCCATGTCTCTGCCTCTCTCTGTGTGTCTCTTATGAATAAATAAATAAAGTCATTAAAAAAAATAGGAGCCATCAGGTGGTTCTACCATCTTTATTTTCCTTCTGTGTGTCCTGATAGGAGCATGTAGGACTGGTCCTTCAGCCTGGGCTCAGCAATCAAGAGTCCCTAGAACTGAGTTAGAGGCAGCCCTCAACTGACACCCAATATGAGTGAAAATCGATGTTGCTGTAAGCGGCTGAGATTTGGCGATTAGATGACCCTCCAGCATAGCTGTCTAAGCAGGGTGATACGAGGGGATTCAAAGTATAGCCTCAAATGATACTTAAAAAAAAAAAAAATTCCCCTTCCTCATTCTTTTCACTCTCAATATCTCTAGCATTTAGCACCTGTCTGTGAAACCTCTTTCCACAGCTGAATTTCAACTGCCTACCGAAATGTAACTCCATCTCTCCTGATCCCCTGCCCCAGAACACAAGGTTAAGAAATAAGGGAAAGAACTCTGAATCTCCTTAGAGGTGAGGGCAGAAGAGGGAATGGAGGGACAAGGAAAGAAAGAGACCCAGTACCAAAGGATAGAATTCCCTTAGCAGGTTGTGGAGGAAGGGGAGGAGGGATGGAAAAGAGCGCAAATACTTCAAATTTAATACCTTTCGCTTCGTCCTTGTTACCTACATAAGAGCACGGGGGAAACTGTGCCAAGAAATATGACCAGACTGACCAAGACCCAAAGGTTAGCAGTATCGAGTAGAGGAATTATGGGAAGATTCTTTCTGCTGTTGAGTTTTCTATAATTGCCAAACTATTTCCTTTTTTAAAAAAAGAATTTATTTATTTATTCATGAGAGATACAGAGAGAGAGGCAGAGACATAGACAGAAGGAGAAGCAGGCTCCCTGCAGGGAGCCCAATGCAGACTGGATCCCAGGACCCCAGGGTTAGTACCTGAGCCAAAGGCAGATGCTCAACCACTCAGCCACCCAGGCACCCCCAATATAATTCCCAAGATATTTCTAATGAACACATATCCTTCTGTGCTTGGAAAAAGTCAAGTACTTTAAGAAGAGAAAAACATCCCTGAGCCAGGCAGCTGCTAACTGTCATCATCCGTCTCCCCACACCACCTGATGGAGGTCTGGAAGCAGACTCAGGTGTTAGGGAACAGAGCTGGAGGGAGAGGTTCTTAACCCGGCAATAAAAACATGTCTCAACCAGGAAGAGGGACCAAAGCGTAAAGCGTCAGGCAACACGGAAGAGCATGATGTGCCAGGTCAGTAATAACGACTGTGAGGCAGAGAGTGCAGGCGAGATGAGGAATGATAACAGACACTGCTGAGAGAACGTTGAGGGATCCGGCATGAAGTACCAGTGATGGGCAGGAGGCCTTTCAGGAATCTACAGCCAGCCCATTGCATCGTGGCATCCTCGAGACACTCCCAGCTTTCTGAATTTGAAAGGGACACAGTCCTGGTGAGATAATCTAGAAGTTTCTCCTTATTTTATGGAAATGGCTCCTTATTTGGAGAGGTTTTTTCTTTTCTTTTTTTTTTTTTTTCCTGTCTTCCAGACCCCAACCAGAGTTGAATTATTAATTTTTGGTCCACTTTTTTTTTTTTAAAGATTTTATTTATTTATTCATGAGAGACAGAGAGAAAGAGAGAGGCAGAGACATAGGTGGAGGGAGAAGCAGGCTCCCCAGGGGGAGCCCCATGTGGGACTCGACAGCAGGACTCCAGGATCACGCCCTGAGCCAAAGGCAGACGCTCAACCACTGAGCCACCCAGGTGGCCCGGTCCTTCTTCACTATGGCAGTGCTCTCTCCCCTGTTACAACATAGATGCATCCGCGAGGATGGAGCGGTGGGACATGCAGGACCTCACTCGCTACGTCTCCGAGAGATAGGCCTGCCTCCTGTCATGAGGGCTCAGATCTTCCTGTTTCAGGAGATAGTGATCGCACCACGTATTATCACACCGTGTTACAGGAGTGAAGAGAATTACAGATTTTGTTTTAGTTTTTGGATTACCAGGAATAAGCCCTGGTGGCTGAGGCAGAAGCATTTTTTTGCTCGCTAAATGGGATTTCAGATTTTTAGAAAGGAAAAGCCATGTTTTTAGATACCTCCATCATAAGATCTTTTAAAAGGGGAAAATCCCCGAACATATTCCATTGTTAAACTCTCCCATAAAGGCATAACCGGAACGCTCAAGTCATCTGCTGTAAGGCTGTAATAGGCCGTTAACTAAACATCTTGGGAGGCGAGGATGTCGACTCCTTTCTCTGTTCAACAGAGAACAGCCTGCGCTTCTCCTCGCTCCGGGGAGGGATCCCTAAGTATTTCGTGGATGACTATTGAATCGTGAATGAAAATATGGGAGAAGGAGGCTTCCACGGGACTAGGATGTGCTTTAGCGTGCCTGGCACAAATTACAAAATATGAAAGACTTTCTTTTATCTCCATGTGAGGCTACTTTCCGTCTTCTTCCCTCCTTACTCTTCCCCTTGTAGGCAAAGGTTGTTTCACAATATGGGGAAGGTCTTTTGAGGCAAAAGGATCATTATTTATTTCTCATTAATTAAAGTGGCAGAATCAGAGAGGACTAGCTTCTCCTTTGAAGTACATCAGGTCTTTTAAGTTAGATCAGATTTCACACCAATTAAAGGCACCATCCCTGAGCGAACCTCCAGAAATACACCTCTTCTTTCAAACCCTTTAAGGCTTTGGCTAATACATGAGAGATTTTCTTAGGGGAGGGGGTTTGCTGGTTTTGTCTTTTATTTAAAGAGCTCCTGGTGGGATGCTGGAACAGAATTCACATCCCCAGCCTTCTGCTCAGGGGGCAAATGGTATTTTTCCATGTTTAATTTCAGCAAAAACCCAGAAACGATAAGAACAACAGCAAATCCATCCTTCACGGGAGGAGTTTATGTTCAAGATAATAACGAATAGTGTTCTCATATTTGATTCTATATGTTCGACGGTCGTATTAGGGGGATGTTGTATGTTCTTGGGCTAATTGGGTTAGATTTCTTGATGTCATTTTTGGCTCTTTTATCATATGACATGTCAAAGACAAATATCACAGTTTTTATTTTCCACCAGCGTTATGGAACCAAAAAGGGTCTTTTCATTGCGGCTGTGTGCAGATGTCCTTCGGAGCCTGCACTGGCTTCCTCGGGGCTCTTTTCTTCTGGGCAGGGCAAGGGATCAGGCTCTTTTCACATGCCGAACGTTACAAAAATGGAATGCCACAAAGCTGGCAAAGCAGCGGTTCCTACGGTATAGCTCTGTGGTTCTGGCTCCTTCCTTTATGGCTATCAAGATTTCTGCTTCCATTTTTATTTCTGAAAGAGGCACTCAATGCATCCACTCTTTCTTACCCAGTGATTGTACCTTAGGAAAAGCTAAGTGGGCCCAGAGACTGGCAGAGACTTTTTGTCTAGGCATAAACCCTAATTGCAGAAGGACAGGTTATTGCT
The DNA here is from genome assembly GCF_053574225.1 of Canis aureus. Lineage (NCBI taxonomy): Eukaryota > Metazoa > Chordata > Mammalia > Carnivora > Canidae > Canis > Canis aureus. The sequence continues at coordinate 36,542,851 of NC_135620.1, forward strand.
TTCCTTCTCCTTTGTGTTTGTGCCTGAGGCCTTTCGGACTGGCCACTCCCAGCGGCCCCGTCTCTACCCTCCCCAGGAGGTGATCCCCCTGGGCCTTCCCCCCCCACTGCACCCAGTGACTCAGAACCCTCATTAAAGTCATCACCACGCAGTATTGCCGAGCTGCATTTTCTCTTTCAAACCACGCCAGTGGCTCTTATATTTTTGAAAAGCCATTTACTCTACAGATTGTGAACACATTCTTCTTAAATCTTCAATGGGGAAGAATGTTACAAGTCTTCAGATGGGGGCAGCCTGAGTGGCTCAGGAGTTTAGCGCCACCTTTGGCCCAAGGCCTGATCCTAGAGACCCCGGATCGAGTCCCGCGTCGGGTTCCCTGCATGGAGCCTGCTTCTACCTCTGCCTGTGTCTCTGCCTCTCTCTTTCTCTGTGTGTCTGCCATGAATAAATAAATAAAATCTTTAAAAAAAAAAGTCTTCAGATGGCATGGATGCAGTACTTTTTAGTGTGGTTTGTGACACAGACAGAATTACCTGCTCCCTGGGTTTTTCTCTGTCTACAATAGTCCTGTTAAGAACCATCTTCCACCTTCCTGTGAAAGAAAATCCTGGGAAGAAAGCTGTGGTTTAAGGAAGGTTGTTTTTGCAGGTGGACTGTACCCACGGCTCACGGGAAAGGAATTCCAGGGCAAATGATGCCATGCTCATGGGTTCTGGGAGATTCCAGGAGAGGCATACTGAGGTGGAGGTGAAGGAAAAATCAAGAATCTTGTACATCCCATACACAGCCACAGGGATTTCAGGATCAGCAGAGTGACCCCATGTTTCTGCCAACATCACAGCAGCAGTAGATTGAGAAGAAGAGAATTGGACTTTGTGTGTCTGAGAGAGAGACACCATTTGTAATCGCTGGACCCTTTGAATCAGTCCAATGTCCAATTTCCTAAATCCTTCAAGAAAGACTGCTCGTCTTTTGAGAGCAAAGCAAACCATTCCAAGCAGTGGCTGGGAGCAAAGATGAATCTGCGTGTTCTTTCCGGGTTCCAGGTGCAGTACAATTATAAATGAGAAGGTCTGGTTGAATCAAGGTGACCCTAATTATCTTTATTAAAAATACAGATGGGGAAGCAATATAAGCTAGTGTACAAGAGAAGCCTGTTCTTCAACCAGACCGATGTTTAAAGACGGACTAAAGGGATCCATTCCCCTGTATCTAATTTTTTCAGGGTGAGCATCTTAAATCTCTCCTGCTCTAATTCAGAAATTATTATGGTGTAGCAGTTAAGGTTCCAGTACCACCTAGAGTTTATGTTCCATGTCTTCCGCTTAGTAACCATGGAATATTGGGCAAGTTATCTACACTTTCTCAACCTCAATCTCTTCACCTGTAAAATGGGCATAATAAAAAGTGTCTAGTAGAACTGCTGTGAGATTTTTCAAAAGACAATGCACCTAAATACAGTGCTTGGCTCCGGACTTGGCAAGCAGTAAGCACTTACTGAACACCCTCCATCACATGTAATGTGGTGATTTTTATTAACTCCAGCAGAGAAGAACCCGTGTGAACTTCATTGTCTTCAGAATCTGTGAGCTCTCCTTCCCCTTCGTTTATATCATCTCAGTTTCTTTTGTAGTGAGAAAACTTTCTTTTCTTTTCTTTTTCTTTTCTTTTCTTTTGTTCTTTTGCACTGAGAATCCTTGGCACCTTGGCCTACTGGTGCCATTTCCATATTTCCTAATAAGTGAGGTACCAACACAATCCCTGTGGCATTCATTGCTCCCCAGAAAAGAAAGCGTCTAATTAGAAACACTTAAGATTTCCCCTCCCAGAGCCAGATTCCTCCCCAAGGGTTTTCCTCTTATCTCAGCCAGTGATCGCTGGCAGGGAGTTTACTGGGAAAGAAAATATGAACCATGGCATTTCGCTTTGTTTCCTATGAACATAAAATGATCCACACTCCCCATGTAGCTTATAACACACCAATAATGAGCCCCACACCTTTCCTTCTCTGTGAATTGAGGTGCTCGTCAGGTCAACAAAGCTTGGTTTGTTGTAGACCTTCAAGAGCAAGTTACACAACGCTCACACACTCAGAGGGACTATATAATAAATCTGTAAGTCACAAGGTGCCCACAAAGTCGTGAGAATCTGCACGCGGGTTGACTTTGCCTCACCTGCACCACTTGCAAAAATGCCAAATTTTATAGAAAAATACCTTGGGAAGTTACACTCCAGGTGCCAAGGTTCCTGTCCTTTGTCTTCTTATAGGAATAAGCCTTACCGAATGCTACTTTGTTTGGGATTATTTCATACTATATTCTGTCAATGTCACCCAGTTGAATTTCTGGGGAACCCCTCAGGAGCTGAACATGGGACAGGTGCCAAGGGACACCCATGCATTAATAAAGGTCCTTACGAGCACTGATATAACGTTCAAGTCACTTAGGCCAGGGCAGTCCTCGTGGCTCTGCCTACCTGCAGTTCATCAGCTTCTGGGAGACTTGCTCACTTACAACATACATTCTGGGATCTATAACCGAGATGCTATGATCTAAAAAAGGAGATGGGGGAAAAGGAGGAAACGAGCTAAAGCCTGTTGGGGTGCCTGGGTGGCTCAGAGGTTGATTGTCTGCCTTTCGCTCAGGTCGTCATCCCGGGTCCTGGGATCGAGTCCTGCATTGGGCTCCCCTCGAGGAACCTGCTTCTCCCCCTGCCTATGTCTCTGCCTCTCTCTTTGTGTCTCTCATGAATGAATAAATAATCTTAAAAAAAAATAGCTAAAGCCTATTGAACACCACTGTGTATCTGACTTTTATAATTTTAGAGACTTGAAAATTCCATCTCATAACACATGAGGCCCCTTACACAGGCCTCAAAAGAAGCCCAATGAAGGAGTTTCGTGATGAACTTATGTTCATCTTCCAGCATCCTTCCTATGGAGCAGCCATCCGCCACGTGTGCCCTTAGCCCTGGAGAGCTGTCAAGGACCAAGCCTTAAGCCCCCTTGGACACAAAGGTGGTGATGTGGTCTGAAGCTGAACAGACTGCTATGGATTTCCTTTTTTTTCCCCCCCACCTGAATCTGGTCTGTTTATGTCATCAGTAACTGCAAGAGTCCTAGACAAATAAAAGAGATATTCACTTTATGAGTGAAAATTTTCTTGCCCCCAAAGTGGCAGCGCTGAAATTAAATCCAGATCATTCTGTCTCCAAAGTGTGTGCTCTTTCAATCCTGATGCCTCCCTAGAAGGTCAGGAGAAGCTGTGGAACTTTTCGCTGGTGTCTGAATTCTTGAAGAGTTGAATTAGGACTCAAAATCACACAAAAGATCTGCTGTGGGTTTCACATTAGGTCTGAACCAATAGTAGCCTGATCAGAAGAGCTTACTAGCAAAAGGCTCTGGAACGGAGTCAATCTGTCTACACTGAGCGACTCCAACTTCCCACCAGGCAGCTTGAGAGAGCAGGGGTATAAGGACTATCAGACCACCAAATCCCAGCTGGAAGAGAAGTTGAGAAGCTCTTGCAAGAATGAGGTGCATGGAATGCCTTAAGGATACCTCCAAGGACAACTCCGAATGACGAGAAATAGCTCAGGCCATCCCAGGAGGTGGACCAAAGATGTACAGAGAAGAGGGAGATGCATTTCAGAGAAAATCAGGTTGTCTGGTTGTTCCAATAAGACGAAGGGTGATGGGGTTCTTCTTGGGAGGAGAGATACCGGTGGTGGTGGAGGGGGGGAAATCCTAGCTACAGTCGCTAGTCTAAGAGTTTTTTCTGCAACCTTGGACAACACTGGCAACAGTCATAGTCCTACTGGTCATTTCAATCCCGGATTCATTCATTCACTTCCACAGCAAACATTTATTAGGCACCTATTGTATATCAGGTTTTGTGCTAAGCCCTGGGAATTCTGCAGTTCCCGACTTCAGGGTTTTACAGTTGTACGCCATGTAGGGCCGTCATTGGCAACTGTGTGAGTGTGTGTATGTGCGTGTCTGTGTGTCCGTGTAAGAAAGAAAGAAAGAGAAGGGGGGCAAAGAGAGACACCGAGAGATCTGGAATGTGGACACTGAGGATTTCAGAACCACGGGAGGAGGTTTATTTTCTTTTGGAGAGCCTTCTACACGGCAGATATTCCTAGAAGGAGTAAAGCCTTATTTAACCCTACCTGGCTGGAGTAGAAAGTGTGAAAGGACAGTGATGAGGGCCAGGACGGTGGGGGTGGGAGGAGGACCCAGCCCCGGGGGGTGACATGGGAGCTGGGAAGATTGTCAAACACAGTTATGCCCCTTCCCTTCCTGATTCCTTGCCTTGGATGAGGTGTTTGGCTTGAGCCCAGTACCGTGACTGGGTGCGGGAGGTCTTAATGGGTAACCAACGGGTCAGGGGCATTATTAGATGCTGCTTCATGGAGGCTGGAATGGTTTTCCCGTACCTGGGCTCACCCCATCTCTACAGCAACTTAGGCCGCTCTGAGCAACGCGATTTCCCGGTAGGGGACGGGGACGGGGACGGGGACGGGGACGGGGACGGGGACGGGGACGGGGCGCGGGGCCGGGAACCCACCCGCCTGCCAGCGCGCAGCCCGAAGCAGGGCTGGGGGCGACCTGCGGCCCGGTGCCCGCGCTCCCGGGGGCACAGCTGCTCCCTTGCAGCGCCCCCCCCACCCCCCCCACCCCCCCCCCCGCTACTTCTCCGCCGCCCAGGGCTGGGCCACGCAGCCGGCTGGGAAAACAGGCTCCTTAACCATCCGAGAGAGAGTTACGCAGGTGGTACGGCCCGTTTTTGAAGAAGAAACCTAGCCCGGAGGCAGGATCGCTTTTCACTCACTCAACAATTTGGTTAATGAGCATTTCTGGGGGCGGGGGGGGGGGTGACCCCCCTGGAGGAGAAGAATCCAGGCGCAGAGCGGGCTGGATTCCGCGGCCCGCGGGCCTTAGCTTCCCGCGCGGGGCTTGCTACCCTGATCCGCGGAGGGGATGGGGAAACTGAGGCCTAGAGAGGTTCCGGAGCTTGCCTGGGGTCGCACAGCAGGTCAGCGGGGGAGTGAGGACTCAGGCTTCATAGGCCATCAACCCGCCCCACCGACTTCTGCAAAGAATTAAGTGGGCAAATCGGAGAGAACATTCCAGCAAGAGGCAAGAAGATGTGTTAACCTCACAGTGTTGTGGTGAGGCTGGCACGAATTTATATATAGATATAGATATAGATATAGATATAGATATAGATAGATATATAGATATAGATAGATATATAGATATAGATATATATTGCTCTGTGTGTGTGTATATATATACAATTATATATATAATTGCTCTGTATATATACAATTAATTATATATACAATTATATATTATATATACTATATATTATATATACAATTATACTAGATATTATATATATACAATATATTATATATACAATTATATAATTGCTGTATATACAGAGTGTGCACACGCACACACACACACACACACACAGCAATTAGAACCTGGCCGGTTGCGTCAGCCGCAGCCATCCTTACTATTCATCAGAGTCACATGGAGAACTAGTGCCTTGGGGAGACTACAGCTCCCGCCCTCTGGCTCTGTTCCCCTTCTTCCCCTTCTCATAAAAAGTCCACTACCCCCGAGCGGACTCCAGGTGTTAGCACACATCCATTTGTGATTTGTTGGTTTCACGTTTCAGGTTTGCTCGGCTCCTGTTTCATTTTGTGCCCATTTTGTTTGTTGCGTGTTTCTGTTTTGTCTGTATCTCAGTGCTCAGCCAGGGCGAAAACAAACAAGCAAACAAAACACACAAAAACCCCAACTTAATAAGCATTTCTTGAATGAATGGATGAGTGAATGAAACATTCCTTGCCGCCCTAGAATCCTACATTTTTCTCCTCTTGGTGGGAGGAGAATATTCTTCTTTATTTCTCCCGGCCGGCTTGGGACTCTCACGCGTTTCCCACAGCTAATCTGCATGGTGTTTACAGGTGCCTTCTGAAAACCGCCCACTCCCCCGTTTCTAAACTCAGCTAAGCTCTGTCTCTGAAATGTCAGCCTCTCCCGTTAAGTCTCCTTCTCAAAAGCAGCGAGAAATTCAGACAAGGAAAGTTTTCAGTTCCTCTCCTCATCGTGCCAATTGTATAATGAATCTGTGGGACTGAGTTTATTTCCAAATTTAGACCCACTCTGAGCACAATGGAAGCTTCTAAACTCATCCCAGTGGATCTCAAACCCACTTTTGACTTTTAAAGATTACAGACTTTTCTGGATTTTGATGAGTGGTGAGTGGGAACAGAAAGTTCCAGACAACATAGTGGTGTCCTTTCTGCTCATCATGCCTTTTCCCCCTCTTGTTTAGATGTGGTTCTTTGGAAACTGCACTCTCTTTCTGCTCCTACAATTGTACTTTTTAGAGACAAATGTTTACCTTGCCTTTCAAAGAAGCTGTTTAATTTCTGGTGGCTCATAAAATGAAGAAGCACAAATTCCTTCAAACTCACCTCTTTGGCTTTCTTGATGTAGAGATTTTCTGAACAGCCTCGTTTCCTTGTGTTCTTTGCTCCCTTAATCTTAGCATTTTAATTTTCTTTCTTTTGAAATCACCTTACTCACCAGAGTGAAAATTGGCTTATTTACTTCAAAGGTTAATTATGAGCATTAAAAATAAGGTACTGTAGAATGGCCATCATTATCAAAAACAAAAAAACAAAACAAAATAGAAAGAACAAGAGCTAGCAAGTGTTGGAGAGGGAACCCTCTTGCACTGCTGGTGGGAATGTAAATTGGTGCAGCTACTGTGGAAAACAGTATGAAGGTTCCTCAAAAATTAAAAACAGAACTACCACCTCTAGGACTTGGTGGAGTTGGGGAGGGAGCCCTGGGAGCCACAAGGATGGTTGAAGGGGAGATGGACCAGCTCCAGCAGCCACCAAGGGGGCCCTTCCCTGGGGATCAAAGGCCTTGAATTCTTCAAGGGACCCCAGGAAGTGCTACCCAATCAAGAAACTGCAGAGGAAGTTGTAGACATATCATTACTGAAAACAAGTTGTGTCTCTATAAAATATAAATCATTTTTTCAGCAACTCTGCTAGAAGCCCAAATTATCTTTCCATTATCTCCACAAAGAAGTTGTATCTCCATACAGAAGTTTCGGTATGAAGCAGAGCTATCATACAGAAACGTAATACAAAATGTGCAGCCAGATATGAAGAAAAATGTCTTATTGAAACATGCCGGGCCAAACCAAAACATTATGTTCTTTTCCTGGATTTTATAAGGTTTATTATATACGTCAGCAAGAAGTTTGTAATTTGGTATGCTTTCTTACTTATTCAAAATAACTGTGTTCGTACTTAATTTTGTATTTGTAAAATTTTATTTTATTATTATAGAAAAAATAATAATACAATCTTATTAATATAATATTAGTAATAAATATGATAATATTATAATGATATATTTTTTACAAAAGCTCTCCAAACCATGTACAATTCAGATCCTACAAGCTGAATGCACCCGACTTCCCACTTTATATTACTGTTAACCTACGTCTTGCATTGTTATTTTGATCATTTTCTATGCTGACTGGAGGAAGAGAGAATGCCCAAAGGGGAGGTGGTTGGGGTGGAAGATTCATCCTCTAAGATGCATGGACCTGCTGCCCGTTACACCAGCCAGGACCAGCCATGTGAGGCCCTCAGGAGGATAGAAAGATTTGCTCAAGTTCAGACCTTCAGAGAGAAGCAACATGTCTCTTGGAGAAAGAGGGGAGGTGAGGAAGGGCTGCTGCATGAGATTTAATGGTCCCGTCTCCTAACTCTGTCGAGAAGAAATGGGTAAGAATTCCAGAGTGGTAAAAGTGAAGACTTCATAAGGATAACATAAGGTGAAATAAATAATTAAAAGAGTTAATTTTTTTTGTTTTATATCTACTAATTTATTTAGTCATTTTTATTTCTGCTTTATTTGTGATTTTTAAAAAGTTTTTATTTAGTTAAAATATAAGGTAATATTAGTTTCAGGTGTACAATATAGCAACTCCATACTTTCAGACATCACCTGCTGTTCATCTTGAGGGGATTATTTTTGGAAACTCTGTGAAGGTAAACAAATATGAAGAGATGCCAGAAGCACGTGTTTACTAAAATGTTGAATGTGTACATTAGGTTTATTCTAAGTGGCTTCATCCTTACCTTTGCCTCAATTCCCCTCCTCACTCTACCCCTAAAATGATACAGGGTTTGAGGAAAAACAAATTTTTCATGTGAACATTGCTCTGATTTGGGAGATTAGCCAGGGTGCCTGGCTGAAAGGGAAGAGAAATATGTTTTGGAAAGGTGGGTTTTCTGGAAAGATGGAAAAGTAGTTGCTAATAGGAGAAAAAGCTCAAACTTTTGTTTGCTTGTTTCTGAAGAGAAGGAAGAAAGAAGCTAGAGTTCACTCTTTGATTGAATGGCAGCAAGAGAAAAAGGAACCACTGAAACAGGCTCGGGCACTTCATTTCAATAGACAGATATTCCCAGGAGAGGATCTGCCGCCAGCATCCAGTTCCTGGCGCTGTCAGCCTCTGTGGCACCAGTGGCCTGCGTAAGAAATGGACAGGTGATAAAATTTTCTTCCCTTTGTGGCACAGGTTAGGCAAGGAGTCCAAACCATCTGGCATATACCTGTGATGTTTGTGTAGTAAAGCCGAGATCCTCCGCAGGGTGGGGGCAACAGCGGACACGGATGGGAGTGTCTGCCCAGAACCCCCTCTCTGGTTTCCCCTGGAAACTGCCCATTTCTCATCCATACACCTCCTTTGGGAAGTTTCATTGTCTTATGTAGCCTCAGCCTTTTGGCAATTGTTGATTGGTCTAGGGGTGAGGATCTAGTCCAAGCCAACCTAATCAGAAATCTGCCCAGCACCTTAAATAAAATCTAGAACCGACATTAGTGGTGTCCCTTGGATGGGGGAGCTGTGTGACAGAGTCCAGGGAGTGCTGGCACCTGTGTGCCATCCCAGGGAGAAAGTGTCTCTGCAGCCAGTGGGAATGGAGCAAACACCCAGGGGCTGGGCTGTGAGGCCGAACAAGGGCCAGGGGTTGCAGGTTGCAGCCTGGCCCAGACCTATAACTCTCCGTTCCACACCGTGATGCTTCCACCTCTCCTTGGATTCCTTGAACCAGTAAGTCCCTCCCTTCTGCCTCTGCTAGTTCAAGCTGCTGTGGCTCACTTAGAACCCAAAGGGTCAGGGTTCCCCAGGTGGCTCAGTGGTTGAGCGCCACCTTCAGCCCAAGGCCTGATCCTGGGGTCCTGGGATCAAATCCCATGTCGGGCTCCCTGCTTGGAGCCTGCTTCTCCCTCTGCCTGTCTCTCTCTTTCTGTGTGTGTGTGTGTGTGTGTGTGTGTGTGTGTGTGTGTGTGTGTCATGAATAAACAAATAAAATCTTTTAAAAAAAGAAAAGAACCCAAAGGGTCCTGCCTACCACGCAGCTTGTTTAAAATGTTTGATTTAGTGGAGAATCGCAACTTCTTCACTTTAGCCCTGCTCACAAACTAAAACTTTGGTTTTTCGCCCTAACAAATGGAAAGCACTGACGTATAATGCCTCTTTGATTATTTAATATTTCTTGGGGATCAATATTTAGCACATCAGTTATTTGGAGGAGTGAGAATGAAGGTGTAAGAAGCAGACATACCGATGTCAGGGAAGAGAACAGGTATTGCTTACAATAAACGTTTGAAAGGAATTGTGTTCTTGAAATGAATTAATTCAAGAAGTATTTTTGAAGGGCTTACTCTGTGCTGCGCATGGTTGCTCGTGCTGGGGATGCTCCCAATCAGCAAAACCACCCCGGCCCCACACCCTTGTAGAGCTTGCGTCCTATCTCTTTCTTCTACAGAAGTAAATCAGAAACTTTCTGGATACTTGAGAGTGACAGCCAGCTAGCTGTGTGCTGATTAATTTGGAAGCCTAGGCACCTTTATCAGTGGCCAACCACACGTGTGCTGCAGAAGGCGAATGATGAAGATCCTCCTCCACCCACTTTTCCCACCCAAGATAATATGGCAAAAATTAGTTCCTTACATTCTATCAATGAAGAACATACCCTTGTACCATTTCTTGCTTCTACTAAATTGGGCTCCATTGTGGCAAACATTCAATGGTACAAAATGAATATTCCCGCCTCCTTTTTCTCTCTGGTACACCCTGCGGGATGTTTTTATGTGTCACTGACACCACTGTCATGGGCCAGGAAAATCTGCTTGGCAAATTCCATATAGAACCTGCACTGTGCAGGAAGTAAATGCATGAATGATCCCCTCCCCAACCCCTCCCGCTCCCCTTCCTTCACCATTTATTTCCTTGGGTCCAATCTGGAAGTCATTCTGTTTGTCAAAAGGCCAGGGAATGATGAAACTACCCTCCTGCCTCTGAAGCACTGGGACAAAATGGAGAAGGATGGGAGAGTCCTAACACAGACAGCCACGGGACCCAGGCCCTCTGCAAGTGGCTCTGACAGGTCAGAAACTGGCAGGTGTAGACGGTTCTCAGAGCGTTTTGTGGAAGCAGCTTCTCTTCCCCGTGGAGTGTATTATGACTTATTTTAAACCTGAAACATGACCAGTTGGAGTTTAAGACTTTGAATTACCTGTAAATAGCAATAAAAGCCCCCATAAAAACAATACTTCTGCACAGACAAAAACCACAGAGGAACAAGGGAAAAGACAGGAGGAAGGTGCCCAGTGAGAGACCGGATCCACCCCTCTCTAGAATAGACGCAATTTTCTTTGACAGTGTTGACTACAGTGGGTGCTTGGGTTCCTAACAAAAGTTGTGTTTAGGGATCCCTGGGTGGCGCAGCGGTTTGGCGCCTGCCTTTGGCCCAGGGCGCGATCCTGGAGACCCGGGATCAAATCCCACGTCGGGCTCCCGGTGCATGGAGCCTGCTTCTCCCTCTGCCTGTGTCTCTGCCTCTCTCTCTCTCTCTCTGTGACTATCATAAATAAATAAAAATTAAAAAAAAAAGTTGTGTTTATTTTAAATCAGAGTTTTCGGGGAGAAATGAGATATTGAGTCTTCGGGGAGAAATGAGACATTAATAGCAGAGCCCCCCGCCATGTGTAGCATTTGTAGCTTTTTTGCATATAACATGTATCATAACTGGAGAGGACACTGTTTAGATTTCATTCCCTAGAAGACATTCAATTAAACTCTCTTTTGTCTTCAGACCAATTTCAAAGTATGGCTGTTACCATTTAAAAGACAAATACATTTTCATTGTTTTCCTACTCTAAATTTGCAGAATTCAGAAAGCACTAAAAAACAACAACAACAACAACAACAACAAAAATCACGTTTTAAGAAACCAGTGATCCTTATGCTGTTGAGAAAGAACTACTATTAGATATTTGGTGGGCATCTTGTCAGCCTTTGTTTCCATGTGTTTTCCTCTATTCTTAGTGATCACACCGGCAATACTGAATTGTAGCCTTTTCTTTTCCCTTCTTGGTAGTATAGAGTGAAGATTTCCCTTACGGCATTAATATTTCAGATGCTTCTAGCTTTAACAATGCTGCTTCAGTTCCTTGTGGCTAAATTTGTATCCCACATCTGGGATAATTTCCTCAATGAATTGCTAAGTCAAAAGATGTGCCAATTTTAATGATTTTTTTTTAAAGTAAAATATTGCCTATCTGTCCTCCAAAGAGTTGTTATGCCTACATATTTATATTCCCAGCAGCAATGTTTGAAAGTGGCTCTTTCTCCTTCCAGTATTGGGAATCATCCATTTTTTACTAATTATATAGGAGAAAAAAAAGTTGCTCGCTGGTTCAGTTTGAATTTCCTTGAACACTATTAAAGATTTTCCTATACAAGTCCTTTTCCATTCCTTTTTTGTACATGGTATTGCTTCTTCATTTTTTTTTGTAATTTTTGAGTATTTTAAAATTAATGATCTCATAGTAGTCTTTATAATCTTTGTTATTCCACAAATTTTCCATTTACTTTGTAGTTTATAAATTATATATTTATATTATCAATATATATTTCTAGTTAACATTATGCAGTATTTATAACAGTTTATATATTTATTTGTAATATATTGTCATATATTTATTTCTGATTTAAGTAAATATTACACGTAATATTTTTATATAATCCAGTTTATTGGCTTTTTCCATTACGGATTCTGTCTTTATGGTACACTGAGATTCACTTTTTCCCTGGTTGTTTTATAGATTCTTTTCTTCTTTTTAAATTGAGTCTTCATTCTTCAACCATTTATGTTTGATTTTAGTGTATGGTATAAATATTTGGATGCAACTAATGATCTTTTTCCAAATATTTTGCCAGTTACCCCATTTTCTTCTATTATGTCATTTATTTTTCTCCAGTGATCTAAAAGTCTCCTTTGCCACACAATAGTAATAATTGTATAATAATAAGAATAGCAAGTACTTATTCAGTGCTTATTATGTACCAGTTTCTGTTTTTATTTTAATAAATGTTATTTCATTGATACACGTTAGTTTATGAAGCAAGTACTAGGATTATTTCTATTTTATATCATTAGAAGTAGGTTATTCCTACTTTTATACATAAGGAAACAGATGCTTGGAAAGGTCACATGACTTGCCTGAGATCACACAGCTGATATGCGGCAAATTGAAATTAGGATTCACTACATATGACTGCTGGAACTCACCCCCTTGGCCACTATGTACACTGCTTTGAATGTATTCTGAATATTATGTGCAGTTTGATTCAAATTTAAGATTTTTATCCTATGAATTGATCTGTCTGATTTCTTACCCCAGACACATACTATTTTATATTACAAATTTATAATATATTTTGATAAGTGAGATATTTTCCCAATTTTTTCAATCTTCTTGACTTGATCTTGTTTTAACATATAAGCTTTAGAATCATTCAAATTAGAAGCAAAAGAAGCCCTCTTGGGTTGAATATATTTGATTTATTAATTGATTTTGGAGAACTGATATTTTTACAAAATTAAACTGTTCTATCTAGGAATAAAGAATGAGATTCTTTATACCCAATATCTATAGTCAAGTCTATAAAGAGTTTCTCAGTAAAAGGTGTGTTTATCTTCATATTTATTTAGTTTATTTCTAATTATTCCATATGGGTGTTACCATTGTGAATAAACTTTCTTCCATTGTGTTCTCTGACTCAGTATTTCCCAAGATGGCCTCTGAGGATCAACAGTCCTAAGCAACGATGTGGAAAAGCTTCTATGGCCTAACTGGGTGACAAACCACTTCTCAACCCCCACAAATGGATGTATATGGCTAGTCAAACTTCTACAGGAGGTCATAGAATACTTCTCAAGTTTTGTTAGTCTAGAAACTTAATTTTGAAGAGCATTTTTCCATTTCAAGGGGACTACTGTTTTAGAAAACATCCTCTAGGATATTCTACTCTACAGTGTCATTAAGTATGATTATTGCCTTTACTTTGAGACAGATATGACAGTGATGTTAATGAAGCATCTTCATATTTCTAGGTCTATCTTCATTGGCGTGTATCTGAATGATTATTTGGATTTCGCCCCTTCTTTTAAACTATGCATGCACTAGATTAAACAGTAGAAGTTATAGCATTAAACTAACCCATAGTCCCTACAGAAAAAAAATCACTATTTGATTCACCAGTTTATTATACTTTTATTATAGTGCTGGATCAATGTAGCAACATTTAACTTAGCTTCTTGCATCCTTATTTATAAATTAAATTGGAATAAATTCTCTCCTATTGTCCCTCCTGCTTTTCTTCTTTCCACCTTCCTTTACTCTTCTTCCATCCCCTCCTTCTTTCCTTCCTTTCTTCCTTTCTTCCTCTGTCATGCTTTAGAATCAGAGTTAGGCTAGCTTTATAAAAAAAAGTTGAATAACCTTCCATATTTTTTATGCCCCAAACATGGAAATTCTCATGGAATACTTTTATTTTTTAATTTTTATTTATTTACTAAAAGATTTTATTTATTTATTCATGAGAGACATGCACAGAGAGAGAGAGAGGCAGAGACACAGGCAGAGGGAGAAGCAGGCTCCATGCAGGGAGCCCAATGCAGGATTCGATCCTGGGTCCCCAGGATAACACCCCAGGCCGAAGGCGGCACCAAACCGCTGAGCCACCCAGGCTGCCCTCTCTGATACTTTTAAAGGATTTTCCCATAAAGTCAAGTACAAACCCCTTTTTTTTTTTAAATAAACAAAATTCTGTTAACTTTTAAAAGGGGTTTCATAAGTTTTATACTTCTAGACCCAATTTTTGGTAGCTTATATATACCTTAAAAAACATCTATTCTGGGGCACCTGGGTGGCTCATTCAGCTAAGCATCTGCCTTCGGCTCAGGTCACGATCCCAGGGTTCTGGGATCGAGCCCTGATATCAGGCTCCCTGTTCAGTTGGGAGTCTGCTTCTTCCTCTCCCTCTCTCTCTGTGCTCTCCCTCTCTCTCTCAAAGAAATACATAAAATCTTAAAAAAAAAAAAACCACTTACTCCACCTAGACTTTCAAATATACAGAAATGTATAAAAAGTTCTTTTTATTATTAAAAATATCTCTTAATTAGCCCTGTCTTCATGCTTTTTTGTTTGTTTTCTCTCTTTTTCTCCCCAACAATTAACTTTTTATTTTTTGATTGTATTGTTTTTCTTATTCCTAAGTCATTGATATCTTCTTTAAAAAAAACAAAACAAAAAAAGCCTCTTATCCTCATTCTCCTTAGGGTGATTTTTGTTTTACCCCATCTCCCTATTTGAGGGTTTTGTTCACTTCTTTTCTTTTTTTTTTTCCATTCACTTATTTAAATAAAAATAGACACAAAAATGAACAGAAAGCTATAGTTTTACTTTGATTACGATTTTGACCGAATCTCATAAGTTTTGATATTAACTATAGCATATTGGCAAAAATGCAAACTCTGCAGATTTTTTTCCCACCAATTCAGCTCCATTACTTATTCTCTGTGTAACCCTGAAAAATTTACTTGACCTCTCTGTGCTTCAGTTCATTTAAGAGTAACACAAATAGTAATGTCCATGTCAAGATTTTTAAGCAGATTAAATGGTATAATATGTGCAAAGAAATTACAATAGCAACTGACGTAGAGTAAGTATTGCATAATGCATACTGGTACCTTTTTATTGTCTAAACAATCTGTATTTTTACTGTGACTCTTACCTCAGTTATTAGAGCTTTAATTATTTTTACTAATTGCTATTTTTATTTTTATTTTTATTACACTTCAGCTAGAGAAGCTGACCTATAAAGTTTATGGCAATGTGGCTTTCATAGTAGATGGATGAACGAGGAAAGGAATTACATTTATTGAACATTGCTAGATTGTAGGGTTGATGTGTTTGTTTTCAGATCTCTAACGTGGGAATGCAGGAATCTGACACATGTTGGTCTGTTACCTAACCTTGCAATTCTGCCACTAGGGTGTTATACTTCAGTTTCTTGGTGTGTAGTTTTATCTTTGGAGTGCGCACACACGCGTGCGCAGATACACACACATCCACATCTCCCTGGCTTTGCACACCTGCTTGGCTGTCTTCCAAAAGTAGTTTACTGAGAACAGGAGGAAGATGTTCTGAAATTACTTAGGTACTAAACAGATACTCCTAATGTTCCTAGATTCATCTATAGAAGAGGAAATGGCTTTCCCATAGGATTTTTTAAGTGACTTAACAAAGGGGACCTGGACTCTAAAGCTAATTCCAGGACACATTTCTCATGAGAAAGCTAAAAATGGTACGGAGGATCACTGAATGAGATGTGAGTCCACATTAGCACCCATTTCATCTGAGATGACCAAAGTGGTCTAATCGGACGCGAGCGAAAAATCTTTCTGAGCTAAAACGTCCTTTTTATTGGCCTCTTTGATTCCTCTTATTAAAGCACTAGTTCTCATACTTGGCTGCTCTTTTTTAACCACCTGGGGAACTTTTAAAAATATACAGGTCCTAGGTCTCCCCCCAGCCAAATGAATCATGAGTCAGAATCCCAGGGGAGGAGGGGACTTGGACTTTTTATTAAATGATCTTCAGATGATCCCATGTGTAGCCAGGACTGCGAGTCATCAAGCTCAGAGAGCATCTTGTAAATCCCCAACAAAAGTGGAATATTTAAGACACTGAATTCGCTTTGAGTCATCTTCCATTTTTGCTGAGAACAGAGAGATGGAAAGTATAGGCGATGGGCAGATACAGTTTGGGTGGGTTTAGAAAAAGCCTGGAGTTTGGAGACCAGCCAGAAGGACAGCATTGAAGGTGTAGGAGCCAGTTTGCTGCTGGGGTGGGAACTTTCAAGGGCCTGGGGGAGGATCTGGGGCAGGGAAACATGAAGGGGTCAGCTGGAGGGAGTGGGCTGCCAAGCACCGAAGAGGAGAGAGGGAGCTAATGTCCATGCAAGGCCTGCAATGCACAGGATGCTGTGATAAAAACAGCCCCGCGCTCACTCACTTCCCACAACCCTCTAAAACAGGATCAGTTTTCCCCTGTGAAAAAGGAGGAAATTGGACTGAAAGTCATTAACCAACCTTCCCACTAACCCAAAAGTGGATTTGAGTCCAAGTTCGTTCTGGTGTCTCTTTAGTGTGGCGCCAAGGACCCTACCTTCCATGGACCTCCTGAGACCGAATTTTTGGGCCTACCAATGTGAGTCATAACAAGTTCTGGGGTGAGAGTTATGTCCCTAAACATTCCAGGCCTAGAATCTTATACACCAGCTCTTCCCAAACTTTAATGAGTCTCCTGGGGTCTCATGTGCAAATGCTGATTCTGACTCAGTGGGTCTAGGGTGGGAACCGAGATTGAGCATTTCCAACAAGCTCCAGATACCCAGTTCACACCTTAAGCAACAAGTTTCTATACCATCCTTCCCTGAAGCCCTGGAGCTCATGGGTCCCGAGGCCGAAGACTGAATCTCCAACAGTCCGGACTCTGCAAGCAGCTAAGCTAGCCTGGACATCCAAATGCGGGGCTGCTAATGGCTGTTCAGCTGGCTTCTCACCAGGGGAGCAGGTTCAGCTCGCTCATCTGTCAGAGGGAGAAGCCAAAGCCATTGGCGAGCACCTGCTCCGAGCCCTCAGGAAGCCAGTGCTGAATTGAGCCCCACAGCAGCCGAGCCCCGCAGCAGCCGAGCTGCGGAAAGACAGGATTTATAGACAATTGCCTGCGACCACAGTCCGGCACAGGCCCCAGCACACGGCCTGCCACCAATTCCACTTCTGCCAAATGGCTGGACCTGGGAAACTGCAGGGAAAATAGCTAACTACCAGGAGTGGGGGGTATTTTATTATGATTTTTAAAATCAGTACAGCATTTGGGATCTATTACCATGACTTTTAGGTTTTCCCAGTGTGTGGGCTTTCTGGGATTTCACCTTGATTTTGGGGTATTTCAGACTTCGGAATTTAATTTTTTACCTTCGTTCTGTTCCATGATGGTAAAAACAAAGGCACTGACTGGTATGTGGTTACTCCACGAGAGAAAAAACTTGTGTTTTTCCATTATCTCAAAAAAGGCCATGGTTCTTTCTGAAAAATTAATAACCCTATATTTTACACATTTAAGCTCCTTGGCATTGCACGGGAAATTATCTCTTCCACACGTGAATCGAGCAAAAGCAAGTCCACACGCCTGGTCCTTAATCTCTCTTAGTTTTCTTCCAATTAGATGCAATCTTTTTCCAATACTCTAATTAATACTTCCACATTAAATATTAGGCCTTGGAAGAAAAAAATCATCTGTAATATAGTTGCATCAAGCCAAACAGGATTTTGAAGCTCTTGCCCTTAATCTTTCTTTCAATTTTCTGCCATTTAGAAACAATTTTTTCCCCAACACTCTAATGAATGCAAATGATATTCGTGATTAGTTAGTATTATGCTAATCTGAGCTTGGAATTTACCTAAATCTGCATGGTGTTGTCTGAGCACCAGATTGCTTTGGGTTTCTGAAGAAAATTACATTAGCCTGCCAGATGTACAAAACATGATAGAGTAGAAATCTGAGCAAATAATCAAGATTACATTAGTTTTGTTTCTTAATGAACAACTGTTGGCATTAGGGATTACAGACAAATTATGGTTTTCCTCTCTGAGCTCAAGCAGCTAAGCAGCTGTTGTGAAGGTCTCCTTTTCCTGACTACCCCTAAAGAGATTGGGAGCCGCCAGGGCAGGGGGAAAGCATCTAAAATTTCACATAATTTAATTTGTTCCATTACAAAGTAATCATCACCCCGAGGCCCACGGCTAACCTCCCAAATTCCCCCCCACCAACCTCTCTCTGGAATGCGGGAGCAATTCAAGTGAGGATCTGGGGCAGAAACTCAATGTGTTTTTCTTCTCTCTGAGCATAGAAGGATGTGGGTTACATGCCTCCGAGGGATACCTGCTTTCTGCACCCTTTGGGCCACTTTCCAAAAGGGTGCCTGCCTAATTCCTGCTACTTGGGTGACACAGATGGAATGCTGCTGATAAGGATTATGTAGGTAACACAGTACATCTGGCTACAGTCTAATAGGCTGGCTAAACCAGAAACTTGCAGAAACGGCAGCCATCTGAGCTTAGACCCTTGTCCTGTGTTATTTGATCTATGTCTGTGAAGTTTCACTATAATGAAATCCTTGTCTTCCAGGGGATATGTGGTGTGTGGCATGGTGGTGCTGGTGGTAGTGGCAGTGGTGGTGTGGAGGTAGGGTAGTTTTAATAGCCCATGGCCCTGTTTTTGAACATTTTCCCTTTATATCAATCAGCAAAATACCAGAGATTTTGGTGTGGAATTTTCTGCTCAATTTAAGTGTCCTCACTTACAGCATGACACCTTCTCTGTGCTATTTTCAGGCCAAGAGCCATGCTCCCTGTGCCACTGGGCCTTGACACATGCTGATCCCTTGGCAGAAATTAACTTTCTCCCCTCTATTCTTTGCATAGAGTGAAACTGGCACTTCCAAGATGAGTTAGCCGCCTCTCTTATATAGTTCCATGACAGCCAATACCCGACCAACAGAGGACTTGCCACACTGCATTCTTCACTACATGTAAGTCCCATGAGGAAAGGAACTAAGTCTGTCTTGTTCATACACCATTTTTTGTAAATGATCTATGAAAATTTGTTCACAAAATAAGTAGACTTATGCAGTTGAAAATACGGTGTTCATAGGGAGGAAAACATTTGGGTCTCTATACCATTGTAAAGATGGATGTTCTAAATGATAAGACATGTATTAGCAAGGTCATCACAAAGGCATTTATGGTTTTCATAGAGGCTAAGGACTCACCGATTCACGACCCTATGTTTGGCATAAGTACCTGAAGGATAGGTGTCTATGTTCATGGACACAGGCACCTCTTGACTTGCCCTGGCTGGCTTTGCATGGCCGCTTGAGAACACAAGTTCTTTTTTTACCTCCTGTACCCACCTCTATAATCATTCCCCACCAATTGAGAGGCCCATTGGAGGCAAGACTCTTGCTGGTCAACACCACCCATTAGTCGGCTGGATAGTCTAGATTCCCCAACTCTCATTGTGATCTGTATTCAGTGGTGGGATTAGGGATGGACGGGTGGGACAGAGGAATAGAGTAGAAGTGAGAAAGGAGGACAAGGAAAATGAAGTTAGATCCACTTTCAATCCTAACCTTTAATTCCTACTCCTTCTATCCTACAGTTTTGGGGCTGAAGAGAGCCATGGGAAGAAACCCAAGAGAGGAAGATGGGGAGAAGGGGAAACCAAGTCATAGAAGAAGGAAAGTTGCAGAACTACCCCCTCTCTTTCCTGTCAATTATAGGCAAATGACAGAGAAAGGGCCTTCCCTGACCCATTTGCACTCTCCAGGGGCCTTAGGCCATGTTGTCAGTTCTCAAACCGCACCCCCCCCCCCTTTTTCTGGATTAAAGCACTAGAGTCTATGCTCAGTCATTTGGAGATGGAGAATTCCTTTTTTTCCTGTTGAGAAAGGGGTTATTGAGAGGAGGAAGGGTCCTTCTCCAGGACTGGAAAGAGCTATGCCCCTGGCCCCAGTTCCCTGGAGTCATTACTGCACCTGGTACACTGTGGGTGAAATCATCTCAGATGGTCCTGCGAGCATCTACTGCGCATATTACAAAATTTCTTTTTTAAAAATTTTTATTTATTTATGAGAGACACAGAGAGAGAGAGAGAGGCCAAGACACAGGCAGAGGGAGAAGCAGGCTCCCCATGGGGAGCCCAATGTGAGACTCGATCCCAGGACTCCAGTATCACAACCTGAGCAGAAGGCAGACGCTCAACCACCGAACCACCCAGGTGCCCCTGATACAAAATTTCTAATGACTGACTTATAGTGAGCTTTTAGAGTACAACTCTAAACTTATAAGTTGTGTGTGTAAGAGGTGTTGGGGGTACCTCTATGAAAAGCAGGACTGGTTTTTATTTATAAATTTACATATTTATTCTTATTTAATATATTACTACTATAAGTTTGTATAATTTATAAATTATGTGCCCAAAGCATTGATAGGCTGTGAAACTAGAATTTAAGGCAAGCCCAATCTCATTCAACAAGTCTTCTAGAATGATCCCCTTCCTGTACAAGAGTATTGGAGGGTGGGAAGAGAAGCTGGGAGAGGAAATATAAGGCTAAGTAAGGTTTGATCTGTTCCCCAGAAAAACGCCATTGAGTTCAGGGAAAAAATAAAATAAGTGGCATTATTAGTACATATAATAAAATGAATGGGAGCTCAGAATCCAGGAGATAACACTTTTTTAGAACAAATGGTAAGTGAAGTCTTTCTGGAACTCCACAGAGCTAATTGCTCAGTTAACCCTAAAGTCATTGACTTGATGGCTAAGAATCATTTCCCCAACATGCAGTGTGTGTTTGTTTGTTTGTTTGGGGGGTGGGGGGTTAACCATATCATCTGGTTTTCCTTATTTATAGACCTTAATTATTGTAAAATGCTTTATTGTAAAACATTGTGATTATTTTATTTGCAGTTAATACTGTTACCATGGGGTCCTGCTATATACCTGGCAGAGCACTTTTTGTATATTACCTCATTTAATCCTCACTACCACACTACAAAGCAGACACTGCTACCATCTCCATGTATAACAGTCAAGGAAAGTGAGACACAGAGAGATTAAGTCATTTGTCTAAGTTTATCCAGCTGGTCAACAGCATATTTGGGATTTGAACCAGGGTAGTCCGGTCTTAGAAGCCCGACTTGGGGCATTGGGTGGCTCAGTGGTTGAGCATCTGCCTTCAGCTCAGGTCATGATCCCAGGGTCTTGGGATCTAATTCGGCATCTAGCTCCTTGCAGGGAGCCTGCTTCTCCCTCTGTGTGTCTCTCATGAATAAATAAATAAAATCCTAAGGAAAAAAAAAGAAGCCTGACTCCACCGCGATGCTATTCTGACTCTCGAGATCATCTGAAATACCCTTCAAAAGCTATTTTTATATTCTACATTCCCTTCCACTTTAATTTCACTTACTTCGGTTCTCTACCTTATCAACATTTATAAAATGTATGTTAGTAAGAATATGAAGTTCCCGTATTATAAAGAAACTATCATCTTTCACTTTCTTGCAGTCACACAATGCGCATGTAAAGTGCAGTAGGTAACCACAGTCCTAAGATGTCTTTCTACTAAAAACTTCAGGGCTTGGGGGTGGGGGGGGACTCTTTAGGAAAACACATTCTCCCATATGCTCTGATGTTTATCAAAAGGCCATTTCTTTTTTCTAGTGGTAGCTGACCAGTGAAGTCTGCACACATCATTTCTCCCCCTCGAACACTTCAATTGCCTTTTATTGCCTTATTTGTAAATTAAAGAGCTCTTCTAAAAATTGTTATTTTTCTCAAGAAGATAAGAATTCAACATGTGTTATAAACATGGACTCAGGGGCACCTGGATGGCTCAGGGTTGAGCATCTGCCTTTGACTTAAGTCATGATCCCAGGGTCCTGGGATCAAATCCCACATCAGATTCCCCACAGGGAGCCTGCTTCTCCCTCTGCCTATGCCTCTGCCTTTCCCTGTGTCTCTCATGAATAAATAAAATCTTTAAAAATAAACAAACAAACATGGACCCAGCCCCATAGCTGTTATCTATGTTGCTACCTGTTCTCCTGCCAAGGGTTGACTTCGACTGACTCTGTCATCCTTAGAGTAGCTCTGAGGAGAAACGCCCCAGTGGAAAGTTCTACAACTTCAATGGGGCCAGAGTCCCACAAATAATCACATTCTTCCAAGAGTATGAAAGTCCTTTAAAAAGGGGCTCCAATAACCAAAAAAAAAAAAAAAAAAAGGGGGCTCCAATAGTAAAAGACCTTTAGACACAAGAATCTGAAACATTTCTGTTTAGATATTGAATTTGAGCTCACCAAACACTTGCATGTTCGCTCAGTATTTTTCAAACCTTGTGTTGTGACCCAGTAGTGGGTTAAGATATCAATTTAGCTAGATATGACACTCTTATTGAAAAAGGCAAAATAGAACAGAATGAAAACTCTTAAAAGTGTATTTTAGGCAGGAAGGGTAAAGATTGTTTTATGAATATTAATTTTCATTCTATATATTTATGTCTGTGTGTGCTAGGTTTGGATGGAAGGCCCCCAAAAGTTGGAAACCACTGCATTCATTTGCTTCTAACAGTGGCACAAAGAAGTAGGCAGGGCCTAGAAGTCGAATGGCTTGCTTATGCTTACACACCAGCTTAGGGACATCCGTCCAGCTTTTTCCATTCTTAGTGTAACTGTCATTCTACAATCCCCATTGATTTAGGACAAGAAAATGAAGCAAAACAAAAGAAAACAATAACATCCTGTTAACACAGCAGTGCATGATGCTACTGAGGTTGACAGGGACAAAGGCCATAGTGAACAGAACAAAGAAGGGTTCAGAGGTCTTCCACCCCCCCTTTTTGAAACTCTTGAAATTAGATTGCAGAAAGGTATCCAAGAACTCCCAGCTATAAGATAAATAAGTTCTAGGCTCTAATGTACAGCATGGTGACTGTAGTTAACAAAACTGCATTGTACACTTGAAATTTGCTAAGATAATGAATCTTAAATGTCCTCACCACACACACACACGCACACACACACGTGCACACACACGCAGAGGCAACTACATGAGGTATTGAGGGTGTTGCTAACCTTATTATAACCTTAATGTAATCATTTCACATTATATACATATGTCGAATCATCACATTGTACTCCTTGAACTTACATTAAGTGTCAAATACATCCCAAGAAGGCTAGAAAGTGATAAATATTAGCCAAGAACTATTTTTTAATATTTCACAAAGCCTCTCAGAAATGGTAGTTTCATCCAGAATAAGGTCTTTAACTGAAATGTCAAGTTTTTTGCTTTTGGCTAGAATTGCAACAACTCCACATATTGTTCAGGAGTGCTTTGATGTCTTTGGTTAATTGCAGTGGAGTGGAAAGTGCCAATGACCAGACTTTTAATGATGGCACTGCCTGTTGGTAGCTGGGTAAACATGGACAAACTATTTAAACACTCGAGCCTCCATTTCTTCTGTAAAAAGGGAGTTACATCTGAGACTCAATAATTCTTCGTTCTACCCACTGATAGCCTTATGGTCAAGAGTTTTGAGAATATTAATCAATAGCAATATTTCCTTCCACCCATGCTATTATTTAGAATCATGTTTTCAAGCTTAAGAAAAAGTTAATCTGGCATAAGCAAACGTTTTCAAAGCATCTGAATTAAAAAAAAAAAAGTGTAAAGGAGATAAAATGAAGAGAAACATCCCAAACTGACAAATGTGGTTGGGCTGCTGGTTCCAAACTGATTGATTGATTTGTTAATTAATTTACGATGGTGCAACAATAATTACAAGCTACTGTTTGTCAGCCAAATCACTTGTGATGAAGTCAAAGGTTCACATCTGTGTGCATGTCCCAAGGATCAATGCATCAAATTAGCTCTGTTGGCTTTTTTCCCACTAAAAGCTAACACGTGTCATCAATATTCCAGCATTTGTGTGTGTAAACTAATTGATTGAACATTCGTGCTACGTAAACATGCGGTTTGTGTTATGTGGGGTACCATTTATAAACATCTTTGGTGCCAAAAAAATGAAAAGCCTCACATAAGATAATTAATATCTTATTGGACAAATAAAATGGCAATTTAGTGTTATTCCTTTGATTTAAGGATAAAAAAGCATTGCTGTTTCTTCTGAAGTGTTGAGCATTGTTGCATTGCATAGTATTTTACCATTCCACCTTGGAGCAAGCCTGAGGAAATTTATAGAGAAGGTGAAAGAATTGGCTGCTCATGTCTATCAATAATAGCAAACTACCTGTGATTCTAGAAAATCACCATATTATTGTCCTCACTAGTGTCTGCCTGATGGACAAGTACAGCTTATAGAGAAAGGTTGTGTCTAGCTGAGAGGACTTCAGTGCCTGTCAAGGGCCTCAAGAATGCTCCTCCACATTCACTTTAGTGACAGCATCAAGGACAAAGGGTCATGAGATTAAGGGCCGGTGACCTTCCAGATTCTGAAGATTGGGCTGCAGAGCACTGAGTGCTGGCATTGGGAAGCAGTGTCTCAGTTTTCATTCAGATGCCAGTTTATATGGTTGAAACAGGGCCTAGTCCAAATAAATGGAATTTTTCACTTTTTTGCTCACTCCAAAGAGATCATATAGAAGCAGTCACTTCTTAACCTTGCTGGGAGACCTTCTTTCTCCCTTTTCCAAAGACGTGTGTCCCTCCATATCGTACCCATCCCAATTTAGATTTCTGTTATTCTTGGCGTGTTCCCCAAGCCCTCACCCAAACACTGAATGTTGAAATGTCAGGCCACCACCAAGGCCTTTCCCAACATTGCAATCTAGGTAAGACACATGGAAAAATCACTGAAATCTCCGAGTGGAAAAACAATCAATCCTCTGAAATGAAACGGATGTCATCAAAAATAAGAAAATAGACCAAAAAGCTCACCAATTTCAAAGTCACCTTGCTTTGGTCACTTACACATTACAACTACATTAGCCTCTTCCAAATTCTCTAACTTATTAGGTGCCTGAAAGGTCTTAGTCACTGTGATAAAGGTAGAGTTGAGAAAGCAGGAGATGCTCCTTGTCGACAAAGATGCTTTATTGGTCTACTGCTTACCACTTGGTAATGACCATGAGCCTGTCTGCTCCAAGGGAAAATATGAATTTGCTGCTTCTGCCCTCAGCCTTAAAACTTTGCTACTAATCTCATGGTAATTCCTACATGCTTCTAACACATTTAAGTTTTATCTTGGAGAGGGTAGGTGCTGATTCATAATAGGTCACAGATTGGAAGCCTATCATCATTGATCAATGCACATCCTGGGTACCCACTGAGACCACTATCCCCATTAGTCACTATGGGAAAGCCATAGTCTTGGTGCAATTTGACAATTATTTATTAAGGGCCTTTTATGTGCAAAATACCATCTAGAGCCGGTAAGACACAGTCCCCATCCTCTTGGGGTTTATAATTTTAGTTGAGCAACTAAATAACATTAAACAAATCTTATATTCATAATTAATAAATGTCATATAATAAAGTGGGTTCATTTGTATTGGAACATTCATACAGCCTAATTCATACAGTATGAAAACGTATCAAAAATGCTACGGTGTTGCAATTCAAACAGTTGCAATTCTAACAATCCTGAAAATAAGAGAGAAAAATATCCCATTTATAGCATAATATGCTGTCCATTATATGATAAACTAAATCTTTCCTTAAAGTACACACTAAGTGTGGGCTATAATAATAACCTCATCAAAGAATTGTTACAACATGAGTCTTCTGTGGTCCAAGTGAAAGAGCAAACTTACATCAATTTTAAAAAAATGAAGGTTTGAACTGCATGATGGTACAAATGGCATTTGGGAAATGTTGCTTATTCCATGCCTTCCCATTAAATGTATAAAACGTGGTCACCGCTAGCATTGCTGTTGCCTGGGACGTTGGTGAACTAGTCGTGCATTGTTATGTGAAAGATTAATCCTTCTGAGTTCAGCAGTAGAATTTGCAAAGAGCATCCTACAACATTTTAGACAGCCAGCATTTTCCGTGTTGCCTGGTGGAAATTTAGCATTATCTCATGCTCCAGAAGACTGGTAAAATTCTGGAAAGCTTTTCTTCACCTACTTATGTTTAACACCACTAGCTAATAATACGTGTACCTTCGATCAGGTTTTGCATGTTACAGATCTCAAGTCGTTTATTATGTTTTATCTCATTGGAGCCTCACAACAGCCCCATGAGGTAAACAGATATTATCAAAACCTGAAAATGGAAATGCTTTGCTTGCCAATTTCTTTCCAAAAAATTTCCCCCAGATGGCTTATGCCTATAGCGAATCTAATTGTCTCGAGGAAAGATGAATGGAATCACATTTCCAAGGAATTCCAGCCACCTCCAGTCCTAGGGCTGTACAACCTCGGGCGCAGCTTGGGAGTGAGTGAAGTAGCTCACCCAGCGAGAGCGAGCTGAGCCCCAGAAAGAGGTCAGGCTTGAATCGAGGGGGGCAGGCAGGTGCAGGGCAGGCGGCTGCAGAACCTTGACCTCGGCCACAAATCATGAGTCATTTGCCGGCACGGTTGACGGCTGGATTGTGGGGGAGAGGCGGGCACACTCAGACGCGGTGGATTTTAGTGTTCCCTGCCCCTTTCCCCCCTAGTTGGGGACCGCGCTTCCGCACAGTGGTTACCCTCAGAGTCCTGTGGCTTCATCTATATGGTGAGGCCGGTAATGGCAATTGCGTCGTCTTGTGCTGAAGACTGATTTGTGTTAAGTTGCCTCCCAAGGAACCTGGGAAGTGTCTGGCAAATTGGAGGCCCTCTACGATCACTGATTTTTTTTAACCCTTAAAATAGTAACATTTTTTAAAAATCATAACATTTAATGTTTAACAGTAGCTATTGAATCTCACTACAAGGAGGCTCTGCTTTTAAGAAATCTGCTAAAAAAATTTTTAAGACTTTATTTATTTGAAAGAGAGCGCATGCACACAAACAGGGGGAAAGGCCAGAAGCAGACTCTCCACTCACCTCCAGCCCCATGCAGGACTTGATCCAGGGCCCTGGGATCATGACCTGAGCAGAAGGCAGAAGCTTAACCAACTGAGCCACCCAGGGGCCCCAAGAAATCTGCTACAATTTGAGACAGAAAATATTGAATTTTTAGGATTGCTTTAGTCTATGAAGTTCCCACAGATAAAATTTATATGAATTCAAAAAGTCAACATGAGTATGAAAGTCCCATAGAAAATGCTACAATTACATTCACTTAATCTGCCCTGTGTGTTTTTTGAGCACCTACTAAGTGCTCAGACTCGAAACTCTATAATAGTCCTGGCTTATACTGGCCCCCCTGGGTATGTGTCATGAACTTGGTATTTACACTGCATTCACCAGGTGCCTCACTGACTCCATCTCATTCATCCTCACGACAGGTTGGAATGACAAGTAATGAGTACGATTATCTGCACTTTACAGCTGGCTCTACCAGCCACGAGAGGAGCAGATTCATTTGCCAGAGGTCACCAAATCTACATTTCCCAGGATTCAGCCCTATGCTCATAAACATATCCATTATGTTATAACCTCAGAAAATGAACATAGTAGTGGGAAGTTAAAAAATAATTGTTTTCTGAATAAAGTCATTTTTCAGAGAAGTACTGGGATAAATTTACGTTAGAACAGTGAGAAATGAAAATTGCTATTAAAGCTGTCCGTTACATGATATGCTAAAGCTGCCCCATTACAAAGCATGCTAAGTTAGTTGAAATAATAATTATCATAACAAACACTGACTGATAACTTTCTAGTCTCCTGATTCTTTGCTTAAGCACTTAAAATGCAATAAGATTTTAAACACTTAAAGCTAGTGAAATACAGAGTATACCTACACATCTCCCTTAACAGAACTTTTTGTGAAAACAACTTCTCCACTGAAGGTGCCTTGCAATACAACAGAGGAATGTCATTCTTTTTCGCTGGCCTGGTACATCTTCACTAGTACATTTTCCTATATCCAAGTTCACTTTCTCAGCCCCCCAAAGTATAGATCACAAATTGTCAAATGTCACAAAATAACAATCCCAGAGAATTTTAAAATATCCAAAGGTAGTGATTGACATCATTTAGCTCCGTTCCAGAAAATACGCTATAGTTTCAATGATGTTGCAAGCATCGGATATCTCTCTTTGTTGACCAGTCCCTATACTGGAAAATGAACACCAGCTTTCCCATAGATAGAAGAGATAACTCTCCTTGAGAACATGACCCTTTGCTTCCAAAAAAGACCTGGGAAAAGAGGATGGACAGGCACTTGTGTTTCCTTACTCTCCGATTAAATTAATAACCATATAATCACTATTTATCAAGATGGGATCCGAAGGATATTTTCCTTATCCAAAGTTTGTACATTGTGTTTGTTAGGCAAGCACACAAGTGAAAATAAATCTCAGAAGATAAGATAAATATCACTCCCAGATAACAAAGTATCTTGGAAGAACATTAATATATTTAATGACATCTGCCGTACAGTTCATTTTTATTTACATACACTAGAATGGTATTAGGAATGAAAACTCATCACTAAAGAATATAAGTATGGAAGATGCATGATGAAAAAAGACATAGACAAAAAACTTTGTCTATGACAAAGTTTGAAATATTAAAAATGTGGTAACTTTATTTACAGATGTCGAAATCATGTTTTTCACTCAGATATCATCATCGTCACTGTTGTTTTTTTACTCAGTGACTCATGTAATAATCTATTAGTTTTTGCCAATGTCATCAATTGTACAGAAACTGGCTTAGGTAATGGCAACGTTAACATACACCTGTAAGACTAAGAAAGAGTGTTAACTACCTCTCAAGATGAGCAAGGAATGAAAAGATGTATTAACTAACTCAGACAACGAGCAGCAAATCTGCAAATGTAATAGCTATGCATTTACCAACATTATAGAAAAAACAGAAATCATTTAGTTAAGCATTTTATTGTTTTTCTTAACAGAAATCATTTAGAAGCGTTTGTTAGTATGATGACGATCCCCCGCCTATAACACTGGGACTCGGGTTTGATTCCAGAACAGAGACAGCATTGGTCATCTCTGTACCAACAACACTGACTGGCTATGGTAAGTTCTTAACAAAACTTTGTTGAGTGAGGCACAAATTTTATAGCTTCTAATTCTGGAAATATATTTAATGGATAGACATAATATCTTCGGGCTACTAGTTGATATAGTTATTATCTGTATGGTGTCTATTAGTTTTGATTACATTTCCACATTCAATTATAGCTCTGAAGGAAATAAGACAAAATTTGAAATTAAATAAGTATTGAATTTTGATTTTCAGATATATCTTTGCATGGCTGGGAGATTACCACAGGGTTATAAATGTGGTCATCAGGCTACACAGGAGTTTTCTCAAATCTATTTTTAGCCTATTAATTAGGCTCTTCAGGAATTCTTTTGTTTATAGTAAAGTAAAATAACATACAGACCAGAAGATATACTAGTGCCAGCATTTGTAAGAAGATAGATTAATTTTCAGGTTTTCAGTTAAAAATAGTCCATTGTAAATCTAAGTTCACCTCAACTTCTCAAAGCCTTTTAAAGAAACATCTGCTGTGAAAACAATCTCTTCAATTTTGTCCTACCTGTACTGACATTTGTCATCAAAGTATTGAATTCAACTTTGTATTGAGAACAGAACTTTATTTTTAAAACAAGTGATGCATTTGTCCACCTTATTAATATTGTCTAAAAACAAACAATAAGGTATATTAAAGTATCATATTTTAACACATCAACTTCTCAAAAAATAAATTTCCTTTCAAGAAAAATAAAAAGTACATTGCAACCGAGTAGATTAATTAATCTTTAACCAAGAGTCATCTTTGTGCCTTTGATGATATGAGATCTTGCTTAATTTTTGTGTTTATCTGCTTGTTTATTTTAATATTTATAAGACTGAGGATTTCAAGTCTCATAGACCAGCAATTAGTTTTTCAAATAAATTTTGTGGATTCATATTTAAATAATTGCCCTTCGTGATTAGGTAAATTTACAAATGTTCTGGCCTGGTTCTGATGGGATCAAAGGATTAGACTTGGGAAATTCAGGGAAAAAAAAAATGTCTGGTGAATACCCGTTACTCTGAAGTTTCAAATAGCTAACAAAGAAGTTCTAATAAGTCCTACAGAGAGCTTTAAATAAGGAGTGCAAAACAGAATGGAAAGTCCCAGAATTGCTTTTGTTGCTTTTATTTTTCAGTAGTTCAAAAGGAAACATATAGCCTCATCGATAACCAATAATGAAATAGTGCTATTTATGAGATGCGGCTTGCATACATTCCAAGCGGTATTTTTAAATATTGTGAAAGGTCATCAACAGAACTCTAAATATAGCCAACCAACTGTGACTTAAACTGCTCACATGATTTTCCTCCTTGAAGGAGTTACATGCAAAATAATCTGAAGAAGTAAAACATCTAAGATGCACCATTTAAAAAACTGCCTGTATGTAGATGATATTTAACATCTACACACATACATACAGTGAGTTTACTCTTTTTGTGCTTGTTTATTTTTAGCTGTCTCAATAAAATGTTTTTCCTCCTCTCTGTTTTACTAAAACATGCCTATCTAGGAAGGAAAACAGATGTAGAATTGGACAACTACGTCTTGTTTGGGTTTTTTCCCTGTCAAGTAGAATTTATGATCATTGTCACACAATAAGAGAATCTAAGTGAAACAGACAATAAGTCAGGAAGCAATTGCCGGGATCCTTTAGCGCTGAAGCTTTCACATTCAGGATTTGGTTACTTAAAACTTCATTTGATTAAGCCAAATAAGGATACAATATCCTTTCTTACACAGAAACCCCAGAATAATTGTAAAAATAAAAGGAGCAATGTCATAGTGAGAGCAGAATCACAATAAACTAGTTTATAACCTGAAAACACCTTTCAAAAATATTCCTGAAATCCCACACAGCAGAATCGTGGTAATGTCGCCACATACACTTTCTTCTCTCTTCCAGTATATTACTAACAAGCTGCAATAATTATTTTGATTAAACTTTCTACAAAGCATCTGTCATTCCAAGTTTTCAATGACACGCTAAGTATTAAGCTCTTAGACATTTTTCCCAAATTAACAAAGTTTATTCAAATTAAATTTTCCTTAATAAGAAACATGCATGCCACTCATGTAAACCTAATGAAGATTTAATATGAAAATAATTTACACCAAGTATTTTTTACTTAATATTTTACCTCTGAACCTGTGCTTATATATATTCTGCATCTTCTCAGGCAATAAGAGAAGATAATCTTTAAAAATGAATAATCAGCTTACACAAACCTTTAACAATAGTATTTACAACCATGCTTCTCTTGGGAAGCTATGGTCTCTCTGTACAGAGCTAGGTTGACGACATTTAATGGCGAAATATTTACAGGGATGGTCTCTTATACCCATATCAATCCCAGTTTTTAAGTAAAAAAAAATTCAGAGTGAATTTTTTTCTTTTTTTTACTTTTTTCCAACAGAAAAAAAAATCTCTCATTTTAAATACTGATTTTCAACCTTACTTCTGGGAACATCCTAAAATGATCATTAAGAGTCATAGTAAGCATCAAAACCCCACTTCCAAGTCTTGGTACAGTCGCATCAAGCACATCTTTTATATAAGCACTTTGCCATCTCTTTCTCCAAATATCCACCAGTGTTTTAGGAGGTCATTGCACCCACGTACCCGCACAGTGCTCAAGTCTAATAAGAGATGGAATCAGAAACAAAACTCAGCCACTGTAGAGTTTATATCACTTATAAAATGTACTCCAACTGGAAGAAAGTGGTTGAGAGCCAGAGAGAAGGGAAGGGAGGCAGGCTTTCTGTCTGTTCTGGAGGAACTGAGCACTCAGAGCAGCAACAAGTAGCGGCAGCAAAGTTTTCCTGCAGGCTCCCACACCTCGCATTAATGAGACCGCTCACGAGGACAACTGCAGCGCTCGGTGAAGCCTCTCTGCACCTTGGGCGCCCAGGAAGAGCCTCGAAGAAACAGCATAATTTCTACCTTTCGGGAAATGCACACATTCATAAGAACTCCCTTGCCTAGCAGAGCCAGAAGCCAGGACCACTGGGCCGGCGCTCCCTTCTGTCTGGGCACCGGCGATGGGCTGACCACCAGGGCTGGCCGCACCCCTCCCCACCTAGAATAAAGTGCCCATTGTCTCACACTGTACTAATTGTGAGAAAACAGCCCTTGTAGGAAGCATAATAATTATCAAAGCCAGCGAGCAAAAGCAGTCAAGACTTCAATGAAGGGGGCAGAAAGGAAAGAAAGAAGAGAAAAGGAAAGAAAGAAAAATAAATAAATGCTCAGCTGAATTAAGCCAAGGATGAATTTAATATTCATCCTGGAATGCTTGCCTGCAGAAGGTTTACCCATTCATGTCACGACTTTTGCCTACAAGAGACCATTGTCCACACAACAGAAATCAGTAGATTGAAAATTTTCACATAGCACTTTTTCGACGTGAAAGGTTTCCTTTCCCAAAACTATGGCCTCTAATCCAGCATCCTGAGTAAAGAAAGTTACAGCCTCTCTCCCCTCGATATTATTTTGCAAGTTGAATCCTAGAACTCATCAGAGTCCTGAATTTTTATGCCTTTTTTTTTCCCTCTTCCCAAATTTGCAGCTGGACAAATATGGGGATAAAAAAAAAAAAAAAAAAAAACCAACTACCCAGCAACAACAAACCCACACACATTTGCCCGAGCAAAGAAAAATAATGAACTGAATATGCATATCCTCATTAACTAAATTTAATTACGCTGAGTGGCATAGTAATCAGTGGTTGCTCCAGTTACAGTATTCATTGAAAGGGAGGTGGATTCCAAATTAAGGCGAAGCGTGGGGGACAGTCGCATACTGATGAGGCAACTGCACACAACATGATACAATACACTCTCTAAATCATTATTCAGAGAAGCCCAAGAAAGAAGTACATTACTCTGTTTTAAGACTAATGCAAGAACAATTAGCCGAGAAGCCTCCAATCCCCCAGTGACTGCCCCACCTCCATACAATTCACACCAGCCAGCCTGGGGCCCGAGTGGACCATTTACATTTTTCTTTTTTTGAAAAAAAGAAAAAAGTGAACAAAACTTCACACTGCCTTTTTTTTTTTTTCCCCTTCTTAAAGGAAAAAAAAAAAAAAAAAAAAGGCCTATGTCCCTGGCCACAATAGCGGGGAAATCCTATCTAGCGCGCTGGTGTGCGAAGGCACCCCAGGCTCCCACAACTGGAGCCTGAACTTTCCGCAGGCAGGGAACTTTATAACACGTGCATGAAACAATAAAGGAGGAGCTCAAATAGAAAGGAGGGGGGAGGTTTTGGGGGTGGGAGAAAAAAAATGTTAACACGCCAAACTTACCATCCACCAGGTCCTGGCTGACATGTCATAACATAGCTGCCATTTTATGGAGCTGTCCGATGCTTTCCCAGCCATCATGCTGTCAGCAATCTTCATCAGATGCAGCTCAATGGAAGATAAGACACCTAATCAAGGACACATCGGCGGTGGCTTTCTGGACTACATGTAGGCCAATCCTTATCACACTGCATCATGGGAAAAGCTTCTTTATTAGCAGGAGGAACTGCAACCTCACAGATAGAAAGACAAGGATCAGTTCTTTTGCCTTTTTTTTTTTTTTTTTTGGTCTAAAGGGATTGGTGAAAGTAGCTAGCGTTCTTTGTGTATCATGTGCACAAGAGTTAAGTATCTTGCAAGTGGGCGGCTAACTGCTTTGCTGGGCTATGCAGACTAAAGTTTATTTGCATTCTTCTCTGTTGTATATTGTTTGACATGGTCCATGGTCCTTGCTGAGCAGATGAAGGGAGGGGAGGGGGGCGGGAGGGAGTGAGGAAAGAGGGAGCTGTAATTGCTCAGAATTAATATCTTCCCCAACAAAGACATAACAGTTTCATTGACACGGTCAGAACATGGTTCAGATGTCAGTGCACACGGGCGTGCGGGTGTGTGTGTGTGTGTGTGTGTGTAGTGTGCGCACCCGCGCGCCCGCGCACACATTGTGGAACACACAGGTAGCAGCTGCAGCTGGATTCAGCCGAGGTTGCCAAAGGCTACAAACTCCACTCCCATGCTGGACATATGGAAGCAGTTTAACTCTTTGAAATCACTGTTCAAGAAGCGCTGTGCAGTCTGCAAGGATAAATCAACCCTGAGAACAGCTTCTCCATCAGGAGACGTCAGGCCTGGTGCTCACCGCCCGCTGAAGCCGGCCTAGGAATGCTGTTCCCTTCATCTGGGGAAGACCTGATCAAAACGAGGAGGAGGGAAGGGCAGCGTTTGCCCCGTAATCCCCACTCTACCCTGAATTCCTCGGAACCCCTCGGAACCCCTCTCTGTCCTGCCCTTGGAAGGGAATTCCTGTTCTCAGCCCTGAGCATTGCTGCCTCCTCCGGAACTCTCTCAACTACTTCTTGCAATTGCGCAGGCAGGCAACGCAGGAGCTCCCGTTTGCCAATCAAACAAATGCTCCGCTGGCCTTTCTTCTCTTCTGGAGAGTAAAGACTGAGTGCAGCAGGAGGAGTCTTACAGTCCCGCCACGACAATCAGAAATCCAGGCCCTGAGGAGCAGAGGGAGTCCTGCCCTTTCTTTTGCTGAAATACAAAAAGGCAAGGGGCAGGTTCTTGATTTTCCAGACCCCTGGAGCACACCCCCCAAACCCAGCCACCCCTCTGAGGGCATTTTGTCACTTTCCGTCCGTGTGCACCGCTAGTATCCCCCAAATGGCTTTTAGGCTTAGAATTTAAATGTGCTGCAGACCATTTCAAAGGACGAACTCCTATTCGATTCAGCCAAAGTGAAGGGGAAAAAAATTGCTGTATTACCGGCAATTTCTTTTCTCTGCATGCAGTTTGTGTGAGGCTGCAAAGGCAACTCCTTTCGGCCTGTGAACTCCAAAGATGAAAAGCAACTGCTTGGAGAGCTCCGTCCTTCGGATATTTTTATATTCACTGGGGAGGCCTGTCAGCCACAGCCTCAGACAGGACAGGAGCTTACGGTGGCCTGACTCTGGGCTGGCAGCAAAATAACCTGTCCTTCACAGAAGCAGCTGATCCTCTTGTGGCCTGGGAATCTGGTTTCACCTCACGTTTGTTTGATTTATTCTCAGTCGGGGTTGGGGGGGTGGAAGGGACCGGCTGCCCCACCCTGGCCTCTGCCTTTGAAGCACCCCAAGGTCCCAACACTTCCTTTCTCCTCTCTCTCCGCCCCATTCTTCAATACTTATTTTTTATTATTTTTTTCTTTTGAGAAATGATCAGATAATAAGCCCACTAATGGAATCACAGTTTCCCCCTTTGGATTGGCTCAGGTAGCAGCAGCACTGCTGAGTTCCTACTGTGTGCTGGGCAGCCCACTGTACACATTGGGGCTGCAGAGATTAATGAGATGTAGTTCGTTTCATTCGTGACTCAAATGCCTTCATCCAGAGCTGTGACAGGCAGAAGGAAGTCCAGCTTCGGTGGCAGGGGTAAGGGGAAGGGATGGGCCAGCAGCCCTCTGGAGCCTAGGACCTCATACACATTTCCAGAGCACTCTTTTGGGGTATTGTGTGGGCTTGGAGGTGAGGCCAGTAAGGCTTCCATGTTTCCTCCCTCTCCCTGCAATCAGTACCTGCAACCCACCTCTCTCAGTGGCTCTGGATGGAAGGAGGACAGCCCGCTACCTTTCTCTGCTGCGCTGCCGCCCACCGGCCCTTTCAGGGCGGAGTCCGTCTGGGCACTGGTTTGAGAACACTGCTCAGGCCACCAACACTTTACTGCCTGCCTCAGAATCCTTTTAAAACGCTTGGCACACTGCACGCCTCATAGGCAGGTGTATCTGCTGAAGAGTGTCCGTTATCATTGTCAAGACACCTCCTCTGATTAGTGGGAAATGATGAAAGATAAGGAGGGATGCAAGGAGAAGGAGAAGCCTGTGGGAGAGAGGCTGCAGCATTTATACACCAATGTGTGAACCGTGGGGAACAAAAAGACTGACATAGAATGGACAAATCTGTGCACTTCACTTGCCTGGCGGGGGAGCACCAGCGGACTGGTGATGGGGAACCCCTGGCAGAGCTGGGAAGGAAAGGAATCCCGGGCGGTGGTCGGTCGTAGTCATAAGATGCATGCCTGGGGGCTGACCACTCACCACTTGGGGTCCTGGGGAATATCTTTCACTGGGCGCGAGAACTTCTGGGTGAGCAGACCCAGTTTATAAATGGGAGAGATCGGGCAAATGGGGCTCACAAGCCAGTGTGACTGGATCCATTGGCTGAACTAGTTGCACATGAGGCCGGGCTAAGGGCTCACTAGATGTTTAAAAATATGAATGAGGGCAGTCCGGGTTGCTCAGCCGTCTAGCGCCGCCTGCAGCCCAGGGCGTGATCCTGGAGACCCGGGATCAAGTTCCACGTCGGGCTCCCTGCATGGAGCCTGCTCCTCCCTCTGCCTATGTCTCTACCTGTCTCTGTGTCTCTCATGGATAAAGAAATAAAATCTTTAAAAAAATATGGATGAAACTCCAAAACACCAATGAGGAAGCTTCGTGGGGAGTTTGGTAACTGTTACAGCCCACTTAATGCACGTTTAATCTCAAGTGGTTTCCCCCCCAAATTCCTCTCTCTATAGCATCTGCCCTTGCCCGGTGTTCTCCCTGTGATTCCCAGGGTCTCCCCTCCTGTGTTTTCAGCCAGCTAGCAGCCTCCCGCAAGTCCCACACCTCACCCAGCAGAACAAAAGCTTGGAACAAGCCAGCTCCTTGGCCCAAAGTAACCTCCAATTGTTGCTCAGTTAAGTTCTCCGAGGGCTTCGTTTCTCCCTCATTGGCAAATCAACTAGGCATCAGCCTAGAGCTCAGCGAGAGGA
Source organism: Canis aureus (assembly GCF_053574225.1). NCBI lineage: Eukaryota > Metazoa > Chordata > Mammalia > Carnivora > Canidae > Canis > Canis aureus. The sequence goes on from NC_135620.1 coordinate 36,579,847, forward strand.
TGCTGATATTTGCAGACAGTTTACCATGCTCCCCATGCCAATTTCAAAGATTCAGAGTCCTGCCCTCATTGAGAAGCAGCACGGACATGGTCATCAGGTTTGACTCAAAAGTTTGTGGCCAGGATTCAAATCACAGTGTTTTGACCTACTAGTCGTGGGGCCAGAGGTAGGTGGTTAACCACTGCGCCTCAGTGTTCTCACCTGGAAAATGGAATTAGTACTGATGAAGTACCTTATAACTGATACGAAGATTCCAGCAGTTACTATAAGAAAGTGCTTAACGCAGTACCTGATGGATAAGAGCTATGTATGTCCATTATGCCTTATTTACAGATAAGGAAATCAAAGCCCATAATTTGACCCAAATCATACAGCTAATAATTAATGGGGAATGAGAGCAGGGAAGGAAGAAATAAATTTTTAAAAGAGAGAGAAAGAAAAACATAAAAAAAGAGAAAGCTATAAAGATAACTAGAGAAAACAGTGAGAAATCAGTAAAGAAATGAGGAGAGGTGGGGAGAGAGAGGAAAGGACAGAATGAGAAAGCAAACATGAAGCCTTTCTGGTCTCTAGAGCCCTTTTTAGGGCCCTAAGCCCGCTCTGCCCACACTGACTCCCCCCAGAACTCTCCCCAGCTTCTTGTCCATCCCCCCCGGGATTTGAGGGTTGGCCCAACTGCCATTAGGATCCATGGCTGGGATCCGTGGATACTCCCTATTCATGGAAGCCTACAAGTTTAGATCTAATTTGGAGGATTACCCGATGAAGCTATTTCATTGTGACTTACTCAGTTTTTAGCTGCTTGGCCCTGATGCTCCATTCTACTGAGTGCCAAGCTGAGCGTGTGAGCCCTTTGTGGTGACCTCAGTAACCACAAGTAGTGGAGAGAAGAGCCCCCCTGGGAAGGAGTCAGTCCCTGGGCCTCCTCTGCCATTTGTTAGTTGTACGGTCTGGAACTAGTTACTGAACTTTGTGAACCTCTCAGTTGTTTTACCCTTGACACAAGGATTAAATAAGACTGCATAAAGCTCCATCCCAAGCTGCAGTTATTATTAAAATCAGTATAAATTTCAGAGTTGGTGTAACCTGCTCCCCCTTCCTCTTCAAGATTAGGGAACTGAGACTCCCCGTGAGACACACAGATGCTCGGTGGAAGTGCTAGAACTCAACCTTTGCTCTCTCCCCTCTTCATCTAGTGCTTCTTCCCCTCCTCCCACCAGCAACAGAAAGAGGATTCACCTGAGGGCTGAGGGTCTTGATGGTTTGTTGTCTTGTTTTGTTTTGCTAATGTGCCAGAGACTGAGGCCTGATGAATGGGTCTCCAGGGAGCAGGCCTTGGAGAAACTGAGGAAGACTTTTGTTTTTCTTAAACCATGTACTCTAGAAGGGCAGGGTTTGCTGCCCCCCTCCCCCAGGTGGTCTGGGTTTGCTCATCCCCCACATCCAGAGGCTGGCACACAAACACATAGAGCTTCGTCAAATAAACAACTGAACTCAGACACTGGTGATGGGCAGAGAGGTGATAGGGAAAACAGAATAGCAGGCCTTGGGCATGCGGGCTGATGACCAGAGAGCCCTGCAGGGATGCCTGGTGGATCCAATACAGAGAGCAAATGAGAGAATGCAAGTCCAGCTAACATTAAGAAGAGAATATTAGCCTTAAGAACCTGTTTGGGGGGCAGCCCGGGTGGCTCAGCGGTTTAGCGCTGCCTTTAGCCCAGGGCACGATCCTGGAGACCCAGGATCAAGTCTCACGTTGGGCTCCCTGCGTGGAGCCTGCTTCTCCCTCTGCCTGTGTCTCTGCCTCTCTCTCTCTCATAAATAAATAAAATCTTAAAAAAAAAAAAAAAAGAACCTGTTTGGGATGGCCAGGCATGTTATCCATCATTTACCAAGACTCAGCAGAAAAAGGCCAGGTTCAGGTCAGGGAGGTGTCGGGGAGCCGGTCACTGGACCCCTGGCAAGCATGAGAGCAACAGGGAGGAGAATGTGCCAGCACTCTGAGGTGGAAGGGGGCAAAGAAGCATTAAAACAGCCTGATTCTCTTCCGAGTGAAGCAGTCCCAGCTTTCCTCATCTCCGAGGATTCAGGGAGAGACCTGTGGCTGTTTTAGGAGCTGCATCCACTCACCCCCAGGCGCTGTCAGCATACACAACAATCTCCTGCCTGATCTGAGCTCAGCAGAAAAAAGATGGATCCAAAATGTGGACCATGAGGGTTTCCTGCACCTCGGGCCACATCTCTGGTACCTGAGATGATCCAAACAGCCAGCTCCCCTCCGCAGGGCTCCACCTTCCCTGTCTCCCTTTGGTGACATTGTCTGAAAGGCGTTGGTGGCCACTTGGTATCTCCTTTGGGAGGAAGCCCATGCCATGGGGGTGCACGCACACTCAGAGAGACCCAGGCCCTCCCCCCCACCTGCAGCAACGGCTTCTGGCCGCCTTCCACCACAGCCTGTGTGCCCTGACCTTAACTGATCTCATCCATCCTCAGTGGCTTCCAAAAGACACCTCTGTCCAGCACACTCACCAAAAGACAGTTTCTGAGACAAATAGCAGACCTCCCAAACAAGGAGATTGGGCCCTATAAAGAATGGAAACAACTGGTTATTAAATTTGGAGTCATACCCAAATGATCTACCTGCAGCTTTTCCCGGAGAAAAGTAATTTGATTGAAACCAGGAACAGAGGCTGAGCTCCCCTTACAACATGACTTTTTCTTTTAAACTTTCCTCCAGCAAGTTTCTAAAGAAACTTGCCACGTCTTCCAAACATAAGTGTTTGAAATATTTTCTCTTTTATGTAGCTATTTATAAGAATGCATGGTGGCTCTGGCCACATTGACATGGGAAGAGTTTTGACTTAGATTCTGGGTAAGGAAAAGGCGGTTGCTTGGATAGCATGTTCTCATTCCTGATAAACAACTCAACTGTGCCTATATATTCACTTATACATAGAAAACATATTAGAATGATATTCACTTATCAATAGGGAGGAACTTGCACTTTTTATACTTTCGTACTCTTAGAAATTTTATAATGTTCAGACATTGCATTTATAAACAAAAAGTCAGGTGAAGGCTGCATGGGACCTCCCTGAACTTTTTTTTTTTTTTTTTTTTGCAACTTCCCGTGAATATACAATTATTTCAAAGTGAGGAATTGAAAAAAAAGAAAGTAAATAAATACATTCCCATCTAAAGGTTTGAGCTTTTGAACACTGATGCCGGGGATAGATCCTCTATAGGAGACTGCTGGGTGCTAGAAGCATTCCTAGGCCGTGGGATCATAATAGTATGCTCTCCTTGTGCTTTCAGAAAAGGCAGAGAATAAGATTTTTTTTTTAAGAAAGTGGCAGTGAAGGCAAAGTAACAATATATTGTTGTGTTGCCCCTTTCTAACAAGGCAAGCCTTGCCAAAAGATACGCGAGTTTCACAACTAAGTCTCCTAAGACTGCTCAGGCTGGTGCAAGTTCAACATATGAATAACACAGATAAACATGAAACCCCCAAACCTTGATGGGAAGTGGTGATAGGTGGCCTGGAGTGCCTTCCAGTGTACAAGGTCTTAGAAAGAAACAAAGACATGTGCAGGTTTCTTAAGCGCTGTGTCAAAGTCTCCTACTGCAGGGCTCCTTCAGGATAGGGTTATCTTTCTGAGGCTGCCATTAAGAGACAAATCTCCCTGTACCCTCACACCCTCCCCCTCCACTACCCCACTACCATGCTCTACTTTTTGCCACACACACATTGGTTTTGTTGTTGTTTTAAAGATTTTATTTATTTATTCATGAGAGACACAGACAGAGAGAGAGAGAGAGAGGCAGAAACACAGGCAGAGGGAGAAGCAGGCTCCATGCCAGGAGCCTGATGTGGGACTCGATCCCAGGTCTCCAGGATGATGCCCTGTGCTGAAGGCAGGCGCTAAACCGCTGAGCCACCCAGGGATCCCCGACACACACACATTGTTAAGACAAGTAAAAGTGATACTAATGAACTCAGGGAGCTGACAAAGGGAAAAGAGAGACCCCCAAAGACAGTCTGGGGGTGAGCAGTGTGTATTTGGATTAGGAGGGTGGTTAGAGTTTCATGGTTTCGCCTGCTTCGGCTAGGCCTCATTTCTTCAGCAAATATTTATTGCTTACCTGTCAGGTGCCAGTCCCCGTACTAGACGCTGGCGAGCGAAAATACATACCTCTATAGGACTGGGGAATGACACTAATCACATGTACACTCAGGTAAGTACAAAATTATATCTATGATGGGTGCTTTAAAGGAGAATTACCATGAATGTGTGTACCTGGGGACACAGTTGTTTTGCCAGAACTGGGAAAACTGGGAAAGGCTTCAGAGGAGTAACCAAAGAGAGCTGGACACCTATTCCTCACAGTAACATTCAAGGCAAGGACAACCCTCTTCATTTTTCAGAATCACAAGTCAAAGACCAGAACCATTTGTGCCAGAGTAAGTGTTGGTGCCTGGAGGCAAAATCAGGTCTGTCATACTCTAAACCAATAACTGTTCCTTAAGTCACCCTGCTTTTGTCTCAGAAGCTGGCATTATTTCTCAGGTTCTGGTCTCCCTTAGAACCAGCTGACAGGTGATCACTTCCTGGAACTGGAAGAAGGAAGGATGAAAGGACCTTCAGGTCACCATGCTTTTAATTTTCTTAAGACAGTTCTACCCTAGGGCACCTGGGTGGCTCAGTGAGTTAAGCATCCTACTCTTAATCTCAGTTTAGGTCTTGATTTCAGGGTCATGAGTTCAAGCCCCACATTGGGTTCACACTGAGCGTGGAGTTACCTAGCAAAACAAAACAAAACAAAACAAAATACTCAGTTCTATCTTAAGAAGTGAAGATTAGGAATCAGGACAGAAAAAGTTCTGCTGAGGGCCCTCTCAAACTCCCCCTTTTACAATGCATTCAGGAGGACTGTAACCTCTTAATAAAAGTCTCACTGGGGTAGAATTCACATACAGTGTCCTGTAGAAATCTTATGTGATGAGATTTTACAACTGTATCCACCTGTACAATTCCCATTCCTATTAAGATATAGAATATTTTCAATGCCCTGAAAACTTCCCCATTACTCTCTCCAAAGTATACTTACTTCTTCCCAGGCCACAAGCAAACACTGTTCTGATTTCGATCACCATTTACATGTGTCCCTTCTAGAAAATCATATGCGTGGAATCATATAGTATCTCTTCTTTTGTGCCTAGCTTCTTTCATTCAACATAATCTTTTTGAGATTTATCCATGTTATTGTTACTGTTTATTGCTGAATAACATTCTATTGTATGAATATACCACAATTTGTTTATCCTCCTGTTGATGGACATTTGGGTTGCTTCCAGGTATTGACTATTTTGAAAAAAAAGCTATGAGCATTCATGGACAAATATTTCTGTGGGCATATTCTTATTTCTCTTGGGTAAACAAGTGATGGAATTGTTTGGCCATAGATAGATATATAATTAACCTAATAATAAACTTCCATACAGTTTTCCAGAGTGGTTTTACCATTTTACACACCTACAAGTAATATACAGAAGTTCTGGTTGTCCATATTCTCGTCAACTCTTGGTGTTGTCAGACGTTTTAACTTTAGCCTTTTGGGTGAATGTGCAAAGATATCTCATTTGGTATAATATGCATGATTAATGGCAAATGATTTTGAGCCCTTTTTCATGTAGCTATTTATATGGCCTCCTTTGTGAATTGTCTATTTAAGTCTAATCTTGATTTCTAAATTGATTTTTCCTTTTCATTATTGAGAAGTAAAAGTGCTTTGTAAATTTTGGATACAATTTCTTTGTTAGATACCTGTACTATGAATATTTCTCGCAGTCTGTAGCTTCCTTATTCATTTTGATTATAATGTCTTTAATTTTGATAAAGTCCTAATATCAATTTTTCTTCGCACAATTATTGCTTTCTATTTCACATCTAAGAAACCTTTATTGACCCAGGGGAAGCACAGGAATTCTGTTTTCTTCAAGAAGCATTATAATAGGAGCTTTTATGTTTAGATGTATGATCCATCTCAAATTAATTTTTGTGTATGATTTGAAGTAAGGATCAGTGTTTTTGTTTCTCATTTTGATATACTATTGTTCCAGAACCATTTGTTGAAATGACTTTCCATTCTCTGCTGCATTACTTTACCTTTGGCAGCAATTATTTGGTCTAATTCAGGTGAACCAATATCTGGACCCTCTGTCTATTTTTCTGCTCCATTGCTAGATTTGTCTATCCTTTTACAAATACAACACCGTCCTGAGTATTATCACTTGTAAGAAGTACAAGTCTATCCATCTATATTTTAGCCATTGCAGGTTCTTTGTATTTTCATATGAAATTTATAATTGGCTTGTCAGTTTCTGCTTAGATTTTTATTGGGATTGCAGTAAAATCAAATTGCAATCAATTCTACAGGTCACTTTGGGCAGAATTGACATTTTTACAATTTTTAATCTTCCTATCCATGAATATGTAATATATTTCCATTTACTTAGATTTTCTTTAATTTTTCTTGGCAATATTTTGTAGTTTTCTTTTTTTTTTAAAGATTTGTTTATTTATTTATTTTTATGATAGACACAGAGAGAGAGAGAGAGAGAGAGAGAGAGGCAGAGACACAGGAGGAGGAGAAGCAGGCTCCATGCCGGGAGCCCGACGTGGGACTCAATCCAGGGTCTCCAGATCACGCCCTGGGCCACAAAGGCAGGCGCCAAACCGCTGAGCCACCCAGGGATCCCCTATTTTGTAGTTTTCTATGTAAAGGTTTTGCATATCTTTATTTGAATTTTTCTCGAGGTAGCTTATATTTTTGGATGCCATTGCAGATGAAATTTCACATTTTATTTTCCATTTGTTTATTGCCAGACTGTAGAAATACAATTGATTTTTATTAACTTCCGATTTCCAGCAACCTTGCTAAATATGCTCAAAAGTTCTTGTAGTTGGAGAGGTTTTTTGTTTGTGGTGTTGTGGGAGTGGGAAGGTTGGTCTAGTGTTTAATATTTTCTTTGTACACAATCATGACATCTGTGAAGAAAGAGTTCTATTTCTTCCTTTGCAAACTTTTTCTTTTGCTACTTCAGTGGACTCCCTGTACAACGTTGAATGATAGTGGTGAGAAAACACATTCTTGCCTTGTTCTCTTTCTTAGATGGAAAGGCTTCCATATTTCATTACTAAACAGGTTGTTAGTTCCAGGTTTTTCATAATGACCTAGATTGAAGAAATTCCTTTTGATGGTTAGTTTACTGAAAGTTTTTTTTTTTTAATCATGAGTGTGAGTGGTATTTTGTCAAACTTTTTCTGCATCTATTGAGGTGATCATAGAATTCTTCTCCTTTTATCTCCTAATGTTGTGAATTAATAATTTTGGAATGTTAAACCAGAATCACATTCTTGTGATCAACCTCTATTGGTGAAATATTCTTTTCATACATTGCTAAATTTGATTTACTTATATTTTATTAAGGATTTTTGTGTCTGTGTTCTTAAGGGATATTTTCTGTAATTTTCTTTTCTTGGAATCACCTTGTCTGTTTTGGATATCAGTGTCATGCTCCACTCATTAAATGAGCTGAGATGTGTTCTCCTCCTCCCTATCTTTTGAAAGACATTGTGTGATGGTATTATTTTTTCCTTAAATGTTTGATAGAATTCACCAGTGAAGCCATCTGATCCTGGAGTTTTCTTTCTGGAAAAGTTTTAAATTACGAATTCAATGTCTTTAGTAGTTACAGGCTATTCAGATTTTCTATCTTATTGTATCAGTTTTGATAAAATATGTTCTAAAGAAAAGTATCCATTTTATCTGAATTGTCAAATTGACATAAATTATTTATAACAGTCTCTTATTATTACTTTAATGTCAGTGGGATCTGCCATGAAAATTCTTCTTTCATTCCTGAAAACGATAATTCCTTTTCTCTCTTTTTTCCCCTTGATCAGTGTAACCAAGGTTTTATCAATTGTATTAATCTTTTCAAAGAACCAACTCTGGCTTTATTGGTCTCCTTTATTACTCATATGTTTTCTATTTCATTTACTTCCACTCTTATTTTAGAATTGTTTTAAAAAATTAATTTTGAGATTAATTTTCTCTTCTTCATCACTTAAGGTTAACAATAGACCATTTATTTTATACATTTATTATTTTCTCATGCAGTTACCCAAACCTACAAATTTCCCTCAAAGCACTGCTGTAGCTGCATCCAACAAAATTTGATATATTGTCTTTTGCTTATTTCAAAATATTTTCTAATGTCTCTTGTAATGTTTTTAGTTCCTATATTATGTACTAGTGCATTTCAACTTTATGAATACTTTGATATTTTCTAGAAAGCTTACTTTTGTTAATTTTTAATTTAGTACAGTGTGATCAGAGAACAGTCTGTATATAATTTCATTCTTTTAAGTTTATTGATATTTGTTTTGTGGTCTAGATGAGGATACTGTTATTCCTTGCTTTTTAGGAAGAAGCCTTTAAAAAGTGGTATTCTGGGGGTGCCTGGATGGCTCAGTCAGTTAGCATCTGACTCTTGATATCAGCTAAGGTCTTGATCTCAAGGTCATGAGTTCAAGACCCACACTGGGCTCCACCTGGGGGTGAGCCCACTTAAAAAAAAAAAAAAAAGAACAGTGGTACTCTGAACCTCTTGTCCATCCCTTTATGTTTCACCTTTTCCCTCCTCTGGTCTCTAAGTTTCTTATCTTGCTGGGACACTTGTCAGAGCCCAGACTTTTCAAACCCTTGTCTTCCTTATGAACTTCTTTTTCTTTTATGTGAACCAGACCTTAAAGTTCCTTAAAGACTTGCAAGCAGCCTGGCTCTCTAAAAGATAGCTTCTAGGAATATTTCCCAAACTTCTAAGGAAATGGGAATCTGGAGATAAGTTTATGTTTCTAAAATATCATGGGAAGGGAGGGAACCTGGGTGACTCAATGGTTGAGCGTCTGCCTTCAGCTCAGGTCATGATCCTGGGGTCCTGGGATCGAGTCCTGCATTGGGCTTCCTGTAGGGAGCCTGCTTTTCCCTTTGCCTAGGTCTCTGTCCTCTTTCTGTGTCTCTCACAGAATAAATAAAATCTTTAAAAAATAAAATAAAATGTCATGGAAGAATATGTGGACTAAGAATAATAATAAACTCCTTAACATTTTCCCCAGTGATTTACATCTAGAATGGTCTCTGAAAGAGATCATCACAAGGGAGAAGAGAGCCTTGTAATAATATCTTGAGGGTGTAGGTTGTGTTCACCTCCCCAAATATCTGTTTAAAATACAGTTTATCAGGTTGTAAGGGAAAAATTCTGTTTCTCAAATGGAAACTCATGTATGAAAATTTCACAAATTACAGGTTCATATTGCCATTAAACTCAGAGAATTGACACAAGGGAGCAGAACCCAATGGTCTAAAGCTGTGCTAATATGGTAGCCACTAGCCACACATCTGACTGGAGTCAGGCAGACCTTGGCTTTCACTCCAGGTCTACCACTTGGAAATGTTACTTACCTCTCAGATTGTTGGTTTCTCTTCCATAAAATGAGCATAATAACAGAACTCAATAATTAGAACTCATCTTATGTTACTTATTATTGTAATCAACTCATGATACTGTGTACAAAGTGTTTAGTAGTGAATACATATTCCTTATCAGAAGTTGAGAGATCAAGTAACAGCGCCATTGAGAAACATAAGGTTGGGGCAGAGCATGTACCAAAGCAGAGATCGTAGCAGTAGCTAAGGAAGTCATTTGGACTGCCCTGTATGCAGCTCAACATGGCTGGAGGCTGTCACCTTACATATTTAAAAATGCCCAAAAGTAATAGAGTGGAAATAGTGGAGATTAAAGTTGACAAATGACAGAACAGTGCAATCGGAAGTGGAGTCATGTGGGCAGCCTGGGTGCTCAGTGGTTTAGCGCTGCCTTCAGCCCAGGGTGTGGTCCTGGAGACCTGGGATTGAGTCCCATGTCAGGCTCCCTGCATGGAATGGAGCCTGCTTCTCCCTCTGCCTGTGTCTGTCTGTCTCTCTCTCTCTCTGTGTCTCTCATGAATAAATTAAAAAAAAAAAAAGAAGTGGAGTCATGAGCCAATGGGGCCACCATAAAAGTGCGCTCAGAAGAAGTACAACCTATGTGAGCTGGAGGCCATGTAGGTGAGGGGTGCCAACATCATTTCCTTTGGCCAACTGAGCATGAATGAATGGAAACGTGCATTATAGCAGGGCAGACCATAGGGGAAAAATGATTTGGGCATAGAATCAGAAGAACCTTAAGTCAAACCCTGGCTCAGCTTGTCAACCATGTATGTCATTCAACCTTTCTGGACTGCAAGGCCCTCACCTGTAGGAGAGTGGTACTATGCCTTGCTGGCTAGATGCATGAAGTATCTATCAGGAGGTCTAGATAAGGAAGCTGAAGATTGCTACACAAATATAAACTTCCTGGGAGGATGGCATTTGAATGAGGTCTATGTGGCCTGTCTCTGCCAGGAGGACAAGGGTGTTACCAGTGGCAATGCAGCTCTCCGGTGTTCCAACGTGATTTAGGAGGACAAGGTCCTCTTTTGGCTCCTTCTCCTTAGATCACCAGGATACTCAACCCAACCACACTCCTTTCTGCTACCTCCTCCCCAGGGATTCTGGGGAGCTTTGGACAGGTGCAAGGTCTCTTATCAAAGAACTCCACACATGTTTGGACCAAGAGAGGTCCATATTGCATTTGATTTATGCATTTTACTCTAATCTGAAAATGGAGCAGCACTTGGGGGTGGGTTGGGAATCCCCTTCCCTCCCTTTCTTTATTGTCCCCCTAGAACAAATCCATTCATAAGACCCATCTGGGCCCCTGGACATAGACAGAACCCCTCCTCCATGAACTGTTAAGGTCGGTGTTTTAGAAGAGGGCTCATTTGCTCTGCGCATTCTCATTCTAAAGCAAACACATGGTGGAGGAGAAAAATGACCCAATTCTGCTTTGTTTCAGGTGCTTCAGGGACAACAGACCAATTCTGCACTAGGTCTTAATGTCTATGGATCAAGACAAAGAGCTTTCTCTCTGGTACTACTGCCTTTCTACATGTCATCCTTCTTCCTTCTCTAATTCTTCCACTTAGTCCATTTCAGATCAAGTTCACAGAGAAAGAATAACCTCCTGCCCCATCAGGGAAATGTCATTTCTACAAGTAAAAAGGGAATGTGGACATTGGTTTGTTATCATAGAGGGGGCATAGTCCAGGCAAAGCCTTAAAGATGCCAGAAGAAGGTTGGCTTCTCAGTGGTGTCAGCCTCCCAGGTACCACTGCATAATGGAAGCAACCAGCACTGACGGTCTGAAGACCCTGCTTCTGCTCCTATGGCTTCTCCTAATGGCTATGTGAACTGGGGTAACTCACTCCTCAATAGGTCTGGGTCTAACCCTCATCCACACAGTGAGGGTGGCGAGTAGTAACAATAATGCTGATAACTAACATTTAATGAGAACATACTATGTACCAGGGATTGTGCTAAGCTTTTTACATGTTTTCCTCCCTGATATTATTTCTCATATTTCTACTGACAAAGAAACTGCACTGAGTGCAGATGAATAAACCTTCCCAAGGTCATGGAGTGGGTTTCTCTGGAGAAGTACAATTCACTTACAGGTATGTCTGCCCCAATGCCTGTGTTGGAAGCCTCTGTGTCTATAATTGTTATTTCTTCTCTGAAGACTTCTTTCAACTTCTTTGGTCAAAGTTGACCAAATAATTGTCACACTGCAATGCAGAGATGTTTGCTGACCCATGTCAGCATGGGAGACATAGCCAGAGAACCTGGAACAGTTCTTTTTTTGCTTGTTTGAAGATTTTATTTATTTATTTGACAGAGGAGAGAGAGAGAGAGAGAGAGAGAGAGAGAGAACATGAGCTAGAGGGAGAGGGAGAGAGAATCTGACGCAGACTCTGCACTGAGCACAGAGCTTGATGTGGGGCTCAATCTCGAGACTGTGAGATCATGACCTGAGCTGAAACTAAGAGTTGGATGCTTAAAGACTGAGCCACCCAGGTGCACCTAGAAGAGTTCTTGGTACATAATAGATAATAAAGATTTGATGGATAAGCAAGTAGTTTCTGCATATCCTATATGAAAGCATGAATTTGATTTAGTAAACTGGCACACCATTCTCTCTTTGAGTTTAAGTACTACCAGCCAGCATCCCTTCATGGTGGGAATTCAGCCTCCAACCTTATCTCCTATGGAGGGGACCTGGGAGTGAGGAATAAGTGGAGTTCACCAGAGCTTCCAGACAATTTCTATGTGGTTAAAAAGAGAAGGTTTAGTTCAACCTTATTATTTTAGTATCACTGCTATCTGATCCTTCAATATACTGGGACTTAAAAGTGATAAATTATATTTTAAAAAAAACAGCCAGGAAAATGCATAGCCCAATAAATAGGAATGCTCAATAAATGAGTTGTGCACAGATTTTAGGGGGCACATTTAAGAGAAATTGCCTTAGTCTGATTTTATATAGCTTGAGGAATTTATTTCCATACTTACCTACTTACTGCATGGTATTAAAGAACCCAAAGTAGATAAATCTTTGGTTATTCCAAGAAAGTAGTTCAATGGTAATTATGGATTAGCACACACCCACAGTTAATAGTTGCTACAGTTTGGATTCAGTGCAACCACTCACACTGGTAATATGTGAAATACTCTTTCTCCCCACCCCAGGCACAGTGAATGACTTCCAGGGCAGGATTACTTTCCACTAAGTAGATTTTCATAGTGCCAAGCCTCAAATCATTTGTAACCATTAGGGAAAACATGAGACTGAACCAATTAAAAAAATAAAAACTATCCTGAAGCTCACAAAACCACATAATTATACTGCATCACTTAGCATTTTGATTGAGTTTTTGAAAAACTTGATACAAAGGCTGAGAAACTGCCCCAAAAGGCCTACAGACACAATGCCTTTACTTACATAAACTCACTTTTTAAAAAAAATGTGTTTTGGGAGGCCAGGATGGCTCAGTCAGTTAAGCATTCAGCTTTTGATTTCAGCTCAGGTCATGATCTCAGGGTCCTGGGATCCAGTCCCCAGGGGGAGTCTGCTTGAGATTCTCTCTCCCTTTGCTCCTCCCCCAACTTGTCCCCATGCTCTCTCTCTCCAAAATGAATTCTTAAAAAAATATATGTTTTTAAATTTAAAAAATGTGTTCCCAAGATGTATAGACACAGGGAAAGATGGATGGAGAGAGAGGCAGATGGATAAAAATGTAGACAAATACTATCATTAATTTCCTTGATCCAAGTCCATTAATTGTTACTTTTTTATTCATTGTTTTATGATTTTTATTCATCATTTTATAATTTTTAATAGCAAATTATCATTTTACTTATAGAAAGGCCAGCAGCATTGCCATATCACTCCTTTCTGAGTGACTGTTTATGGACCACTGGTAGTAATCAGATGATGGAGTTTGATACTAGATTTTCCTCTACCCTGGGAGAGATCACTTACTCATTTGGGTATTCAATATTTCCATGGGTGAAAAGAGGCTGTCACCTACCACAAGATTAGTCAGAATTTAAAAAGCACTCTGGAGGGGTGCCTGGGTGGCTCAGTCAGTTAAGTGCCTGCCTTTGGCTCAGGTCATGATCCTGGGGTCCTGGGATCGAGCCCCACATTGGGCTCCCTGCTGAGCAGGGGAGTCTGTTTCACTCTCTCCCTCCCCCTGCTCATGATCTCTCTCATTTGTTCTCACTCTCAAATAAATAAATAAAATCTTTTTTTTTTTAAGCACTCTGGAAGGAATATTCAGCTCTACAATAGAAGCCAAAATGTAAATACTAAGTGGGTATCTGGAAGAGTGGGCCAGCGGATTCTCAGTGCATCCTTTTCCCCACTGCTAATGCTGCATCTCCCACCTTCTGAACAGGCGCCCTCCTGGTGCACTTGGTAGCACTCATTAGGTCCCTGGGCCTCCTCTCACATTACTTTGCTTACCAAGAAGACAAAAGTGTGTCTGTAGCCAAGTGCTCTCGGGTTTCATCCACAAACACAGATCCTGCATGGGAACCCGAGCAGAGAGAGAAAGGCGCTGTAATAGAAGCGAAGAATAAAATTGTAATGAATGTTTCATGGGGGCCAACCAGCCCTAGCAGGAAAGCAGAAAAGGGGAAAGACAGGAAGAGGAGCCCAGGAGCGGAGGCCCACGGGACTGTTCCCGAAGCTGAGGTGAGGAGAGAAAAGCGAGAGCCCAGCATTGGGACCAAGGCGTATACATAGACATGGCTTTTTAAAAAGTTAGTTAATTCAAATATTACCTATAGAAATCAGACTGCATTCAGTATCTCTTCTATAACGCGCCCCCAGCCTCTCATTAGTATTTCTTTTAATCTAAGTAGACAAACGAAACAGTACAGCTATGCAAAGAATTAATTTCAAAAATCAGAAATAACCACTGTTAACATTAGAGTATAATGTGCCAGATGCACTCATATGTTTAGGCTTTTTTTATACATAAATGATCATATTCCATATACTATTTTGTGATTTTCTTTTTTCACTTAACAACACATCAAGAATAGCTTCCCATGTCAGTTAACATAAACCACATCGTTCTTAACGGCAGTCTCATATTGCATTGTCTGAATGAATGAAATTTCACTTAACCAGTCTTCTGTTGGACATATAAGTAGACTGTTTTTTAGCGATTACAAAGAATGCCTTATCAACTGGTTTCCATTGTATAATGAGCCACCTCAAAATTTCAGAGCCTAAAATAACAACCCTTTTTCTTTTTATTTAAGGGTGGGAGGGTACAAGAGAAGAGAGAGAAAAAAAAAAAAAGAGAAGAGAGAGAGATTGTGGAGGAGGGGAGGCAGACGGAAAGAGAGAATTTTAAGCAGGCCCCATGCCCAGTGCAAAGACCGACATGGGCCTCCATCTCATGTTCCTGAGATCAGGACCTGAGCCAAAATCAGGAGTCCGATGCTTAACCAACTAAGCCATGCAGGCACCCCAACAACCCTTTTTCCTAAGTTCACAATTCTTTGAGGAAACTGGGAGATCTGGTACAGCTGAAATGGCAGGGCCTCTCTCTACACAGTCTCTCATCTTCCAGTGGGCTAGCCTTGGCTTCTCCACACGGTGGCCTCATGGTCTCAGATGGTAAGTCCCGAAGTGCAAGTGCTTTTCAAGCCTCTGCTTCTGACACATTTGCTAAAATCTTGCTGGCTATCCCAAGTCACTCATCCAACCCAGATTCAAGGGATGTAGAAATGACCCCCCTGGCTTGGTGGGAGAATCTGCAATGTCACATTTCAGGTGATGCATGTATAAGGATGGAAGGATTCTTGCCATTTCACAATCCTCCAGAAGTGCTATACTAAATATCCTTTTAACTACTTCTGTGCACGTGTACCTGGTTATTGATGTGGGATAAATTTCTAGAAAGTAACTTGTTCAGTCAAGGAACATTTTAGGCTGTAGATTCATCCTGCCACAATTGCAGTGTCTCTAATCAACTAGACTTGTAGCAATAAAAGCTCAGCGCCTGGCAGTATGTATATCGTGCAATAAATATCAATTAAATAATGGAATGAATGAATGGACAAATAAAACTAAATAAATAAATCAACAAAAAGATGAGTAGATCAACAGCCTAACAATACTGAAGTTACCATTCTTTAAATATTTGCCAGTGGAGTAAGCATTAATAGAACCCTATTATTTAATTTATACTTTAAAAATTACTAATAACCATATGCTACTTGAGCCCATACGGACAGGTCTATTTCTGGGCTCTCTATTTTATTCCACTGTCAATTTGTCTATTCCTAAGCTCTGGCACTTAATACTGTCATATCTAATTCATGCCTGCATAATACTCCATTGCCTGGAAGTACCACAATTTCCTTAAGTGTTCATTTCCTTATAGATAGATGTGTTCCTAGTCTTTTGATAGTAAAGACAGGGTTTGTTTTTTAAAAAATATTTATTTATTCATGAGGGACACAGAGATAGAGATAGAGACATAGGCAGAGGGAGAAGCTGACTCCCATAAGGAGCTCGATGAGGTACTCGATCCCAGAATGCTGGGATCACGACCTGAGCTAAAGGCAGATGCTCAACCACTGGGCCACCCAGGTGCCCCTAAGGACAGGGTTTAAACAAGTATCCTCTACACTTATGTTTTTGCTCTCAAGTGAGAGTATAGCTTTGGAATGAGAATTACTGGATAAAATAGCATGTTCATTTAAAATATTGATATTTATTGCATAAATGCTTTCCAAAGAAGTTGTAGTGATTCCCACTTTTCCAATCAGTGGGTAAATTTGCAGTTTCCCCAAACTCTCACTTACACAACATATTAGTTTTTGCCAATCTATGTGAAGAATGACATATGTCACATTTTAAAAATTATATTCCTATTTGAATTATAATGAACATTTCTTTTTTAAAGTTTATAAAGCTGTTCACATTTTCGTGTGTGACTGAACAGATTCAAATTTTTTGGACATGGATTGATTTTGTTGTTGCTCTTTCCTTAATTCTAAGAGCTCCTTGTATCATAAGGAAAATAGACTTAATATTTTGTATTTGCTTTATTCCTGGTTCTTCTCCACAAAAGTGTGTAATTTTTATATGGTCCTATTTATTAAGTATGTATTTATTGTGCCTGGATCTCAAGTATTTATTCTAAAGTCCTTTCAATCCTCTCTTACAAAAAATTGTTTCCTAAATTTTCTTTTAGTATTTTTTCTTACTAACTTGTTTGAGAGAGAGAGAGCATGAGTGGGGGGAGGGAGGGGAAAGAGAGGGGGAGAAATAGACTGAGTAAGGAGCCCAATCTGGGGCTCGATCTCAATACCTTGGGATCATGACCTGAGCCAAAGGGTTCCTTAACCCACTGAGCCATCCAGGTGCCCCCTTACTAGCTTGTTTAAATTGTTGGGCTCTCAGGAACTTATTTTGCATGAGAAGCAAACGGTACTTTTTTCCAAAGGACTAACCAATGCCCTTTCTCATATACTACTAATAATATAATAAATGTATCCATTCCTTCCAATGGTTGGGACTATATGTTTATCAAATAGTAAATGTATGCATGCATTTGGCTCTATTATTGAATTTTATTTTGTTCCATTCAGCTATCTGTCTATTCCAATCTTGCCAACCTTTTAAACTTACTTTAGTTTTTAGAATACATCTTACTATCTAGAGGTCCTGATTCACTTTTACTACTTTTTTTTCCCTTTCCTCTTTTTAAAGATCTTTTCGAGCATTCTTAAATATGTATCTTTGATATGCATTTTGGTTTCAATTTGTCTTTCACAAAAGGAGTATGTTAGATTTCTAGATTTTTGATACAATCAGCAGTATCTTCCTACTTGTATCTTCCTACCTAGAACTACACACATCTCTCCAATTATTCAAACCAATTTTATATCTTGTGTAAAATTTTAAGTTTTCTTTCATTTAGATTCCATAAGTTCTTAGTAATTTTCTAAGCATTTTATTTTTAAAAAATGTTGTCAATATATAGGAGTGAAACAGACTTCTCTGCTTTTGAATAATAAGTATATTGTCTCTTATTTGTGGTAAAATACACATAACACAAAATTCACTGTCTTAGTAATTTTCAAGGGTACAGTTCAGTGATGTTAAGTATATTCTCATTTTTATGCAACCGTCACCATCATCCACAACCATCTTTAATGTTGCAAACTAAAACTCTGTACCCATTAAACAGTAACTCCCTCTGCCCCTTCTACTTGCTGTCAATGAGGCAAGGACTCCAGGACTCATGTAAGTGGAATCATGCAATATTTGTTCTTTTGTGACTGGCTAGTCCATAGTCTTTAAGTGGAACACAGAAACACTGGAAATAAATGCTGCCAATAAAATTAATACTCATTATTTCTTAGTTTTTAAAGTATATTTTCTTTTCTTAAAGTATATTTTCCAGTGTTTATTGTTTCAGAAGTCAAATGATTTTGATTTGTTAAACATCAAAGTCAACTTGGTTATACAAAACAAAAATAACTATTATACCACTCAGCTAAATTTATATGTCATTCCAACTTCAATTATTTTATACTTTATTTGTATTTGATAGACCTTTTCGTATTTGTATATAATCATAGTTGCAAAAAAAAAATACATAGTTGCTTCTAATGTAATATTTTAGACCTGGAAGGTAAATTAGTGATAATCTTGTCCAACCCTCTTTTTCTTTTCTAGATGCAAATACCATTTCCCAAAGAAGGTAGGGCAAACATTATAAAAAAGAAGGTGAAGCCCAAGGAATTATTCTAACAAATATTTCAAGGCACTGAAAGAGGTAGAGAATATGAAATCCCCATCAGACTTTTTTTTTTTTTTGAGAAGTCATGGAAAAGAGTAGAGAATGCTAGAATTCACAGAATCCTGGGTGAAGCATATGCGCTCCCCCTCACCATTTTTTTAAAAAGGGAGGAAAATGATAACTTTAAGGGTGACTCTGTTGTAAGTTTGAGGCTGATCACGCTCATTTTCTTGTGAGGACTTAGAAAAACTGGTTGGGCACCTGGATGGCTCAGTGGTTGAGCGTCTGCCTTCAGCTTAGGGCGTGATTCTGGGGTCCTGGGATCGAGTCCTGCATCGGGCTTCCTGCAGGGAGGCTGCTTCTCCCTCTGCCTGTGTGCCTCTGCCTCTCTCTGTCTCATGAATAAATAAATAAAATCTTTTTTAAAAAAGTTGTGAAAACTTAGAGCCATCATATGTTCACCAAAAACGTCATGTTGACTAAATCCAGTTACTAGTTTGGTATTTTTTTAGGAGCGGAGGGGCAGAGGGAGAAAGAATCTTAAGCCTGCTCCAGGCTCAGTGCCTGACATGGAGCTCTGTCTCCCGACCCTGAAATCATGACCTAAGATGAAATCAAGAGTCAGACGCTTAACCTTGGTGAAGCACCCAGGTGCCCCCAAATGCAGTTATTTTTATTTGTTAATTTTAATTTTTCTCAAGTTCAACAGAAAAAAATGTAATAAACATTGAACTCAACATAGTTTTCTTTTTAAGATTTATTTATTTATTCATGATAGACACAGAGAGAGAGAAAGAGGCAGAGACACAGGAGGAGGGAGAAGCAGGCTCCATGCCCGGAGCTCGACATGGGACTCGATCCTGGGACTCCAGGATCATGCCCTGGGCCAAAGGCGCTAAACTGCTGAGCCACCCAGGGATCCCCCTCAATATAGTTTATTAATAATAATATACCAATAACATAATTTTCTTCTGAAATATTTTAAGAATATATCAATTTATGTCTCGTGGCAATAATCAGCATTCATATACAATTTTATTTCCTACTCTTTCAACTTGGTATCATTATTACAGCATATTTTCCCTTATCTACAAACATCAGATATCTTTTGCTGGGGTGAGAGCTATTCATTTCTTTTTAAAGATTTTATTTATTTATTCATGAAAGACAGAGGGAGAGAGAGGCAGAGACACAGGCAGAGGGAGAAGCAGGTTCCCTGCAGGAAGCCCAATGCAGGGCTGGCTCCCAGGTCTCCAGGATCACACCCTGAGCCGAAAGCAGGTGCTCAACTGCTGAGCCCCCCAGGTGTCCCAGGGTCAGGGCTATTCAGAAGGCTGATCTATTGAACGGGCAGAAGAGGTGGGTAATAGAAGTAATATTAATTACATAGGTGAATTCAAGCAAAATCACCAGTCCCCTGGGCCCAGGGGAGAAAGAAGCTGAGCGGAGCAGGGGGAGGAAGCCCAGTGAGGAGAGTAACGCTTGGCATCTCACTTGGCCTCAGGAGTGAAGTCAAAAGAACACAGCGGGAGCTTAGGGTAGTGAAATTCAAGCCTTAAAACAGGCAGAAACTGCACATGCCTTGCTTCTGGTTTCCTAGTTGTGATAATTGATATATAATGACAAAAGCTGCATGCACTTGAGTAAATAGTAGAACCACACCAGGTGGAGATCTGAGGAGGAGTCCAGAATGGCTGTGTCATTTCTCAGCCCCAATGGCTGAGACCCTGAGTCACCAGAACAGGGTCTGGTGTCCAGTGGGCTCTCGGCAAATACCTGTTACATGAACAACTAACAGGATCACTGGACTGATAGGTGAAGAGGTGCCCCAAGACATGGTGTGTCTTGATTTTGATGAAATGAAATCTGTGATTATATCCTAAGGATAAGGCCATTTCCCAGTGTGGGTAATAGTTATGTGTATTTTTGCTTGATGGACCAAATATACCCAAACTGTGGATTGATAGTTCAAGGTATGAATTATAGGACTCTGTCCTTGATTTTGTCTGGTTTAATAGTTTTAATAACAGTTTCAACTTGTATTTCTTCAATGTAATTCCTTTTCTTAAAAAAAAAAAAAGATAGACCCTCAGTGTTGGCCTTAAATTATTTTTATCATAACGTTACTTAAACATAGGCACAAGGATCATTAAATATTGCTCATGGCTTTTATATCACTATGAAGCTAAAAGTTAGAACTAAAATGCAAACCCCGTGAAAATCAAATTAACAACATCACTGTGACATGAGATCACTGGTCTACCTTGCACGGTCCTCATGGCAATGGGCAGGTGCTTTGTGCACAGCCGGGCAATACCAGGAAGGGTCTCGTGATATCTGCGTAGCCATTACCCCACAGCCTGACACAGTGTTGTTGGTCTTAGCTCAGCACATGCACGTCATTTACACATCCAGTTGCCTAGTTTCCTTTTCTCGGTAGCCTAGATCATTTGTTGCAAGTACCATCTTAACTGCTAATGCAAATGCATGCACCCAAACACCATGGCAGTCTCAAGACAACTGGAATTTTTTACGGATTATATGATCATTGAAAGGAAAACAGGAAATTTATGATTCCTTTACAGAGCTCATTCATTCAACCAATGACTGAGCTCTCCCTAGGCACTGGGCGGCTGCTAGATGCTACAGACACAGGTCGAAACTAGACAGAGCACGTTCCTGCCTGCAGGAAGAACTGAGGTATTAACTACTCCTCAGATTTACAGATGACACTGGACTGGAAGGAGAAGCAATATGTGAAAACAGGACCTGGATTATTTTTAAAAAGTGTATACATTTTCCCTATTATGGTATGTTGCAATTCCTAAATCACTACGTGCTTATTGTAAAAAAAATTGCAAGTGATACAGAAGTCTATAAACTAATAACTAAAAGCTACCCCTCTCTCAAACCCCATGGTCTCACTCGCCAGGAGTCACAACTATATTAGTTTGAACTTTCCAGTTATTTCCATGAGTTTGAAAAACCAATTCTGGAAAACTTCACCCTGCGAGGACAGTTTTTAGCCCCTTTTTCTCTACATGGTGGCATTTTCTAAAAAGGTGTCCTTTTTACAGAGGAGAATCCTCCGAGATGGAAGTCTCACAGAGACTGCACTGGGCAAGACTTCAATTTTGCAGAATCGCAACCTTGTTTTAAGTTTTATGAAAAAGATTAACAAGGGGCACCTGTGTGGCTCAGTGGATGAGCATCTGAATTTTTGGCTCAGGGCGTGATCCCAGGGTCCTGGGATCAAGTCCCGCGTTAGGCTCCCTGTGAGGATTCTGCTTCTCCTTCTGCCTGTGTGTCTCTGCCTCTGTGTGTCTCTCATAAATAAATAAATAAAATCTTTTAAAAAAGGATTAATGATGCCATATACAAAACACCCAGCACATAGTAGGCACTTACAAAATATCGATTCTTACATTAAAATAATGGTTGTTCTTGAACTGTTACTGGCTTTTCCAGGTGTGGTATACTATGTCTTGATTATGAAGTGATGGCAGTTCTTTTCTCGACAATCTTGGGGTGAAAAAAACCACGTTTTTTAATGTGGCTGATCTTGGAAGATTATAGCTTTTCATATCTTCAAAACACCACTGTTCAGTCGCCCTTCCATTTAATATAATATCCCCCTTGTCCTCATACAGGAGATGTCAGAGGGGAGGTGGAGGTTTGGTCATTTGAATTGAGACAGGGTATTAGCATCAGGACCATATTTCTTTCCAAGTCTAAAATCTAATTTCCTCAGAACTGTGTTTAACAGTTCTGCATTTACGGCTTGAGTTCCTGGCGTCCCATCCGCTCGCCTATACAACATCACTTAGGTAATGCTTGGAAAGTACTTTGAAGGAAATGGGCCCAGAAGTGCTAAGTGGAATTACATGATATGAGTCGACAGTGGGGAGCCACATGAATAGATAAAATCTCCTGTCTGCACTACATTTCATTTTCTCCAGTAAATTTTATGGAACCCTCATGTGTTATGCTGGAAATAAAGCAGGAAGTCACATTTTTTATGAGTAATATGTATGTTGAACATTGAAAAAAATAACAAAGTAGTGGAATGGAATATTTGCACTCAGTTGGGTATAATAAAAATAGTCAGAAATTAAGGGTCAGCCACTTTCCATTATACAATATTTTTAATAAATAAAAAAAATAAAAGATAGGATAAAGTAAACCATGGAGGGAACAGTTATGGAAAAATTTCTTATCCAGGAAATGTGGTTCTGAAGAATTTGAAAGAAAGTTTATATCAGAATATATTTACCTGTTCAACATTTGTGTATTAATTCAATAAACGTTCACTAAATGCCATCAGAAAGCCAACCACTGTGTTAAATACTGGTATAGACAGCATGGGGCCATGCTATACTGGAGGCAAGATAAATGCGTCTTTGTAGAACATGGAGAAGGAATTCTCTGGCAAAGTCATAGAAAGTGTCTCTCGAGGAGATGATATCTGTACAATCCTACGGGTGATTAGGTTTTTGCTAGGTGGAGATGGGGAGAAAGAGATTTCACCGCAGTGGAACAGCATTAACAAAACATAGAAGTGTGAAATACATGGGAGGTGAGGGAATGACAAGGTTTAATAACCTGGAACACATAATGCTAAGTCTAAAGGTGAGACCAAGCAAAAAGCTAGCTCTGATTTTGCAGAACCTTGTAGGTATTGCTAAAAACATGTGCCCTTTCTTCCTTTTTCATAGAACATATACTGGCACATTTGTGGAAATGATGTATTCTACTCATTGAAATTCAGCAGAAGTACCCAGGGAAATCCTGAGGACATTGAGATGAAAATAAAAAGATCCCAATGGTCCAATGCTCACAGTGTAGTTAGTATACTGTTCTTCCACACACCTTTAGTATTCACTTCAATCATTTGTTACTCCATTTGTTGGTACTATCCCCTGAATACATCACTTCTAAGATCAAGAGCAGTAAGCCATAGAAGAAGGAGTGGGGCTCTAGTGTCAGATTTCCTTCTAGAGTCAGACTCGACTCCCAAGTCCCACAAACACTATTTGCTTGACAATGGGCAGCATCTCCTACTCCATCAAAAGGGAGTCCTAACTGTCCAAATTCATAGGGATGCCACGTGGATCAAGTGAGAAAATGCAGGCACAGCACCTGGCAAGCTGTGAACACTGTAGATATGTAGGCTGTTCCTACAGACCTGTTATATGGGCATCTGTGTTCCAGTGAAGAACTGTGTGGCTTCTCAGAGCATCATCTGCAGCTCCCTAGGGAAGAAGCCACCATTGCTGATTGCTTCTGTTCTGTGACTGCTCTCCTTCCTTTGCAAGATGAAACGGATATCATTTGGAGATGTTTGGTCACCATCCTCTGTAGAACCATTGTCACTATCACTAGCATTGTTATCATCCCATCATATATTGGTGGAGAATGCATGTAAGTGAACATGAACCAGTCAGAGAGCAAACCCTAGCCTATATAGCCCAAAGGGACATGGAATACTGTAGCATAGGAAATAAACAGATGATTTTTTAAAAAATAAAGTAAATGGGATTACATTTGGGGAAGTGTTTTCTCTTCCCTCAAAATGCCACAGCAATGTATATATTTTGTTTCTCAGGGCCTTTCTCAGTGCCATTCTCAGTGCCTCAGTGCCTCAGTGCCTCTAACCTCATTTCTACTCACCCCAAATTGAAAAATCAGATGAGGAGACAGAGGGGTTCAAGAAGATCAAGTCCAAAAATATAAATAAAACAACAGGATGACTGGCACCTATGAATATACTGAGAATATATTTTACCTTTTGACAATGAGCTTAGGACTGAACCACTGATTGGTATATAGAAAAGTAAAAAATTCAAAAATCATGGCAATTGTTAACTCCAGGGAAAATAGAAAGTTGTTCAAAAAAGTAAATGTGGTCCTATTAATTTACATCATTATCTACATGATAACATTTACATCATATGACATTCCACCTTCTACCTTAAATCTTTGTATCATGATAAAGAAAGCGTACTTCTCACACAGATGCTTCCACACAAACCAATATATAGGATGATGGATGGGTGTTAGGTCTTTCATACTGTCCACAAAAAATGTGAATAAGACTAGATGCTGAGTAAAATGCCTACTTACCTCCAAGCAAGTCATTGCAGGGGATGAGACAAATGACAACATGATTTATACACTGGAATAGACAAGTATAGTAACTTATATTGTCATTACATAAAATGATGCTGTAATGTAATATAGTCTTCATACTTTCATTTAAAAAATTCAAGTATGGCAAATATGGCTCAGCTGTGAGAAATATTCATGTAGTTATGTTAAGGTAGAGTCTGAATATGTATCTATCAAGTGTATGATATAACCATAGTGAGAGGATATAGAAGGAAAAGTGTGTGTGTGTGTGTGTGTGAGTTGTGGAGGCAGGACAGGGCAAAAATAAAGATAACATTAAATCTCAAAAGTCAAAACAGATCATCATATTACTTAGTAATATGGAGGCAATCCAAAAGAAACAGCTGAAAGAGCTGAAAATGGCTGCCCTGGGAAGGAGCACAAGCAGAGGTTACTGTTTTTCACAATAAATCTTGTAAAGCAGGATTTTTTCACTATAAAAACTATGAACATGTATTAAATAAATATAAAATATATTTAAAGGCATGATGAAAATGGGGTTCAGTTTGAAGTGTTTGAATCAAGGGCTGCAAGGAGGGATGAGTTTTGGGTGAGTCCATTGTTCAGGGCTTCAGAAAGCAAGAAAAAGGTGCAAGTTTTTAAGCAAAGGAGTAACTTGATCAAGTTGTATTCTGGAAAAACTAGTCATAAATATATGTATATAAAATATAAAATTATATACTATAATTAAATCTATTATATTTTATATATATTAAACATTATAATTAAATATATATTAACTATATAATTGAATTACATATTTTTATTTACACACAATAAACAATAAACCCACAGGGATTAGGAAAAGTTTAAGAACAGGGAAGCCAATTTGCAAACTTTTGCAATACTCCTAGTAAGCAATGATGACTTTCAGAACCAAACCAGGGAATGTGGGCATTGAGAGAACATGGATCCAAGTGATATGTACGAGGTGGACTTCTCTCACTTCTATGGGAAACGAAGAGGACAAAGTGAAGAACCCAGGTTCCTGGCTTAGCAGATTGGGAGATGGTGGTACCATTAACCAAAATGGACCTTCAGAAGGGGAGACAAGTCTCTAGAGGGAAGTCCAGGGAGGAAAAAAAAAAAATAGTGCATCTGTTTCTGTACACATCTGAAATGTCAAAGGGACATCTAGAGGAAGAACTTGTAAATGCCCATCAGGAGGTCAGGATGGAGAAAGAAACAGAAGATAGGGATTTGGGAGTTCCTGGTTTATGTGTGGTAAGCAGAGTCTCAGGAGGCCAGTCCAATCCCCAAAGAAAGTGTATGGTATAAATCAGGGCAAAGAACTGCCCTGGAAAATAAAAATTTCGAAGAAATAATCAGCTGGGCAAAGGCCAACAAAGACAGTAAAATGTAAAAAGGAAAGTAGAAGAGCTAAGTGAGGGTGGCAGCACTGAAATCACAACAGATGAGGGTTGTGAAGAGCAAGGAGGGTTTCACCAAGTCAAAATTTCCAGAGACAAGTCAAGGACCACAATGAAGATATCAGTGACTTTAACAAGGCATATGTAGTGATGGAACAGTATGGACAGGATCGAATAAATGACAGTTGATTAAGTAGATACAGAAATCATGGCAATGCTTTCAAGAAATTTGGTAGAAAAAAGAAATAGGAAAATAGAGTGGATCATGAAAATCTATTTTCACTGTCCAGTGCCCTTCCTTTCTTCTAGTTAAGCAAACCTGCTTATCCAAACCTTTATTTGGATATCTGCTATATCCACATGGGGCAGAGAATGTTGCAGTCATGGTATCCACTGTAGGGTGGCACGTGGCTCAAGAAAGGCTGAGAGGAGACCTTCTCTGGGAATTATTATTTTTTTCAAATTATCTACATAGAATTTTTATTAACTTTTAATGGACATTTATATTTTGAGATGGGCACTGATGAAGAATCAAGGGCCAAGACTTGTTCTCATTCTTTAATTATTGACTTAAAGTTCCCTCATGGCATTCACCCTCCCAGGCCACCTCATTTAGAGGCAACATCCTTTCTTCCCATCCTGATTGTTTTTCTGCAGAGCCCCTGTGATAACCTCAGTTAATGGCCTACAGGTATATCCAGGTCCTAAACTCTGGAATCTGTGGATGTTCTCTTCTATGAAAAAAGGGTTTTTGAATATGTGATTAAGTTAAGGATTTTGCGATGAGTAATCTTCTCTTGGAATTATTAAACTGGAACTAAGAAAGGTTGGTTGATTCTCTCTGGTGGCAATGCTGAAAAGAGATACCCCTGAGAAATGCCCAAAGCCATGTTTCCAGCTTGGTAGAGAAAAACAGTCTGAGTGGTTGAAGCCCCACAAACAAAAGCTGAGATAAGCAATAGTAAGATAGGGAGTCCTATGGAACAGCCTTGGGAGTTTCCTAAGTTCTAGACCTCAAGGCACCTGAGCCGCCCTGGTCTGTCTTCCTGAAGCCTGGTTGCTTAGCTCTTGTGGCTTTCCCTTCAGTTTTCTGAGCCATCCCAGGGTCCTTCAATTAACCCTTCAGTTTGCTCAAACTCAGATTGCTTTGCCTATCATTTACTACCAAAAACAAAAGTTCCACTAGAGAGTGGTAACTTGAAGGAAAGAAAGATTGGAGAGATGATTGATAGATGATAGAGG
Source organism: Canis aureus (assembly GCF_053574225.1). Classification (NCBI taxonomy): domain Eukaryota; kingdom Metazoa; phylum Chordata; class Mammalia; order Carnivora; family Canidae; genus Canis; species Canis aureus. Next base: position 36,606,944 of record NC_135620.1, read on the forward strand.
TGGATAGATAGATATTGATTGATTGATTGATTGATTGATTCAGGGAAGTAAGCATTGTTTGAAAGCACAAGGGAATGAGCTAGAAAATAGAAAGGCTAAACATATACTGAGAGAGCATGCCTGATGGACTTTTCTGAGAAAGTAGGAGGAGGTGGGATTGTGAGCCCGGGTGGAGGCAGCCATCCCTCTGAGACAGAAACCAAGGACAGAAGCATTAAAGAACCTCATCCCTCTGCTACATTATTCTTCCTCCTGTCCTGGGAGACAAGGTCATTTCTGAAAAGGAGTGAAGGTTTTAGGGTAAGGGTTTCTGAGGAAAGTAAAAATAGCTTCAAGCCAATGCCAAGGGCCATGAGAATAAGAGTTGTTTAGGAACAAAAATCTAAGTCTTGTTTTCCTCTTCTTTAACATTTATGTGACACCATGTATTGGTGTTTGTGAAAGTTATCATTTGTGAAATTATGTGTGAGTTGCTATGTATATCCCGTCTCTTCATTTTCAACAAGATGAAGGACACTTACACAGTCAATTAATTATCTAAAGCTGGGGTTGGCAAACTTTTTCTGTAAAGAACCAGAGAGTAAATATTTTAGACTTTATGGGCCATATGGTCTTTGTGGTTGTAGCTCAGAAAACAGCCACAGACAAAATGCAAATGAATGGGTGAGTTCCAATAAAACTTCATATCCAAAACCAGGCTACTGGCACAACCTGATTAAAAAATGGGCAAGGGACTTAAATAGACAAGGCTAAAAAAAAAAAAAAAAAAAAAAAAAAAAAAAAAAAGGCATACAAATGGCCAATAAGCACATGAAAGCTTAGTATCACTAATCATTAGGGAAATGAAATGAAAATCAAAACCACAATGAGATACCATCTCACACTCATTAGGATGGCTACCATCAAAAATCCAGAAAACAAGTTGTTGGCAAGGATGTGGAGAAATTGTAACCCAAGGGGAACCTGGGTGGCTCAGTTGGTTAAGCATCTGCCTTCAGCTCAGGTCATGATCTTGGGGTCCTAGGATCCAGCCCCACGTGAGGCTCCCTACTCAGCAGGGAATCTACTTCTCCCTCTGCTTCCCGCTCCCCACCCCCAACTCATGATTTTGCTTGCTCTCTGTCTCTCTAAAAAGTAAATAAAATCTTAAAAAAAAAAAAAGAAATTGTACCCCTTGTGCACTGTTAGTGAGGTTGTAAACCTGTAGAGCAGGTCCTCAAAAAATTACACATAGAATTAACATATGATCCAGCAATCCCACTTCTGGGTATATAGCCAAAATAATAGAACACAGTGTCTTCAAGAAATATTTGTACATCCATATTCAGAGCATGGTACAACATGGATGAAACTTTGAGGACATTATGCTAAGTGAAATCGGCTAGTCACAAAAAGACAAATACTGTATGATTCCACTTATATCAGGTACCCAGAGTAGTCAAGTTTGTAGAAACAGAAAGTAGCATGGTGGTTGCCAGGAACTGGGGAAGGGGAGATGGGGGGGTTTTCAGTGGGTTATAGAGTGTCAGTTCTACAAGATAAAAGGGTTTCTGGAGACCGGTTGTGCAACACCGAGAATATACTTAACACTGCTGAACTGTACACTTAGAAATGGGTAAGATGGGGGTGCTTGGGTGGCTCAGTCAGTTAAGGGTCCACCTCTTGATTCTGGCTTAGGTCATGATCTCAGGGTTGTGAGATTGAGCCCCACATCTCCCTCTCTCTGGAGAATGAAAGAGAAAGAAGAAAGAAAGAAAGAGGAAAGAAAGAAAGAAAGAAGAAAGAAAAGAAAGAAAGAAAGAAAGAAAGAAAGAAAGAAAGAAAGAAAGAAGAAAAGAAAGAAGAAAAGAAAGAAAGAAAGAAGAAAGAAAGAAAGAAAGAAAGAAAGAAAGAAAGAAAGAAAGAAAGAAAAAGAAAGAAAGAAGGAAGGAAAGATGGTAGATTTTGTGTTGAGTATATTTTACCACAATTTTATAAAAAGCAAACAAAGAGGAGTTTCTGGGTGGCTCAGTCAGTTAGGTATCTGCCTTTGGCTTAGGTCATGATCCCAAGGTCCTGAGATCAAGCCCCACATTGGGCTCCCTGCTCAGTGGGGAGTCTGTTCTCCCTCTCCCTCTGCCCCTCCCCCCAGTTGTGCTCTCTGGCTCTATCTCTGTCATATAAACAAATAACATCTTTTAAAAAAAGCAAACAGATAAATGGCCAAATTCATCCATCAGGCCATCATTTGCCGGCCCCTGATCTAGAGAGTCTGAGGGAATGATTATTACAGAGTGGAAATAAAAATTTCCCCTTCACAGGGGGTGAGTGCTGTAAAGGTCAAGCCTCTCCTGGGCCTCTCTGCCCCTCTTCTATTTAGTCTTATGGGGGCAAGGCATAGACGTTTCATACATAGTCACTGAACGGAACTGCAGTTTCTCTGTGGCCAAGTCCCAGAGGGGGTAGTGTCTGGAGTCAATCACATGGGGAGGGGGAGAAGGAAAGGAGTAAAAACATTATTTCCTCCAGAGGAAAACTGGTTTCAGTAACACCAATGCTCTTACCCAAAAGTCAAAGTTCCAGTCGCCTATATTAAACGCATCCTGTGTGCAGAGGCCCTGTAATAAGCCTCTGAACAGCCAGCGTGGCCATAGCCTCCACAGGGCCGCTTTGTCTTCAGTGTTGTTTAACCTGTACCTAGAACAGTGTCAGACAATTTGTTTGTTTGCTTGTTTCAGACAACCTTTTGATGCGGTTTCCAGCTGTCCTGTTGTGCACCAAATGCAAGGTTTCTAGATTTAAGATAAGAAAACAAGTCACCGATGACTAGAGAGCCCACGAGGTATATGCATCGTCTTGGGAGCGGTGAACTGAGGTGGAGCAGGTGAGGTGAGGTGAGGGGGGTGGCTCCAGTCTCTAGCGCATAGACGTGGGCAGCTCTCATCCTCAGGGGTGCCGTGTATGGCTCCCTACTCACGCCTGGGCTTCCTGATTTTCTTTGAACTACCTAACTGCACAGTTTTATCAAAATCCATTTCTTCAAAGGACACCATCCCCCTCCCTGTGATTAGGAAAAGATTTTAGTAAGAAATGGAGGATAACAGAGGGTCACCATACTACCACAAGGCATCACAGGGGGATTTCTGGGGCCTTCAGAACCGCCGCCCACCTCCTAGCTGTCTTCCCAGAAAGCCAACCCTGGGCAGGGAGCAGGGGAGCTCTCAAACCCACTTCCAAAGTCGAAACCTGCTCCTGTTTTACAAGGTTAAATGTTGAAAGTGAAGGTTTGATTGCGGGTTCTGTAAAAATGGGAAAGGATGAAAAGAGACAAAAATGTGGCTTTTCAGGGTAAGGCTTTTATTGAAAGCAGGTACATTGTGGAGCTCAAGCCGAGAGACAAAGGGGGCCTTGTGTAGCTCCCTCGGCCGGGCGCTGTGGTGCGGCCACAGGGGTAAAGGGAGTCAGGGAAATGGCTTCTGTGTGCCGTGGAAAAGAAAGAGCAATTCATGAGGACTGCAAATGGGGGCTTGCTCTGAGGGGCGCCCGCAGGCCAGGCTCGGCCGCGGTCAGGTTTCACGTAAGGAGAGGAGGCCTGAGGGGAGCTGGGAGCTGAGGGAGGCCGAGGGCTCCCTGTGGCCCATCGACCAGCAATGGGAGGGACGGGCAGCTTCTCCCCCAAAGCATCATCAGAGCAGGAGTCCGAGAGGCCCCTGGCCAGGACTCCTTGGAGAGGGGTGCCCAGCAGAGGGAGGGGGGGACGAGAGCCTCCTGCCTTACGAGTCAGTTCTCTGGGGCAGACCCTGTGCAGCACACTGTCCAACACGGTGCTGGCTGAGGCCTGGAAAAGGAATGGGTCCCTACTGAGGTGTGCTGTGGAGGTACCCTCTCTGCCACAGAAACGAATGTAAAATGTCTCAGTAAGTCTTGTATTGACTGTATGCAGAAAGGAGAACATTTGGGATATGTTGGCTCAAATAAAACCCATCATTGATTCCACCTGCCCCTTTCTACTTTTTAAATATGTGTCTGCTGGAAAATTCTAAATCATACACACGGCTCGCAGTTTGTTCTCTTTGGGCCCTGCTGCCTGGAGGACACACTCAGAGGTGCAGTGCCATTGTCAGCTAATTTTCTTTCAGTATTGGATCAAGGACAGACTAAGATGGAGGAGAAAACCCAGAGAACTCACTCACGGTCCTTAGGCCGGAACCCCTACCTGGAGGCAGCTGATTCACATGGCACAGATCCATCCCGCTCCCGTCCTTGCCCCCAGGCCCCCCATACCTGGGTCACACTGTGTTCCCAGCACCCAGCCTGGCACAGAGAGGCCCCTATGTCTGTCTGAGAAAGGCGTATGGCTGGGATCCCTCCATTTTGTAAGGATTTTCCTTATGGTGTAGAGGGCCCTGGTGAAAAGTGTACAGCCTGAATTCGAAACCATTTCACCATCACCAGGCACATGACTCTAGGCGAGTGACTTAGAGCGGCAAGACCTGATTTACCTTTTCTGTCAAACAAAAATGCTAACTAACCATTGCTCTGATTTCCTCATAGGGCAAAGATCAGATGAGAAAGAATGAACCCCAAAGCTCATGCTGGCATTTGGAGTATGGACGATGAATGCTATGTAGTGCTGAGATTCTTTTGAATCAAAAACAAAAGGTCTCAATGTTTCCCTCCGAAGTTAAGAAACGGTACCCAGGGTGGATGGGAGGGTGAGGGAACCCGACACTGACCCAACTCCATCAGGCCAGCAGGAACTCTGGACCATCACTCGGAGTCTACTCTCCTTGAGCCACTGGAGGACTGAAATAGTCATCACAAATGTGTTCACGACGTCAGCGCTGTAAGAGCTCTGGGGACCAGCCATGGGTGAGATGGAACCTTAACTCATGGCCAAACAATGAAGAAACTGAGTTTTTTATTTTAAAGTATCAACAAAAGCCAATTTTATCCATAGAACATTGCATTTCAAAGACATGAAGTTGGGACGCCTGGGTGGCTCAGTGGTTGAGCATCTGCCTTTGGCTCGGGGTGTGATCCCCGTCTGGGATCGAGTCCCATATCAGGCTCCCTGCAAGGAGCCTGCTTCTCCCTCTGCCTGTGTCTCTGCCTCTCTCTGTGTCTCTCATGAATAAATAAATAAAATCTTTAAAAAAAAAAGGCATGAAGTTAACAGGTTACTTATTTTATCCCTGCCAGCTGAATACACAGTAAGTACTGCATCATGCCACATGGGCGTTATCTAATAAATTGCCCTAGCTTCACAATAAAAAAGAGTTAAAGTACTGACCCCTACTAGCTTTTATTTTTTTTACAAAAGATTATTTATTTATTAATGAGAGACACACAGAGACATAAGCAGGCTCTCTGTGGGGAGCCCAGTGTGGGACTTGATCCCGGGACCCCAAGATCACGACCTGAGCCGAAGACAGACACTCAACCACTGAGCCATCCAGGTGCCCCTGACCCCTACTAGTTTTTAAAGCCTAAACAGTATGTAGGATCTATCTCCAAATTGTTCAGCTCTGCTAATCACTGTCCCCGAGAGGAGCTGACTCCCAGTGCAGAGGGGAACCAGAAAGAAGGGAACATTTAGTACCAGATGTGGTCAGACTGTGTAGGGTCACCCAGGATGACCAAGGGTGTCTCTTCTCCCCGAGATCCCAGGATGCCCGCCTCTTGCAAACCCCACTCGCTGTCCTAAGGCTGGGAACAACTTTGGTTTTGCCATCTGCCTTACAGCTTTTGTCTCCTGTCCTGAGATCATTTATTTTATTTTATTTTTTTCTGGGATAGGAGGGGGAGTATACAATATGGATGCAGTTTATGGAAAGTCTTCCTTCTCCTTCCCCCTCCCCTGGCCACACATGCAAAATGTGATTTGAGAATAAATGACAGGAAGGCTTAGACTAAGGCTTGTTATTCGATTTGAGAGCTAGAACCACTGGTATCCATGGTAAAACTGTTACCCAGGAGACACCCTAGTTTGGGAGACGTGGGCCTGCAGGAAGAGCGTTCCAGATGGGAAACGAGTGATGTCAAGGGGCAGGAGACCGAGGTCTTTTTAAAACACTGGTTCACAGAGCCTCAGACAACAGCTGATGGAACAAGGTGTGACACGACCTGGGCCACCAGTCACCGAACACTGGAAATCAGTCAAAGAACACGGGACACCTGCATTTCTATCAGAGAATCCAAAGGATTCTGGTAGTTTGAAGATCCCGAAAGAGCTGGTAGTTTGAAGAACCCGAAAGAGCTGAATGGGTTTCCCCTTTAAGACTGAAGGATAGGGCCAGCCTGGGTGGCTCAGCGGTTTAGCGCTGCCTTCAGCCCAAGGCCTGATCCTGGAGACCTGGGCTCAAGTCCCACATGGGGCTCCCTGCATGGAGCCTGCTTCTCCCTCTGCCTGTGTCTCTGCCTCTCTCTCTCTCTCTCTTTCTCTGTGTCTCTCATGAATAAAAAAAAAAAGAAAAAGAAAAAAGACTGAAGGATAAAGACAGCCCAGGTGGTGGAATGACTGTTTTCTTGAAGAATGAAGAGTTTTTAGAGGGCTCTGAACTGTACAGCCCAGAGGTGGTGAGACAGGTTGCTGGTAACAGCCGCCGGAGACCGTGGGAGTGGAGTGGGCTGGAGGGAGGGCGGGTAACGAGAAACGCTGCCCCGTGGGAGGAAGAAATGCAGGCATCCTGGTGCACAAGCATCTAAAGCTGCAGCAAAACCCACTGAAGTGAGGGATGCTCGCCACATTATCAGCCTGGAAGACACCCTGACCATCTCACAATACGGTGGTTCTCGACCACTGGTGTGTGAGACGCCTGCTGGCCTGGCTTCATCTGAGTCACCAGGGAACTAAATAAAATCATCATTTTTTTTTTCAATCTTACAAGACTGAGGACAGAATGGCTATTTTTAACAAGCTCTTGGGGGGCTTACTTTGCAAAGCTTGACAACCACTTATCTGGTCTACCTTCCAGTGTCTTTAATTAGAGGGCAGGGCTAAGGTTAAGTGACTGGCCCAAGGACACAGAACCAGTTAGTAGCAACAGACGAACTAGAATCTGATCCTGTAATTCTAACTGGTAGTATCTCCTTGGCCTCACAATGCCTCTTCAAATTTCTATTTGGGCATATCAGTTAGCTCTGAGTCATAACCCCCCAAAACATCACTGAAAACCACCACAATTTAGCTCAGAATGCTAAACAACTAAGTTGTTGGACACTTAGACATGTCCCATTTGGGTGCTTTTTCTGGTCTCAGATGGGCTCCCTTGTCCATGTGGTCAGCTACAAGTCAGGTAGGTGGCTGAGGACTGGCTGGCTGTTAGCTGGGGTGAAGTGAGGTGGGTCACATGATTGTCATCCTCTCACAGGCTGAGTCTGTTCTCTTGGCACCTGGGCAGGTTCCAAGATGGTGAGTGGAAGATGCCAAGCCCCTTGTGGCCTCGTGTGAACTACAGCATCATCACTGCTGCCACATTCTATTAACCAAATCCACCACAAGGCCAACCTGGATTCCAGAGTTTGGGGTGCCATTCTGAAAACAGGGTTAAGTCTAGTCTACACACTAGAAGATGAGACTCTCAAGCTAGAAGGTGAGGCTCCCAGCTGCTTGTCCAACTTGGCTTTGAGAAAACTGGCAACCAGATTTATGCATACCAAACAAGAGATTGTAGGAATCTTCTCTAGGGAAATTGATCAACCCAAAAGAGACATCATAAAAATAATGACCTTTGTGAGCTGCTCAGAAAATGACAAGATATCTGTGATTTCTCCATAAGGAAGCCTCCAGCCAGGGCCTAAATCTTCCATACAGATTGCTCCTGGCAACTTTATATGGGAACCATCCGCCGAGGCCCAGAGACCTCTGAATGAAGTCTCTACCATGACAGACAGCAACAAAACCAGCAACCAATTAATGAGACGGGAGGTGGGCATCGAGGTTGCATGATAAGAAAGCCACATCCACATTTTCATAGATGAAAGTCAGCATATGACACCCACTTGGAAAAAATTAAGAAATATCATCACAAACATTTAGAAATATATTGGTAGCCAAACTAAAATGAAAGAGTGCTAGAAATTATTCTCTCTTAGGAATGGGACTCTAGGGAGAAGAGAGCAGAGCTTGCCTGATTTCACAAGAAACTTTGTAAAACTACTAGATATCTTTTTTAAGATTTATTATTTATTTATTTATTTATTTATTTATTTATTTATTTATTTATTTATTTATTTATTTATTTAAGAGAGCACATGGTGAGGAGGGGCAGAGGGAAAGAGTCTTAAGCAGAAGCTGTGCTGAGCGTGGAACCCAAAAGGGAGCTCGATCTCATGACCCTGAGATCACAATCTGATCCAAAAGCAAGAGTCAGGAGCTCAACTTACTGTGCCCGCCCCGGCACCCCAAAACTACTAGATGTTGTGAGAATAAAAATTTATTAAGTATACAAAACCTACTTAAATGTCTTCTCTTCTTCCAAACTTCTCCATCTCACAAGCAAGTTCATGGCTCTACTTTACATGTTTCCACACAGGATTGGTTTATTGAAACATTGGTGAATAAATATAAAATGAGAACACATTCATGCCTTTAACTACATTTCATCTGAAATGTATCTGTTTAGCTGTCTATCCTCCTTTCTATTAGGCTTTCTGTTTTCTGAGGTCAGTACAGCAGTGCGGTGCCCTCAGAGGATGATCCTACGTGTGGGCAGGAGGTGGGGGGTGGACATTATAGGTCCAAACTCTTCTTGTTTTATTCACTATCCTTTTCATTTTTTCATTTGTCAGTTTATAATTAGCCTTGGTCCTCAAAACAATTTAACTTGACCTGTAAAAACATATCCAGTTATAAAAGAAATAAGTGTAGAAATCAGGACAAATGGAAGCCTGCTTTTGAGAAGTCACACAAACATATTATTTAAACTGTGAAAGAAAGCAGGTGGGGGTGGGGGGCGAACGGAAGAAAGGAAGAGGATTCAAACAGCGTTGCACTGCAGTGAAACAGCTACTTATTCCAGCCTTCTGTTCTCTCTACCAGTTGTTATTCTTAGGCATGCCCATTTAATATGATTTAATCATAGCACAATAAACATTTATATTGATTTTTTCTGTGATATTTTAAGCCACAAATCATTTTCTCTGATGAGAGTAGTAAGCTGGTGAATTATGATCTTCATAATTATTTTTAGGGAGTTATACCAACATCTCATCCTGTCAATGTGCCATAATTTAATAACTCATTCTCTTGTTATTGAATATTTTGCTGTTTTAATTGGTGCTACAATGGTGTCTTGTACATATTGGATATATTTTTCCTTTTGAAAAAAAGATTTCCTGTAGATAAGATATCTATTCACCATAGATAGTTGTACAGGCCTGTATTATAGGGTCTGGAACCGGTGAATGAATGGCTTTAAACTCCCTCAAATTCTTACACTGCTAAGAGCAGTGCAACGGTGTGCTGTTCAGAATCACTATTAGAGATGAGAATTTCTAATTTATTAACATTTAAAAACATTTTTATCTTACAACTTCCATTTTTATCTTATGTCAGTTCTAGGTTCTCATACCCTCTACTCATTTATCTGTTGTATTCTTGGTGTCTTTCTCCTTAACGTATATGTGATTTATATAACATAGATATTAGTCTTTTGTCAATGTAGTAATAAATATTTTTCCCATTGGTTTTCCATTTCATTTTGGCTTTGATGTTTTTAATATAATAGAAAGTTTTCATTTCATTTATTTCATTTTTAATTTTTATTCATGAGAAACAGAGAGAGGCAGAGACATAGGCAGAGGGAGAAGCAGGCTCCCTGTGGGGAGCCTGATGTGGGACTCGATCCCAGGACCCTAGGATCACGACCTCAGCCAAAGGCAGACACTCAACCACTGAACCACCCAGGTGTCCTGAAAATTTTCATTTTAAAAATAGATTTGAAAAAAATGGAGTTGAATCTGTAGATTTTCCCTCATGATTTCTTCTGCCCATCCATTTGTTGCTTCGAGTCCCTGAAGAATTCAACACAAGCATCATTTGCTTTGTTTATAACTGAGCTTAATGCCAACCATATTCAGTTTATCATTCAAATAAACAGCCTTCTGAAACTAGGGAAGCCAGTTCATCCAAACAACACCCAGAAGCCAATTCTAAAGTTCTGAGCTAGAAATTACTCTAATTGAAGCTATGACAAAATTTCATAATGGGCATGAGTGATGCTGGGGCAATAAAAAATTACATGTTACAAAATTGCCTTTTTAAGTTCCTTCACCTTTTAAAAAATTCCATTCCCTTTGCACATTTTAGGTTCAGGATATTAAAATGTGAGACTGACCCTTGACTCGTTTAACCTTTGAATTTGAGTTTAACAGATTCAAATTCATGGATTCCATTTCAACATAAAATCCTATGAGCTTTGCACCCTTGGGAATGTTAACAGTAAGAATTCGAAGTGTTCTCCAAGCAGAACTAAGAAGCAGGAAAATGGAGCAGTTTCCCGGATCATGCCTTCCCCCTCTTTCCTTTCAGCTCCCACTCCCAGAAAAGTCAACATTCCAAGCTTGGAAGGAGATGAGGAGAATGAAGAGCCTGAAGGCGAAAATTTATCTGAGAGAAAGAAAGAGACAGAAGACACGGGACTGGAGGGAGTTTGCAAGCAGAGCCTGCATGGGCCAGGAGTAAGGAAGAGCCACTCAGGTGGCTCAGAGAATTTGCCCAGTGCTTCCACAGCACCCCGCCCTCCGCCCCCCACTCTGGAAGTCTCTTGGCCCTGGTCTTGCTCAGGCTGTCCTCCCCACCACCCAAACCCCTCCCCACTGGTAGATGATACCTACTTATCCTTTGACACCAAGCCATTCAAAATGTGCTCTAGGAATCTGTGCCAGGCTCTGTTTTGTTGTTTTGTTGTGTTTTGTTGTTTGTTTGTTTTAACCAGTGAAATGAGGTAAGGCTGGAAGTTAAAAGTAACCATTTAGGAATTTTTATAGTAATATGCTAGAGTCATTATGTATTGGTATACTCTAATCACAAAATTGGGCTTGTACTTTTTAATTTTACTGGTCTAGTCACCGATTTTTTTTATTGTATATTACCTAGGAAACTGGAAATTAAAAAGAGAAAAAAAATTAGTCCTTTATTATGGATAGTTTGAGAAGCTGCCTGAAGACTCATCTTTGAATATCCCTTCCTCCAGGAAACCTCAACCATTTCCTCCCAGATGGAGTGCATACTTTTCCTCCATGCTTTTAAATATGCAAGCAAATCTCTAACCTTGGACACTTGTTTTAATCACCTGTTTATTCCTTTACATGCAATAAACTGAGCTTCTTGAGGGCAAGTACTGTTACTTATCTTTATATGTCCAGCATCCAATATAATGCATGGCCCACAGAAAACATTCAATAAATGTTTGCTTAATGTAATTAACTGAATGGTCCTGCCTGGGAATGTACAGCCTATATTTGACTCAGTGACATCCACTGAGCTAAAACATCCATTATTAATCAAATCCTCTCCTAACTGGCAACCTTTCTTTAAAATATGCTTCATCATTAGATACGGTTATTGGCAAACACCATATTGCTATCCTGGGAGCCAATCCGACAAGTTTCGTAGGCAGAAAGTTTTAAGCTCCTTCTCTGCATTTGTCTTTGTGTTGATTTCACAGCCTAACCATCTGAGGTAATTTTATTTCCCTGATTTTCGATTTCAGGTGAACACCTTGCTTTTGTTCTATTGCCCACATGGAAGAATGATATATTTCCTAGTGTTGCTATGAGGAATATATCATATGGTGGATGCAGAGTACATGGCATATAGTAGGCTTGAAATAAATCTTTATCTGAAGGGATGGCAAACTTAGGTGTGGTGCTATAGCCTCCTCCCCACCATCTGAGGCATACATTGCTACATAATCACGTTCTTGTCCAGCCACTACCAACTGATGTGAAATGGAAATGTACACCTTATTTGTCATCCTCAGTAGAAACCATGCATCCCTGGCATGATTCTAGGCTAATGTTGAAGTGAGTGATAATTCCAGTTCAAAAGCAGTTTTTAGCAAGTACAGGATAATGAGTCTGGGTAAGCAGGCAATCAATGGTATAGGAAAGTGAGAACATACTTTTTCCAGATCTCCCAAAGGTGAAAGAACTATCGCATTGTTGAAAGACAGGCAAGTAGGTCTTCTGGACAGTGATGTTATCTCTTCGTTTGTAAGAACTAGAAGTGTAAAGAGCATACAGCCAGATTAAGATGTAACCAACTAGTATATTTCCCCCAAGAGAAAGGAATCGGTAAATCCTAGTCTCCTGGTAGCTTTACTTAACAAGGTAGGGAATGTCTATGTTAGTCTCTGGAATGATGCAAGGACACTGAATGGGTCTTTAGACAAAATTATACGAAGAAAATACAAAATGGAATTGTGATAAAAATATGTAATAAATATGCACAGCAAAAAAGACTGATGGACATCCATCAAAATAAAGATTGTGGTTTTAGAATACAATTAGACTTGATGTTTTTATTTGGGGGGGGGTCTTCTATCATGCAGTTTTATTAAAAATAACATTAAGATTAATCAAGTGAGTGTTTTCAATTCTAAAATTTTCTAAATAGAAGGAACATTTAAGAAAGGGAAAATGGGGTCTCCAGGTGGTAAGGGCCCTGAAATAGAGAGCAAATAAGCAATGAGTATTTTATTGGTTTCCTGCTTCTTAGTTACGTATGGGGAGAGAAACAAACCCATGCAAAGGCAGCCATGTGCCAAAATTGTCCTGAAAACGAGACTTCCAACTTCCCCCAAGAAGAGTAGGTCTTGGTACCTCAATTAGAAAACTGGGAATGATTCACCAAGTGGACCATTCATGGGTGTGTCTGTCTTTTGAGGCTAGAAGCAAGTACGAACCATCTAGGATCATAGTCTCTTCTTTGCATAACATGGTTTTATTCCAGAGTGTCTGATAGAGTTATTACATCCATACACCCATGAACTGGAAGTTTGTGCATCCTCTTCAAGTACTCCAATATTGACTGTTTTTTAAAATGGCCCATTTTAATCTGACCATCACTGTAACATACAAAAAATAACTTGCAAAAAATAGTAAGAGGAAACAAGAGAATGTTGTCTTTTGTTGTAATCTGTGGGAAGATATGAGATGAATGCTTTGAAACGAAGCATTTATGCAGAGAACATGGAATAGTGTGTGTCTCTGAGGAAGCTGTCTTGTTTATCTACAAGATAAGGACCATGTGTAGCCAGGTGCATTACTAGCTGTTTTCAGAAACTTGGTGTCTGGGTTGGAAATGATTTGAATACTTTTTTTTTTTTTTTCTCCTGGAGGCTGTAAGTTTTCTCCCTAATTATTAGTGGAATGTCGTATAAAAGCCAAAGTGGTGATCTCTTCTTAGGTTGCAAGTTAATTTCCATCCTGTGATACTATTTTTTTATTCATCCTGTTTAGAATAACTGCCTTAGAAGTCTCTCTCACGTTGGTTCCCAACACTTTTTAAAAGATTCTCTCCAAAAAAAAAAAAAAAAGATTCTCTCCAAATCCCCTAAAAATGCAGATTCATATATAAAAAGTGCTACTACCCACCACCCCTCATTGACCGGCATGCCTTATGCCATGTGTCATTCCAAAATAGTGAATGGATCTTGTCTCCTGACTTCTGTTGACGAATGTCTTGGGAGACTTAGAGGCCCATTCATTCTACCTGACCCTACACACTCACTTCTTCTTTTTTTTTTTTTTAAGATTTAATTTATTCACTTGACAGAGACAGAGAGAGCACAACAGGGGAGAAGGAGAAGTATGCTCCCTGCTGGGCAGGAAGCCCCGCACAGGGCTCCATCCCAGGACTCGGTCATGACCTGAGTGGAAGCCCAACGTTTAACTGCCTGAGCCACCCGGGCACCCTCAGCACACTCACTCCTTAACCCTATTGTCTATGCTCCCCTGCCACCAACCACCACTTTGGAATCAAACTTGTTCTTAGGATTCTCTTCTCTGATTTCAGCTTCCTTGACCATACCAATTCCTTACCGTTGGTCATCTCTTTTTTCTGGACACTTCCGTCTTTGGTGTCCATGGCCTTGGACATTCTTGGTCCTCCGTCTGCCTTTCTGCTTACTTCCTTACCTCCTTTAAGAGCTCCTCAGCACCTGTCTGCTTTCTATATGTAGGAGCCTCCAGAGTTTATGTCTTGTCTCTCTTTTTGTGTCTGCTCCATGACCTCACCCACCATCACCCTCATTTGAATGCCTCCTTAAGCTGAGTATTTGGTTGCATCACTTTCCACCCAAGTTGATGAACTTCAACTTTAATAACCTGCCCGCACTTCAAAGTTGCCTTATTTCCAACTGAGATAATTATCCTCCTCCCCCTAAATTAGCTCTTTCTTAATTCCCTATTTTCATATATGGCAACACAGTTCTTTGAGGGACCTAGGCTGCAACATAGAACTGTATTTGCTACCTCCCTCTTTGTGGTCCTCAGTATCCAGACAGTCAGGAGGTGTTGCCAACTCTCCATGGCAGCAATGGTTTCCTGAATTCTCCTTTCCTTCACTTCTGGTTCATATCCTTCTTCTATACAAAGAACTATTAGAATGGCCTCTTCCTGGTCTCTGTGTTCTCCACCACAATGATCTTCCCCAAAGCGTGGCTTTGATCATGACACATTCCATGCTCAAGAACATTCAATGGCTCTCTATTCTCCAACAATGTAAGAGCAAACTCTTCTTGCATTCAAGCACACACAGCTTTCTAACCTAGTCTCCCCACACCCCTATGTGTACCTCATACTGTGGTGAATTTACACCTGTGTATCTGTTGTCTTCTGGACATTCCATGTTTTATACTTTTACTCACTCTCTTGCATCCATCTCAAATATCCTTCCTGATTATTTCTGTTTCTAGAAATCTTATTCATCTAGTAGACTCAGTTCATATTCTTCATAAGCCTCTCCTTATCCTACCAGACCACACACCTGTCATTTTCCTTTTTCCTTTCCTATTCTGCTTTGTAGTATAGTTGTTTGTATACTTGTTTAGCCCTCTTTATTAGACTGGTCAGAAACATGTCATCAGAAGAGAGGGACTTGGTTAGCAGTCTAACTGTTACATAGCTCCTTTGAGCCTTGGTATCCTCGTTCATAAAATGCAGATGATGATATAATGTAATGATGATTAAGACCTTGGGCTTCAGAAGCAGGCTGACCTGGATGATAAGTTCCTGCTAAATACTGTCTATTATTATGATTGTAATTAATTCCTTCTTGGGTTGTTGCATCAATTCTGTGGGGTAAAACAAAAGCCCCCCTCAAAGGCAAGTTATTATCAGCTCTGTAAAAGTAACGTGGAATAATACAGAACAGCTAGCAGCTCTGGGATCTAAGTCCCTGTGCGTAATTTGGTGTGCATATAATTATAAACAATAACAAGCTATATAAATAAGGTATGATCCTGTTCTGTCTTCATCTTTGAACCTTCTGAGGTGGTATGACAAAGTATTAATGGTAGAGCCCTGGACTTTCTCAAATACCTGGACAAAGAATTCTATGAGTCTCTGTTTCCTTATCTGTAAAATACAGCTAACTGTATCAGCCACAGACATTAAATAAGGTAAATTATAAAATTCTTAGTACAGTATTTGCCATAAAATAGCTGCTCAAGGGATCCCTGGGTGGCGCAGCGGTTTAGTGCCTGCCTTTGGCCCAGGGCGTGATCCTGGAGACCCGGGATCGAGTCCCACGTCGGGCTCCCGGTGCATGGAGCCTGCTTCTCCCTCTGCCTGTGTCTCTGCCTCTCTCTCTCTCGCACTGTGTGGCTATCATAAATAAATAAAATAAAATAAAAAATTAAAAAAAAATAGCTGCTCAATAAATGTTAGATTCCTTTCTCTTATTTCCTCCTTTTCCCAAAAGTGCCTCACATCTAGTATAAACTTATTAAATATTTGAAATTAACTGAACTTAAAAATACTGAGCATTTGGGGCACCTGGGTGGCTCAGTTAGTTAAACCTGTCTTTGGCTCAGGTCATGATCTCAGGATCCTGGGATCAAGCCCCACATAGGCCTCTGCACTCAGTGGGGAGTCTGCTTGTCCCTCTGCCCCTCCCCTGGACTCATGCTCTGTCTCTCAAATAAACAAATAAAAATATTTAAAAATTAAAAAAAATACTGAGGATGTACTTAGAATATATGTACTTTTCACAGGGCATTAGAGTCTTATAACAGCTGACTCCTGGAGAAGCCAGAAGTAATCTCTTCAGAGGTTTAAAAACATATAATTAATTCTTTATTAAAACTGAATTCTATGAAAAAGTTTTAATAAAGACAAAAATTACAGCAAGAATTATAGGGAAAATCTGGCACAAGGTAGCTCCACAGCTCTCTCTATGCCCAGATACTGTAATGGTCAGGCACATGTAGAACAAAGATCTTCCCTGTTTTCCTACAGGATTCAAACAAAACAAGCCTCAAAGCAAATATATGGCCAATTTTTTTCTTCAAAATAAGTTTACACTTACGATAACCTATTAAGGGGCTTCTGCATTCTAAGGGTTTTACATGTACTAATTTATCTGATCCTCAAACCACCACATGTGGTAAAGTACAATTATCATTCTCATGTCAGAGATTATGAAAATAAGGCACAGGAAGGTTAACTGTTCAAGATCACACAGCTAATAAGAGCCAGAGCTAGGATTAAGAATCTTGGCTCTAGAGATCTTCCTTGTAACTATTACACACAAATGATACATTTAGTGCTCCATTTTAGAAAGCACTAAGGTAGAGATTCTCAAGCCTAGCTATATAACTGAAATCACCTATGGATTGATACACGGATTCAGATTCCCAAGTCCAGATCAAGACAGACTGAATCAAACTCTCCAAGTGACATCTGGCTGTATGTGGTTTTGGAGGCACCACTGGGAATTCTTTAAGGGTGGAACAGAAGAGTGCTAAGGGTTGACATCCTGATTCTAGGGCGGGAAGGGTCTGTTGTTTCAAGACATCATGGAAGAAGGCTCTGGAGAGCCTCATTTCCTATTGTGGGCCTCATCTAGGACCAGCAATACATCTGAAGCCCACCCCAATTGACCACAGGCCATGTCCTCTGAGGCGGAAGTATCAAAGATTCCACAGCCTGGGTAAGGTTCTGAAGCCACTGTGCACAGTACGGAAGGCCATACCTGGCATTCTTATTGTGCCCACGTACATGTCCATTAGAACTTAAGCCAGCCATAGGGTGATGCCAGCCAGGTCCCTGGAACATTCTCAGACCCCAGACACCCACTAACTGTAGATGTGGCAAGATGTGCTCCTCAGGAGGGCTGCTGCCATGTGAGCCTTCTCCTCCTTGATTGTCTTTTCAGCTTGTTAGCTGTCAGTGCCTTTCTGGTCTCTGGGTTTATCTCAGGGGGTGGGGAGTGGGATGGGAAAGGGTACTCATTTCTATATCGCTGCTGCTGGCAATAGGAGGCAAAGTTGAGGGTAACTGCCAACAGCTTCCCCTTTCTCTTCTTTTTGTTCACTCAATCTGTCTGGACCAATGCACAAGGAAAAAAGACAGACAGAATGGCCCTCCAAAGTTGCACTCTGTTTTAAAGCTGATAAAGGATGTGTTTCCCACAGCTTAGGAGAAAAATATATTATCAAGTGCCTAAGCAATTAAACAAATGGTATTTGCAAACATCTGCTGTCCAGAACTGTTGCCTGTGTTCAAACAAAGCCTCACACTGTCTTTGGCAAACCAGGGTGAGAAAAGCTGGGTGCCATTTGCTAAATGAACTCTTCCAGATTACAATTCTGTGGCCTGAGGGAATTAATTCAAATCCACATGGGGAAATTAATTCCCAAAGAGGTAGTTATTCCCTTAGAGAATCAAAGAAACGAGGACCCAGAGTAAAGTTGGCAGTAAGTCAATGAGTGTTTTATTACCCTCTATAAACCATATTTATTATTTATGTCTAAATCACAGGATCCTAAAGTTAAAAAGACTCCAAAAGGAGAATGAGACTTTTTGGTTGAAAATGGCTGCTAACAGCACCAGGGCTTCCCTGAAATTTGTCTAGATGATACCTATGAATATACGACCAAAGATGGAAACTTGCAATTGCATCCCTGAGACAAACAGCCAAATGCACAATCTGGGGGAAAGACAGCACTAGTGGTTAGGAAATGCAGACTCTAGATCTGAATTTTGGCCCTACCTGAATTTTAGCCCTGGCCAGCTGAGTGGCCTTTATATTCCTGCCTAGAAAGATGAGATCATGGGGACAATTTCATATGCTTGTTCTAAGGATTAGAGAAGATAACCTCTGTAAAGCTCTCAGCACCACGTGTGGCACAAAGTAAGTATCCCACAATCATTAGCTTCTAGTAGCAGAATTTCATGGCTGTTATTGTTGTCACTGTAAAACAGAATTTTCCCCATTGTCCTAGAATCATAACAAATGAAGAAAGTAATGGCAGAAAATGCCCTAGGTTTACTGAGAGGTGCCCATTTCGGTCTTCCCCACCTCCATCTCCAGTCCTTCAATTAATATAAAGGAAGAACTGGCAGGGAAATGTGGCCTCTCGGTGAATCTTTTAAGAGAAAGGGGGTATATTCACCCTCCCTTCCCCATAGGGGAGGGTAACTGACATTTGTTCTCCTTGAAACTAAGGAAGGGAGACCCTAAAAGAAATTCTAACTAACTTTGGGGGTTTCCAACCCCCCCCCCATTTTTAATTAACCAACAGATTAGTAATCTTTCCACTGAAAGCTGGCAAGGCATTGGGCCAGCTGAGTATCTAATGTGTTCCTTGGGCTCTAGGAAATGAGTAGGAAAAGATGGTGAGCTGGGCTTTGAAAGGATCAAACTGGTCAGCGGGTAATTAAACTGCCCACGACAACAAAGTCTAACAGTCGTAAAGGAACGCAATAATACCTACTGTACAAAAGTGTCAAATTCAGAAAATTCAACATCTAACTGAACATTACTAGATGCATGATAAAGCAAGAACATGTAATCATAATGAGGAGAAAAGTCAGTCAATAAAAACAGATGCAAAAATGTCAGAAATGATGGAATTAACAGACAAGTCTAAACACAGACTGTTTAAAACACAGCTGTCATAATCATGTTTAAGTGTTTAAAGGAAAACATGTACCTCATAAAAAGATAAATGGATGATACAAGGAACTAAATGTAAATTTTAGAAATAAAAAATAAATCTAAAATGAAAAATTCACTATATGGAATTAACAGTAGTTTAGAGACTACAGAAGACCATGAACTTGCAACATCAAAATTGAAACTTTTTGAACAGGACAGAGAGAGAGAATATTAAAACAAGCAAATAAAACAGAGCCTCAATAGCCTATGGAACAAAACCAAGTGTTATAACATATATTTAAAAGTGATGGGGTAGACAAAATATTTGAAGATATAACAGCCAAGTTTAAAAAATGTTATGAAAAGAATAAACTCATAGATTTAAGATGTTCAATAAGCCCACACAGGATAACCACAAGGAAAACCAGACCAAGACATATCATAATTAAACTGCTGAAACCACATATAGAGAGATTATTAAATGAGACAGGACAAAAGAAAAAATGGTACTTTGGGCAGAGGGGGGAAAAATAAAGGACTTAACAAACTTCTCACCAGAAAATATGCATGCCAGAAAACAATGGAATGGAAGGGCTAAAAGTGGGGTAAGAAACCCCTCTAACCTAGAATTCTATATTCAACAAAATGTCCTTCAAAAATGAAGGTGAAATAAAACTTTTCCAGACAAACAAAAGTTGAATGAATTCATTACCAGCAGGCCTGAATCACAAGAAATGTAAAAGGAAATTCTCAGACAGAAGGAAAAAGATATACATAAAACCAAGATCTAAAAAAAGGATTGAAAAGCACCAGAAATGGTAAGCAGATGGGGAAATTTTAAAAATATTTTTCCTACTTTTAAATTTCTTTCAAAGATAATTGACTGGTAAGAGAAAAGTAATAACAATGTTATTGTGAGCTTTGTAACACATGTACCAGTAAATATATGACATCAACATTCAAAAGGAAAGAAGAAGGAAATGGAAACAAAATGTTGTATGATTTTTGCATTATACATGAAGCAGAATAATATCTGAAAATAGACTGGCAAGTGAAAGAGGTATATTGTAGTTCTGAGAGAAACCATTAAAAAATTCAAAGGGGTACAGTTAATAAACCAATAGTGGGGGGGAAATGAAGTATTAAAGAAATACTAAGTTAATCCCAAAAAAGGCAGGAAACAGAAAACGGATAGGACAAATAATTTTTTAAAAAGTATGAGATGTTAGACTTCAAAACGACCATAATGGTAATTATGTTAAGTGTAAATGGTCTAAATCAGGAGTTCTAAATCCATGGGTTATGGCCCCTTGGCAGAAATCAAGACAAAACATCACACTGTATTAGTAATCATGGTATTGTTTATCCTCATTAAATCTGCAGGAAAAAAAGTCCCACTTAAGAAAACCTTCATGAAGCAGTAAAAATTACTGATATTATTAAATCATGATCCTTCAGTACACATCTTTATATTAAAAAAATCCCTCTTTGTCTCTAATAACATCTCTTGGTATAAAAATCTCTTTTTATCCAATATCATTACAGCTATTCTAGCTCTCTTATGATTACTGCTTGCATGATCTATCTTTTGTAATCCTTTTATTTTCAGCCTACTTATGTCTTTTATCTCTTGTAGATAGTGTATAGTTGGATCTTGCTTTTTTTATCCAGTCTGACCATCTGTACATTTCGATTGGAGTTTTTATTCTATTTACACTTAAGTGATTATTGACATAATTGGATTTATATATACAAATTTACTACTTGTTTTGTATATCTTACATCCTTTTTTTTCCCCTTCTATTCCTCTCCCACTGCCTTCTTTTGTCTTAAATATATATTTTTAGGGTACCATCTTAATTTCTCTACTAATTTTAAATTATATTTTATTGGATTATTTTCTTAGTGGCTATTTCAGTGATTAGAATCTTCACTGTAACTCACTACCATCTACTATGAATTAACACTAACTTAATTCCAGCAAAATAAAGAAACTTTGTTCTAATAGAAGTCCATCTCCTCTCTTCCTTTGTGCTATTGTGTATGTGTGTATATATCCATATCCATACATATATGTAATCTATATATTTTATATATATAAAATCTATGTTATAAACCAAACAGTATGGTATATAACCAGAAAGCTCTAGCAATTATAAATCTATACTCATCTAACAACAGAGTCCTAAAATACATGAAGCAAAAACTTGAAGAATTAAAAGAAGAAATATACAATTCAACAATATTTAGAGAGTAATGCTCTAATCTCAATAATTAAGATAAGACCTTGACAGAAAACCACTACAGATACAAAACACTTGAAAAAACATATTAACTAACTTGCCATAACTAACAAGAGAACACTACCCCAAACCAGAATATACATTCTTTTCAAACATATTTGTAACATTCTTCAAGAGACATCATATGCTAGGACAAAAACAAACAAACAAACAAAAAAACCTCAATAAATTAAAATAATTGAGAAACCATTTTCCAACCACAGCAGAATTAAAGGAGAAATCTATGGTAGAAATAAACTTGAGAAATTTCTAAATGTTTGCATAGAAAACAAAAATAGAGAAAACTAATGAAAACAAAAGTATATCATTAAAATGATCACAATACTGCCAAACCTTAAAGTAGAATAACAAAACAAGAAGAGGAAGACATTAGTAAAATTAGAAATGAAAAAGGGGGCATCACTACTGACACTACAGAAATTAAAAGGCTTCTATTATGAACAAGTTTATGCAACAAATTAGACAACTTGGATGAAAAAGACAAATTCCTAGAAAGACATAAATCCCCAAAACATGGAAAAACTTGAATAGACCGTTGATAACAAGTTAACAAACTGAATAAGTTAATTAAAAATCTTCTAGCAAAAAAAAAAAAAAAATCTTCTAGCAAAGAAAAGCCCACGTCCATTTATCTTCACTAAAATTTATCAATTTATCTTATGTTTTTAAGATTTTATCTTTTTGAGAGAAAGAGAAAGAAAGAGAAAGAAAGAGAGAGAGAAAGAGAGAGAGAGAGAGAGCATGAGCTGGTGGCAGGGTGGTGGTGGTGGTGAGCCTGGGGCAGAGGGACAGAAAGAGAGAGAGAAGTAGACTCTCCGCTGAGCAGGGAGCCTGACACAGGACTTGATCCCAGGACACCGGGACCATGACCTGAGCCAAAGGCAGACACTTAACCCACTGACCCATCCAGGTACACCTCATCAAATATTTAAAGAAATACAACCAATCCTTCATAACTGCTTCAGGAAGTGGAACAGATAATACACTGAGGATTATTCATACAAAAGAATAACACTCAGCAGCAACAACAAAAAACAAACTGATACAACATGAATGAATCTCAAAAACATTATGCTGAGCAGAAGCCTGTTAAAAAAGAAATGGGACATACTGTATAATTCCATTTATGTGAAGTTCTGAAAAAAAAAAAAAAACATGAGCAGCTCTTGTTTCAAATGGGTGGGGGTATTTAAAAATACCATTTCTTACATGAAGTCTACAATTCAAAAATATTGGTGAATGCTTCTGAAATTTTTAACAATAATTAGAAGAATTAAATGCATGCAAAATACCTCCAAAAACACAAGTAACCTTATAAATCAGATATGAAAAAATAAGCTATCCCCAAAAAAGTTGTGTTGGTGACACTTTGTACACCTAAAAAATTTAAACTTAGTCTCCCACTACACATTTATTACAAAAATGAAAGTTTATAGAAACTCCTCACTTCCTTTATGCTATTGTATGTGTATATATATCCATATCCATACATATTTGTAATCTATATATTTTATATATTTTTGAAATATATAAAATTCCAAGAATTTTGGAAGATAATTTGGTATTTCCTATCAAAATTAAAAATATGCACATCCTCTGACTTGTCAATTTTACTTCTAGAAATCTACCTAAAGAAATAATAGCAAAAGAGCAGAAAGATATTGTACAGAAATATTTACTGTAGCATTGTTACTAATAGCAAAAACAATTTTTTAAAAGGAATCCATTTGACGTCCATTATAGAAGACATAAATAAATTAAATAAATTATAGGAAACTGCTATAGGGAAATCTATAGAAAAGTTAAAAGAATCCAATAGATTATTATATCTTGATATGGATGATCACAAGACATATTATTAAGTTAAAAATTCAAATCACACAAGAGTTAGTAGAATCTCCCTTGAAAAACAAACCAACCACTCATGTGACAGATCTATGTATATATATATATGATATATGTGAAGGAAGGGTTGAGAAAGGACAGACACCAAATTATGGTCAGTAGCTACGTTGGTGGGAGAGTGAGAGTGGGGATTTTTCACATTTTGTTCCTGATGGTGGGAATTGCTATGGAGAAAGAAACAGAAGAGATGAGAAGAACTGTTGTGGGGAAGTTTATGTAAATTTAAGAAACTGATCAAACAATAAAATATTTTTCATGTTTACACAAAGTATAAAAACATGAATGGGATAATAGGTTTCAAATTTATAATAGTGTTTACCTTCAGTAAGGAGAAAGAAGATTCTACAAGGACTTGGGTACCAGAACATGGGGCTGACTAAATGCCCTCTTAGAGCTTATCTACCAGTGATCACCCAAATAATTGATATTATTTTTCAAAAATAAAAAAATGCACATGGCAAATGAATGGCAAAAATTAGAGTACTTTGGATAGATTGGTATTTTCCATATTGTGGGCACTTTTCCATACTGAGAATATATGAAATGCTTTCAAACATTTAAGAATTCTCTAAATCAGAAATAAGTTATAAGAAGTACAGACCACTCCAAAAAACTTGGTATCAGGTACTTCTAGTTGCCATTAAAATATGAACCTACTCAAAGGAATGAGGCTATTTGGCCTATAGTTACATAATTTATAGAACACATTTCATTAACTTGATGGTCATTACTTACTCATCAAGGATTCGTCATCCATAGTTTCAGTGTGGAACTATAAAAGCTCCACATCATATTAGACCCCTAATCAGTTTTTGCCATGAATCATAAGAAGTAGGGAACATTTTTAGTTATTTAAAAAAAAGTAAATTTCAGGGGTGCCCAGGTGGCTCAGTCAGTAAAGCTCCGACTCTTGGTTTCGGCTCAGGTCAAGATCTCAGGGTAATGAAACTGACACCTGTGTCGGGCTCTGTGCTGAGCACAGGTTCTGCTTGAGATTCTTTCCCTCTCCCTCTCCCTTCCCCTCTGCTGCTCTACTTGTTCATGCCCTCTCTCTCTAAAATAAATAAAATCTTTTAAAAATAGTAAATTTCAGTATTAAAAAGGATAAATATAATCCAGACCATGCCCAATTAAACAACTAACAACATACTTAAGTGCATATGTATGGTAGCATCTGAGTGTTTGGATTTGTATATTCCAAGTTCTCTATTTCCTGAATTATTCTGGCATTTTTTACATGCAAAACACATTGCTATTTGAGCGTTTGATCTAAGCAGAGGCATTTTTTTGAAGAAGATAGCTAATTTGAAAAAAAGAAAAACTAAACAAGAAAAGGACATGTAAAGAATATGCTGCAACTGATACAATTTTTTTAAGTTAGCTTAGATGTATTTTTTTTCTTCCAAACACATCCTGTATCCTTCCTCAGTCCTGTTTGCTCAGCTGGATGTCCACAGGGTCCAATTTTCCCTCCAATTGCCCTTGCACGCTAATATAATTGCTGCTCGTATGGGTAATTGGTCAGCCTAGAGCAGCATTTGTATGGATTTGTTCATCTACAGTATCTGGCAGCTTCTCAAATGGTTTCGCAATATTATACTATCATGCATTTTTAGTTTTTGTCTTTTTATAACAAGACTAAATAGATGTAAATCTTTAAGGATGCTATATTTAGCTGTTTCAAAAGTAGGAATACAAATGTAAGTTCTATTTAAGCAGCTACTGTTCCTTTCCACTTATCAAATATAGAGTAAATGAACTTGAGTCTCAAATGCATAATGTTTTGCCCTATCTTCCTTTCCTTCTTCCCTAGACATAGCCAAATTAAGTAGATCCAAACAAACTTTAGCTTAAAAAGGATAATAAGCCAGCTTCACTTAGTACTGCCCTTGATGAGTCAGTAAAAATGATTAATTTTATTAAATCTTGATCTTGGAGCACATTGCTAATATTCTGTTTGACAACATGGGAAGTACACATAGAGGATTTCACCTGTATTCCAAAGTACAATTGTTATTCTTGAGGAAAAGCACTGGTGCAACTGTTTGAGTTGCAAGCTGAACTAGCCATGTTTTTTATGGGACACTATTTTTTATTTGAAAGAGTAACTGACAAACTATGCTTTTTCAGATGTAAAAATGTAAAAAAATGAGAACTTTTTTTTTCAAAAATAAGCAAAATACTCCTGTCACTTCAAGGAAAACTATAGACAGTATGTGGTTACCAGTGATAAAATTCAACTTTTTAAGTAAAAAATAGGATCTTGAAAAATATAATGTATTACTAGGAGTTTAACAGATTTCTAGTATTTACTTCTCTGATAAGGTCAGTGGTAATATTTTTTTAAATTTAATCTAATTAATATTATAGAATGAACAGTGCAACACATGGAAGATCTGCATTATTCTAGTATTTTCCAAGTGACCAATGAACGGTGTCACAAAATCATGGAGGGGTCAAGAGAGCTTTCCAAAGGGAAAAAAGAGACCAGTGGATTTTAATATAACAAAATATGAAAAGTTTTTTGGGGAGAGTCTGGAAGACGGTGGTGTAGGAGGACCCTAGGCTCGCTTCATCCCATGAATACAACTAGATAACTATTGAACCATCCTAAATATCCCAGATAACCAACCTGAAGCCTAGCTGAACAAACTCCACAACCAAAAGTAAAGAAGAGGCCACACGGAAGAAGGTAGGAAATGCACAGACCCGGTTTGGAAAACAGCTCCTGGCCATTGTGGTTTGGGGGAGGAGAGCTGCAGTTGCAGAGGAGGGCAAGGGACAGACTGACGTACAGGGGAGTGCACAGAGAAAATGAGTCCAAACAGCAATTCACTTAGGAAGTGAGAGGGGCTGAATTTTGCTGAGTTCTTATAACCAATGGGGCTTAAAGCCTGGAAGGTTTTTTTTTTTATTTTTTAATTTTTTTAAAGATTGTATTTATTTATTCATGAGAGAGAGAGGCAAAGACAGAAGCAGAGGGAGAAGCAGGCTTCCTGTGGGGAGCTGATGTGGGACTCGATCCCAGGACCCTGGGATCATGACCTGAGCCAAAGGCAGATGCTCAACCACTGAGCCACCCAGGCATCCCAAACCTGGAGTTTTGAAGATCAGCCAGCTTGGCTCCAACAGAGCCAAGAAGCAGGGCAAAGAACCCACAGACATACATCATGGAAACAGCCATCTGAAGAGTGCCTTGCGCACACTGTGAGGAGGTTATTTGCTCATCTTGGAGCATGTTTCAAAGAGGTAGCCTTCACTGAGAGACTTCCTAGGAAGAAAAGAACTGGCAGGGGCCACTCCCTTCCCCCGCTTCTCAGCATAAGCACAGAGACACCTGTGGGAATCAGTGCAGTGCAGACACTAGCTACCTTACTTACACCAAGCCCCACCCCGGACACATACAGGTTCTGGGAGAATCACCCTTCCCAGTTAAGCTTGGCTCAGTCCCAGTGTGATTAGCCTCTTCCCTCAGAAGACCAGCCCAAACCTCCATCTATACCACATCTCCCCAGCTTGGGAGCTCTGTGGAGCCTTGGTTCCATCAAAATGGCAACAGTTTTCATTTCTTAAGCAGACCAGAGCACATCTATTTAAAACATGCCACATTCAGGCCAGGGAGCAAACACTGCCAATAACGGGGAAAAGGGAGCCAGCAGACTTACTGAAAAGAGAAAAGACCAAAATAAATTAAATCACAAATAAGTGAAGGAGTAGCAACCAACACTATAGAAATACAAACTATTATAAAAGAATATTATGAAAAACTATATGCCAAAAATTGGACAACCTAGAAGAAATGGATAAATACCTAGAAACACAAAAACTACCAAAACTAAAACAGGAAGAATTAGAACATTTAAACACACTGATAATCGGCAAATACATTGATTCAATAATCAAAAAACTCCCAACAAACAAAAGTCCAATACCAGATGGCTTCAAAGGCAAATTCTACCAAACATTTAAGAAGAGCTAATATCTATTTTTCTCTAATTATTCCAAAAAGTAGAAAAGGAAGGGAAACTTCCAAATTCATTCTATGAAGCCAGCATTACCTAATTGCAAAACCAAAGATCTCACTAAAAAAAGAAAAAGAAAAAGAAAAAAAGAACTACAGGCAAATATCTCTGATGAACATAGATGCAAAAATCCTCCACAAAATACTAGCAAACTGAACTTAACAATACATTTTTTAAAATCATTCACTGTAATTAAGTGGGATTTATTCCTGGGTTGCAAAGGTGGTTCAATATATGCAAATCAATCAATGTGAAATATCACCTCAATAAAAGAAAGGCTAAGAACCATATGATCATTTCCACAGGTGCAGAAAAAGCATCTGACCAAGTACAACACCCATTCATGATAAAAACCCTCAACAAAGTAGGTTTACAGGGAACACACCTCAAAGTGATAAAGGCTACATATGAAAAGCCCACTGCCAACATCATCCTTAATGGGAAAAAACTAAGAGCTTTTCACCTAAGGTCAGGAATAAGACAAGGATGTCCACGGCCACCACTTTTATTCAACATAGTATGGGAAGTCCTAATCACAGCAATCAGACAACAAAAAGAAATAAAAGGCAACCAAATCAGTAAGGAAGAAGTAAAATTTTCACTATTTGTGGATGACATGATACTATATATAGAAAAGCCAAAAGACTCCACCAAAAAACTGCTAGAATTGATGAATGAATTCAGTAAAGTTGCAGGATATAAAATCAATGTCTAGAAATCTGTTGCATTTCTATGCACCAATAATAAAGCAGCAGAAAGAGAAATTAAGAAAACAATCCCACCTACAACTGCACCAAAAATAGTAAGATGCCTTGGAACAAATCTAGGCAAGAGATGGAAGACTAGTACTCTGAAGACTATAAAACACAGATGAAAGAAACTGAAGATGACACAAAGAAATGGAAAGACGTTTCATGCTCACGGATTGATAGAACAATTGTTAAAATGCCTATACTATCTACACATTCACAATGCAATCCCTACTAAAATAATATCATTTTTTTTTTTTTACAGAACTATACCAAACAACCCTACAATTTGCATGGAACCAAAAAAGATCCCAAATAGCCAAAGCAGTCTTGAAAAAGAAAGGCAAAGCTATAGGCATCGCCATTCCAGACTTCAAGTTACATTTCAAAGCTGTGGTAATCAAAACAGTATGGTAATGGTACAGAAATAGACATATAGATCAATAGACCAGATTAGAAAACTCAGAAATAAGCCTACAATTATATGGTCAATTAATCTTTGACAAAGCAGAAAAGAATATCCTATGGGGAAAAAGCAGTCTCTTTAACAAATGATGTTGGGAAAAGTGGACAGCAAAATGCATAAGAATGAAACTGGACCACTTGCTTACACTATACACAAAAATAAATTCAAAATGGACTAAAGACCTAAATGTGAGCCCTGATAATACAAAAACTCTAGAAAAGAACATAGACAGTAACTTCTCTAACACTGGCCATGCAACATTTTTCTAGATATGTCTCTTGAGCAAGGAAATCACAGGCAAAAATGAACTATTTAGACTTCATCAAAATAAAGCTTCTGCACAATGATGAAAACAATCAACAAAACTAAAAGGCAGCCTATGGAATGGGAGAAGATTTTTGCTAATGACATATCTGATAAAGGGTTAGTATCCAAAATATATAAAGAACTTACAAAACTCAAGAAACAAATAATCCACTTAAGAAATGAGAAGAAGACATGAACAGAAATTTCTCCAAAAACGACATACAGATGGCCAACAGATGAGAAAAGATGTTCACCATCAATTATCAGGGAAATGCAAATCAAAACTACAATAAGATATCACTTCATATCTGTCAGAATGGCTAAAATCAACAACACAAGAAACAACAGGTGTGGGGAGGATATGGAGAAAAAGGAATTATCTTGCACTGTTGATGGGAATGTAAACTGGTGCAGGCACTGTGGAACAGTTAAAAATAGAACTACATTGTGATCCAATAATCAAACTACTGGGTATTTACTCAAAGAATATGAAAACACCAACTCAAAGGGATAAATGCACCCCTATGTTTATAGCAGCATTATCTGCAAAAGCCAAGATATGGAAGCCTAAGTATTCACCAACTGATGAATGGATAAAGAAGAGGTGGCATATATACAACGGATTATTCAGCTATAAAAAGAATGAAATCTTGCCATTTGTGATGACACGGATAGAGCTAGACAGTATAATGAATGCTATGTGAAATAAGTCAGAAAAGACAAGTATCATATGATTTCATTCATGTGTGGAATTTAAGTAACCAATGAGCAAATGAAAAAAGA
Organism: Canis aureus; assembly: GCF_053574225.1. Lineage (NCBI taxonomy): Eukaryota > Metazoa > Chordata > Mammalia > Carnivora > Canidae > Canis > Canis aureus. The sequence goes on from NC_135620.1 coordinate 36,636,568, forward strand.
GAGAAACCAAGAAACAGACTTAGACTCAACTATAGAGAACAAACAAATGGTTACCAGAGGAGAGGTAGGTGGGTGAAATAGGTGATGGGAATTAAGGAGTGCACTTGTGATGAACACTGGGTGATGTACAGAACTGCTGAATCACTGTATTGTACACCTGAAGCTAATAAAACACTGTATGTTTACTAAATGGAATTAAAAACTTAAGTTTCTTCATTTTATTTCCGGTTCCACATTGCAAGTAAAGTTTCAAGAAACCATCACTTAATGAGTTGTTGTGTAGCATCAAAGAATATGCATAGCCATTTGAAGAGACTATTAAAATGTTCACCTTTTCACAACCACACTATTTGCATGAGACCAGATTTCTCTAGATACTTCAAACAAAATAACAATACAACAGATTAAATGCAGAAACAGAGGAGATGTGAAATTTTTTAGAAAGGCAGATACTAGAGCTTTGAAAAAAATATATAAATTCAAGTCTCTAAATAATAATCACTTATGTTAACATGCAATGAGTTTATTATTGCTATTCCAATGAATAAATAAGCATTTAAAATACTTCTTAGTTTTAATTTTTAATAATAGTCAATAGTGATTAAGACGACCTGCAAAAACAAAAACTCTTTGAGGTCTGCAGTAAGTCTTATGAGTTTAAAGGAGTCCTCTGACCAAAAAGATATAAAATCATTGTAATTTAGCATCATCAAGGAAGCACAAGTATTGTAAATGTTGCTTAGAATCAGAACAAAAGAAACTGAAAAAGAAACAAGATTACAGTTTAGAATCTTTGGTTTGTCGGAATGCAACAATATTTGCCTTCAAAGTTTGTAGTTTTATTTGCAATTCCACCGTGTCATTTAAGTGTAAATCCAGAATATTTATCAACATAACCTTTCTGATAATAAAAACTTAAGAATTTTAAATAAAGTTAAGCCTGTATCTTTCCATCTCAGGGCAGCGTATATTCCTTCACTGTTTCTAAGACAAACTGATTGGTCTTCTCACATGGTATTTTTGACCAATCTATATTCATTAATATACACTTCACTTCTCCTTTGTGACTTTTACGTGGAAGTAGTTAGTTGAGACTTTGGAAATTTCTCAATAAAAAACTATCTAGAAACCATGAGACTACAACCCCATGGGAACAAAGGTGTTAAGTAATTTAATAACCCTGGCTCTAAAATGCCTAGATGTACACTTAAGCTTTCTGCATTATATGTCAATTATTCCTCAAAGAAAAAATATTTCTATAAAATAGTGTCTGGCACAACAAGTGGTAAATAAATTGGGTGACTGAATCTAGCCATCTGGGTCATCTCTAACACAAAAAATGACTGTGAATATTGTGTTTGTCAATTTCAACCTAGGATGCATACCTAGCTCTTCTTGATGTGTAATGAATTTTGAGATTATGGTAGAACAATATCCTAAAAAGGCAACTAATTATCAATAATCGTCCAAATTGCATAAAACTAAAAAAAAAAAAAAAAGGCCTATCATACACACTTGGTGCTGGAATCTAGAATTTGGGTTGATTTTAATAAAGAGGTGGGTGAGGAAAACAGTTCTATATTTTTAAAAAATATTTATTTAAAAATAAGATTTCTAAAAATACAGTACATAATACATTTCAAGAGAAGTAAAAATTCCACAATTTAAATTAAAAACAATCTGTAAAGAAAAACAGAAATATTACATGAATAAAAACTAAATTGCTAAAATTATTTTTAAAAAAAGACATTGTTCTTAAGGTAGATACATGGTTTTTCATTTTAAGAACCAGTGGAGACTTTTCATTTAAACAAGTACATCTCAGATACACAGCTCCTGCTTGTCATAATCTTCCCTATTTTCAACCTAGTCTTGAATCTTTCAACTGCTATTTTCTTTTTTACCATTAGCACTAGAAATGTTAGTGAAGATTTTCTTTAAATGCTCTTGAGGGATCAGACAAGGTAAAACAGACAATGCAGCAGCAGAACAGTCCTCAGATTTAAACATATTCACTGAATGAAAAAAACACCTGACATTTTTAAAAGCAGGATCTTTCTATGGCACTTGGAACACACCACCATTAAAAGGTGTTTTATCTTAGGGATAGAACACTACAGACAATTAGAGGTTGACACAAGTCCCCAAATATCACAGATTTTGCCCATTCATTAAACTTGCCAGTCAGATTTTTTAAAAGCCTACTCTGGGGACACACAGCTCATACAAACATGGTCATCAGTGCTCAAGCCTCCCAAAGCTTATCCTGCCGCCCGCCCACCCCACCCTGCCCCCATCATGTTAGCCTTGCAACCCATTTATCTGAGTATCTCTGATAGTACAGGAGATTCTTCCTATCATAACATCTTAGCTGCTCCATTCTACCTATGGTAAAGTAAAACTTCTTTTTAATATTCATCTCTGGACAACAAATTGTGGCGAACTATCCACTAACAAAAACTTGAACAAGTAACTGCATTCAACCACATTAATTGAAATAATACATAAACAAGTCAAAAAAAGCTCAGAACCAATATTGTAGCAACAGAATCTAGGAAATATATTATTGACAATTAGAGAGAGACTATTGGTTCTTCCCATTTTGCTTACAAATTTTCCTTTAACCTCTAATGACATGTACATATGTATTTCTACGTATATTAGAATGATCCTAAGTTATATTTCATTTCAGTTTCAGACTTGATCCTTTTTTTCCATTCAGAAATCACTGCAAAACCATATATTGTATCTACATTCAAGGAGAGAGTTTCAGTTGATTGAAAATAATGCAAAATATTCTCAAATGTGATTGTCTACTTTTCCAATACACCAACAATTGTCTTCTTGCCAGAAATCTTACCATTTCAGTTGCAGTTTTAAAGACACTAAACAAGTGTCCTGAAAATTTGTGGGAAAAAAATAAGGAACCAGATTAGTGTACATAGCAGTACAACATTTGGACAATTACAAATATTTCTAAAGGGTATTTTCTCACATTTTTTGTAAAATGAACCATTAAACAGAACTGGTTTTCAAAATAATCTTACTCTAACTTTTTATGTAAAATAAATAACATCCAGACCTCTTTTTTTTGTGTGTGTTTTGGTGAAGTTCAATTTTCTATTAATTGTTTTGCTTAAATCAAGGTACATCAATCTGCATTTCCTCTTAGGAAAGTGTGTGTGTATGCGCGTGCATGCGCAAATGTGTGTACACATAAATTTCTTAAGGTGTTCTTTAATTGTATCTTTATTTGCAAAATACATAAATGGCAACATCATTCTTTAGTGCCACTAAAGGTTAGGTACACCTCCACCCCCACACAGACACAGATGCAGGATTCTCATAATCAGAATGGGCCCTTCACTTTTCATTTTAGCATATTGTTTCAGCATTCATTTAAAGGGCTCAATAAACTATATAGCTCATGTATAGAAATAAAAGGAGAGTTCTTATTATTTTTTCACTTACTCCTGTAGAAATAAAAACAACATAAAAAAGTCTTGTGAAAAGTGTTCAATTATCTTTTCTAACCTCAGCCCATTAAACTATCTTTTAAAGTAGCCAATCTATATTAAAATACAGAAATGAAAAACCATAGTCATATGCCTAACTACAAAAAAAATTCCAAATGAGAGACATTTAAAACCAATTAAACTGAGGCAGTGTGCAAAATCTAAGATGTGATCATCAAAATTGTTGTTAGGAACACTGTTCACAAGTCTCCATCAACCAAAAATTAAGAAAAAAAAATTCACTCTTTGGTACAGGAATTACAAATGTCACTCAGTGCTAAAGTGAGTAGCACCAGGATGTTTTAGTTGTTGAGGTTGTAAAACACTAACACTAACTTCAGGCACCAGTAGGTTAAAATATCACCCGATGCATACTGGCAAGAATACAGAGCTTGCAATACGCAGACAATCTTTTCTTTTAGTTAACAGCCTATGCAATTAAACCCTGTGCTTAGTCAAACAGGCAAGCGAAACCACAAAAAGAGACACCCTTTGTTGTTGCTGTTTCGTCCACATCTGTTTACACGTAAAGCTATCAATACCAAAAAAGACTCAAGTGTTGAACGACTGTGGTAAGCACTATATTGCATGTTACAGCTATTCATAATACCAATAGGTTGGGTGGCCTTCCAGGGATCAAGAGCTCCCAAACAGCCCAAACTTCAAAGTGAAAAATCATCCTTTACATAGATATCGCTGATTTTCCCTCAGTGGCAAAATTTACTCTCTCTCACACTTAGTATCCTTTCACTGCAATGGGAGGCTTGTAAAAAAAGGACCTGTCTTTTCAAATGTTGGGCAACCTATTCATTTCTCCCCTGTGTTCAACAGCTCTACCTTTCACATTACTCATAACACTTCAGGTGAGTATATGCTACATAATTGTGATATTTAAAATTTAAAATAATTTATCAAAGGCATCTGGCCAACTGATGAAATCAGCAATATAAATAAAGTAACTCGAAATGCTTACATGCATTAGCAACTCTCACAGTAAAATGATATCAACAAGAGATGAGGATGAGGCTCAAATGATTGTAGCTGGGGGGAGGGGTTTCCTGATGTCCCAGAGACTGCACCCAGTCAACCCTGCTGCCCAGATGCTGCTCATCCATGTCCCACTGGCCCTCCCTCCATCTTTGTAAATTCCCCTACTCTCTCCATCCAGTTCTGGCTGCCCTCTATTCACTTCTACCTGCCATCCATGGTAGACAAAGGAAAAGGACGTACGATGGTAAAAACATATATATAATGATAATGGAAAATACGGGCAATATCAACAACTTAAGAACTGTAAGTTACACTGTTATTTCTGTTTCAAATCAGCACTAGCAGGAAGCATTACGACATCTGAAGAACAGACCAAAATGTAATGAATTTTGTTGCTAAAAATCGCACAATGAAAATGAAAGGAAACATCAGAGAAAACACTTTCCTGAAATTAAACCATCATCATCCCAAAGGCAGCAGAAATGCTAAATACTAGTTGATATATAAAATAACATGAGTTCAAAATACTTTAAGTTGCTTTTATCACTTTCTCACATTCTAGTATAGAATATTCTAGAATTCAAGTGAGAAGGGCTAAATTCAGAGCATAATGAAATTGATTTCTAGATAAATTGAGGATAATTCTTAGAGTAGAAGGTAACAAATGTGGACATTAAATAATACACCCATTTAATTGTTAATTATATGGTTAACAACACTAGTAAGTAGAATAGTAAGTAGAGTAAGTAGAATATACTAAATGTACCAGACTAACTACATTTGCCAATACTTATATTTCAAAAGCAAGAGTAGGTTGGGTAAAAAATCTAATACTTGTATTTATTAGTTAATTATTTAATGTTTGTAAGTATAAACTTTCCCAAATAAATTCTAGGTATATCTACATTTGTTAGAGATGATGTCAACAATTTATTTAATGAAGCAGCAACAGTTTAGTAAACTTGAGCTAGATAATCTATTCATACATAAAGCACAAGGGAAGTAGTTAGAGACTAGAAAAAAAGTTCAGGGACAGACTAGTAGCTCTGTTAACATTAATGCCGCTGTAAACCATGGCTGGACACACTGCAATTTTATAGCAACACATGTGAGAACAATCGAACTGCCCTCTGATCTAATACATAGAAAACTATGTGGCCAAAATCTAAATTACTTCACATTTCCTGGTTGGAAGTGTTATCCTAACCAAAGTCTTCGTGATTAGCTTTCAGAAATAATATATCCTTTTGGGTGAAACACACCTTCAAGTAATTACTTTTATAGAAGTGACTTGAAAAGGCCTGATGACGAATAGTTATAATTAGCCAGCATCCTTAGAGAAAAATACCTCTAAGCATCAGCAAAAACTCACCAATGTTCAATCTATCAGAAGTTTTAACTTAGTTGTTAAACTAAACATTATGTATTGTAATGTGCTCTACTTCCATTATTATTAAAAGTAAACTATGCTTTCTTCTGTTAAGAGTACCATCAACTAAAATGTTAAATATAGGTATCTCTTACACTAACCACAGATATTTTTAATACAACGCTTAGGCAAAATAGTATTTTTCTTATAACGGAACACCTTCACATATTTTAAAACTCCATGTCTTGGTTATAAAGTACTAAAAGCTCTTTAACTGAATGCCTACTATTTAGGGAATCCTGAACTCAAGTCAATTTTTGCCTGCAATCTTGGGCCCATAAGCATGTTTGTTCACAGAACAGAAGAACAAATATAATCATTCAAGAGGTGTAACTTAGAGTCTCTAGCTAAAAATATTTCATTTCCAGAAGCCCAACTCCAAACTTCACTGATCTAAAGCATCCTTTAACATATATTTTGCTTAAAAATGAAAGGGAATGTTTATAAGGAAACAAAGCGACCATATCAGTAATCCCACTGCTCATAACTATTTTCTGATGCTCAACATCATTACTTATTTACATCCAAAGTACATAACACAATGATTACCAAAGCTAGAGCTGTAACTCTGAATAAGATAATTAAAAAAGAATGCAGAAAGGTATAGAAAGAATTATTAATCTCTCGTTTTTAATGCAGTAGAATCAATAAAAAAAGTCATTCCAAAACTGAAATTAAAAAAAAAAAAAAACGTATCTTTTTTCGATATTGATTAAAACACATTAGGTACTTGCTTGCCAATGTAACTACAGTAAGGTTCTGTGTTTTGTAATAAATTGGTCATTTTAGGTAATGGCTTTCCCAATCCTAAGGACTTAATCTGCCCAAGTAAGATTTAAAATAAAATTCATGAAACGGTTTACATTTGTTTATCCTGATCTGACAGAAATTTCTAATTGAGAATAAAAAAATATAAGAATATACATAATGAAGCAAGGTAGTTATCACATTTATATGAGCTAGACATTGCCATCATAAACTGGAACAGACTGATTTTCATAGACTCTTACATTTTTGTACATACAATCCCCCTAAGCTCTGACATGTTCAGAATTAGGCTATACAACGAATTGCGGGGTAGTACATCTCTAGAGCCAGGATAATTATACCAATTAGCCAAAAGAGGGCGCAGACGGAACACAACTAGACTTCCTGCACTCCCTGGGAACCGGCTGGTTGGTTTCTTTCAAGTAGTGGCACAAGAATTACAAACCCAGTTAGGTGTGCTAACTTCGGAATACTGAAAGTTACAGCATACGGATATACAGATATGCTTTAATATAGATTCTTATATAAATAGATCGATATAGAGCATTTCTGCCATTCAAACAAAATAAATATATGCCTTGCTTAGTGTATCAGTTTGTATCCCAGTAACTTAGAAGAGTAAGGTGGCAGGATCAAGACCAGGGAGGTAAAGAGAAAGGAGGGAAGAAAATGTGCCTAGAAGTGGTATGTCTGAGAAAACTAAAAACAATCTTCGGGAAAGGGACCACCTCTGGCTCTCATTGCTAAGGCAGAGGTTGGCACTGCGGACCTCCCAGGTACATAACTTTAAGGTAGTTACTGCTACTACATGAAGTATAAATATGTCCGTAAAGCTCTTTAGGGGGTCTACAGTTGGCTTTGCTTTTGCTCAAGGTTCTCATTTGACAGGAATGTATACAGCATAAGGCATTTGACTGATATCTATCTATATATCTACACATTACCTCCCTATTAACAGTTCTGTCACCAGACCAAATTTGGTCAATATGTTAGCTTGCACAAAACCCAACTCAGTTGCCTGACACGAACATACTAATTTTGTGATTCATTAAGCTCTATAAATATAACTTCTCATATTAAATTTACTATGCATCTTATCAGCACCAATAAATATTTTCATCTGCCACGTCTAAATTTTTAAATAATAAAGTACTGCAGTCAGAACATGAAAGACATGGTATTTATATCTCTGAGAACAGCTTATTCAATTATTTTAGAAGGTATTTACAATTCCTGAAAGAACTAACTACAGTAGAGTTAACTGGCTGACAATGGAAATCTGTTTCATGATTTCTCAGGTATGACTCCCTACTCTCAGAACTAAAAGGAAAATATTGATATGCTCCAAGAACAGCAGACCTCTTCAATCTTCTCTTCAAGGCAAAGACTGTGAGGGCATACACTTTCTAAAAAGATATATGGATTTTGCAGTATTCTCATGGAAAGAATATAAAAGCTGAATTTCTTTTCAAAGCATGCTAAATGTCTTTTCACACAAATCATCTATGCTTTCCAAGAGACCATCACCATTAGAAATTTAAATTTGTATAAGCTAATGATAAATATAGATCATTATGTTTTCTTATTTTTAAGGTCATTTCTTAACGTTAGCTACTAACAAAAGGTATGTCAATCCAAATTTGTAGTTGGCTGATTAAAATTTCATTTCAATGTGGGTGATTATAGGTACGCAAGAGTTACTTATTTTTACTTGCAACTTCCTATACAGTTTCATTATGAGTTGGCCAATACCTATACATATAAACGTCCAATATGTAATTTTAGATGTACTAGTAGGTAAAGAAAAAAGTACATATGTTTTTCAAAAGCACAATATTCCTCTTTATACTGTACATTATATATTATCTAGTTACACTAGTATTTTAAAAACATATGCATTCTAATACAACTGTACTAGAAAAGGTATCTGTGGAATTATTGCAAATCCTCTACCCTTTTTGCTCACCAAAATCTTAGGGTAAAACAGAATACATGCCTGTGTGGTCAAAAGTTCCATCTTGGAGCATTTTAACAACAACCAATAATCACATCAGTACCGGGAAAAGAAACGGGAAAGGCTAATATGGGAAAAAATCTTTCCTTTAAAATAAGGTAGGTAGTTGGGTGCTTTATTTTAGTGGTGTTTTTATTTTGTTTTTGGTGAAGAGAAAAACAGAAAACATTAGAGAGCTACTTCTAAGAAAATACTGCCCTTTTTCGGTTGTTTTTGGTTTTTTGTTGTTCAATTCTATGCTGTATTAAAAGAATCCTGCAGCACATGTAAAAGGCAGTATTTATTACTACTTAAGCTATTATGAATGTGAAAAAGAAAATTTACATAGAATATAAGGTGTATCAACTTTTGTAAACCCGAAGCATTAAATTCAGATTTGGTTAGTACTGCTTAAGAGTGAAAAATTTAAATAAACATCTGAAATTTCCCATAAATTAAAACCTATAACACTGTCAGTACTAAAAAAAAAAATATGTACAATTATTTTATCTCAATCACCGCCTTTTGGGTTTAATAATAAAAGCATTTAAAGAAATCCCTGTGGAAAGCTAATTTGAAAGTAAACATGCTTTAAAACTTAAATATAGATCTCGTATTAGTCCCACAACAGGATCAAGATCACTATTAAAATAAAGCCTGGGGCACATTATGATGCCTAAGATTGGTGGGTGGATTTTAATTGACTTGAAGACTGTCATAGTTCTATTATCAGAAAACCTGTAACGCATTTCCAGCATGGAGGACCCATCTGTGCCCACCATCCATCTGTTTAGACGTGATTGGCAAAGTGGTAGGGAACTCGCAGTGGTTGCCTCTGCCTGAAAGGAATAAACCACAGGATCTTCCAACGAGTGCCAAAAACTTCTGAGAAGGTCTGCTGCCATGGCTTTCGGGGCCTCGATCTACAGAAGACAGCATTATTAGTGAAAGACAGCACTCCCATGGTGCACTTCAGTCAGCTAAAACAATACAGGTTGGCTGGGGATCCATTACTGGACTCTGATGAATTGTGTCCCAGCATCACAAATACAGCTTTTCTTTCATTATGGCATGCAGCTGAGTTTTAACTCTGGCTAGCATATATTGTATCTGTGTCGTCAATCAACCTAGGGCAACTTTTGAAGCAGAGGAGAGTCTCAGGATTAACAGGATGTGTGTCAACAACACAGTAGCAAATCTCTTTTGATGTACTTTCAGGACAAATAATTTAACTTACTTTAGTTAGACAAGTAACAAGAATGATCAGTACTTATTTTGTTTGAAAACTATCATGGCTTGAAGACCCCTACTGTAAGACTGGATTATGCTTGTCTAGCTCAGGCTTTAGACAAGGCACCAAGAAAAAGTCATCATTATGTTATCTTTCCACTACATGCACACATTTTTCAAATGTGGCCAGCTGTTTCCATTTTTAAATAAGAGCACCACAGACTTCGCTTTTATACTTACATTTCTTCACAACAGTTTGACATCTTTTCAATAGATGTTGTATCCTATTAAAAATTAAAGAAAAATTATACTCAGATGTAACAAAGTTATCAAGGCTTTCTTCCATATCTACTTTATGAACCTTTTCATCATATTCAGAGAATATTCTAAAGATTTAAACAGTTTACATATGGGTACTAAGAATTTTAAATTAACTGCATACATTGCTGAAATCCCCTTGACAAAAACAGAATGAACATTACACTGTGCCAAATTAAAAAAAATTATTCAATTACAAAACCTCACAAAAATTGTAGGAGTCTCACTTTATTAAAACATAACCCTTTATTATATTTGCTTTCTTTGATAATTCTTTTAAAAGTCTAGGATTTATTTTTAATTCAACTGTTAGTGAATAGGCACTAAAAATTAAATACCAAAATGATGAATTAAAGGCACTCATGAACAGAGAACTGCCAAGGGCCAAAGAGTGCTACTGGTTCTGGATTTCTATAAACAAATACAAATCCAACAAGACAATCTATGCATTTGCCACATATTACAGCATCTATTATTCTGAAAAGTAAACTTTTTTTAACACAAAAAATCAGTATCTTCATAATAATACAATTTTATGTATTTTCTATAGAGCTCTAACACAAATATGTGAGCAAAACAATTTAACGAAGAAAAGACCGTTTTCTAGACATGCTGGTTTCATGTACATTAAGAGAAAAATCCATCCTCAATCCACTGAGAAACCGTGACAGTACGTAATATCCAAATAATCAAAACACAAATCACACAATCTTATTGTAGACATATATTTATATCTTAAGCATACTTCAAAGCACTACAAAGAAAATACGTTCTTTTAAATATATGAAAAAAGGCAAGTTTTCCTCCTCTCATCCTCTAATAGCTTGCTCACATATGGCAGGTGGACTATGCTGTTATTAAGCAGTACTATTCATGCAAATATCTGGGGTGACAACTCCAATGCCAAGAACTTCTTTGGTTGTAAAACTCTCTTCCAATGATACTAATAAAAAACACTCTGACTTTAAAAATCTCTTTATAGAAGTTACATCAATGGCTCACAATATTAAGTTCTTAATGTATGAACAGCTGAATAACTATAGTTAGCCCACAAATGAGAAAATTATTTTTTTAGATGACAAAGTCACCAATAGCAGTGTTTCATTTCCATATTTCCTGGGAATTTGTGACAAGATTGTAGATTAGCCACATATTCCATATTCATTAGTTTTCCTATCGTGCTTTGAAATTCATGGTATCCAATGACAAGTCTATTTATAATTAACTTTTCTCAGCTCTGTTGCATAATTTCCTCAAAATAACATTTTACTTTGTGACAACACAGTCTGCAAATACATGAGAACGTTGATTATGGGCTTAGCGGAAAGTGGGGCCTCTGCTTCCACATCTGTATGGAAAGTGAATGAAGTAATTTTAACGGGTTCTTAGCAATGATGGGTGACAGGTTGCCCCAAAACAATGAAGGCAGGTTGTGCAATCAGGCAAAAGAAAAACAGGACAGAGGTCTGTAAGTGTTCCTAGGACAGGTAAGTAAATGGCCTTAAATCACACTTGCAGAGAATACTTACAAACTATTTTGAGATAGGAAAGGTGACTGACTACAAAGTCACTACTATACCTAGTATTATTGGAAATTTTTACTATGCATAAATTTACAATTTGATTGAAACTTTGAGGAACTTATTTGTGGCAGTAAAAGAATCAACTTCAAAGTCTTTGGATTCAGACATTACGAAAAGCTTTTATTTCCAAGTGCTTTTGATATCTTTCCAGGATCTGGTTCAAGAAATAAGTAGAATAGTACCTGTTAAGTCACCATAAACAGATGGTTATTCTATCAAAGAATGTGATGTTTACCATGATGTTTTGAACAGGATTTGTGAGGCTAGCCAAAAAAAGGTGTTTTTCCCCTCTATGAATAGCAAATGATTATTTCTCTGAAACTCAGCTATCAAGAATACTATTGTAAGAAAAAAAATACAATTTGTATTTGAATAGCCAAACATGGCACAAATATGTCCTTGTGTTGCTCAGAGCAACACAAGTTATCACGCTACCACATTCGTAAACACGATAGGAATTGCAAACCATAGGAGAGAGGGTTCTACTGGCAGAGAACACTGAAAACCACAACTTAGTGCCAAAAGTGCCAACTGAGCCTTCATATACTGTTTGTTTTGTGCTGCAAAGCAGGGAAATGTGGGATATTTTAGAAAAAAAATAAAAATAAATAAAATAGATGTTGGTGCAGATTATTTCATTCAGCATGAAAGATTCAATACCTTTAGTACCGTCAGGAAAGATACTCAGAAAACTTTGTTCTTCAAAGAATGATAAGAAACAAGGTTTTTTTGTTGTTGTTGTTTGTTTGTTTTTAGAAACAAGTTTTTATAGTATGTTGTCTACAATTGGAATAGCTTACCTCCAGAAAAATACGTCATGACGATGGGTCTAGTGACTAAAATATCTAAGACTTCCATCTATCTGCATAACTAAGAGATATATGAAAATCCCTTCCTATTTTATTTTTAGAGAGAGGGAAGGGGAGGAGAGAAAATGAGCATGTGCAAGGGAAGGGGGTGGGACAGAAGAAAAGGGAGAGAGAAAATCTGAAGCAGACTCCACGCCCACTACAGAGCCCAATATGGGGCTTGATCTCACAGCCCTGAGATCATGACCTGAGCCAAACTCAAGAGCTTGATGCTTAACCAACTGACTCACCCAGGTGCCTGTTTTCTTATTTTAAGAACTGAAAGTTTATTTTCTAAAAAAGTAAACTGGAAACAGCAAGATCTATATGGGCTTTGCCTATTTTATCAACAGTTACTCTATCTTCTCCTGCATGTTGGTCTTACCCTAAGAAATGATCTTTCAGGGCACCTGGGTGGCTCAGTGGTTGAGTGCCTGCCTTCGACTTGGGGCATGGTCCTGGGTTTAGGTATCAAGTCCTACATCGGGCTCCCTGCAAGGAGCCTGCTTCTCCCTCTGCCTATGTCTCTGTCTCTCTCTGTGTGTCTCTCATGAATAAATAAATAAATCTTACAAAAAAAATATCTTTCAGATTCAGTCTAAGAAAGTAAGTTAAAATATCCTAACTGATAAGATTATATTTGGAAATGGAGGAGAGAGAAGTAGTTCCTAACAGAAAGTCAGAGGGAAGTATTTATTGTTTGTTAGAAAAATTAGGAGTATTGGGGGCCAAAGAGCAAGAATTTATCACCAAACATTTCCTGGTTAACAGTCCTAAGAATCTGGCCCTCCTGGAATAGACAGCTTGATGATACAATCCATCCAACTGACTCATCCTGTTTTGAGTTCATTTTCACCAAGCAACACTGCCATATATGTTGTTGTACAGGAGAAAGAATGTGCTGGAGAGTACTTTGGCACACCTGACAACTACATATAAGGGAATAAACAGTCAATCTGGTTTACATGACTATCACTTTTGAAGTAATAAACATTATTGCCTCTGGGCCTAACTCTGGAAACGTGTTCAAAGTGGAGTTTCTACACCTGCCAAACTGAAAACTTGATGCAATTTAAGAGCATTCTATCACAAAGACATTAAGACAGCTCACTCTAACCTCAATGATTGCCTACACTCTTTATTCTTACTTTATTGCACATACCTAATTCAATGATTCTGTTGATTTAATCTGGAGTTTAAAAAACTGCTCAGGAACTTTATTCATGAGAGATTATATATCTGTTTTATCTATCACTAATGTCTATTAATTCTAAGATAGACTTTTGCTTGACTTCCTAGCACCTCTTATCCATGTATGGACAGCAGCTTTATATCTTCCATGGCACCTAGCAGCAAAACTCTTCCGAGTGGATACTCAATATATGCCTGCAGCACTAAACTCACTGAACATGGACAGAAATAGCATGATTCCTTAATTTCTTTCATTGCAATCCAAAGAGAGAATATTTCCTGTTAATCATAGCTCTCTCTCCTCCTTTGAAGCCAGAACTCACTATATTCCTCATTTGAAATAATCAGTTCTTTAAGCATCTATCTCCAACAGAGGACCTATATCTTTTATTAAAGCTGTATCTTTTATTACAGATCTGAAGTTCATATAAACATTTAATCAGTCATGGAATCAAAGTGAGAAGGCAGCAGATCTTACATGTATAGTCACTGAAAATCTCTTTCCAAAATAATTCCTGTACTTCTCTTCATCAAGCCACTTTCTGGCTGTGTAACCTTAGGAAAGTTACTAAAACTCTGTATCTCAATTTTCAAATAATTCCTTACTCTTAGCTTTTGTAGGCATTAAATGAGTTAATATATATTAGAGCCCTTAATAAACCCTCAATAAATGGTAGCCCTACTTTTTACTAGATATTGCCTACTATACTTTTTATTGATATTTATTGATATACTATACTCTTTTTGAGAGGGCTGAGAGATATAATATCTCAATTACATTAGAATATAATTTTTAAAAAGTGGATTGTATAATGAAAGATAAAATAACGGGGACTATGGGAGACTACACAGATAATCCAATGTCCACAAGGGGCTTACAATCCAGTTGAAAAAATAAATACTATGTACATAAACCATGATTCATTTACTCATTTATCCATCTATCAAAAATATACTAAGACATATTATACCACAGTCCTTAGAATCAAGGAGCTTATAGTCAGTGAAAGCAGTCAAGTAGACAAGATAATTTGTAATACACAGAGAATGACAGAGAGAATGGTTACATAAAATAACATATTGTTTAAGTAAGCCTTAGGCTAAATATTTGGAACAGCTGGAAACCATGTTCACAATCAACACTCCAGGTTAACAACTCTTACATTTTTAATACAACATTATACTTTCAATAAGATTTCTGGTTACCAGTATACTGGTAAGTAAGATTGGTTAATGTGCTTCTCTGCCTGAGATTTAGGGAGTAACAAAAATATTAACAAAATATGACAGAGAGAAGCACAGGAATCATTGTGGGAAAGATCTACAAGTTAACTATAAATACAGGATTCAGTGCTTCCTCCAATCCTACAGTAATATTTTAAAGTCAGATAAAAAATTCATGTAGATTCAGAACATGAGAAAATGAATGGGTAAAAATTCAAGTAAAATGAAAACTCGTAACTGTTTAGCTTCTTTACCAAAAAGCGCATCAATTTAATCACTCAAGTAATTAATAATGCTTTGAGAAAATTAAAATGCACTATTCCTATGGAAGAACTTCTAGAAATAGTTTTAGATAGTTAATTACTTGCAATTTTATCAGAAATACAAGAAGACTGACACTGAGCCAGAGAGATGACACAACACAAATATACTTTTCACAGAGGAACGTGTTTATGCTAAAGAGCAATACAATTCCACACATAATAACTTTGATGCTAGAGGCATTTTTTAAAAGAATGCTTTTGTATTACTATTATGCAATGTAACTTAGTATGTATTTAAACCAATTCTTTGGCAAGGGAGAACCTAGGTTCTATAAAGTTCTCTATATATTCAAAGTTCAAAGAAATATTAATTAGCCAATACTTGTGTATAATATTAAAAGCATATAAGAAATGGCATTTTAAATTCTCATGATTTTTCTAGGTTTTTAAAACCCACTAAGAAGATATTTCAGATAATATTACAACTAGAAGATTCTATTAGAAATATTTTGTTTTTATTAAACAAAAAATATAATTCAGAATAGAAAACAAAATGTTATACGGAATGCCCTTTATAAAAATGTTAAGTAAGCTGAGTTCAGCATAATTAGCCATGATTTCCATATTTGCAATGCTGATCTGTAGTTGAGTAAACCAAACATAATTTGTACAGAGACTATACTGAATGTTGCTATTCACCACACTGATTCAGTGGCATACTTGGTAAAATTTAATTATAAGGATTAATAATCTCGGGGCTACATTTCTGGGTATATATTAAAAGGCAGGTAAGTCCACTAATTGTCTGATTAATGAGAATGCCATTCAGTGGATAATCTCATTTAAACTAACTGAACATTTTGAACATAAGATACTTTTCATTGTATAAAATAATCAAGTTAAAGTTAAGTCACCCCTGCATTTGTGATTCTTTCTGCATTTGAGTAATCATGAATCAGGATGTGGGGAGGGGGGAGCATTTTCCCCCTTTTAATTTGAAAAGCTTTACTGTAAGCTATCTTTTTAGTAATTCAAGTAGAGTCCAACAACAGTACCTGGGAGACTAACTGAGCAAAAGCTCAAATTTTTTCTTTGAGAATTTAAAGCTCAAAACCACAGCTAAATACATCTTCCCCATCCTGCCCTCAACCTCACCACAACTGAGAAAAGCACTCTGCTCCAGAGGCGCCATCAAAAGCTTAAGCTATTATATAAACTCCACGGTGCCCAGGAAACAAAAATGCTGGTATACAAAATTTAGATAAACTGTCAGAGCAGTGTCATGGTACACAATAGCTCACTGTCAGAACCTCACCAGAAGGCGCTGTACCAGCTGTTAGAGCGCTTCTTGATGAACTCTCCCCAAGCCCAGTGACTGAAAACATGACTAATACAATCATCCAGCACTATGAGTACTGGTGCTCATCAGAATGGACATTATTCTTGGCTGTGTGTGAACTACTGCTCAATAAGAAATTCTGACAACATCAATTACATTAATAACAACATCACTATCCATTTCGGAAACAGAAACAAAAAGGCTAAGCAGACTAAGTAAGGAATAATTAGAATAATCTGCTCCCTAAATAAAGAATGCTTCAAAGCAGATTGCTCTGAAAACATTTTAACTTCAATATTAATTTTAGTAAATATGCACAAACATATCTTTAAACATATGTCTAAAATTAAATCTAAAAATAATCAAAGGTAAATCCTCTAAAATTGGGTTTAAGATAGTCTATTGCACAGAAACATCTGTTTGTGTTGAGATCTTTTAACCTTGGAAATGAGATTAGAAATCCACTGTTTTTAAATTTAATTTCTAGTTATTTTATCTGGGTCACAGATAATCTGCTCTTGTTAAATCTAAAATGACATCAGATAATCATTACTGTAATTATCCTGTTACCTTCTACTATAAATAAGAAGACAGGATCTTCTCTCTCACATGGACAGAAATTATTTATTTATTCCAAGTAAGAATAAGGAAAAAATTACTGAAAACGGATGTGCTGCTTCCTCAAAACCTCAATCTAAATCTAAAAAGGACAGCATTTGTTTTGCCTATTTGTTGTCTAATAAGCCTATATTCAAGTTATGTAATGATACAGTTTATATAATGAAATAATACTCCTACCAGTGTTTTCCCAAAATGCCTCCTGGTCTTTGGAATGCAGGAATAGGGGAAGGAGGAAGACGTCAGTGGAAGGATTAAATTTACTGTGATTCCTTCTCCTTTTCTTTCGTAAGCTACCTAACAAATTCATCACTTCTTTCACATTGTGAGAGATGCTTGGATTCAAATTACTACAAAAACACTCCCAGGTGTGAAATTTCCTGTGGGTAGTACTAATTTTTTCATAAAATGAAACAGCAAGCATACTGTATTTTAAAAAAGCAAAATCGGGATCCCTGGGTGGCGCAGCAGTTTAGCGCCTGTCTTTGGCCCAGGGCGCGATCCTGGAGACCCGGGATCGAATCCCACGTCGGGCTCCCGGTGCATGGAGCCTGCTTCTCCCTCTGCCTGTGTCTCTGCCTCTCTCTCTCTCTGTGACTATCATAAATAAATAAAAATTTAAAATAAATAAATAAATAAATAAGCAAAATCTCTGTATTTTTAATTTTAATTAAAAATATTAAATTCTTTTATTTAAATACTAATAATTCATTAGATTTAAAATTAATACTGAGGTTTAACAACTTTAAATAATTAAACCTTAAAGAGCCTTAAATCAATGTGAGGAGGAGTACATTCTGGAAACCATAAAAGAAATTTTGTTTTTAATCCCAAAAGAGTGATGCTAGAAGCTCACTATGAAAGCCCAGAAAATGGAATTGAAATTTACTGTAAATGTCCAAAGTACTTAGATTCAATAGGAGGTAGAGTGGGTAAACACTGGACTAACAAATATATATCTTAACACTGCATTCTTTTTTTGAATGTTTCACAAATGTATAATTTCTACAGATATCAGAACTGTTTAGTAGAGTATTCTGAGAGGGCACTATATGTACACAGAAAGAAATGAAACTTTTGGAGAAAGCATTATATAACAAATGTGGTTTCTACTTAGTTTTAGAAATAGCACAACATCAGAACCCAAACTCCCCATCTTAAGACAATGAAGTGCTGTTCAGTATTATAGCAAAAGAAAAAATCATGCAATTTGGAAAATATTAACATGTTGGTAATACAGAAAAGAGTCAGAATAAAATCTGGTATCATATGTCCTTTAAAAACCAACAAATTCAGTAAGTAATCTGATATTCTTCATCCTTTAAAAAGCAACAAATTCAAAAAATAACTTTATGGCCAATTCAAAAGTGAACACTAAAATTTTAGAGTGGAGATTCTTGAAAGATTTTTGAAGACTTTGCTGCCAAACTTCCTTCTCTGAAGCTTCTGGGGCTGCTGGGTAAGAAGGAACCTGTTGCCCCCAGCTATAAACCCAATGACCCTTATAAGTAACTTGCACTCTTAGCAGCAACATCCCAAATGTCCATTTCCAGCCATTCATCATTAGAAACTGAAAAAAAAATCTGAGAATTATCATTTCAGGGGATATAAACCTCTACCAATGATCTTGGCAACTGCAAAAGTGAAAATTCAAAGTGTGAGTATAATCTAGCAATTCTGACATAATTTAAAGATAGACTATAAAACAATTATGAATTAGTAGTATAAGAGTAGAGAAAAGAGGCAAAGACCTACTTTCATCTTCACTACTGTTATTAAAACCATGTTATTCATCATCATTCAAGAAATCATGATATTAAAAAATATTTCAAGCTGATTAACAATAAAAGTAATTTAAACAGACATTATACAATCGATGAACAGCGAATAAGCACATGAAGAAGTGTTCGGTATCACGAGTCATCAGGGAAACAGAAATTAAAACAAGATGCTAAAAAAACCGACCTCAGGAGTTGCAATTAAAGGCTGACAACAACAAATGTTGACAAGAATGTGGAGCAACTAGAATTCTCATACATCGTTGGTGAGAGTACAAATGGTACGGTCTCTTGGGAAAAAGATCTGGCAGTTGCTTATGAAACAAAAGATAAACTTTTCTTAAGTGACAAAGCAATTCTTGTCCTAGATATTGCCCCAAGAAAATGAAAGCATGTTAATACAAAAAGACCGGAACAAAAATGTTCTTAGTAGGTTTATTCACAATTGTCCAAGCTGGAATCGAGCCAGCCTTCTATCAACAAAGTAAATAATTGTGGCACAGTCATACAGTGCAATACTACTCAGCAACGATAAGTAATCATCAATACATGCAACAACACAGATCAAAAAAGATTATATTGAGTGAAAAACTTATATGAATGACACACATGAAATTCTACAACCAGTACTAATCTATGGTGGGGAAAAATCAGATCAGTAGTGCCTCTGCGGAGGAGGCAGATTTATTGCCATGAGGCATGAGGAAACTTTCTGAGGTGATGGTAATATTCTATGTTATGAAAAGTTTTGGGGTGCACTGCTCATCCAATAGGAACACCCAATAGGAACACTTAAATGTATGCTCTTCACTGTAGGAAATTTTGCCTCAAAGGAAAAAAATGTAAACAAGCATCGAGCTCTAGTTAATGATTTGCATGGTGAACAATTTGATGCAATTTATTTTGATATGTATATCAAAAGATAATATAGACTGATAGTTTGACATGAGATAATTATTCTACTATGTCCATTGTGGCTGGATATTCACCCACCCACATGCAAAATTCTTCAAAATTTCCTGTGTGTTTAGTATTTTTCCTATAAAACCTAGGGAGCAAAGGTTATGAGTACCTTATAAAGTATACAAACACAGGTTATACAGGAAATATGTTTTCCCTCCATTTCTGACTATTCTTTCTGTTCTATTCAGAGGCTGGTTACCACTACCTATATCTAATGTGCCTTTCCAGGGGTAGTCTGAAAACAGATAGAAGGACAGAGAGAGACACACAGCTATTTCCTGCATATTTCTTTTTTTCTGAAAGTTAACATTGTTATTAACATTTCTTACTGATCAATAAGAGGAAAGAACACATTAAGAAAATAGGACACTGACAAATTATATGCAAAATGAATGAAAATAAAATGAGTAAAATTAACACCTAACTTATGAGAGAAATAGTCATTTTGTTAAGAGCTATATTGTCATATAATTGATATACTATACAATTCACACATTTAAAGTGCACATTTTGATGTTTTTTTTAGTATGTTCACAGTCATTCAACCATTACCAAATATGTTCAGCACCTCATACAAGAAACCCAATATCCTTTAGCCATCACCTCCAGTCCCCCTAGCTCTCCACTCCTAGTTAACCATTAATCTCCTTTCTGTCTCTACAGACTTGCCTATTCTCCACATTTCATATAAATGGAATTACACAAAGGCAAGACCTCTTATGACTGGTCTCTTTCACTTAGCATAATGTTTTCAAGGTTCATCCATGTGGTAGCATGCATCAGGACTTCCACTTCTTTTTAGGGCAGAATAATGTCCATTGTATGGATAGTCCACATTTTGTATATCCACTCATCAGCTAACAGATATCTGGAGTACTCTCAGTTTGGGGCTATTATGTATGAACAACATTGCTATAAATGTTCATGTACAAATTTTTCCATGTGAACACACGTTTCATTTCTCTGGAGTAGACAACTAGGAGTGGAACTGCTGAATGAAGTGATGATTCTGTGTTTAACTTTTTAAAGAACTGCCAAACTGTTGTCTGCACTGTTTAACATGCCCCCTAACAGTGTGTGAGGATTCTGACTCCTCTACATCCTTACCAACTTTTGCTACTATCTTTTTTTCATACAGCCATCATAGCGTGTGTGAAGTGGTACCTCATCATGGTTTTGATTTTCATTTCTCTGATGACCAGTGTTATAGAGCATCTTTTCATGTATTTTTTGTCCATTGATATAACCTCTTTGAACAAATGTCCATTCAGATTCTTTGACCATGTTTTAATTAAGCTGTCCTTTTATTATTGAGTTACAGGAGTTCTCTATCCTAGATATAAAAAGCCCCTTATCACATACATGATTTACAAATATTTTCTCCCATTCCATGAGCCACCTTTTCACATTCTGGATAGTGTCCTTTGAAGCACAAAAGTCTACACTTTTATTTAACTATATTTTTTTC
The DNA here is from genome assembly GCF_053574225.1 of Canis aureus. Lineage (NCBI taxonomy): Eukaryota > Metazoa > Chordata > Mammalia > Carnivora > Canidae > Canis > Canis aureus. Next base: position 36,658,086 of record NC_135620.1, read on the forward strand.
TTGGTTGTTTGCACTTTGGGAGTCATATCTGAAACACTATTTCCTATTCCAAAATTTACTCTTATGTTTTCTTCTAGGAGTTCTATAATCTTAGATCCTACATTTAGGTCTACAATCCATTTTGAGTTAATTTATGTATTATGGTTTGAGGTAAGGGTCAACTTTATTCTTTTGCATGTGTACATTTAGTTATCCCAGCAGCATTTATTAAAGATTTTTCTTTACCCCATTGAATAGTTTGGGCACTCCTGTTGAAAATTAGTTGACCATATTTATATACAAATACCTCTAGAGTTTCAATTCTATGTCATATATATATATATATATATACCCTTGTGCCAGTACCACACTTTTTTGATTACTGTTACTTTATAGAAAGTTTTGATATGTTTTTTTTCTTACTATACATTGTTTTCACTGAACATATTCTGGTAAACACTTAAGTTTACATATACATTTGCTATACATAACATAACAATGGAGATCATTTCTTACATACATATTTATTTATACATATGTCAATAGTTTCTGCAAAATAAATGTGTAGAGATTGATCAAAAGGACTGTGCATTTTAATGTTTGATACACACTGACAATTCACCTTTCCAAAAGGTTATGCTAATTTACCCTCTATCAACAATGTATAAGAAAACCTTAACCTATATCTTCTACAATGCAGTGTATTACCAAACTTTTATATCATTACTCAATATAATTTTCTCACTTTTTGAACTTCTCTGTTTGATAAATCCCATTTGACTAATAAATATATGCAAAAAATAAATAAGACCTAATTACTAATAAAATGTTTCTACCAGCAACTCCACTTTTTGGAATTTATCTTAAATAGTTTAAAGAGGAAAATGAGATGTTCAAAGTAGTGTAATTTGTAATATAGAAAAAAATATTACACATTAGATGCTGATCAACAGGAAAAGTGTTAACTAAAATATAGTCAAGTCACTAAACAGAGTATATCCAACTATTAAAAACTATAAACATGGAGTCTGTAGTCATACAAAAATATGCTAATTTTTAAAAGCAGGATACAAAATTGTATAATTGTATATATACTCTATACACCTATTGTAACTACTTTAAAATTACATAGGCATATGAAAATGAAAATATATAAATAGCTATGGGTAATTTTCTCCTTTAATTTATAAACTTTTTGTCACTTCTTAGAATTAAGTTCATAATTAGGGAATATGTTCATAAATACATTACATTGAAAAAACATACTTACTGTGATGATGCCAATAAGCTGAGTATAAAAAAGTCCAGTTATTCCAACTAACATAGTGATGCCCATAAAGGCAGCTAGTCTCATTATGGCCAATTCATGCCTAACAACAAAGAGGTCCTATAAGAAGAGAGAAAAAAGACTTAAAACAAATTGACAAGTTATGTAAAATTTCAAAACAGTCAAGAATTAACCCATTAACATTGCTCCCTTATCTTAAAAAAATACTCTCCCCCTTTTAAGTTTATTCCACTTAATCAATACATAAATATTAGAAAATTTCAAAAATAAGTGTTTTAATTCATAGTAGCAAGCCAAAAAATAGGAATTTTACTACTCTTGTATCAAAAAGCCTCAATCCTAAAGTTCCAAATTAGCCAAGCTTATTTACTGTTTCCAGAAAAAAAAAAAATAAACAAAAAGAAAACATATAGTGCACAATTACACAGTTACACAAAAGGAAATTTTATTATTATATTTCTAGAGAGTTTGAATGTACAAGCCTGACTCATAGTATTAAAGATCAAGTGATCAAGACACCTAGAGATACGTCACTTAGTCAAAATGAGGGGGAAACAAATGATAGGATCGTGTGGACCAGCTCTCTTTAAGCCTTCTTCACCCATTCAACTATCCATCCACTCAACCATCACCACCAAACACTGTGCTATGTAACAGAAAAGTAAGAATGAGAAAGATATGATCTATGCCCTGAAAAAGCTGCAGTTTATTTCGAGAGAGAACCCAATTTTTTGAAACTCAAAACAACATGATATATGCTCTCTAACAGGGATGCATGCAGAGGACTGTAGAAACACCAAGCAAGGAGGAGAAATGTAAATGCTCTGAGGGAAAGCTGATTTCCTGGCTCAAGGCATAAAAACGAGTCTCTTGAAAGTGAACCCAAGAAAGTGGTGTAAAAATGAAAACAAGAAGCATTTCATTTCCTCTGTTACCAAGCAGAGAGACCAGAAGAGTGAGAGAGAGTTCTGGAAACCTACTGCTGCTAAGCTCTGAAATAATACTTCCACAGTGAACAGAAGCAACAAATGAATGGGAAGGACCCCCAAAATATAACCACCCATATGCTTTTTAAACACTAATTCAGGCTAAGGCTTAAAGATATCTTCCTGGCAACATCAAAAATAGGAAGGTCACTGAACATAGTGAGTTTGCTTGAAACAAAAGAACTGGTGCCTTTCTGTGTATCACAGTGACCATCCACCAGACTCAAGCAGAAATCTGAGTCTACACCCAAACCACTCAATTCGTTAGTCTAGAAAAACTTAAAATTCACCAAGACACTCATGATGCTGTTTAGCAGTCAAATTCTGGCAGTCAGTTCAAAAGCTCAGTGAAAAGAGCCTAACGCAGAGTCCTTACAAAACATGCTAAAATAAAAAAATGGAGCCATGTATAAGAAATTAAGTGCAGTAAATTCTGCTATAATGCTGCTTGAAAACACGAAAGTGTTCCAACATGGTCAGTATGTGAAACAACAGCTTGAGCGTAGCAAGAATTCCATTTACTTATGTGTGATTTTTAACTGCAAGAAACCCTACATGATTTTGGAAAACCACACCCTGCTAAACGAAGGTACATGGGAATACACATAACACATGCACACATCTGAACACCTACTGGCTACCATAATTCATTGTCTGTATTATGAGTCACACTCTGCCACAACTGCTATTACAATTTTCCCTCAGATTTCAGATGGCTCTCCTTCCATTGCTTCTGAGTAAGTCACTTACTGCAACCTGTCTGATGCCCACTTCCACAACTACATGGCAGGTCTCTTTTAAGGTAAAGTGTCAAGTCCAGTATAGTATTATGTATGCATTTCTTAACTATTTAACTGTGAAACCAAGCTGTTGATTTTATTAGGTTCTGATCCTTTTGAGAGTCTTCTGATCCTTTTGAGAGTCACTGACAAAGTTTCTGAGTGTTGTGCCTCCATCTTCCCATAAGCCCTGTGGTTTTCACTGCATAATTTTGCATAGAAGGGTGAATTTCAGAAATGCACATATGGTGTTATAGTAGAGTGGAGTGTAATAAAAATACCATATTTGACCAAATAAAATGCATCTTCTCTTCTCCCAATGAAAAGCTTTTTTAAAAATTTTGTCAACTAGGATTTATAAATCTTGGGGATGATGAGACTAAAAGATCTAATTCTAATATTATATTTATTCACTTGGTTTCATACTTATATTTAAGAGTATTTGTGTAAGACAGTAAAATACCTTGAGAAATTCCATTTTAGCACACTATCTTGGTCATTTAGCACAGTTCTTCAGAGCACAACATCCTTGCTTTATTTTAATTTTTTTTCATGAAGCAATTCTGGGATCTAAAAATTGGTCTGGGAAACTTTATCCAAATCACAAGAACCCGTTTACTATTCAAGAACTTTACTACATTATCAGTGTTGTAGCTGAATGTGTCTCCCCCAAAATCCAGATGTTAAAAACTTAATTCCTAGGACCCTAGAATGTGATCACATTTGGAGACAGAGCCTTTAAAGAGGTGAAGGGCTTAAAACAAGTCCTTTAGGGTGGGCACTAACTCAATCTGACTGGTAGCCCTATAAGAGTAAATTAAAAAACACAGACACCAGGGATGCTCAAGCACAGATGTCCTCATGTGAGGACACAGCGACAAGGTGGTCCATCTGCAAGCCAAGGACAGAGGCATCCAGAGAAACCCAACCTGCTGACTTCTTGCTCTTCGACTTCCAGCCTCCAAAACTGTTGAGAAAATGAATTTGTTGTTTAAGCCTTCCAGTCTCTAATAATTTGTTATGGAAGCCCTAGCAAACTGCTATAATAAAGATATATCTTTATCGTTTTCATTTTCCCATTTCTTTTTGTTGTTGTTGTTAAGAAATGTCTTTATATCCAGAAAACGCATAGGATGTAAGTTCATTTTAGGGAAAAATAACACCACTCGCTCAAGAATGAGAACATCTGAAACCACACAGAGCTTTCATCTGTACATTCCTTTGCTATCATATTCTCTCCCTCACCTCTACCCTGAAGGCAAAGATTACTACTTCATTCTTCATACCATTTGGATACTACCATGTTTTACTTGTATATTGCAAATACCTTCTTCTACTCTGAATCTACCTTTTCACTTTTTTTATGGCATATTTTGATAACTCCAAGTGCTTCAATTTAATGTAAACCAATTTATCAATCTTTTCCTTTAATGCTTTTTATTTCCTGTTTAAGAAGCCTGAGGTAGGGGCAGCCTGGGTGGCTCAGAGGTTTAGTGCCACCTTCAGCCCAGGGCGTGATCCTGGAGATCCAGGATGAGTCCCATGTCAAGCTCCCTGCGTGGAGCCTGCTTCTCCCTCTGCCTGTGTCTCTGCCTTTCTCTCTCTCTCTCTCTCTCTCTCATGAATAAATAAATAAAATCTCTAAAAAAAAAGAAGCCTGAGGTAATAATGATTTATTCGTCTATTATCATTCAAAGCCTTTAAAAGCTTTATAGTTTTGCCTTTCATATTTAGGTCACTAATCCACCTGAAATTGATGTTTATTCTTTTTGTGCACTGAAACATAGGGGTCTGAATTGGTTTATCCCTATACCAGTGACTTACACTTTAGCTACTATGTCTTTCTACTAAATCTCCATACCTAATGGGCCATGTCACCCCTCTTGTTCTTTTTCAAGAATGCCTCAGTCATTCTAGATAATCTGTATTTCCATCAGAATTTTAAAATTAGTTTTTCAAATTATAATACATAATCAAGACTCTCTCTCTCTCTCTCTCTCTCTCTCCATTCAGCTTCATATCTTTCCCCCAGACATCTTGTACTTTTTTGACCATATTTAATTCAGGAACTTCCTGTTTCTTGATTCTATTTAAAAAGTTTTGCTATTAATTTAATTGTCTAAAGGGTTGTCTGAATACATATGATTTTAATTCTAATCTGTTAATGTGATAAAAATACTGATTTTCTAATATAAAAACTACCTTTCATTTCTAAGATCTGATCAAGCTGGTTATGTATATATAATATATATATTCAGTTTGCTACTATTTTGTGTAGAAGTTGTTTATGTTCATAATCAGTCTAGGCTATAATTTGCTTTCTTATCTTTGATAAGATGTATTCAACATATAGTACACATATATGTACATATATGGGGAGAGTTCCCTCTTTTTCTTTTAAAAGAGTTTTATAAGACTAGAGTTCTTGTTTCCTTTCATATTTGATTAGACTAGACCTTACTGGTAAATCTGTGAATATTCTTTGCAAAAGTTTTAACTACTCACTTAGGGTGATAGAACTCCTGTTTCCAATTTCTTCCTGAAGCAGTTTTCTTCTTGGAGCTATACTATGCTTATGATCAGGAAACTCAGTACTGTTAAAGATATCAACTATCCAAACTGATTATAAAATTAATACAATCCCAATAAAAATCCCCCACCAGGAGAGCGCATAGTGTACTGGTGGCAGAGGGTTTTTTGGTTTTCGTTTTTTTTTACTTTTACTTTGTTTCAATTTGTACAAATTACTAAGTAAGCTGTTTCTAAATTTCATTGAAACAAACAGAAAAACCACAGCGAATATCATATCACTCCTATATAAAAAGAAAAAAGTGAGAGGGTTGGTTTACTACATGCATTCTCAATACAGGTTATATGGCTCCTAAGAGGGAGAAAATTTTTTCTTCGGGCGGAGGTGGCGGGGGAAGAATCACGGGTGTTGAATCACCCGTTTCAACAGTTTTGTGCCCAAACACAAATTAATCCTACCTGACAAAATTCTATTACTTGGTATTTAATTTCATTGAAGGAAGCGGAGAAAATGTCTAAAAAGGCTCCCGAAGGAGCAAAAAATAATGAAAAAAAAAAAAAAAAAAGAGTCTCCACCGGATAACAAAATTTGTTATCTAACTATGGTTATGACAGCATGGTACAACCACAAGGATAGACAAACAGACCAATGGACTAGCAAAGAACCAGAAACAGATACACACATACACTACTTGTTTTATGACGAAGATGGCACTGCAGGGCAAAGTAGAAAGAATTATCTTTTTAATAAATGGTGCTAAATCAATTGGCTATCCACCTATGAAAAAAATGAAACCCTGACTCATACCTCATGAGAAACATAAAAATCAATTCCAGGTGGAAATGTAAAAAATATAATACTTGGAAGACAATACAGGAGAATTATATTGATGATCTGGGGATAGAAAAAGACTTCTTACGTTGAACCTAAAAAGCACTAACTGAAAAAGAAAAGATTGATAAGTTGGAGTACATGAAAATCAAAAACTTCTGTTCATCAAAAAATATCATCAACACTGAAAAGGTAAGCTAGAGAAAAGATATTTACAACACATGTACTCAAAAAAGAGCTCAAATCTAAAACACTCTACAATTACAAAAAAAAAAAAAAAAGTCAACACCTCTCTAACCACCAAATAGGCAAAATACTTAACATAGGCACACTATATGAAATAGGCTATTCATTTGGTCAGTAAACATATGAAAAGGGGTTCAATACCATTAGTCATTGGAGAAATGCAAATGAGAACAAAAGTCAAGTACTGCTCATCTCCAGCAAAATGGCTAACTTTGTAAAGTACTCTGAACCTATATCCTCTACTAGTGGAGGATTTAAATTTGTAGGACCACTTTGGAAAACTGTGAACAGTATGTAAAGGAACATAGATATATACTTTGAACACTATAACTTCTAGCTTTAAGTCCCAGTGAAACTCATGCACGTATACAGCAAGAGATATGAACAATGATGCTTTCTGGCAACATTAACTATAACAGCCCCAAACTGGAAACAATTCAAATGTCCATCAGTAGACTGAATAAATTGTCTTATATTAAATGAAACACAGTTGACCTCTGAATACCACCAGCTTGACCACCACCAGTCTACTTATATCCAGATTTTTTTTTACTGTATTAAACATGTACTTTCTTTTCCTAATGCTTTTATTAATAACATTTTTTTTCTCTAGCTTACTTCATCGTAAGAATACAGTATATAACAGGTATTTAAATATGTGTTAACCAACTGTTTAAGTTATTGGTAAGGCTGCCAGCCAATAGTAGACTATTAGCGAAGTTTTGGGAGAGTCAAAGTTATACATGAATTTTCAACTGCACAGGGGTGAGCTCCCCTAACCCCTGCACTATTTAAGGGTCAAACGCACCATGAATATTTATAGCAATATTCATTGCAATGAAAACAAACTCTATCAATGTAACAAAAAGAACAAATCTTAGGCTAACAAATTCTCAACAACCGTGGCATCTCCAATCTGTCGACCCAAATACCATTTCACTACCTATTACTACCTTCCCCCAATACTTTCACTTGACTCCCTGCTTGTTTACACTCCACCGTACACTACTATAACCTCTCCTGAGGACACCATCAACTTTCTTGACCCTCACTTTCACCTTCTGGTTCACTAGCTGCTCCTTCTTAGTCACCTTTCTGATTCCTCCTCCTCTTTCTGCCTTCTAAAAGTTAAGAGTGCCCTGGGCTTGGTCTTTAAACCTCTTTTCTTCTCTCGAAGACAAAAAGACTATACACTTCCTAGAAAATCTCCTATCAGATTCCCTGACTCTAAATACCATCTTTATGCTGAAAGCTCATAAATTTGTAGTACACACCACTCCACTGAAATCCACATTCCTGTATCTGTCTAGTTAACATCTCTTCTTAGATATATTCAATATCCAGGTTATCTCATAGTAAACACATCAAACCAAAGTCTTTAACTTCTTCCTAAAATCAACTCTTCCTCCAGGCTTCTCCACTTTAGTGATATATTTTTTCCTCCAGTTGTTCAGGCCATGAAATCATCTTCGACTTGTCATATTTTTTTTCGACTTGTCATATTTGATCTCATAACCCACATCGAAATCATCACCAAGTCTTTTAGCTCTTTAAACTATAATGGACCACTTCTCAACACTTCCACCACTCCCATAATCGTTTCATGTTTGGACATTTTAGTAGTCTCGCAACTAGTCTTACTGCTGCCATCCTTATCCTCCTCCAATTAATTCTTCATATCCTTCCCATCAGTTTTCTTCCTAAAATGTAAATGAGTTTGTGTAACTCTGCTCAAGACCCCTCCAATAGTTTCCAAAGTCCCGACCACCAAACATCCTAAAAAAAAAACATCTCCAACCTCCAATTCCATCTACCACTACTCTCAATTCAGCTCCTCCTACTTTCTCCCCAACTTGCTCTACTCAAGGTAGGCTGGCCTTCTTACCATTCCTTGAAAATATCAAGTGTGCTCCCGCCTCAGGAGGACTGGACTTTGGTTCTTTCCTCTCCCTGGAATGCTCTTTCTCCCAGTATCAGTGACTTGCTTGAGTTCCAGGTCTCTGCTCAAGTATCACTGTTGACACTTTTAGTAAGGCCTTCTCCAACTACATTATCAATCATTAACTTCTATCCCTTACCCAACTGTAATCATACTTAACAATACTCCTTTGCCTGTCATATATGTGTTTATTGCCTGTCTCCTCCAATTAGAATATAAGCTCCTTAATGCAAGAACTTGGTTTTATTCACTGCTGCACCCTCAGAGCCTAGATCAGCGACCAATGCACACAGTAGACACTCAACAAATATTTGTTAAATGACTAAATGAGTATTTTCATAAGTTTTAAAAATAAACTTGTTTTACAAATAAAATTTTATATTACTATAAAATGGTAAGTTTTTATAGCATCAGTAGAAAGCAATTTCTATTTATAAGCTATTATTTTAAGTAGTTTTCTGTGTTTCTAGGAGACTAACCCAAAAATTAACAAGGTTTTAGGTATATGTGATCTTTCTCCTTACTAAAAAGTTTCTCAACTTTAGCATGGTTGATGCTTTGGGCTGAATTACTCTCTGTTGGGGGGACTATCCTATGACTTGTAGGATATTTAGCAGCAACTCTGGCCCCTACCCACCAGATGCCTGAAGCACTCCCAAGATCTGTGACAACCAAAAATGTCTCCTGACATTACCAATGTACTCTTGGGGACAAAACCTCCCTCTTCCCCAGCCCTCTCCCCCACCACTGCACTGCTGGAAGGGATTTGGTTTTCCCTATTTTTCAAAAATGAAAATAGCTTATGTCATAACTGAGATATGTAAAGCATACAAATTTGAATTTTCAAAATGGCTTTATAACCAACTTTACATGCTGAAGTTAGATTCATGTGGCAATTAGATATAACTGCATAAGATATAATCCTGTTTTATCTCTAATGTTATCAGCACTTCTTAGAATAAGCCATAGCTTAAGTTTTAGCATAATATTCCAAAGAAGTTATAGGAGCATTCTGCACCCTCTCTGACATCCAGCCCCCAAATAAAATGCACTCTTTCAGTTTTGTTAAATCCTAACGGAAACTCAAATCTAAATAAAATTATTCACATTTAATGGCCATCAAGTGTTCAGGATTACACATTAAATTTTGATACAGATATAATTGCAGCTTTCTTAGAGAGCAAACTATACTGGTACCTCACTGCCAGTTTCATGGCTGAGGGTAAAATATTTAGAAAACCCATTTTGTCTGCCTTCTCATATCTTAATAGTAAAAAAAATCTAGAAAAACTGGAGCAATTCAATTAAAAAAAAACACCATGTGTTCTTGCTACATTTACAATTTAACTTATGATGTTTGGTCAAAGATGAGCAAGATGAGTGCCTGGTTGGCTCAGTTGGTTAAGTGTCCGACTCTTGATTTCAGCTCAGATCCTGATCTGGGGTTCATGGGATTGAGCCCCATGCATGAAGCCTGATTGATATTCTCTCTGTCTCTCCCCCCTCCTTCTCCCCAACCCCACACATTCTCTCTCTCAAATACATAAATCCTCAAAAAAAAAAAAAAAAAAAAGATGAGACAATGAAATTGCTGCCAGGCTATAACCATTTAAACTCAAAGCGACTGAACCATTCTCAGAGAGAAATAAAAACTGCTAAATCATTTATATTAAATGCTATAATATTCATAAATAGCTATATAAACAAATTTGCCGAATATATATTCAATAGACCTGGTATGCAGGGCAAGGTCAAGATTTATTATAAGGTTTTCATGTTCTATGTATCACTAAAAGCAAAGGGATATATTGACACACACAACTGACAACTGTTAGAATAATGGTATTCTTATTGGGTTTGTTTTTTTTTTTTTTTTTTTTTAACTCTCAACCCTGAGATGGAGACCTGAGCTGAAATCAAGAGTCTGGACACTTAACCAATTGAGCCACTCAGGCACCCCAATAATAGGTTATTCTTAAACTGTTTTTTCCCTATTAATATAAACTAGTTATGTATCTGACACTATTACTTTCAAGCAAAAAAAAAAAATATTTACCAAGGGATGATATTTCTACTACCACTTCAGGATGCACGCACAAAAATGCCAAATGACCATATTAGCATTAAAAAGAATTTTCATTTCATTTTTTCTTAATTCCACACTATTCTTGTCTAGTCTCAACTATTTCCCCCAAAATCCAAAAAAGTTAAATGCATATTTCAATGATTTTATCTGTTCTAAAGTGATCAAGATAAATCAATGAATGACTTTACAGACACCAAAAAACAAAGTTATTGACTAAGTCTAAAATACTTCTTAAATAGCAACAAATAATAGAAGTACTCAGGATACATTAAAACTGATTATATAGACAGAATAAAATAAATTATAAGGAGATTTACCAACATTCAAAGCTAACTGCAATCCCATCTTCTGGTTAGCCAAAAAGCTACACATCTAATCTGTGGCACTGTTGTATCTGACATCAAATCCTTAGCAACAGTATTAGATATGGGCTCACTGGAATAATAATAATGTATCTTCCTAGCCAAGGATTGGTCAAATTGCTACACATGATTTATCTTCCTCTTCTGAATGTTGGTGGCATGTACCTTTTGTGATTCTCTCCCTGCCATCCCCCTCCTGTCACTCTTCCCATAGCCTTAAATGCAGTGAATATATTAGTTTTGGGCCTTCACAAAAAAATAGGTACAAAAGAATCAATTACAAATTATCTGAATCTACTTCATCTAAAAACAGTTTAAAAGATGATACTTTAGAACTAATGTGCTATGACACAAATGATTAGCTACAAAATCTCTATACTAACAGCTATAAATTATTTATTTCAAAAAGAAAACCACCTCAGATTTTCTCACCTAGAGAGACAGTGTTGCCTATGAGATTGACAGCAGGTACATATTTTTAAAAAATATTTAAGCCATTATAATGCCTTTACAAGGTCTATTTTGACAGTCTTTATATTAGATAAGCTACTACAAATGCATTGCCTCAGTAAAAAGTGAAAACAGCAAAGTATGAATTCACCAATCAGGATACTTGATGAGCTTTCTTTGAAGAAGAGATTTTTGTGATGCTTCAGCGTTTTTTAAATCTGTATTTTTTAAAAATTAACAATGCTATCATAATATTGTTAAAAAAAAAAAAAACCATTAGGGAAAAATACAAAAAGTGCAATAGTATCTTGGTAATATGGAAAGAACACTGATTTAGAGATGGATAGAAATGGCCCAAAATCATACCTCTGCCAAGTGATAACTCTTGGACTAGAGTATTTTTGGAACTCTCCGATTCTTAGTCACCTTCTCTGTACAATAGAACCATAATACTTATCCTCTCAGAGATACTTTAAATGACTTGACATTTTCTACTAATCAAATGCTTACAGATCCAAAATAACCAAACGTAAAATTTATGAAAAATATGACTAATGATATATTCATTATCCATGAATAATAAATTTCTAAAAGCATTCTAAGTAAAATGATACCTTCCTCCATATTTAATTATAAAGCTATAATTTTCTAATATTGCTTTTGGTAAGCTAGCATACAACAAAATGAAATACATTATTATAATTTAATAATATACCAAATGACTAGGCACTTGCTTTTAAATATTTAAAATAACTATGTGGGAAGTAGTCAAATATGGACCTTGGTCAAAGAAAATTCAGTTTCTTTAATATTCATTTATTTTATTCATTTAAAATGCCAAATCATTGCCAATCTACATGTCTTGAAATCTTTAAAATGACTTCATCCCAATTAACTACTTAAAGTAAGACATTAGTCTCAAGAGGGGTTTTAAAAAATAAAATTTAGCATTATATTGGCATGATAAATATAAATGATGCTCAAACTAATTTAACATCTAACATTTGAAAAACTTATCCAAATATCTCAAAGCTTATGATTTTTATTGATCTTGGATTCTGTGATTCTAACAAAAAATGCTTAAGTCATCCTTATCTATTTAGAAAGATACCTATCATTTAAGTTTCTGCAGTTTTTCCATTTACGTATTTTTGTTTTAATACTGAGAATTTTGGGATCCCTGGGTGGCGCAGCGGTTTGGCGCCTGCCTTTGGCCCAGGGCGCGATCCTGGAGACCCGGGATCGAATCCCACGTCGGGCTCTCGGTGCATGGAGCCTGCTTCTCCCTCTGCCTGTGTCTCCACCTCTCTCTCTCTCTCTCTGTGACTATCATAGATAAATAAAAATTTAAAAAAAAAAATACTGAGAATTTTGAGATTATTTTAGTGACTGTCTACAAAGAAGACAGTAATACTTATTTTAGAGTTGTAGGCTTTCATTAGTATAAAACTTAGAATATATATCAATAATTACAGCGTTAAAATATATCCTTATTTGAGGCATTGATTCCTGATGAATAAATTCCTTATCTCCTATACCTCCTTCCCTCATTAAAGGATATTTGAAATATTTCCTCAAAGCTTTACATAGTAAAAACATATAAATCCTTGAAAGTTCATGATAGGTGGATATTTTAAAAGTAAAGGAAGAGAAGAAATTTAAAAAGTATTAAGTTACTCTAAAAAAAAACACCTGGGCAACTGCAAAGCAGTTAAAACAACCCAGCACAGAAAGAATTTCCTGACAAGAGGAAGCTAAGAGAAGAGGAATGGAAGAATCAGGGTCTTAAGCCCTTCACTTCCCAGAATTTGCAAAACAGCTTGCTTTCTCTCTCAACTCTCTCTTCCTTGAGCTTAACCAAAATGTACCAGTTTTCTACTGAATACAGGTTGAGTGCCATTACAACAAAGTTTAAATGGTAATCCATTTCTTCTATTGTTTAATGAATAAACACTCTTACCTTAAAAACAAACAAATAAACAAAAGAAACAAAAACCTAGTGAAGAGCTGTTAACACTTTCTTTTCCCAACCAGAAAACTAGTACTTGGCTTTAAAACTTGGCTACAAAAAATACTATGCTGCCATCTACCAACTTGAAAGGGTATAAAAAAAGAACACAGACTAAGCTTTTACTTCCTTTGACTTACAGGAGAATACAGGGTCAAATCCATGGCATCCCATAATTGTGCTAATATCTCCACAAGAAAGATGCATAGTAATCATTAATACATTAATCTCCAAAGATAATTAGGGATATCTGGGGATCTTTATTCCATATCTCAAATATTTGAAAAGGTAACAATGTGAATTAACATGCTGACACTATCTGGCCAGCTTCCCACACAAAGTGAAGAGATGGATATAGTTTTGTTTGGTTGTTTTAGAGAAAAATAAAAAAGAAACAGGCAAAAACCTAGAAAAAAAATTGATGAGCAGAGCTGTTTGGAGAATATTCCACTACAAAATGTTACCTTTTTAAAATGTCAATGGTAATAATGGGGCCTTTTGTACTGAAATTCCTGGTTGTTTTTTTCTACCTTGTTACAAGAAAAAAAATAAAGTGTCATTAAAAGAATTATTATGGTAAAAATAAGGCTCTATTATTTCACCTTAGAAATATTTGCTATAAAAAAAAGAAATATTTGCTATACGGTATATTAGTATTTTAGAAAGTATTTGACCTTAAAATCAATTATTTCAATTATTGCCTCTAACCTTTTGTTGTTCTTTTGCCAACAATGACTTCCTTCATCTCATCTTGTTAATCTCTTACCTATATTAAAAGTCCATCCCAAGCCTCATTTCCTATAACAGTTCTTAAACCCTATAGCCAGAGCAGCACTGTTCTGCACAACTCCACAGGACACCTCTTACTTAGACTAGGACATGAGTGTTGTCTCTCGGAGATGCACAGTTAGGCAACACAGATTAGAATCACTTGGGAAGTGGGGCACCTGGGTGGCTCAGTCGGTTAGGCATCTGACTCTTGGTTTTGGCTCAGGTCCTGATTTCACAGCTCCTAAGACTTAGTGCCACATGCAGCCCTGCGTTCAGCAGGAGTCTGCTTGGACAGTCTCTCCCTCTGCTCCTTCCCAGCTTTTGTGCATGCACACACAAATGCACTCTCTCTCTCTTTCTCTAATAAATAAATAAATAAATATATATATAAATAAATAAATAAATCTTTAAAAAGGAAAACGAGTCACGTGGGAAGAAATTTTAAAATGAAATGCTACTGCCAACAACACCTGTGAGGGAAACCATTTTATGAGACTAATCTCAATAAGAACACTACTAAAAGCCACATAAAATCCAATTAATTAATAAACAGCTGACTGAAGACACTGGGAAGTAGCCAAAGTAGTCAAGGCTTAAAGGCCCAAGATCTGAGAGTCTAGAAATGCACTAAGGTGAGTCCTACTGCTTCTTACCTTAAGGTACTTGCCAATTCATAAGCAGTATGAAAGGTCAATCAGAAGCAGAGGCTCAGAGCTGTCTGTAATCTTACAGAGTTGGGGAAAGAACAAGGAAAAGGCATGATCCATAGTAAACACCAAAATTTTTCAGCTGAGAAAATGAAGGGTTACTTCATAAGAGAGAAGGAAAACTGAAAGTAGTCCTTCACAAAGACAAAACCGAGTAATCATAAATCTTTACAAAACTTCAATAAATGTAATAAATGTCATCTTCAAAAGAACTGCTATATTAAGACCAATGTTCTGTTACTCAGCCTTAGAAATATTCATCATACAAACCTTTGGTTGGATCAAGATGAGCCTTCTCTTTATTGCCAATCCAAAAAAAGGAGTAAATCATATAGAAGAAAAAAATCACATAGAAGAAAAAAAATCAACCAGCTCTTCTACAGTTTGTCAAATGCCTGGTATCCCACAAAACTTATCAGATCTGTCAGAAGAAAGGACCAAATATCTGGAAACTAAGGGAGACAGAAAAAAAATTCAACAGAAACAGACCCATAAGTAGATCTCAAAACTGAAATGTCAGACATAGACATTAAAATAACTTTAAAATGTTCAAAACTATAGATGACAAACTAGAATTTCACTAAAGAAATGATCTATGAAAAAGGTTTCAATGAAAATTTTGAAAGTGAAAAATATAACTGAATTAATAACTCAGTAGAAGGGTTTGACAGTAGATTAGACAGATCAGAAGAGCTGATCAAAATAAACCAGAATAAAGGTCAGTAGAACACGTGCTCTGAAGCAGAGAGGGAAAAAAAAAAAAAAAAAAACACAGAAAAGACTGTGAAAGGTGTGCAGTGCAGTGAGCTCTCATGTACATAAAATCAGAGTATCAGAAATGCAAAAGAAAAGTTGGGCAAAAGCAGTATTTGAATTAATGGTATAGTATAGGCAAAGAAATAAATGTTTGTAACTTAAGAATGTCATCAAGCCAGAGATTCAAGAAATTATATAAACTCTCTCAAACAGGAAAAATGCAAAGAAACAATGAAGCACATCACAGAACAACTGCTAAGTACAAAGACTGCCCCCTCATCACCCCATAAAGGTGTCCAGTCCAAAGTGGTGATATACAAAGCTCCTGAATTCAAGTCTTTTCACAGACACACTGAATCTACTGCTACACATGGAGAGATTCTCTTTGAAAGAAATCTAGAAACTAGATGAGCAATTCCTACTCAACAATATACATCACAACTGTAGAAAATCATCAAATCACAAAGAAAGAGAGCAAGCCTATTAATAATTACCTTAAATGTAAACTGGACTAAATTCTCCAATCAAAAGACAAGAATGGCTGAATGGATTAAAGAAAAAAATCCTCAATACAGTGCCTACAAGTGATTCACTTTGGCTTTAAGGAGACATAAACTGCAAATAAAGAGATGGAAAATGATATTTCATGTAAATGGTAACCAAAAGCAAGCAGATATACTTTTATGTCAGACAACATAGACTTTTTTAAATAAGATTTTTACGTATTTATTCATGAGAGACAGAAACATAGGCAGAGGGATAAGCAGGCTCCCTGTGGGAAGCCTGATGCGGGACTCAATCTCAGGGACCTGGGATCACAACCTGAGCCAAAGGCAGATGCTCAACCACTGAGCAACCCAGGTGCCTTATGGACAAAATAGATTTAAGTCAAAGACTGTAAATAAGAGACAAGGAAGACCGACATAATGATAAAGGGATTAATCCAACAAAAGGACATAATATTTGTAAATATTTATGCACACAATATAGAGCCACTTAAACACAACATAACACAAATATTAACAGACCTGAAGAGAGAAACAAAGAACAATACAATAATGGCAGGGGCTTCAATACTTGAGTTTCAACAATGGGTAGATCATCCAGAAGAAAATTAACAGGGAAACATTGGACTTAAACTGTACACATTAGATCATCCCATCCAACAGTAGCAGAATGTACACTCTTCTCAAGCATACACAGAACACTCTCTAGGACAGATCATATGTTTAGGCCACAAAACAAGTCTTAATAAATTTAAGATGACTGAAATCATATCAAGCATCTTTTCCAACCACAATGGTATGAGACTAGAAATCAGTTATAAGAAAAAAAAAAAAGGAAAATTCACAAATACGTGGAGCTGAAACAATCTCTACTGAACAACCAACTTCTTGTTCAGAGAAGAAGTCAAAACAAATAAAAAAATATCTTGAGGCAAATGGAAACTGGACACACTACAACTTAGGAGATGCAGCAAAAGTGGTTCTGAGAGAAGTTCATAGCAACAAATGCCTACTTTAGGAAAAAAGAAATGTCTCAAACCACTTATCTTTATACGGTAAGGAACTAGAAAAAAAAAAAAAACAACCAAGCCAAAAGTTAGTAGAAGGAAAGAAATAACAAAGATAAGAGAAAAAAATAAATGAAATAGAGACTAAAAAGACAATAGAAAATATCAAGGAAACTTAAAGGGGATTCTTTGAGAAGATAAACAAAACAGACAAAACTTTAGCTAGACTCACTAAAAAAATAGAGGACAAGGAAAATCAGAAACGAGAGAGGAGACATTACAACTGACACCACACAAACAAAAGGATCATATGACACTACTATAAAAAAATTGTATAGCAACGAATGGGACAACCTAGAAGAAAATGAATAAATTCCTAAAGACATACAACCTATCAGAACTGAATCATAAAGAAATAGAAAGTCTGAACAGACCAATTACTAGGAAGGAAATTGAATCAGTAATAAAAAACCACCCAACAAAGAAAGTCCAGAACAAGAGAGCTTTACTCGAAGAATTAATTCCAACCCTTATTTCAAAATCATTTTACAAGATCTCCATTAATCTGATACCAAAATCAGACATTAGAAGAAAGGAAAATCACAGGATAAAATCCCTGATGAACATAAATGCAAAAATCCTCCACAAAATATTTGCAAACTGAATTCAACAATACATTTAAAAAATCATACACCATGATGAAGTAGGATTTATTCCAGGGATATAAAATGATTTGACATCTGCAAAACAATCAACGTGATACACCACATTAGAATGGGGGGAGAGGAAAAAAAGGAATCATGATCATATCAATAAATGCAGAAAAAGCAATCTATAAAATTCAACATCCATTCACAATAAAAAAAAAGTCTTAAAATTAGGCATAGAAGGAACATATCTCAACAAAATAAATTCCATATATGACAAGCCCAGAGGAATCATACTCCGTGATAAAAAAGCAGAAAGCTTTTCCTGTAAGATCAGGAGTAAGACAAAGATGCCCACTTTCACCACTTTTATTCAACTTAGTACTGCTTGTCAGAGCAATAAGGCAAGAAAAAAAATAAAAGGCATCCAAAATAGAAAAAAAGTAAAACTATCTTCCTTTGCAGATAACATGATATATACAGAAAACCTAAAGACTCCACCAAAACCTGTTAGAACTAATGAGTGAATTTAGCAAAATTACAGGATACAAAATCAATATACAGATATCAGTAGTGTACCTATAACACTAATAAGAAACTATCAGAAAGGGAATTAAGAAAACAATCCCATTTATAATTGCATCAAAAAATACCTTAGAATAAATTTAACTATTGAAGGGAAAGATCTATACAGTGACAACTATGCCACTGATGAAAGAAATTGAAGAAAACACTATTAAATAGAAAGCTATTCGATGCTCATGGTTTGTAAGAATGAAACATGCTTAAAATGTCCATACTACCCAAGCAAGCTGCAGATTTCAATGCAATCCCTATCAAAATTCCAATGGCATTTTCCTCACAGAAACGGCACAATCCTAAAATTTTTATAGAGTAACAAAAAAAAAAAAACCCTGAATAATCAACCTTGAGAAAGACAAATAAAGCTGGAGGCATCAGAGTTTTTGCTTTCAAACTATATTAAAAACCTTTAATAATCAAAACAGTATGATAGTGATATAAAAACAGACACATACATCAATGGAACAAAATAGAGAGCCCAGAAATAAACCTATGCATATATGATCAATTAATTTTGACAAGGAATCAAGAAAAATGGAAAAAGGATAGTCTCCTCAGTAAATAGTGTTGGTAAAATGGGACAGCCATATGCAGAGAATGAAAACATACCTTTATCTAATACCATGCAAAAGCACTTTATATCCACTTTTTCTCCTACATTTTTAATCTTTTTTTTTTGTAGATTTTATTTATTTATTCATGAGAGACACAGAGAGAGAAAGGCAAAGACATAGGCAGAGGGAGAAGCAGGCTCCATGAAGGAAACCCAATGCAGGACTCAATCCTGGAACTCCAGGATCATGCCCTGAGCCAAAGGCAGATGCTCAACTGCTGAGTCACCCAGGTATCCCACATCTTTAATCTCTTAATAGTAAACGTTTGTTTACTATTCTGAGGGCATTTTGTCAACATTCAGTATGCATGTAAATATATACTTAATAAAATATATATTTATAAATACATATATTTCTGAGGATTCAAATACCATCACCTATAATCAGTTTTCCTGTTAAAAAAACAAAAACAAAAACAGGGACACCTGAGTAGCTCAGGGGTTGAGCATCTGCCTTTGGCTCAGTGCATGATCCCGGGGTCCAGGGTCGAGTCCCACATCGGGCTCCTCATGGAGAGCCTGCTTCTCCTTCTGCCTATGTCTCTGCCTCTCTCTGTGTGTCTCTCATGAATAAATAAAATATTTTTTTAAACCCAAAAAACAAAATAGAGTGATCCTTCCTGTAATTGGTAGAATTTTCCCAAAGTTTCTGTCTTTCATTTGGAGATGGAAATCAGTTTGTCTTGAGTACTGAAATTTCTTCAGTCTGTCACCAGTCTCCCAGCAATACCATCCAATAGTCTAAAATTTTCATAAAAATTAATAGGCCAGGGACTCCTGGGTGGCTCATTCAGTTGGGCATCCCACTCTTGGTTTTGGCTCAGGTCATAATGTCAGGCTCCACATTCATTCAGTGGGAAGTCTGCTTCTCTCCCTCCCCCACTACCCCTCCTCACCACTTGCACACGTGTGTGCGCGTTCTCTCTCTCTCAAATAAATGTTTAAAAAAACTCAAATGAATGTCTATTCTATATCCGATACTTTTACATGTGTTATCTCATTTAATCTCTTATTATTCACATTTTCCAAAAGAGAACACTGCAATCCAGAATGCTTAAACATGGTGTCAAAGATTATACGTATAATAACAAAAGCCAGGCTTTGATCCTAGGTGTGTCGGTTTACAAAGCCAAGATCATTCTACTACCACGGTTGGCAAACTCAATATAGAGAGTTAATATTTCAGGTTTTTTGGGCCATATGTACCTGTCACAATTACTCAACTCTGTTGTTGTAGCCTAAAAACAACTGCAGACAATATGGGAACAAATCAGAGTAGCTGCGTTTCAGCAAAACTTTATTAATAAAAACAGGTAGAAGGTCAAATTGCCAATCCCTCCACTATACTATAATGCATTTCCTCCTAGGGAACCTCTATTAAGTTTTCATTAACATGACCGAATTTTATCTCTCTCCCTCTCACCTTAAAAAATTATGACCTTAATCTTACTGGGTAACTATTATTTTAATGCTTTTCTTATTAGGCTCAATTACTTGAAACAGGTTACTCTTAGGATATGTTCAACCTTTTACATATTCTAACTATAATGCCAATTATATCAGAAATTAATCTATAAATGAGATGAAACATTTCTAAAACTACAATACTAGCATGCACTAAATTCTCAGTGTGAAAATGTCAAACATCCATATTTAAAGTTCTCCTTTTGAACTCTTTTCACTTATTAGTATCTAATATTAATTGCTCAATCTATATTTAATAAGCATAATCACCACAAGGCCCCACCTAATATACACAGCCAAACAACAATAGCAAATACTCTCTTTTAATTATACAAAATGGTCATATAGAAGGGCACATGGTGGTGCAGTTAGTTAAGCATCTGAGTCTTGGCTTCAGGTCAGTCAATTCAGATTGTTAAAATGATTTCAGGGTTCTGAGATCAAGCCCTGAATTCGGCTCTATGCTCAGCAAGGAGTCTGCTTGGGACTCTCACTCTCTCTCCTCCCTGTCCCTCCCCCTCACTCATTCTCCCTCTCTCTAAAATAAATCAATAAATCTTTTTTAAAAAGATCATATATATAGAAATGACCTAAAGACACAGAACTTAAAGACCTTATTCTTTAGAAAGACCCTTCTCTCACTTATTCCAAAATTTAGCTATGTGTACCACCACTGAAATTGTTATTTTTAAGATTTAAATGATATAACTAGGAAAGAAAAATTCCCCTTCTCCATGGAGGATTCTGGTCTTTTGTCCCTTTATCCCATCCTACCTTCCTTCCTCACATGCGCAAGTGCATCCTTGTGCATGCTTTCTTTCTGTTCTGCCTGTCTGCCTCCTTCTCTGTCTTACACACACATACACGCACAGGGTATCTCAAAAACACAATCCAAGTTATGCACAAAACTAGGCTGGAATATCAACTGCCAAAACACATAAAGTAAGATTCAACAACACAAGATCAGATTCAAATCCCAGCTCTACAACTAAAATCATATGAATAATTACTATCTAGCTTTGTGCCTTCATGATCTACCTATTTAACCTCTATAGTATGTTTGCTCATTTATAAAAATGGGAGGAAAGTGTACCCACCTCATGTGGTTGTTGTATGCATTAAAGTGAGAACTGAAACATGCCCACAAGCATGGTATTAACATTTACATAGTCAAGTACTTAACACATGTTGCTGCTATTACCACCACAATCACTCCTACCATCATCAATCTGGGGCAAGCCTTACTAAGGTCTATTGTTACCCTGTACAAAATGACAAAAGCACAGTTTCCAATGGTATATATAACAACAACTTTTTAAAGGAGCTTGCAAATTCTTTTCATTGTTAAAAGTCCGGGATGGGGGGGGGGGGCGGAATCCTTTTTCTTAAAAATGTTCCTTCGAGAACCTTTAAAAAAAATTAAAGCTTATTTTTCTTCCTGAAAGGAAACAAGAAGTTAACATTTTTCAGTTACTCTCTCATCATTGTAGGTATTTTTAAACCAAAACATATACACTGAAAGATCTAATATGTTGCTTTTTAAAGAAAGTCATTGAGCCCTAATAAATAATCAAAAATGGATTTGGTTAAAAGGGAATGTCAGATTAGGGCACTTTCTTAATCCCGATACATTTTAAAATTCACCAAGTTTGGAGTTTATTTTTGTTGTTTTTTTTGTTTTCAATCTTCTGCACTTAAAGGAACTGCATGTTAATAACTGTATACTACAGCCACTCTAAATTAGTGGATATAAATATTTCTTACCAAGTTACGCTTTTTTACTGGAAGAAAGTAATAATAGTGGCAGAAAGAAAACATCAGTGCATAAGAAGTAAGAAGTTCCGTGTAGAAACACAACTGCAGAAAAAGCCAATGATTATCTTCACCGACACAATTGTTAATCCTGAAGAAAAAAGGAAAACAGAAACAGTATTTTAAACTTTAGTAAGACATATCCTCAGGAGTGGTAAAACTGAAAACAAACGCGAACAACTTCACGTATGCTGAACTTCATGGAGATAGGCGAACACTCTTAAACCTATGAGCAAACAGTGCTTAGGAACAGACGTACTATAAATATGCCACCTCACATTTGGAAAGCACTTTCTACTTTGCAAAGAAGTCCATGGATATGATCTGCCTTCTACTCACAGCCACCCGGGGTGGCAGGAAGAGCAGATGGCAGTCTCCTTGTTTCATTGGTATGGAAACAGGAACAAAGCAGTGAAGACACTCGCCAGAGGAAGTGATAGTGGCCAAGAGAACAAGAACCTTCTATATATTGCTCTTCTATGACAGCATCCCAGCTGTGGAGAGCAATCAGAATGATTTGAGGTAGGAGGACAGAAACCTGTCACACTGACATTACTGTTAAGCACTCCCGATTTTTACTACTTTTAAAGTCTATCCTGAGGGGCACCTGGGTGGCTCAGTGGTTGAGCATCTGCCTTTGGCTCAGGTCATGATCCAGAATCCTGGGATCAAGTCCTATATGGGGCTCCCCACAGGGAGCCTGCTTCTCCCTCTGCCTATCTCTCTGTGTCTCTCTCTCTCTTCCTAAGTAAATAAAATCGTAAAAAAATAAATTCCATTCTTAGTTGCTCAAAATAAATACACATCCGCAAGTACTTATAAATCCTTAGAGCTACACTTCCACCTTGAAAATAGTGAATAGTAACTAAGAACAGTAATTAATGTCAAAATCCTAAACATTATTCTAAAAAAGGTTACACAATTGAGTTTTTCAGTGTGGTTACCACTTGCCTAATAATATATGTTTCACCTAGCCTTTTTTTAAAAAAAATCTATTATAAACAGATCACTCAGGTTTAGATAATTACTTGAGAATTAATCTGTTTAACTTCAAGGCACATTTTTTTTAAACATCAACTATATATTATACACTATACTATCCTATTGATGGACTTAGACAATTTTAAACTTTTTTATACAGTAACAAAGTGCTTTTATCTAAAATACTTTTATTTTTCCTAATCTTGGGAAATTACCTTCTATTTAAATAATCACCTTATGGTAAAAATCAAATTTTCACTAAAAGCTCGCAAATATTAACTTGTGCTATCAGAGTAAGTTAACAAAAATATGGGAAACTCTAAATTGATCAGCATCATCAGGCAAAACTAAACTCCAACCTTGAGTCAACTATAGATAAATGCAGTTATAAATTTAAGAAGCCCATTATGCAGTTAACTTTGTATATATGCATGTATGTGTGTACAAACATAAATATATATGTATTTAGATATATTTACAAAGTGCTACACTATACTAGTTTAAATATTTATACAGAGATCCCATGCTAGGAAAACAGAATTAAATACAATATCTTGTTCACAGATTTTTGTGACAGCTTTGAAATGAGATACAATGCAGAATTCTCACAGCATTTGTTTTTAAAATTCTATTTCTCAACTGAACTGTTTTTAAAAATATTACAAGAGAGCCCCCTATTGGCCAAAAATGTTGGCAGTTCAGCAGAATCAGCTAACTACCACTTATACACACTCAGCTTGCATGTAATCTTAATACTTGTGTCCAATACATAATATTGAAAAAAGTTTACAGGGGGAGAAATGAGGTTATCAGCATTTCTGAAATGTGTTATTCTTTAATTAAACAATTGTAAAGGGAAATACAAACAATGCAATGTATACGGTTTATTACAGTTAGAAATAATAACAGCTACTATTTAAATACTTTCTATGTGTAAGATGCTACACTAGATGCTTTACATACACTGCTTCATTTATACAACCATCTTAGTTCTTTTGTACATGTGGATGCATCTAAGTGTCAGTTTTCTGCTTGAATATCTCCTTATTAGAAAAGACAGGATCTATGTGCAAAAATGACTTTGGCAGCTGATAGAACCTGACAGAATAAAGGTATCCTTACTGAAGGAATTTTAAAAACTGCATGACTTTAATATAACTTTAATTTTAATCTGATAAGTACTGTGATTTATTTTTTACTATTTTTTTACTAAAATTAAATCATAAATTTCTTACCATGGACAGTGATGATCCATTCTCCTAACACAGTGGCCACAGCGGCTACAGTGATGGGAACGCTTTGGTCTCATCAAATTACATTTGTTACATAATTCCCAGAACTCCCTTTCTAGAGAAGGAAATTAAAATCCATTTAATAAAGGCAAATGACTAATGTTGAAACTTAGCAACAGCAGTTTAGATTTTATAGAAGTCATTGATATATATGTCCAAGAGACTTTTCTTCTTCTACATCTTCACCGTAAAAGAGTTTGCCATAAATATTGCTTTTATTTTTTTATTTAAATTCAATTTGCCAACATATAACACCCCGTACACATCTTATCATGTGCCCTCCTTAATGCCTGTCACCCAGTTACCCCATCCCCCACCCAAATATTGCTTTTCAATGCATGTCTTACTCTATACATTTCTAATTTTAAACACTGTAATAGTAAAACACTATTAATAGTCAAACTAAGGAACAGAAAATAATGTATTTGGGTTTGGGGTATATTGCTATAAGTAAAATTTAATGACAAAACCCTAAAGTATAACCAAATTATATTAAAACAATTTTATGTAAACAAATTCATTTCTAGAAATTTTATTAACTAAAGACTCTAAAGAAGAAATAATGCTGAATCCTAGTTTCATTAAGAAGTCAAAATCAATCCTATAAACTCATTAGAAAAGAGAGAGCATTCCCACCCCATAACCGTTTTATATTTTTAATAACAGTGAATTTATTTGGGAGTGTTTATGGGAAAGGGTTAGAAAAGGGTTTCGGAGGTATTAGAATGATTTCAGAAGAAGATTATGAGAGAATTATTATTTAATGAAAATAAGGGAGTTCTTTACAAAACTCTTACCACCGAGTAGCAATTTTCTCTACCTTGTAATTAAAGATCACACATTTAAGTTTTGTGCCAAAAACATTAAGTTTACAGAAAGCCATTTATTTTCATTATAATTTTTTCTAATCAGATCTTTAAGAACTATATGAAAGTCATCTACCAAGACAACTGCTTTATTATTCAGAATGTATCTCTTTAATATTTGTTGAAATGGAATTTTACTTTTACAAAATTCTTAAACCCTCCATCACTTATATTTAAACTACACTCTAATCTTGTTAAAAGCATGGGCATAGTAATAGTAATAGTAATAAAGCCTAGCTACCATATTGAGTAAATACTAGTATATGCAAACTATGAACCTAGCACACAATAGGTGGTCACTAAATGCTTGCTAAAGTATGAGAAGTTTGAATTTAAAAAATGACAGATTTTAAATATAAGTAAAAGAAGATAATGGTAGATAGTATTCCATTTTCTAAAAAGATACCCTATTTTAATTCCATTATTTTAGTTTAATGGCCAAGAGTAAAATCAATATACTGGAATTTTATATAGTGAAGTATTAGGAAAAAACTCTACTATAGAAGATGTCAATAATAATAATAATAATATCAAATTCATTGATCCAATAATACTGAATAAGTTGAGAAATTATCATTTGCATTTAAAATTTCATTTTAAATTATTGATATTCAATTTAGTTAACATATACTATATTATTAGTTTCAGAGGTAGGATTTAGTGATTAATGAGTTGCATATAACACCCAGTGCTCATTACATCAAGTGCCCTTCTTTATACCCATCACCCATTTCAACATATCCTCCCCACCCTCCTTCCCTCCAGCAACCTCAGTTTGTTTTCTAGAGTTAAGATCCTGCTTTATTTCTTATTCACAGTTCTTATTTTAATAAAAAACTTACATGAAAGAGCAACATTATTTAATTTAGACATCTAAACTAATATTGTTTAACTGTAAGTAAAATGAAAACTCATTTCATATGTAGCACAATACAATGTCACAAGCAAATTACTCTTTCCCCACTTAGCTAGAGATGCTCTCAACCATCCCAATGTTAAAACTTTGAATTATATATTGCAAGAAATATAGTCAGGAAGTAGACTCCCCCTGATAAGCCAATTTTCATTAAAAGACAATATAAAATCATTAGGTTTTAAACCAGTGCCTTAAAATATAAATATAGTGTATTCATTATTAGTCATTTCAGCATACGAGAGTCTAAAGAGTAAAAATCTTTATTTCATACTTAAAAATGTTATCTCCTCAGAAAACAAGCCAGCATTTGGCTATAGTGCAAGAAAGCCTAGAACTGTGTAGTCTATTCCACCGGGTGGGAAACTACAATCCACAGGCAAATAAATCCAGGCCACCACCTGTTTTCATGAGCTAAGAATAGTTTTTACAATTTTCAATGATTGACAATAAGAAGAATGTGTGATATGTAAAAGTCTTGAAATTCAAATTCCAGCCATACATAAAGTTTTATTTGAACACAGTTCAAATGAATACTCATTCATTTACATTTTATTTCTGGCTGCTTTGGGGCTACAATGGCAGAGCTGAGGGGCTGTGACAGAGATTGTATGGTCTATAAAGCTGAAAATATTTACTATCTGGACTCATACAGTAAAGAAGAGTTTGCCAATCTATGGTCTAGATCATAAATTTGTTTAAAAAAAGAGCTTGAGCCATTCTACTGGCTAAATTTAGGATACTATAAAGTATCTATAATGGCTTTGAAAACTCACATTTTCTCACACACGTACACACACACACACACACACCTATGTGTTTAGAGGAGAAAAAAAAATCACCATTTTAAATATCTAGAAATTTAAAGTAGCATCTATGTTTTTGCCTTGTATAGCAAGAAAAAAGATCCATCCATCTTAATCTACCCTACGTATCTATAAACCATTTCTTGCTCTTCTCCTTTTTCTTCTTTGGGGTTTATTCATTTCAAATGTGCCCTGGTAACTGACATATTCTGATGTCTGAAGACTTCTGTACTAGCCATCTAATATAAAATAAATGCCTATAGGGAAAAAATCAGAAGGCAGAATGCCATCTGTAACTGATGAAAATAAAGATTTTATTTATTTATTTATTTATTTATTTATTTTTAAAATAAAGATTTTAAATTTAAAAAAAGGCCTATGGGAGAGAGAAATCAATTGCTAATTTATGATAGCTATAGAAAAATTGACAACCGGCTTTTTTTAAAGGAAAGAAAAATTTTAAAGAAAAGAACAATTGAAAAGTGACTTTTTTAAAGAAAAGAAAAATCAAAACATAAAGCAAATTAAAGAAGACAAACTCCACAAATGACTCGGTAAACCTAAGTGACCTAAGTAAATAGTATCACAGTATCACATTGTGTAGCATGGATCCTCTTAAAGCTGTAAATGCATAAATAAATACAAAGCAAGATTTGGTTTTGTTTTACTTATCCCTCAGAAAGAAAGTAATCACATTCTATTTCAGACTTTTAAAAAACTTGCATATTAGGCCTTCTCAATTACTGTATTTAAAAAACACGAAATAATGTTTTAGGGAGGAAAATATAACTTGAAACTATGAAAATCAATACAACATTTGGCTCTTTACAGAGGTTTCCTGACAGAATCACTTGACAATGTAGAAAATAAATGGCAGTAAGTCTTTAACAGATCTCCTTTAAAAAGCAATATAAGTAATGGAGAGGAGGGGACTGGGTGGCTCAGTCAGTTAAGCATCTGACTTCAGCTCACATCATGATCCTGGAGTCCTGGGATCGAGTCCCACATTGGGCTCCCTGCTCAGGTGGGAGTCTGCTCCTCCCTCTCCCTTTGCCACTCCCGCTGCTTGTGCACTCACACAATCAGTCAAATAAATAAATAAAAATTAAAAATAAAAGAAATGGGGAGGGAAGCAAAACTACAAGTGAAAACATGACTTTGAGCATTAATAGCATATGTGTCCCTACATGTGTGCTATTTTGGGGTAAAATTTCAAGGGACATTATCACACAAATTTTAAAGGTGCTACATTTTTTAAAATTTGGAAAATTTTGTTCAGTAACAGATACGTAAAAGTCTTGAAATTCAAGATTTTTGAATTTTGCTCTACTCAAAATGCCTCTAATGATGACAAAAACAGTTAAGTCAAACATGTAAGTTAAGAACTTGATGATGAAAATGTTCTAAAATTGACTGTGGTGGTGCACCTGCCTGGCTGGCCCAGTCAATAGAGCACACGACTCTTGATCTCTGGGTTATGAATTCAAGCTCCACATTGGATATAGAGCTTCCTTTAAAATATAAATAAATAAAATTGATTGTGGTAATGGTTGCACAACTCTGTGGACATACTAAAAAAGCCACTAAAATGGGTGAATCATATGGCATGTGAATTATACTCAATAAAGCTGTTTTTTCTTTAAAGCTAAGAGACTGAATGAAATCATTTTATAACACTTGGAAATGACAAAGTAATATTTCTATATTTCAAGCATGCATGGGATGAATTTGAATCATATAAATACATGTTTAATGATTTCATTTGACTATTTTACCTACATGCCCAAAAGTTTATAAAAATCAAATTCTGGGGATCTTTGTGTGGGACAATGAAACATTCTCTTATATTCAAATGACCTCATATATTTGGTGAGTCATTCTATTTAAAAAAAAAAAAAAAAAGAAACAGAAAGTCATGTAAAATATTTCAGAGTTAATTCAATTAAAACATGGTTAAAACTGGGGCACCTGGGTGGGTCACTCAGTTAAGTGTCTGCCTTCCGCTCAGGTTGTGATCCCAGGGTGCTAGGATCAAGCCCCGTGTTGGGCTTCTTCCTTAATGGAGAGCCCACTTCTCCCTCTTCTCAGCCTCTCCCTGCACTCATGCTCTCTCTCCATCTTTCTTTCTCTCTCTTTTTCACTAGCACAATCTCAAATAAATAAAATCTTTCTTTTTAAATGGTTAAAATCAAAAGTATTAGGGCTTAAGTTTACTTTTCTAAAGAATTCAATTATATGAAAACTGCTCAACTTTAAAACAATGATGAATAAATATCAGTTTTTATAGCCCCAACTCAAGTCATGCGATTTTTTCACAGTCAAAATTTTGTATTTTTTACTATGTTAAAACCATATTTGCAAAATAATCAGGAAACCTACACCATGAAACACATGATAACTTCAGTTTTCCCCAGAATCAAAGCAAAGGTGAATAAAGGGCTAAAATTATTCATCTCTATATAGATCGTGGTAAAAAAAAAAAGGGGGGGGGGATGGAGACAAGTATTTGGGTGTCACAGCACTCTATGACAACCTGCTGTGTGACCTATACAGAACAATCTACACTGGGTTATTCAGTCTACCTACCTCATGCAATTACCATGAGGATCAAATGACAGGAGATAGTAAAATACTTTGGAAACATTAAAAAACAATAAATGAAAAAAAAATAAAAATAAAAATAAAAAAATAAAAAAATAAAAAAAAACAATAAATGAATTTTTTTTTTCATTTGGACAAAAGGTAAGTCTTCGGGACTCAGTGAAGAATAACAGGCCAAATGTCAACTGAGTTCAGAAAGAATGCAGACATCCAAACAGCAGCAACATGCCATGGAGTCCTCCCATCATTAGCTAAAGGTAACACAGCGCTTTCATGTCAATTCAATTAGTCCTGAGGACATAACTCATTTGGCATTCATTAAAACCAATGTTTTTTAAATGTTTAACTAGCTAATTTTTTTTTAAATCATAAAATTCCTCTTAAAAACTGCAGTTCTCTGTTTTTTCTTTAAAAATTGTGAGATCTAAGAACACTGGGCCTACATGACAATTTCACTGTAGCTGCTGTCTTTAGATGGGAGACTTTCAGTATGACATCGTTCTTCGTTGGCCTCTCTTACTGATTTGTAGCATCTGATACATGCAGGCATTTGAGTTTCTGACTGCTGCAAACTAAAGATTTTGTCAGAAATGGGTCCTGAGTTAGGAAAGGCTTGCTTCTCTAATTTCCTGGAAACACTGGGTTTCAGAGTCGAAGGAGGCAATATGTTTATTAACATGTTAGAGAGCCCTTGATTTAGGCTACTTGAAGAAAGAGATTTGGTACAAATTGCAGATTGCCACCCTCCCTACCCCAAAACGTGTGCATGTGCGCACACACGAAAACTGACAGTGATACTGCTTCTCTAAGTAAATAGAAGCAAAATATTTGACACAGTTCTCAGAAATTGCTAGTCATATAACCATCAGTGTCATATCATTCCCATTTAATCATTAAACTTGCAAGGCCAAGTATGTCCCTAAACAATGGCTCTCAGCAACTTAAGGGAGGCTCTTTAAGTGACTTGCCACTAATCTAATTTCAGAGGGAATTAATGGGTTCCCCAATTTTTTACACACTGGAATCACCTGAGATCTTTGAAGAGTGCTGATATCTGGCTCCAACCTCCATACGTTAGGATTTAATTAATACAGGATTGTGATCAGGACACTGACATTTTTAAAAGCTCCCTTGGTGTCGGCAAGGCTGGAAAGCACTGAAGTACTATAGGGAATATTCTGGTTCTCTAATATCCAACAAAGTCACAGAAATTCCTCATTAGAAGAAAGCACAAGGAGTTCTCAAAGCTTATATAGCAAATGATCAAAAAGTGCAACTGAGGAAAGAGAGTACCTGAGGTTTACTATACCTGGCATATAATAATAAACAAGCAATGCATTTTCAGTGTATTGAACCACATTTCTGTGGTTCAAATGGTTATTATGCAATAAGGGAGCCCCAAATTACCTTCAACAGACACTAGAATAAAAAGCCTTCTAATTTTTTCACTGAGTTGTTAAAACTTGGAAAAATGTAGGCAATTGTGTCATTATACTACAAATATTTACTCTAAGCAATATTCAATTTATAATATCACAAAGAGAGGGATACCATCAAAAAGAATCCTTTTAAATAAAAACATATCAGGTAATTATATATCATTTAACAAGCATTTACTTGTGACAGAGATAGGCACTAAGGATAGAGCACAAAACAAATGAAGAAAACAAAACAAAAACTCTACACCCTCACAGAGGCTATTATGTAGGTCTAGGGTGGGAGAAGAGAAAACCAAATAAACAGGTAAACTACAAGGAGGCAGGGATTGGGGGATACCAGGGTCAGCTGGGATTTGCAATTTTAAATAAAGAAGTCTAGAAAGGAAACATTTTTTGAGAAAAGACTTGAGAATGGTGTTAGAGTACTTTATAATGAATACATGCTAAAGACTATAAAATACATTCACAAAGGTAATAATGCCAGCAGAACAAAAGTGATCAATCTGAAGAGTGCCATACCTCCATGTGGAATCTTAGGGTTCTCAGGGAGTCTTCCTGGATCAGTAAATGAGGCCCTCACTAATGCAACCAGACAAAATATGGCAATGCCATAGAATACTTTGAAATAAATAAGAAAGTTAAGTAAATAAAATTAGTCATTTGTTCTTCAAAATATTTTATCAAAAAGTATATTGAAAGTTTAAAAGAATGTTTTAAATAATGCCATCAGGATTAATAATTTTCAAAAAATAAAATGGAAAAATTAAATGACTAAATAAAATAATTAAGTACTAATGCATTTCATTCATCAAATAATACAGCCAATAGACTGTCTCATACATATTAATGTTAAATATTATTTTGCATAACTGATAAATTTGCTATAAATCAGATTTTTTATTAACAGATTCCTTGCCAATAATGGCATAAATGAATAAGCACCCTTTTAATTACTAAAAGTACTATATTTGACAGAATCAAAGCAGCATTTTAAAACCCATCCTACAATTATACGTTTTCATCACCTCTAACAGGCTATCTTCAAAATTATTTTGAGTTAGTTACATCCAATTGCTCCTTTCAATGGATCTTAAGATATTGATGTAATGTGAAAATAAAGAATCTAGAAATTTTGAGTTTTTAAAAGAATAGTTAGAAAAATAACAGTAAGGGAAGAGGGAGGAAGGCAGTGCACCCGTAATAGGAAACTTAGTTTGAATGCTAACACCAGAATGGACTGCATGGTACTGGTCAGTTTTACCACTTGTATAACAGAGATTATATTTCCTATAGCACTTGTGAGGCCAAAATGACATAATGTACAAGGAAACTGTAAATGCCATGTACATGTAAAATATTTCATTTCAATCTTATTCTTTTAATCATAAGCAAGCCATCACCAAATGAACCATAGCAGAAAATAATTATCCAAGAGTTCAGTGTCACCATAATCCACATCATAATCCATAATTTTTGTATCATGAAATTCTCATTTCTCAGTAATGTGGACCATCTTCATCCTTAAAACTCCTTCCACATTTGAAATAAGTACATAATAGAAACACTTAAAATACACACAGACACACACAAAATAGCACTACTGTGTCAGTTTCATTTTAAACGAAACAACCTTTAAATCTTTTGCAGAGTTAGATATGGAGATCCCACACATATCCAACCCTGCAAAGTATATAAAAGCCAGTTTTTTTCAAAGCTTCCACAATTTAGTAAGTAACTTAATATTAACAGCACTAATAATATTAAAAGAAAGGTTATCACAGTGATACTATATGCCAAAAATATTCACAATGAGAAAACTAATTATATAAAGAAATAAAGATCAGAAACTTACTTATTATTAATATGCCTGGAATATGTCCTTCTTCATAGTGAGGAAAGAGGACAATTTTGGGAATTAAAACAATATTGTATAACCAGACAAAGACAATCAAACCCATGCAGCACCAACCATGTGGATCAACAACAAAGTGAATCCGGAGACCCATTTTTGCAGTCCCACAACTGCCTGCCAACCCACAAGGAATGACGATCCTAAGGAGAGGTAACAAAGGAAAAAATTAGTTATGTAGAAAAAAGTACTTGACTAAGACAAAACTATGTTACTGGCAACTATAAAATGACACCGAATTTTCTTTGTATGTTTTTGACAAAAGGAAACACATTGGAATACAAAAAGAAGTTTCAGGATAGTCAAATTTCATCATGAGCTTCAACTAATTTAATTCCAATCTTCACTATGAATTGCTATCATAGAGGATAAATTGGCAATACCTTCTGAAGCTAAACACAAGTCTGTCCTTAACCCAGCAATTCCACGTGTAAACCCAAGAGAAAGGAGACACATATTAAAAGATATGTGCGAAATTGTTTAGCAGTTTTAATCATTAGACTAACTGATGGTCATACAAGTCAAAATACTTGGTCATACAAGTCCCTCTTGTGGTGGGAGGGGTGTTACTAACTACAAAACGACATAAGGAAAACGTTGAGAGGCTAGAATTGTTCTGTATCTTGACCTGGGTATACACATATGTAAAAGTTCACTGTTCTATACACTTAAGATTTGTGCAATTTTAAACCACAATACAATGCCTTAAAAAGTCATTTTGAAAAGTTATGATAACCAGAAAGTAACCACAAAACTGCCAAAAAATATTTAAATTCACAGAACTAAGCCCTACTAATCTTATTACTATCAATTCAAGAAGACCCCTGTTTAAATGGGACTTTTTCATATGAGTGTTAACAAAATCAATCTCCCGAGTAATTCTATTTTCATGGTACCAAAAGAGTGATTTAAAATATATGCCTACCTTAGTAGATAGAAATTACTCTGTAAAGTCAAGGGGGCACTTTTCCCATTAAATACAATGGAATAATACAATAATAAAGTAGGACAATGTTTCTCAAATCTGTAGGCAAATCAGAATCAACTGAGGAGCTTTTTAAAAATACCTTATTCTTGGGTCCTATTCCAGATCTACTGAATTATAATTCTTTATGGAGTAAAGCTCAAAAACCAATAAAATGTTTTAAAATGTTCCCCACGTGTCTCTGATAGAGCTGACTGATATCTAAAGACCACCGATCCAAAAGCTTCCCTAAGACTTCAATGTTAGGGCAATGAGTTGACCTCAGTTCAACAAATTTATTCATGGAGCCACCACAACATACCAGTTATTATAGATACAATGAGGAATGAGATGTGGTCTTTTTTTAAAGTAACTAACAGTCTAGTGTGGAAGAGTCACAAACTGGGTTTAATAGAACATGTTAAGGTCCAGATATGTGGACAAGATGGCCCCAGAGGCATGGAGGATATGGACTAGCTAAATTTGGGCAGGACTCCCTATAGATGGTGAAATCTGAGTTCAGCTTTAAAAGAGTAAAAGTTACCCAAGCAAAGAAAAGTGGCAACAACACTGTAAACAGAAGAAACATCAGGAAGCATACAAGGGCAAAAATTGTAGGAGGTATTACAATTGCCATCATAAGTCATAAAGTGTACAGTGGAGCATGAAGGGTATTTATACTTTAATAAATTATTGAAACTCTGGTGTCAAGGATAAAATTAAAGATCAGTTAGACTAAGGAAAGACAAAAGCCAAAATTAGGTTTGGAGAAGTGATCAACTGAGGAAATAGTTACAATAAAACCAGTATGTTTTACTAACTGACTGGATATTAGGGGTTACAGAGGAATGAGGCAAGAAGGACTCCCAGATTTTCATCTTCTATCCCTCACTATCATCAGTTGGAGAGCCTCAGGATCTCACCCCTTAGGGGCCTTGCCAATGTTCTTTAAAGCTACAAAGATACCAGAACAAAGAAAAATGATTTAGGATTAGCTAATTTTAAAGTAATACCCTGATCCTATCATCCTTAGAACATGCAAATACTGGAGCAGCAGGAAAAAAAAGACAAGAAACCAAATGCACCACCACCCAACTGTTTAAATCAGATATGGTCTAAATTAGTACTTATGTATGAATTTTAAAATAGAAATAGTGCCTAAGCCTTTAAAAAAGTAAAAGTTGAACTTCATCACCTTTTAATTAGAAAATTAAAAGACCTATCAGTATCATTAAAGTGAGGAAAGTCACAGAGGATAAAGTGTGCTATTTAATTTACTGGGTATCATTGTTTTAAAAACTAAAGGAGCTCAAATACAAATGATAAGCTGTCTACATAGCTAAAATGAGAAACATTAAAAAGAATGTTTATTTTTACAGCCTTGCCAACCATCAAGTGCCAAAAGAAATGACAGAAGGCTCTGTCTCTCAACATGTTCAATATTATTAACTTCATGTACCTTCTTTCTTGTAATGTTTCAGTTCCAGTTAGGACTGAAAAAAACAGACTATGAATTCCAATAATTACAGAGAATAATTTCACTATTTATTTCTAAATTTATTAGTATTAGAAACAGAGAAGCCTACAAGCCAGCAAAATAAGTAGCAGAATTAGCAAATACTCATTAATTTTTTTGAACTCTATTTGTATTCTCCTCCACCAGAGAATAACAAATTTTTCTTATGAGATTCCTCACAACTGAAAATACTAGATACTGAAAGGTAGAGTCAAATGTGTCTGATTTTCCTGCATGTAAGCATATGTAGACAGCAAGCCCTAAAAGAACAAGCATCCCCAAGGAGAAGTAAGTAAAGAACAGAAAAATAGAACAAAGAATAAATAAGATGTTAAATTCTTTTTTAAATACCTGATTAGTGAAAATTAATGCCACATAAGCTTTACAGCTAGATTGCGGAGAAGCAAACAGTAGTCTTCCAAGAGCTCCAAATCAGATTACAACCAGAAACACATAACTGGTAGAGTTGCAGAATCACTCCACTCAGTTAATATCTACTAGGCGTGGCTTATGGCCGAACAGAAACTATTACACATCCTGAGCAACAATCAAACTGAACACAGTGCTGCTGCTGGGTCTTAAGGATGGCATTTGTAAAATACTTTCATTAGCTGGAGATTCTAACATGCTAATTTATACATTAAAAGGTGAGTTCATAACTCAAACTTTGATGTAACTAGTGGACATACTGGTACTTCCACATTTTTTAAGATTGCTATCTGGTGACTCTACTTGAGTGCTGTGACTAAGTTCATTAATGATGTAAATTACTACAGCACAAACTGTTTTTTTTAAGATATTATAATTCAACTCTAATAAACTGGACTACATAAATATTTACAGTGTCCAAACTATTCTAGGAGAAAACTAGCTTTCCTTTCTTGCCTTTTTAGGCCACTAAATCTTACTACGTATTTTCCTCAGGAAGAATACTAGAATCACTATGAAAAGAAGGGGATGGAAAACTATTAAAGGACAGAAAACGATAACATCAAAAGGCAAAATTTAGGAAAGGATAGAAATTAGCCAAAATGATTTACAAGAAATCTAGCCAAATGTTCTCTTTAAACTCAGTTTTATGTGATTCTCCACATCAGCCTTATGAATGTTTCATAAATATTGAAAAAGTATTCCTTCTCTCATCCCTCCTATCTGAAATGTCCCTACAATTTAGCTTACTCTATTTAAATTCAATTCATACTTTAAGGTCAATTTATTTTTTTTTTTATTTTTTTTTATTTTTTATTTATTTATGATAGTCACACAGAGAGAGAGAGAGAGGCAGAGAGACATAGGCAGAGGGAGAAGCAGGCTCCATGCACCGGGAGCCCGATGTGGGATTCGATCCCGGGTCTCCAGGATCGCGTCCTGGGCCAAAGGCAGGCGCTAAACCGCTGCGCCACCCAGGGTTCCCTTCAAGGTCAATTTAAATCTCACTCTCCAGATGAAATTTTTCCTGCCACCTCAGTTCACAGTGATTTTTCTCTTCTAAATTTCAAATACAAAGTAAAACTAGTAGAAGAAAATAGCAAGTAGTTTTACAATCTTGAAATGAGGAAGTCGTCTCCAACAAGACCACATAAATATTAAAATTTCTGAAACCTAAAACTTACTGCAAGCAAAATTAAAAGACAAAGTATCCCTTTCAAAAAACATTACAATACATGACAGGTAAGAGGCATACAAAGTAAATACACAGAGAAGCAATTCACAAAGGAAAAAAAATAATGGCTAATCATTATTGATTAGGAAAATATGAAATAACTAGGCGTGTTTTTTATCCTTTGTATTCACAAAATTTTTGAAAGACATGATTATCCAATGATGAGACAGCATGGAGGAAAGGACATGCTCATCCATTACTGGTATGCATGTAAACTGATACAATCATCTTTATAGGGCAAGTTAGTAGGATCTATTAAAAAATCAAACTCTTTCACCCAGCAGTTTTATCTCTAGTAACAGCTACCAAAGTACTCATTAGAGTGTAGAGGTATGTACCCATTCAAGGTGTTCCACATGGTGCTTTTTGTAATCACAAAAATTGGGCACAACGTCAAAGTTCATGAAGAGGGAAGGAATGGTCAAATAAATTATAAGACATCCAAAGTGTCAAGCTACTATAATTTTAAAAGAAAACAAGAAAGGAAAAAAAGGAGGTATATCTAGACCTGCATATGGCTACCCACACATAGTGTTGAATGAAAGAAAGAAGTTATGAGAAAAAAGCTTAACAGCGGTTTCCTAGAAGAGAGGGGAATAATGGAGAGACTAGGAAAAGGCATAAGGGAACACTCCAGTTCCCTCATGAAGATCTCCATCTCGGTACGAATTTGAGGCACACAGGTTGTGAATTTGTCAGAAGTCCGCAAACATACACTTAAGAATGGTGCGTTTCATGGTATGTAAATTTACCCTTTAAAAACCCCTATATACCAACATTGAACTCTAGTTAATGATATGTAGGCTGAAACATCAGGGAGGGGGCGGAAGGCAGAAATGTACTGATGTCTGCAATTAAGTATGAAATGGATCCAAAAAAAAAAAAAATAAAGTGGGTTGACGGGTAGACAGAGAGATGGATGAGCATGTGATGAAGTTTAATAAAATATGAGTT
Organism: Canis aureus; assembly: GCF_053574225.1. Taxonomy (NCBI): domain Eukaryota; kingdom Metazoa; phylum Chordata; class Mammalia; order Carnivora; family Canidae; genus Canis; species Canis aureus. The sequence goes on from NC_135620.1 coordinate 36,696,339, forward strand.
GCAGAATCGAGGTGATAAGTATTCAGATATTACACCACAAATTTTTTTCAACTCTTCTGCTTAAAATTGTTCATAATTCAATTGGAGGGGAAAACAAATTACAGAAAAGTTTATATAACATGATTCTTTCTTTGTTAAAAAAAATACATATAAATAATTTCTCAATATTTACAGAAAAAAAATATAAAAGAAAACACATCCACCAAACTGTTAACACTAGTGGTTATTACTGAGCTGAGGAAGGAAAGAGAGTGAGAAGAAAAGCTTTCACATTTTATGTATAGATTATGTGTTCTTTTAAGTTTATTAATAAACATATGCACTTCTAAATTCTTTTCAACCAACTGAAAAATAAAGGTAGCTGAGGAGGTTCTGATTAGACACTACAACCTTTTACACAAGATGTTTAATTTAAGGCTCTCTTTGCCACTATATTTATCACCCTAAGATTAAATGCTTTTAAAATATTTTTTAAAAATAAGAATAAAAATAAAATTAATATCTTTTAAAATGCAGTATAGAAGCATCAGCTGTAAATCCATATCAGATTTGTATTTCAGGAGGATGTTTCTGAAATTCATATTACTTACAGATTACTTTTCTCTATGGAAAAAGAAATTTCTTATTTAAAAAAATGTCTAGCTAAAATTTAATATGAAAAATTTTAAATAAACATAATGCAACTACAATTATCTTTTTCTACAAATGAACAATTGTTTCATGCATCTAAAAATAAGACTTTGATGATACTATGCCACATAATACAGAAACATATCCCCATGTAAAATTAAATGTAGACTTACCACTTGCAAATTCACCAAGATGTGCTGTAATTTTTCTGGTACTTGCATTTAGAGGTTTTATCTTGATTCATTCTTTTTTTAAGAATTCATTCATCCCAACAACTGGATCTCTCCTCAATGAGAGTTCTCGATGAGAATCTATTAATTGTTTAAACAAATAATCTCTTACAAAGATAAAAATTGTAAGTCACTCAATATTTCATGAAAATGTCAATTACAAAAGTTTTAAATTCAGAAATAAGATGGCTCAACTCCACCTGATTTTGTGTTTTCATATCCTACCCATCCCCCCAAAATCTGCATTTGATTACCATTATACAGGAAAGTTTTCTCTTTTGAAAACACCCAGTTCCCATAAAATCAAATTAGTATTGTGTGTCCAACATTTGGGCTTCATCAAACTTCCTGACCACAAATCACAAAATGACAACAGATTCTGAGATCACTGATGAGACAAAATGCAATGTAACGTCCCTCAAGATGTGAGGCTGGAACTATCCAATCACAATTGATAAACATAAAGAGTTTAAAATAGAAGCAAGTTTTAGTTTAAAATGCTTTAAGGAAAAAAGTTATCCTCCTATAATGAAACATTAAGAGAATCAACCATAAAAGTTAGTTTCTACAGTTCAAGCTTAAACAACCATACTGTAGCATTCTAGATAACATACATACACCAATTCAGTACTTATTAATGGAATTAACATCTATTGACTATATACTATGCCTTTGCACAGGATACAGACAAAAGAGATGGGCCCCATCCTCAGTGGAGACAGACTAATAAATAGACAAGATCCATACCATGTAAGACAAGGTAAGATAGAGGGCAAGAGGGCAAGAATGCACCTCATCTAGGAAGGATGTTGGTTCAGGGAACTTTTTTCAGTTATGGGAATATTTATGTATATACTAGGTTGTAGTACAAAAGGTATTTCTTACAGCGAGTAAAAGATGTCTGGAGAGAGTGGAAAGTGCAAGTTAGCTAGTCAAAGAATGGAGGCTCTTCTGAACAAGGAAGAGAAATAAGCAAAAGTATAGAAGCAGGCAGAGAAAACCTAAACAGACTGAAATGACTAGAGTCATTGCATATGGTAGAACGGAGTAAAACATGTTTAACCTTTTGAGCACACTCATCTCCAAGAAATATATTTTACGACCTCACCAGTATACACAGAAATTTATGACATGTTTTATATTCATTATATGAAATATATAATGGAAAAAATGTAATGAAATATTTGCCCTTACTACATGTGATGTACTCAGACACTGCTATCCTATTTTATCCTAGTTCACTTTAATAAAAATATATAATGTTGGGTCACAGACCACTAAAGAGATTTCATGACTCACAAGAGTGATCTAAGAGCAAAAAACACTGTTAAACCATGCAAATGAGTTTGGACTTTGCACTGAAAACAGTGGGAAACCATCAAAGGATTTTAGGCAGAAGAATGCCATGAGGAAGTTCGCATTTTGGAAAGAACAGCAACACTGTGAAGAATGGACTTGGGTGGATGGATAAAGCTCCCAAACGGACTACACAAAATAAGCTAGGCTTACAGGTTAAACCTGGTGAGAAATGAGGGTACCTGGGAAAACCAAAAACAAAGACTTATAAGGGGAGTGCAGTGGGACAGAGGTGAAGAAAGAACACAGGGCAGGAGATATGCTGGAAAAGGGCAAATTAAGAATTCTATGAGTAAAACTGGTCATACTTGGTGATCAACTGGAAGCAAAGGGCAGATGGTAGGACGGCTCCCAGGTTTTTGGCTTAGGGACTCCATGAAGGGCGGTACCATTCTCCAAGACAGGAAATGAAGGACAAGTTAGAGGAGTTTCCTAAGCATACTGCTTAGCAGAACAAAAGGAAACTATTACTAACTGAGGATGTGAGAAATTCATCAAAATCATTAGCACTGCATTTCCATTCCCTTTATAGACTTTTTTTTTTTTTTTTTTTTTTTTTTTTTATGATAGTCACAGAGAGAGAGAGAGGCAGAGACACAGGCAGAGGGAGAAGCAGGCTCCACGCACCGGGAGCCCGATGTGGGATTCGATCCCGGGTCTCCAGGATCGCGCCCTGGGCCAAAGGAAGGCGCCAAACCGCTGCGCCACCCAGGGATCCCCCCTTTATAGACTTTTTTAACTCTATTTTCTCCCAGTGTCAATTTTTCTATAGCCATGATTTTTAGATTGTCAAATATAATTTGTTTCTACTCTTACTTTCTAAGCTAATTTAGAGTGGTTTCTTTGCCTGCACTTTTGATTTTTTAGAGACAAAATATGGAATGACAAAGTAGAGGGGCTGCTACTCTAAGAGCAAATGAACAAATTCATCTTCGTCTAGAAAAAAATCACAAGCAGAATTAAATGTGGTACAACAAAATGTTCTGAAACATGGCCAAAGTCAATAATACTGCTATGGCTATGACCGTAGGGTGGCTTCCTAATGTTTCAGCAAAACAGTTCTTCCTGTCAGTATTATTAGGTAATAGCACAAGTCAAACATCTATGAGTCAAACCCAGGTCACTTAATGGCTTAGAATCAAGGAAAACGCCTACTTTACATTGACAGTTATTAGAGCTTCACTGCACCATAGCATTTACAATGGGATGACCATTTCATCTAATTCAACAGCATCACCAACACCAAGGAATCAAATCAAATCAAATCAAATCTATGTAGTATATAAACAATGTTAGGCTTAAAATTCCTTGTAATTTTAGGATAACAAAGAACATCCCAAAGTTTCCTAACTATAAAAAGTCATTAAGTATTTTTAACATTGTTATCTCTGAAGAAATACAATCAACAATTCATGGGGCAAACCAAAATAAAATACCAGTTTCCAAAATGGTTAATATAGAAATACATAAAATTTAAATTTATAGTTGTAGCTTAAAATGAAATTACAACTATAAAATTTTAAACATATTTATATAGATATTTAACTTCTGATGTTATCTACCCTGAAAACTGGCCAGGTTAAATAATTCCACCTAAAATATCAGGCTACTGGGGTGCCTGGTGCCTCACTCAGTTGGTTAGGCAGCTGACTCTTGGTTTTGGCTCAGACCATGATCTCAGGGTCCTGAGACAGGACCAGAGTCAGACTCTGCTAGGTGGGGAGTCTGCCCCAGGATTCTCTCTCTCCCCTCCATCTCTCCCCTTGCTCGTGCGCTTGTGGACTCTCTCCCTCTCCCTAAAATAAAATCTTTAAATATATATAATTATTTTTAATTTTTTAAAAATCAGGCTGTAGCTGTCTCTAATCAAGGAGGTAATTTAATTTTTAAAATATCACATAGGTATCCAGTTTATTTCAAGAGTAGGAAATTAATCTTGTGGTATATGAAAAAGAGAGCCACATTCAAATTATGGCACAGCCTCCAAGCTGCCGTTTCTTTTCAAGCTTCCGTTTAGCCATCTGTAAAATGGTGATAAAAATAACTCATGGAATTGTTGTTATGCTTAAATGAGAAACTGCCTGACAAATGAAAAGCAACTCTCAAAATAGTAACTTTAAAGGGGCTTGGGGAATAGGAGAGGAAGAGAGAGGAAGGTAAGTAAGTTTTACTTCTAGTCCTACAAACTCCAGAATCAAACAATGTTTCCAGGGCCCTATCTTTAAAGTCCTGATACAATTTAGCCATACCCCAACTCTACCTCCTCCAACAGTAGCCTGAGGACACTTGTCAGGGATGAGAAACCTCCCACAGCCCAGCCTTTCAGCTGGTATGGTACTATGAGCATACAGGAAAGTTTTATTTCTACGTGTTGGCATGGGGTCTCTTCAAGCAGAAAACTTAAAATAGAGATTTGATCTAAAATAGAGTGGCTGAACTAAAACCTGTAAACCAAAATCTTTCAAGGAAAAGCAGAAGGGCTGGTAAGTTAAGGACTAAAAAACCATGAGAGCAAATCAGGACCTGATTTCAGAAACTAATGAAGAATTTTGACTCAATGCTGAGTTCTCCAAGAAGACTCTGTGAAAATGTGGGTGGGCAAAGTGTCAAAGCAAAACATACTTGCAGTATCAATGGCTTCAAGAACCCACTTCTAGAACAGTCCTTAAATTACTACCTTCTAGGCAGAATTGAACATACGCCATTGGTTCCTCTATGTACCTTCATGAGTGAAAAATAAATGTAAATTAATACCTCTGTTAAAAATATTGCACTACAATGACATACTTCATCAGAATTCCCTAACAGAAAGTAAAAACAGGGGCGCCTAGATGGCTCCATCAGTAAAGCGTCTGCCTTCAGCTCAGGTCATGATCCTGGGGTCCTGGGATCCAGCCCTGCACTGGGCTCCCTGCTCAGCCGGGAGCCTGGTTCTCCCTCTGCCTCTGTCCTTCTCCCCTCCCCCCTGGTTGTGCTTGCTCTCTCTCAAATAAATAAAATCTTAAAAAAAAAAAAAAAAAAAAAAAGTCTACATGGGACTCTTCACTTAGGAAGGTAGAGATGGGGATCCCTGGGTGGCGCAGCGGTTTAGCGCCTGCCTTTGGCCCAGGGCGCGATCCTGGAGACCCGGGATCGAATCCCACGTCAGGCTCCCGGTGCATGGAGCCTGCTTCTCCCTCTGCCTATGTCTCTGCCTCTCTCTCTCTGTGACTATCATAAATAAATGAAAAAAAAAATTAAAAAAAAAAAGACTTAAAAAAAAAAAAGGAAGGTAGAGATGTGGGAAAGGGTCAGGAAAGGCAAGCGAAGAACTCAAGTGTAGGGTAGGGACAGAAGGCAACAGATAACCTTTGCTGCAAACACAGGACAAGGAAAAACCTTCAGATAAAGTAAAAGTAGAAATAAAGAGGCCCTGGTGTTTCCTAGACATGAACCTCACATGTTCTTCCAAGGAGAAGGGAAACTAGCTGCCTACCTCTAGTACCCACAGCACCAAGACAGACTGAAAACAAAACAAAACAAAACCAAAACTAAATCAGATATCCTTCAAAGCAGGCCTTACCAAAGCAGGCACAGTTTAAGAACAATAATACTAAAACAAATAATCACTCCTTACTTGCTTGAAGTTGAAAATTCTGCAGTAGGTCAAGTTATGCATTCCATAATGACGGATAAAAGGCTTAAAAGCAGAAGCCCGGTTGAGGTCATACCTGCACACATTAAAGTGCGAACTAAAATAAAATTAATCAGAGAGTGGCAAAATACTAATTTTTACCTAACCTGCCCTTTGGGGAAATGGCAACAGGTAGGTGAAAAGAGCAGATACCCAGCCTGCCGCTTACACGAGATGAAGTTAAATCTAGCTGCAGGTAAATAAAGCATGGGCAAGAGGGGGTCTGAAAGGCAGAAGACAAACTCTGAGCATGTCACATCTTTTCCCTAGGGTACATTAAAAGAGGGAAATAAGTAAAAAACTACTATCACCCTAAGATATTTTTGGTGAGGTAGCTACCCATGAGAGCAGTGTTATTCCACATCGTGAATAACTAGATTTATTCAATTCACCAATGAGTCTTAACCAAAAAAATCACTATGCTGACAACAACAAAAAGGGATTTTTCCCCATTTATTCTTATTCTTATCTTTCACCTGTATTTTTCACTGATACAAAATAGTTCAAACATTTTCAACTCCGTAGGAGGTATAAGTGCACTCATCATTCTACTAAAGTTAAAATGCTATTTATATTTAGTGCACTTGAAAAACTGAATCTGAGCCCTAATGTTTTACTAAAGCAATATAAAATTCCTTCATGCCTTAATATAAAAGTAAAACTGAGCTTAGGGAAAAACTCTCTGGTAATAAAAATAGCTTTTCCTCTGCCTTCCCTGTTATCCCTGTTAATACTGATATTACCTGTATGTAGCCTTCTATGCTAAAAAAAGATTGTATTCACTCACACTCAATTACAAACCCAGAAAAAGACTCCATGGTGACAATACTAGACTTCTCAATTAGTTTCTTCACTAATACATGGCATTATTTTATCTATGCATTTTTCCACAGGCTCTGAATTAGTCCCTGTGAATTAAAAAAAAAAAAAAAAAAAAATCCAGCAATGGGCAAATAAGTAAAACGTTATGATTCATTGGTCACTTCTTCTTTAGGATCTACCTGTTAAACTGATGGTTACATGTGTGCATTTAAAAATACCTACCTTTCTCTTATTAAGTAAAACACCCCAGAGATAGGCAGTGTGACACGGTTACCATATTATTTAAAATATGCTCTATACCATTCATTCCAACTACAACTGCTAAAATATATTACACGTAACGGAAATCACCAGTGTTTGAAGGGACCTAATATGATCCCACTGTTTTACATCCAAAATGAGGAAGTCTATAATAGCACTACACCAATTTTCCAAAAATATGGAAATATACATTTTTTATATTTTGATATAATTTTCCTAATACTTCTTCAGGTATATGTTTAAAATGTGCCTTTAACATGTTAAAGGGTTTTTAATTAATTACAAATGTTGTATATGCTAAGTATGGAAAAGCTAAAACAAGCCTTAAATAATTTAGCCTGGGATCCCTGGGTGGCGCAGCGGTTTGGCGCCTGCCTTTGGCCCAGGGCGCGATCCTGGAGACCCGGGATCGAATCCCACGTCGGGCTCCCGGTGCATGGAGCCTGCTCCTCCCTCTGCCTGTGTCTCTGCCTCTCTCTCTCTCTCTCTCTCTGTGTGTGTGACTATCACAAATAAATTTAAAAAAAATAATAATAATTTAGCCTAACTCCTTAGCTGTATAGATAAGAATACAGGATGGGTCACTGACCTATCATGACCCTACAGCTAGACTGTGACAGCAATGGGGCTAGAATCTAGCTTTTCTTTCCACTACACTAAATCTCACTTGGTTCTTTCCTTCCAATTGATTTCTCACCTCACCTCTTCTTCAAAAGTCTTTTTGCCATTAAGAGGTTGTGCAACTAAAGCAAAATAAAACACGGCTCTGGGTTTTACCTGTAAAATAAGTAAAACCTAAAGCAATGAAAGGATTTAACAAGACATTACACAAAAAGCCACAGGAGGCACAAGTCAAGCAGTCATCAAATGATAACTATCGTTGTTGTTATTTTTACCACGAGGCAGGTAGTGAATTTTTTTTTTTTCAGTTTGCATACACACTAGCATCCTAGGCTGAGCACCCATTTGACACATCATCTTTTTTAACGTGCGCTTAATTATCCTTAGCCGTCGTCTAGGCTGTAACTTTACACGATGATTTATGACCCACCCATAATGACCTTGATTTCTTTTCCCCCTCTTGTACTTTTATGGACTGCTACACTGCAATATCTTCGAGTAATAACCGGTCAGGCTCCCTCAGCCCTAGAGATACAGACATCCTCCTCTGACTCACAAGGGATTTTAAAATGTGACCCAAATAGATCTCGAGAAACCACAACTTTAAATGGACTCTCCACTTAAAATCCAGCGACCTATTTATTATAGTGAATGGTAACAAGTGCAAACTGCTGCCTTCCAGAAGCTGTTTTCTCAAAATCCCTCTGGGGTGGGGGTGGGGGTGGGGGTGGGGGTGGGGGTGGGGGTGGGGGTACCAGAAGGTCACTAAAGGAGCCAACTACTGGTGCCGCTGCTGGTCCTCCGCGGCCGCGCGCCAGGGGTCCGCAAATGAATGAAAGGCTGAGAGGGCCTGCGCGGCTCTGCGGGCGGGCACGGAGGTTCCCAGGCGAGGAGCTCGGGGCACAGGCTGAATACATTAAAAGGCTAAATAAATAAATAAGCCAAACCCGCCCCCCAATCGCTGGGACTAGAGCAGGAACCCATCCCCACCCCCAGTTCTAGGAGGGGGCGCTGGCGGGCGCGGCTCCGGGGCAGCTGCTCCGAGAGCGCCGGGGCGAGCCGGGCGAGCGGGTCCCGGGCGGGGGGCAGGTGCGGGGAGGGGCAGGGCGCGCGGCGCGAGCGCGGCCAGGTGAGGACGGCGGGGCCCGGCGGGGCCCGGCGGGGCGGGGAGGGGAGGGGAGGGGAGGGGGAGGGGCGGGGCGGGGGGGGCCGCGTCGGCCCCGCGCCTGCACACACTCACCGGCGCCGGCGGGCTCGCCTCTCGCCGCCGCTGCTCTCGCGGCCGCCAGCCGCTCTTCCCCCTCCTCCCCCTCCTCCTCCTCCCCCTCCTCCCCCTCCTCCTCCTCCCGCGCCGCGGCCGTCGCCGTCGCCCGGGCCGGGCGCGCTCCCCTTCCGCTTCCGGGAGCCGGAGCGCCGGGGCCGGCGGGGTGGGGGTGCGCCCGCCCGCCCTCCCGCACGCCGCCGCCGCCGCCGCCGCCGCCGCCGCCGCCTCTCCGCTCCCGGGGGCCGCGATGGGAGCCGCCGAGGGCCGAAAGAGCCGAAATCGCGCCGCGGGCAGGAGGAGAGGCGCCCGGGCCCAGCCGCGTGCGGCGCGGCCCCGCCGTCCCCGGAGCGCTCGCACCTGACGCCCCTCGGCGCCTCCGCCCTCCGCGCCGCACCTTCCCGGTCGTGCCCCGGTCGTGCCCCGCTGCCCTCCTCCCCGCCCCCGCCCCCACCCCCACCCCCACCCCCACCTGGGGAGGGCGGAGGCGCCTCCCCGTCAGGCTCGCAGGCCCCTGCTCCCCCAGGGCGTCCTGGATGCCCCGGCGCCTTGCCTCAGAGCGGCCCGCAGCAGCGGCGTCCTCCGCGCGCTGGGTACAGGTGCGCCCCCAGGCCGGCTGCATCGGGGCCTGCGTTCTAACCAGCCCTCCGGGTGATTCCGACGCGCGCACCGCCCGTGTTGCAGGGCGCTGGATTCCAGTGCGTGGTCGTGCCCATTTCAGACCCTCGGAGGAGCAAGAGCCAGAGTTGGCGCAGCCACCTAGGGAGTTGTCTATTCCTGTGGGCAACCTCAGCCCGCACTCGGACAAGCTTTACTAGGCGTTTAAGGAGGCAGCCCAAAGTTGCCAGCTTTCCCATCCCGCCACCTAGGGAAAAGTAAGTTGAGTTGGCATTGCAAATAACCCACCTCCAGGTCTAAGTTGGGACCTTAGCAAACACCTGCCTTCCCTCACCTAAGCTGATACGATGCGGTACTACAATGGTGGTGGTAACATAGAGCTAAATCTCTTGCCTGCATGCCACAAGAGGAGAGTGTATGGGTGGAAGATTACTACTTGGTGCATGAAATCTGAACTTCTCACAGGATAGCGTTGCAAGCCCTTCACCAACGCGTCTCCATGTACCTCTCCAGTCCTAGCTCAAATGAACCTGGTTCCTTTACCCTTCTTAGGATGCCCTTTGTCTTCCTCTCTGATGATCTTCACCCAGACCTGGAAGTCAGCTCAAATCCTGCCAGCCCAGCGTACTCTTCCACCACACACACGCCGAAGCTTCTTTTGAACCCTTATGGTACCTTGTACTGCTAGGTTTTTTAAACATGTTGTGTTCTGGTTTATGAATCAATTACAAATACCTTTGAACCTTAAAGGCCTAGGCCAGTGGTTATCCAAGTGTGGTCCTCACACCAGCAGCATCAACACCACCTGGGAACTAGTGAGAGATGCACGTCCTCCAGCTCCATTCCAGATCTACTGTATTAGAAACGTTAGGGGTGAAGCCCAGTAATTGGTGTTTCAACAAGCCTTCCAGGTGATCCTGATGCACACTCAACTTTTACAACTACTGATCTGGAAAATTTCTTTTATCCCCCCTCCCCCGCCCCAAGGAACTCACTGATAGGGATTGATTTGATTATATACAAGTTTTATTCCCTTTAAAATTAAGAAATCACCTCCTCCATTTATGCATAGCTAGGTTGAGAGGCTGTGACAATTGCTTTTGAAAGAATTGCCTTTGGTTTTCATAATGCATTTTATGTAGTAGGATTTTTTGTAACTTGGTTTGTTTGAAAAAAATAAAGGGGCGCCTGGGTGGCTCAGCCCGTTGAGCGTCCGACTCTTGGTTTCAGCCTAGGTCATGAGCTGGTGGGTGTGAGATTGAGTCCCACCTGGAGCTCTGTGCTCAGTGTGGAGATTCAGATTCTCTCTCCCCTCATTCAATCTGTCTCATGAATAAATAAATAAATAAATAAATAAATAAATAAATAAATCTTTAAAGAGAGAAAGAAGGAAAGAAAGAAGGAATACAGGGGTGCCTGGGTGGCTCAGTTAAGTGTTGGACTCTTGATTTCTGCTCTGGTCATGATCTCGGGGTTGTGGGATGGAGCCCCACATCCAGCTCAGCACGGAGTCTGCTTGAGATCTCCTCTCCCTATCCCCACTTATGGACATTCTCTCTCTCAAATAAATAAACCTTTAAAAGAAAGAGAGGGAAAGGAAGGAAGGAAGTAAACACAACTAGTCACTTTGGGGGAAGGGGAAACATGGAGTTTTACTTTCAAAATTCAAGTACCTAAAAAAAAAAAAAAAATTCAAGTACCTGAATTGCATATTACTTTGCTCTTTTTTTTCAGTATACTATAGTGAGAAGGAATAATTTATGGCAAGTGATTTCAACAAGTACCAAAATGATTATTAGTTCAGTGGCATGTGAACGCATGTGACAATTGAAAATATATGTATTTTTCATGTGTTTTGTCATGAGTTAACCTGTCTCTTCACAAAGAATTTTCTAAATAAGACATGAAAGGAGAAAGTGGCAGGAAAAATATTCTCAGAATCATGATCTTTTTAGCATGAGTACTTAAGTCTAATCAAAGGCCTGTCTATCCCTTACACTGGAGGTCAAGTCATAAACATGACTGTATCATACTGCAACGTATATACTTGACTCCTGTGTCATAATGAGAGGGTCAGGGAGATAGGGCATCATGTAATCTTTTGAGAAGTTTTTCTGTTTACTGGAAGGATGGAGAGGAGATATAAGTCCTACATTATATTCTCCCTCCAGAATTCTGGTCTACTTCATCCTTCCTGTGACTAACTGGAACATGATTATTAATCAAACTAATATTTATCTGGGAATTGAAAAAGTAGACAAGAACAAGCAGCATTGCTGCCACTGCCAACTTAGCTTCTCAACAAAGGCACAGTCAGGGCATTTATGTGGATAAACTCAGCCAACTACTGTGCTCTCGTGCCGTGACTGGGGAGAACTGGATTTGACTACACTTTCCAAAAGTCAGAGCAAGTGCAGTCCAGAGTTTAATCAACACTGGCTAATAGCCCTTGGCAGCTTTGGGTGGATGGCGTTCTCCACCTGCCCAGCTGGGTACCATGCCGTAAGCACCCACATTTGATGCACATTCATGATTTCTTGGTTGCTTATAGTCATCTCCCCCATCTGTTTGAGTGGCAGAGTGCCCATTCCAGAACAGTCTAATATTCTAATAGTTGTTCTTAACCTTTTTTGGGTTACACACATCTCTTTGAGCATCTAATGAAAGTTACAGACCCTCTTCCCAACAAAGTGTGTGTGTATACACACAATTATATAAACATGTACATACATATTTATAAATAAAATTTCAGAAGCTTTGCCACCTTCCCATACCTCCAGAGGACCATAATGGAATCATGAACGTCAGGTGAAGAATTTGCTTTAGGATATGGAGAGCAGGTAAAATAAACTTTTTTTTTCTCCAAATACCAAAAATAACTCTAAAAACCACTGTGTGCTTAGGAGATAGAACAAAAGTAATGCTAAGCAGAGTTACATATGGGAGTATGTAACTAAAGAAGCAGCCAGTAGTGTAGAAGTAGCCAGTAGTGTCAACAGGGTGGTTCAAGAGTGGCTTCACAGAGAAAGGTTCTTGCATCAGGCAAATAAGAACTGGACTTTGAGGGGCTCCTGGGTGACTCCGTGGTTGAGCTCAGGTCATGATCCCAGGGTCCTGGGATTGAGTCCCACATTGGGCTCCCTGCAGGGAGGCTGCTTCTCCCTCCGCCTATGTCTCTGCCTCTCTCTGTGTGTCTCTCATGAATAAATAAAATCTAAAAAAAAAAAAAAAGAATTGGACTTTGGCTGGGACAGAGGATCCCTTCAGAACAAGGGAAATGTATGCAAAGGCATGGAGACATGAAAGTACCCAGTGGCCCATCTGGTGGGGCTCAAACATAAAATACATGGAAAAATAGAGAATGAAAACTTAGAACAGAGTTGAATTATGGTGAGCTTCAAATTCAATGCTATTTCCAGCAAGGAGCCACTAAGCTTTCAGAGTAAGATAACTTCAAAAGTGAGTGCCATGGCATCATCAAAATGCAGAGTAGTAGAACATTTTAAAAAGTTCTATATATTCTAAATTGGCTTCCTCTCAACTTTTAGGGTTGCTTGATGTTTTCTTTAGAGGTTTCTATTAGGCTAAATCAAGATGAACTCTAAATTCTTACAGTTAGTTACGTGCCAGTGAGAAAACATGGTCTAGTGAATGTTCAGGTGAATTTAGAATCCATGCCACTTGAAAGATTTAAAATGTATTTGGAATTGAAAGAATGAAAATCAACTTGGACTGAAAAGAGAAAAGAAGCCCTGCCACTAATCAGGCTGGGAGGAGAGACACAGGTAAAGCCAGCTGCCAAGTTAATAGCAAACATTGCTTCTGCCAAGGTCACGTGGCGGATATAAATTACTATAATGACCCCCTCTGGGTAATTACTGACCAGTGGTGCCTCAGACCACTTGCTATTTTCATTTATTACTAAGGATATCCAAATGCTCAGCCAACTCCACCTCATGACAGCCCCCAATTCCTATTAATTCCCTCTTTTTCTAATCCCACCTCAAAACAACAACCAATACAAAACTGATGCCTGCTTCAGTTAGACCATCTTCAAAATCCTTCAGTGAAAGCCCAATTGACATTGCCCCTCCTACTTGTCTAGTGGCACTTCTCTGAAGTGCCCTTCCTCCGTGAAAGGCAAGAAATCTGATTTTTGTCAGGCTACAGGCTTGTCTCTTGGTAGTCTTTAGCTGAGTTTTAGCAACCCATTTGATAATTGAAAGCCACCTGTTGTCGGGACTCAAAAGTCAGGGTTCTTCAGGAAAGAGGTCTCCTTTTCTGTGTCAATGGCACAATAAAGTTGCTGCCATTCTCAGCAATGAGACTCAACAGTTTCACATGTAGATTCTTCTAGTATAGGAGAAAGTGATGCCCTGGGTAGGTCACCCTGACCCTTCATCTTTTGGAGAAATATGGATTGAGGCAGAAAGCAGAAGACAAATGTGCTTTTGTATTTGATTTATTTAGTTTTGAAAATGTGCTTTTAAAAACAATTTTTGTGAGTAGTGTTTTTAGAAAATAGCTTAAGTGAATGGGGTTAGTAGAGACCCTAGACAGAAGTAAAATGGGTCTAGAAAGATGACAAGTTCTACCCTGGTTCAATGTAAAGAATGTACTAAAAATAGAGTAATTTTGATTATGATGACCTCATTGCATGAAGGAAAGGGATTAAGATTTTCATTGAGAGATTTTATTTAAAAACAACAGCCAAAGAGATGGAGGTGGGGGCTGGGTTTGTCTCCAAGACATAAAAATAGAGAAGAGGAAGGTGCATCTGGATGGCCCAGTTGGTTAAGTGTCTGACTCTCAAGCTCGGGTAATGAACTTGGCATGGTGAGATCGAACCCGATGTGGGGCTCCATGTTCAGCAGGAAGTCTGCTCAGGATTCTTGGTCTCCTCCCCTGCCCCTCTCCCACTTACATTCCCTCTCTCTCTTTCAAGTAAATAAAGAAATCTTTTAAAAAACAAACAAAAAACAAAAGAGGAAGACAAGTTAGAAACCAGAGCTTAGGGGTGCCTGGCTGGATCAGTTGGTAGAGCATGTGACTCTTGATCCAGGGTCATGAACTCGAGCCCCACGTTGGGTGTAGAGATTACTTAAATAAATAAACGTAAAGAAAAAAAAAGGATTCAGAGCTTAAACAAAGTATGGGGCAGGGGTACCAGTAGAATCAACAGTCCAAATAGGAGAGTTATCTTTGGTAGGAGAACAGACAGTTACTTAATACTGAAAGTCAGAAACAAAAGAAGAGCCAGAGGGTGAGCAAGTGGGATATTTTGAAGGGGAGAGAAGGGAGGCTGAGAGGGAAACTTCAATGACCTCCAACTTCACGTAGACACCAGAATAAGAGATGCTGAGCTCTCAGAAAGGTAAAGGAAAGAGGCACATGTTCAGCACCAGGAAAAGAGATGAAGACTCTGAAAGAGATAGCCAATGTGGCTCATGTGGAGACAATGTTGGCCAGTGAAATAAAATAATCTGAGTCCTTCTAGAAAAACTTTAGTGCCCAAGGTAATAAAAATAGCACTTTCTGGACACCTGGTTGGCTCAGTGGTTGAGCTTCTGCCTTTGGCTTGGGTCATGATCCCGGGGTCCTGGGATCAAGTCCCACATCAGGTGCCCTGTAGGGAGGCTGCTTCTCCCTCTGCCTATGTCTCTGCCTCTCTCTGTGTGTCTCTCATGGATAAATAAAATCTTTTTTAAAAATAGCACTTTCTGCCATATGTTATGGCTCTATAACACTTTGGAGAAATAACTTCTGTTGGTTTCTGAATATGCTAACTCAATAGATCTGCTTTGGGTTCATGGTATCTACATTCAGTAGATGAAAAAAATGAGGCCACCTGACATTTCATCCTTTGACATCCTGCAGTGCCACAGCAGGAAGCCTCAGGCTTTGCTGGTAAAAATGAGACTGGCAACAGTGTATAAAGATGGCTGAGAAAATTCCATAGGCAATTCAGACTCAGAGTGTCATGATGAATAGTATGGGGGAGGCAAACACATAATTGAGGAATTCAGTGGAAGCAATGATGAAAAATTGACCAATGACTTAGAATGCCACTAAGCACATCTGAGGTTAAGTAAATACCTGTGCTTCTTTGGATAAGGATAACTGCCAAACTCAAAGACATGCACGCACCACACACACACACACACACACACACACACACACACATAATTTCTTACTGATATCCTTGTTCTTTGCTCTCTTAGTCAAGAAGTAATGTTCACTGTACTGCATTACAAACAAAGAAAAATGTCATCCCCAGGCTCATACCTGTTCTAGCAAGCAACCTCCTTGTTCACTCTACCTTTTCCTATTCCACTTTGGCTGTTTGGGAAGAACCTGGAGATATGACCCTGTAGAACATGTAGGCAATCATCAAATGGGATCAACCTTAGGTTTAGGAAATCTTGGACCCAAGAATCATCCCCTGGCCTGAACCTGTGAAAGCCAGCTTTCTGAGAGACTCTTTCCTAAAGCAATCTGATCACAGTTGTGCTGTCATTCATTAACTGCCACGGGAATCACCAACTGTCATTATGAAGTCTTTTACAAGCGCCCTGTAAATATTAAAAGATCATGTTAAAATTACACCATGTTCAGCAGCAGCTGATGCTGTTTTATGGAAACAGTATTAAAGAGCATGGAAAATTATTACACTACAACTCCCATGATTCCTATGTCCTACAGCTCCCCTGAAGCAGGACTCTGCGCCGCAATTTTAACTCTTTAGTCACAGCAGGGAATCATCCAACTGATCATTTCCACTGAGGCAAATCTCATCCTTTAGACGAGCTGTGTCCTTAATGCTTTAGATGCCTTTTTGCGCACTTGCCACTTAACTTTCTATTCTAAGAATGAAGGCAGGAAAATTGTTTTTGAAGCTTCCCAGGGCAAAGAAGAATATTTCAGCTTTCTTAGAGTTAAAACTAATGTATAGGAGTGCTTTCCAGCAGCCACATGACTTGTCAGGCTTCTTTCTTAGACTCTGGGTCAAGTAGAGTAAACATTCTGGCAAGATGGGACACTTGTCTGCCCTGATTTATGAAATCTCAGAGCTAACTCAAGGCTTATTTGGGTTGTCGCATAAGTCCTGCTTGCTCCCCAAAGACCTGCTTTATCAGCCCACCATAATGTTTGAAACTTCCACCTCTATAATTTTGGCAGAAAGAACAAGATTCAGAAGGTGTCTGTTAAAATAAAAATGACTAGATGAGATTTTGACAATATTTTTAAGTTTCTTAGCAGCAATAATGACAGTATTTTTATTGAGCAAGAATATCCTCATTCTTAGGAGTAAAGGTGAAGTGTCATGATATCCGCAATTACTTTCTTTTTTTTTTTTTTTTTTTTTCGCAATTACTTTCAAATTGTTCAAGAGTCTAAAACCATGGAGTAAATACACACACACACACACACACATACACACATACCTGTACAAACTGAAAGATAAGCAAGTATGGCAAAATGTCAATAATTGTTGAGTCAAACTGGAGGTTATAGAAGTATTTTTGGTACTAGTGTTTTCAAATTTTTGTAATTTTGAAAAATTTTATAATGAAAAGATAGAAAAATACAGGTTCCCAGGAATACCTCCAATTCAGTCAATTATACTCTCTAGGTGTGGAACCAAGAAGCATTGCTTGTGAGCACCCAAAGTAAGTTTTAGGCTGATATTTGGGAGTTATTGAATTATAGTGTTCAATGCTGATGAAGGAATATGTGTGGTAGGTATGTGATTTTTTTTAAAATTTTTATTTATTTATTCATGAGAGACACGGAGACATAGGAAGAGAGAAGCAGGCTCCATGCAGGTGGCCCGATGTGGGACTCGATCCTGGGACTCCAGGATCACACCTTGGGCTGAAGGCAGGCGCTCAACCGTTGAGCCACCAAGGTGTCCCATGGTAGGTATGTGATAAAAAGAGCAATTTATCTGGGGGAGAGAAAATCAACTCAATTAAACACCTCTATTTCCTCTGAGCAAAAAATCCAGTTTTGTTAACTGGAACAGGAGTCACGTTACACATGAACTGCCCAAAAATGAAGTTTGAAGAACTTGAAAGACAGATTCTGTGGACAACAACAGGAAGATCCAGAAGGACTGGGAGGGCAGCATAATGCTCTTGGTCTAGAAGAGATCTGAGCAAGAGTACAGAATTCCTCAGTGACCTCCACCTCTTCATTATCACCTGTGGAGCTTTAAAAATACATCAATGATTGCCTCCTCTCTCCAACCCCTACCACCACCCATTGGAACACAGCTTCTATATTTTACAAGCACATTGGTAATTCTAATGCACAACCAAATTTAAGAAGCTGAAACACAAATTCTCCAGCCAGATAAATTCTGTCGCAAGGGTAGGAGCCTATCATAGCCATCTTGATACCCTGTGGGTCAGCACAGTGCCCACCACTTAATAGGTTCTAAAAGATGTTAGTTGGATGAATACATTGATAGGCTCAAGATAAATGGATATGACTTAGAAGCTCTGAGCAATTGTAGGTCATTTGAATATCCTAAAGTGAAGGCGAGAGAGAGAGAGATAGAGAGAGAGAGAGAGAGAGAGGAAACCACAAGAATGAGATTTAAGGCAGAAAGGAGGAAAAGTAGACTCCAAAGAAAATCCCACCTGTTTGGCAATTGTCCTTAGAACTGTGCCAGGGTTCATGATCTCTTTGGCAGACAAGGAGGAGAATGGAGACAGAAAGTCTCTTTTTGTGATATTTGCACATTTGGGAACCTCTTCATTTCTAGGTTCACAAGGTGTTCCCATGGTCCTGTAAAGCTCCAAGATATTATTTGCTTAAGCGTAAGGTACTGCTAAATCCCATGGATCCCAGGCCCCCCGAAGAGGGCATCATCTGAGTGTCTTACTTGAGCTGGTGCAAGATGTGAAATCTGTCTATCCACTTGAGTTTTCACCTATTTCTTGCCTGAGGTTTGGGCAGGATGCAGGTTTCCTTTGGTAATAGAATTGTGACTTATGAAAAAGAACCTACTGGAAATTCTTGTTCTTTAAATATTGGACACAAAGAGGTGTGTTTCCCTTAGCTGGCAGACAAAAGGAACTTATGATAATTTCCTTGAAAAATATTAACCCGAGTCCCCACCCACAGGTGGGTCACTGGTGATTGTTTCTTTTGGAGGAAAGGAAGAGGAGCAAAACAGAGTCAGAGGGAGGCAGACACTAAAGGAAAATCTGAGCTGTCTCCCAGAAATGTGGGTGGATAATTGGGGCCCGGCTCTGGAGAACTAGTACTACAGGAAAGTTCATTCCATTGCTCAGGGAATTATTACTCACACATTTCACCACTGAAAGCTCCTGGAGGTGAACACGAGATGAAACAAGGTGAAGAGGACCCATCAATATTTCAGATTCATCCTCTGTTCCGAAAGTGGAAACCTGACTTTTCCTGAGTTCCAGTCAGATGGGGTTGGTGCACATGATTTCCACCGTTTCTTCCAGCTCTTCTGGCCTCCATGCTTTCTTTCCATTCCAATTTATCATACCCACTGTTGAGATTTTTGGCTCATGGAAATCTTTGGGAAGCTCATTAGAATTCTGGACCTTCTGCCCTGAAGGATTCCCATACCTGCAACATATGTGCACATTTCAGGGGGTTCATGAGCCCCTCTGGAGTGACAGTTACAAACCCATACCATCCTAATCTGCTCACAGACCTTCAAAAACTCCCCATTGCCTACCAAATACATCCTTAAAACCTGTTGGCTGTCATTCAAAACTCCCCACACCGTCTATACTACCTATTCTTCCAAGAGCAGCTCCGAAAATTCATCCTTAAATTCATTAAGCTAATGTGTACTGAGCATTTATCTCACATAGAACATTATACATTTTATGTAAATGTATGTTTACATATGCAAATATACCAATATTAAAATATAAGTATATAATATGATATCTAAAACAGTATCTCAAATGTATTTAAAATATATTAAAATAATATGCTGTATAAAACAACATTATATCAGAAACAGAGTGGTAACAAGTATATACAATATACAGAACTTTTTGTTCAGAGTTTACTTACAATTTAGAAATAAAGTAAATAAATAGTGATAATATAAGTTAAAAAATGACAAAGGGCTGTGGCCGACACTGTTGTTTGCCTACTCAACGGTACTCAACTGTCATTTCCTCTTTATTCCTTGCTGTCAGAGCAAAGGTTTTGTTCCATTGTTTATCCTCAGTGTAACTGATTTTATTCAGCTCTTTAAAAAGGATGCAAAATGGGAGAGAATCCTCTTTTCTATTATAGACATTGGTGTGCAAATGGTGACACATGATGTCTGGAACTGCAGCAGCCATATTGTGACTGAGGGGAGTTTTAGCTTGTGAAGGACACACTGAGAATGACAGAGCAGAAAGATGGAAGGAATTTGAGTCCTTGGTAGAATGGGAATGCTTCTGACTTGACCAACCAGGAAACTAGCTGCCTTCCATACTGCTTGTTAGTGAAATGCTAAATCCCTTTATAATTTAATATATTCTGAGTTGTGCTTTCCGGTTCTCGAGTTGAAAGCATCCTCATTGATTAAGTGTCTTAAGAAAGGCATGGATGAAAAAAAAATTAAAAAAAAAAAAAAAAAGAAAGGCATGGATGATGAGCTCTGGGAATCAGAGAAGGAATAAAGTAGTGGATGAATCAGGAGTTTAACTCTATATGTGTGTGTATATATTATGTTTATGTATATATGTATATGTGTACGTATATATGTATATGTACATATATAAACACATATTTATTTATAGATTTTTTCATCTTTATTATCTTGAGGTAATGTAAAATAGTAGGAAAGATCTGGGACTTTGGAGTCACTCAGCTTCTCTTCCACAGTGCTGCTCTGGGAGAGTTATTTAACTTATATGATCATCTTCATCTACAAAATAATGCAGTACTCTCTCCCTTATAGAGTTTCCTGAGGATAAATTAAATTATGTATGTGAAGTGGTTGGTACAGTGCCTGATAAATGATATATCTTCAACATATGACATCTATTGATATTGTTTCTTTTATGCAGGAAAAAATATTTATTGAGTACCAGCTACTTGCTGGACACTTTCCTAGGCACTGATTACAATGATCAAAGAAATCCAATATGATCCCTCCTCTCATGAAGCTAATGATTTGAGTAATGATGACACAAATAATGGTATAATCATAAACTGAAACAAGTGCTGAGAGGTGAAGAAATACAGCACCATGAAATCATGCAAGAGTCTAAACTAACCTTGTCTAGCGCTTATGGAAGTTTTCACTAAGACAGTGGAATTTCAATTTGGGGTTGGAGGCATAGTAGGAAGAGCATTATTCTAGCTTTACAGAAACAAATACATTTATTTACTTGTTCCCAGACTATAAACTTTGTAAGGTCAGGAATTATATTCAAATAATCATGCATTCCTTTATTTATATTCTTTATACTCAGCGCAATGATCAGGCTCATCACAACCATAAATATACGTGGACTGAATGAATGAAGCTTCCTGACTCTCAAAAAGAGGGAAAAAATGAGTATAAAATGTCTATTTCTAGGAGATAGGAAAAGAAAGCACTTAGAACACATAGTAAGAGCTCAATAATTGGTAGCTGCTATTATTACTACTATCATTATTGCTTTATAATTTGCACATATTCTCTCTGCTACAATGCTGTAAGCTCCAGGGCAGCAGGAAATATTTCTTATTCATCTTTACTTATCTCTGGGTTCTCAGCACAGTGTCTTGCATAGAATAGATTCTTTATAAAAATTAAGAAGATACATGACATTCTTAATTAGAAATTAAATTGACAGTTTAAAGAAACCATGTACATTGAAAAAAATAAATTTTCAAAGCTAAGTTAACCACTCTGTAGCGAATACTTAATGCCAAGTTTCTAGAATTGAGATAAAGTAGACATTAAAAAAAAAAAAAAAACTTTAAAAACTGTTATAAAAAGTAGGCAGAACTCTGTGTGGAGAAAAATAAATCACTGTAGAACAATTCATACGGCTCATCATAGTGTAATTAAAAACTCACAGCTTTAATGTCACCCTTTCAGGGACGACTCAAACTAAGTAACTACCCTCTAGCAAAATTCCCCTTCTCAATTCTTTGCATACAACTTACAGCCACCTGATATTTTTCCTTTTTGGTGATTAATGAGTCGACTGATTCTCAAATTGCATGTCTTCCCCAACTAGAATGTAAGCTCTATAGGAGCAGGGAGCTTGTCCAACTTGTTTTCTTTCCATATTCACAGCACCTAGAGCTATATCTTGCATATAGCTGGTAGATACATAAATACATGCTGCATAAAAAAATATATAGAAAAATACTGCTATTTATTATTTATGGATATATACATACCTTTGCGAAAATATAAAAGGATATTGGTATATGTGCTGCCGAAGCGAGCACTAAAAGGATATTGGAAATATAAATAGGAATCTTGGGGATGTTCTTGAGGGGTCAGGGGTTTGGGGCATGGAGCGTAGCATGGTGGTTGGAGGTAACTTTATATATATATGAAATAGTTTATTTCTTTTGTAAAAATAGACAAGAAGTACATGATGACAAAATGTCAAATATACTGGTGGTAAGAATTTGAGTGTTTGCTATAATATCCTTTGCATTTTTCTGTGTGTCTATTTTTCAGAATAATTTTTTTAAAGAAAGTATGCCTGAATGGAGAAGAGTGAAATAAGCCCTGTAATTTTACAGAATCTAAAGCTCTCTCATGTGCTGCTACTTACACTTATCCTCACAATAATTTTTTAAAGATTCATTTATTTATTTTTGAGAGAGAGAGAGAGAGAGAAGAGCATGAGCAAAAGTAGAGGGAGAGGGAAAGAATCTCAAGGAGACTCCTCACTGAGTATGGAGCCTGACGTGCTCAATCTCATGACACCAAGATCATGACCTGAGCCAAAGTCAGAAATCGGACACTTAACCGACTGAGCCACCCAGGTGCCCCCACAACAATTTTGAAGTAATTCTTTATCACCCTAATCCTATCTGGGTGGAAAATGAGATCAAGATTGATGAGGGAGTTGCCATGACCACCTCTTTAATTTAGGGCAATGTTTGGCTGAGAATCTGACCAGGGGATGATTTCTCTTTCAAGAGGTAAAATCAATGTCCTCAAATATGATTGCTGAGGAAGAGGTAAAAGAAATCAACCTTGAGGCCTATAAGAAGGAGACTTCAAAGAAATCAGTGTAAACTGGAGAGCAATAAATGAACAAATATTTTAATACAAATAGAAAATATGCTCCAAATGACTTTAGTCTGGTAGCTTAAAATTTTTAAGGCTTATTTTTCTTACCTGTAAAATAGGGTATTTACCCACCTTATAAGATTTTTGTAAGGATTGTACTCATAAGTGGAATTTAAGAAACAAAATAGGGGATCATAGAGGAAGGGTGAGGAAAATAAAATAAGACAAAATCAGAGAGAGAAAGAGAGACGCCTGGGTGGCTCAGCGGTTGAGCATCTGCCTTTGGCTCAGGGCATGATTCTGGAGTCCCGGGATTGAGTCCCACATTGGGCTCCCCACATGGAGCCTGCTTCTCCCTCTGCCTGTGTCTCTGCCTCTCTTTCTGTGTCTCTCATGAATAAGTAAATAAAATCTTTTTAAAAAATCAGAGACAGAGATAAACCATAAGAGACTCTCTCTTAACTCTAGGAAATAAACTAGAGGGTCGCTGGAGGAGAGTTGGGGGATGGGTAACTGGGTGATGGACATTAAACAGGGTACTTGATGTAATGAGCACTGGGTGTTGTATGCAGCGAATGAATCACTGAACTCTACCTCTGAAACTAATAATACACTTTATGTTAATTAATTGAATTTAAATAAAATAAAACTTTAAGAGAAGATTTTTGCGAAGATTGTGTAATATATGTATTTATGTATTGTATAAGTTGTATGACTTATAACTTATCAGGAGACCCAGCATAGCATCTGGCACTTAATAGATTTTCGATATTTGTGTGTTTCCTTTCAGGTGCCCACACTCCTATGTATTATGTTGAACCATTGAGAACTGCCTTTTTTTTCCAGTAAAAAGATGAACGTGAGCAATTTCATGAGGTCTGCACTATGAATGTAAGCTCTGATACCACTATCCACTGTCTCATCTTGAATTCACATGAGGGAAGAGCAGAGCAGAGTTTGAATAAGACTGATGATTGTTTGGGGCTTGGGCTTGAGAGTCTATTTGCAAGGATAAATAAAAGGGATTTGCAAGCATGTAAGGAGGGGAAGGACAGTCCAATTGGCAGAGATAGGTTTACATAATCAGGGTTAGGCAATTGCATACAAGACAGCTGCTCAATAGCTTTTGGCATCAAAATATATTGACCAGCTGGGATATCATTAATGCTTAACAGTATCATCCTTATGACCATATCTTGGCCAATTAGCTTGTCTTTGACCACCAAAGGGTATAATATATTCTGATGCAAATGCCACATGTGTATCTGTATATCACATATTATATTACTTTGATGTAGAATATACACTAAATATAAATACATCTGCTTCTTCAGAACACCAGGTTAGATGATGTGATTAAAGAGAAATAGAATTAAAGCATACTTCAATTCCTTTAAAAAAAATCAATATTCTGAGAAATGCCTTTTTGTGAATGCTGAAAGTAATAGGATTCAAATAATTAAAATAATTTTAAGGTGGATTTTTAAAAAGTAATTATAGAAAAAGAAATATAACTAGAAATATAACTAAAGTCAGGTCTATACAATGTATGCATACAAATAAATATAGAAGGAGAAATGGAATCACTAAAGACAGTGATTTTTTTTTCTGTTAACAGAAAACTGCTGGAAGGGTCAGAAGAAACACTTGGAGCATTGTCATTAGCCTCTGAAACCATTGAGAAATGCTCCCAGGTAAGTAGTCTCCAGATAGGACCTTTAAGTTATGGGACAGATAAAAACTATTAAAACAAAATTTGGGATCCCTGGGTGGCGCAGCGGTTTGGCGCCTGCCTTTGGCCCAGGGCGCGATCCTGGAGACCTGGGATCGAATCCCACGTCGGGCTCCCTGTGCATGGAGCCTGCTTCTCCCTCTGCCTGTGTCTCTGCCTCTCTCTCTCTCTCTCTCTGTATGACTATCATAAATTAAAAATAAATACATAAATAAATAAAATAAAACAAAATTTAAGACAATTGAATTCCATGACATTTCCCAATGCTTCATATACTAAAATTTAATACATTAAAGCATTCAGAATATTTTCAGAACTTGCAAGTATGGCATTTACAGAATAAAATACATAATATGAAGTTTTTAGACAGCAGCAAAAAAAAAAAAAAAAAAAAAAAAACAGTCATCCAAACACAGAAGTCTAACTTACTACCTAATCCAAAATGCACATGGATAAAGAATTTCACCTATAAGTTGTTTCCATTTTTAATCATTTGCAGTTTATTTAATTTGACATCTACTGGAATTCCTTGGTTACCTCATTAGCATCTCTGGATTGACCTTTAAGCCTGGTACTGGAGCATATATTTTTAGTTCCCCATAATATACATACTTGTGTGGCTACCAGTGATTGTTCCTCGTCCCTATGAAAACCACTAAAAGTAATATTGCTGTTCCTTTTTCAAAGACAGAGACTTGACATTAAGAACTTTATATGGGGAATATCAGAAAAATAAAGAGGCAACCAAGCAAGCTACTCCTTACATCTATGGCAATAAAATAAGCATATCTGGAAGGCAAATAAAACACTGTCTGAGATGAAAGAATCCTTCCTAAAAATACTAGAGACATGTTTTGGGTGGTGCTTTGACAAGTTATCAAAGAAGCCAATTTTTAGGGTCTACTTTATTTCTTTTCCAAGTTCAGATGTAGGGCTTTTACCAGAACTCAGAGACACTAGATCATGGAACATTTGTAGTGGAAAGGACTTTAGCAATCATCTGATTCAAGTCCCTCATGTAGAGATGAAGCCCTTGAGATGGAGAAAGCTTCCACATCCTTAACATCCTCCTGCCAGGACGGCAGGGCCAAGACTAAAATCCAAATACGTACCAATAACTAGATGAATACCATTGCCTCTAAATTGTCCTATCTCGCTATTTTGAACCACCTTTCCCTTAAAATAGTATGCACCCACTAACACTTCCAAACTGAGTAATCCAGCACCTTTGCTATTGTAGTTGTGTTTTTCAAAGGTAATAGTGGGATCTCCTTTTAAGTGGAAAATCCTGGGATGAAGGGATCCTGGGCATGAAGTTCTGCGTGGGAGCCTGCCTGTAGGAGGTGTCCATGCTCATGCTCAGTCTTCATCTTGCACTGGCATTCCTTCACTAGCATCACCACCTTGACCACAGGGACAAAGCCGGTGCAGTTCAGCTGCAAGTGCATCGTGGTGAACTTGGCAGGTGAGCAGTGGGAGCAGAAGGTGTGGGGGTGCTGTGCAGCTCCAGGAAAACGAACAGACCCACATTTCCCAAAGCAAAGATTGTTCTGTACAACTACTTTTTCACAGTCTTCATGGGTGATCGTCTAAGAGGCAAACACATCTCCATTAAGTTATCTTGAGTCATTTCACTGACACACATGATGCAGAAGCTATAGACTGTAAGTCTGAAGATAATTCAGACTAAAATTTCAAAACCTTTCCAATTTTGGATATTTTACAATATCCAAGGGATGGTTAATCTATAAGGGCATAAGGGCACCTCAATTAAATTTCTTTTGTTCAGTAGATAAATAAATTAGCCTTTAAGAAATCCTTAAGTTAATAAGAAAATATTTTATATCTTAAATACCAAACTTTAAGAAATTTGATCTAATTACGTGTTACCGGTTGAAAAAATTCTAATGCCTAACTTCCTATTTAAGTAATGCGCCTTATCATTCGACGTCTCACAGTGCATTATGCATAATAGACTTTCCATACACGTTTGTTCAACTGTTCATAGAATAGATTAGAACATCAAGATGAATTCTATTCTATTTTGAGATCTATGAAGCTGCTTGGGGCAAAGTTATATAGCACATATGCCTGCAAATCATCATGCATCACCTCACCTTTGCCCCTCCCATACCCCCTCACCTAGCTTTATGTGCCCTTCAAGATATATGAGTCAAACACTTTAATTTTAATTTAACTAGCAATAGAATTCAACATAAGAGTTTCAAAGGAAATTCAATTGCACGATTCTTGGGAGCAATTTTCTAATTGCACATGGCCAACAGCGCAGTCATTATTATTTGATAATGGACTTATTGCTACATATCCTTGCCTTTTCAGGCAGCATACTTAACTGCCTTACACAGTCAATTACCTTATAATACTGCCTGCTTAATTGGGTAGCATTATTGGACTGTAAAATTTTACTCTCCCCTGCGTTGCTTTCGGTTCAGTATCTTCGTGTTTAAGGACCTGATGCAGTTTCTCGGTTTAATTTAACATTTGGAGCGCAGGGCTTGCCAGGACTGATGGGAGGAAGTGGATAGTAGAATGCCCCTTTGTCTTAAAATGGTGCTGAATCCATCATAATAACCACAAATCAGCCAACGGGACATGAAGTAGGAGGTGTTTCCAAGAGGAAAAAATGTGATTTCACACTGATATCATTTTTTGAAAGCTTATGAGAAAATAAATTAAATTAAATCATTTTTTGCTGCGGTAATGTTAGAAATGATGTAGCAACTTCTGTCAGACGGCCTATGAAGTAGTTGGGTAGGAAATACAGGGATTAAGGCCAAGATACATATGTATGCGGCTGTTTGGGGAGGAGTCCCATGTATCTCACCTTATCTACAGGTAGAGCCAACCTGCTCATCGACATCCCAATAGAGGGTAGAGGAATAGCTAGAGAGAAGTTCTGGTTATTGCTCTAGGTTCCCACTCTTCCTTACTGAAGGCACAGTCTCACCTATCCCTCCGGATAGAACCCCTCCAACATAAAAATAAGTAAAACCCCATAAAACAAAGTTCTGTGCCATCACTAATCTGGGTTATTAATCTGGGCAGTACCATCATATCATTCTTACAGCATTTCCAGAACACCAAGAAACAAGGGCAAGTTAGATGGAAATTTGGGGAGTATGATCATCCTTGGCAAATGTTATAATGAGTGCCCAAGGACCAAATTTGGGAGTTAGGTGAGACTCGGGGTCCTGGCAGCCCCTCCCTTACCCTCCACCTGTCGCAGTTGTCCACCCCTTTCCTGATCCCCTCTCCCTCCAGAACAGATACCTGGCCGAAGGGCACTGTCCTACAGGTCTCCTGATGCACTTCATGGCTTTTGATGGGCAGGATGATCCCCTGAGAAGCTGGACTCATTCTGAACATGAAGTGGTGCCAGAATTTCTTGGCCTCTTCCCGAAGAGGAGATTTCTCCATTTGCATCCCATCTTTTGGCTGAGTGAGGGCATGGGTCCCAGGTGGGAAGTGCTCACTGACCAAGTCCTGGGATGGGTGCAAGTTTCGCTCAGGCTTCTTCCAGAGCCTGCCAAACCTGGACAACATCTTCTCTCTCTGCCTCTGGCCTTCTCCTGCACCTACGAGGTGTGGCACCGCAACAAAAAGATCTGGCTTCTCCTCAGCTTCCTCGTGGTTGCCAATGGGGAGCTCCCTGCGATTCCTTTCTAGGATCACAGGGGAAACAGAGCTCTGAGTTTGTCGGCCATCCCTCTGCTGTGCAGCCTTCCCTAGAGGCAGGAGCACCAGCAGCAGAAGTAAGACCAGACACATGCTGTCAGGGGGGCCCAAGCTTCTTTCAGATCCACAGATGGTGAGGCCTAAAGGAAAGAAAGGCTCATTCTCTGCAGGAATGCAAACAAGGAGATCCTATATATAGATACCTGCCTTGTGGGATGGAAAGGCAGGTGGTCAGTAGCCAGGCAGAGTAAACACATTTATTGTTTGCTTGAATTATGTAGTGCTAATGGTGTCATGCCTTCACTTGAGTTTTGTGTATTTTAGAAGGCCCCAGCGAAAGCCTGGGACCCAGGGGGTGATTAGCTGGCACTTTATCGTCTGAGATTTACAGAGCAGTATTTGAGAAAACAACACATTCTTTTCCTGGATTTCCCATCAGTTATTAGAAGAAGGACCAGAGTCAACAAACATTTGTCATGCATCTGCTTTGTATTGGGATAGAAAAGACAAGATAGGTTTTTATGACAGAAGAATATCAGATAAAAATTAAAGGCATACATTTAGTAAAAGCTCAGGCCATTAGGCTCTAAGTGCACACACACACACACACACAACCACACACACAGGCAGCCATATATCAAAGATAAAAGGAAGGAAAAGGAAGAACTAGAATGTTAACTTTGTTGAGCAGAGAACTCTCCTTCTTACTTAGATGTGGTTGGGGTTGTTGATTTTTGTATGGAAACAGAATAAAGGGAATACGTTCTCCTTTTCCACACAAGGAAACTCACAATTCCCAAATAAATCTTCTTCCTTTAAGAATCAAATACTTGATGCTAAATTTCACAACTGGTCGGCCATCAGATAAACTCTTTCAATTGTTCACAAATTTCTCAACAGGATCCTCAGTAATACATCGCTCATCAGTCTTCAGTGAAGATGGGGAAATGTCTCCCTCAAGCCACCCTATTGGTTTTTTTCTTTCTCTAAACAAAGAGCCAGACTTGAGAACGTGGATTCTAAGAATCAGATTTGATAGCTCAGGGCCTGAAACTGGCTGGTCAGTTCTTCACCTTACAGAATCCACATCGTCTTCTTTATTCCACAATAATTGATCCAGGTTAAATTAAGACGGAAACAAACATGCATCTTCAGGAATCAAAAGAAAATTTATTAGATGACAAGACTATCATTCAAAAATGTTATAAATCATGCAAGGGTGTGAGAAAGAAACAGCTCCACAAAATTGAAACCCCAGAATTGAATCCAATTGACCCTCCACACCATTTAAATAGTATTTCCACTGGAAATCAATCCCATACTTGCTTATATTTCTTCTCTTTTATTTTTTATTTTTCTTCTCTTTTAATATAGTTATCATATAAAAATATATATAGTTGTCATATTCTTTGCTTTTAGTAACACACATAATCCTGGAACATTGTCGCATTTCCATTCTGATCAAGCTTTCTTTCCAAGAATTGACCCATTGTAATCTTTTTTCCAAACATTTGTGTTCTTTTTAATAGTCATGCCTGATTTCTGTGACATAAAGCCTGAAATAAGTTCCTTTATTAACAATAATAAACTATTTTTAAATGGACCATCATTTTCCAGAATTCTTTCAGAAGAAACATCTTTTGCCTGTACCAAATATCCATGGGACCTGGGCTAATATGAATCAAGATATACTTGATCCATACCAAATGAGCATTAGTATTTGCCATTTCTTTTAAAGTATTTTTTAAAGTTGCCTTCTATTTGAATTTTTTGATTGCCGCTAACTATCCAATGAAATAGGCTGTCCAGAGCTGGCCACTCTGCCCTGATTATAAATATGGCCTGGAGACCATCTATGTTTCCCAATTTCTTTTAAGCCTTACTTTACAATGGCTGTAGTCCCATTGCCATCAATCACAGTGTCTAGTATTCCTCCAAGCCAAAGGCTGTCCTAGAGATTCTACTCAGGATCTCAGGTTGCCCTGCACAAAGGATACATTCAAATAATTTCCGTTGAATTAAAATTTGTGATAGACTCACTTTGTGGGCAAAACATCATGGTAGATACTAGAAGATGATAGAAAGTGATAAGAGCTTGGCTCCTGCCCTCAAGCAGGTTTTATAGTCTAGCGGTATTGTATATTTTGTAATTGAATTATATTAGCCATATGGATCTTAGTTATCCATCTTTAATCTTCCCGTAGCCCTAAACTCTCTTTCTTCTGATACTAATTTTGGTGTTTGATCATTTAAAAGTGACTCAAGCAGGGGCACCTGGGTGGCTCATTCAGTTCAGGGTCTGCCTGCAGCTCAGATTATGATCCTGGGATCCTGGGATCGAGTCCCACGTTGGGCCCCCTGCTCAGTGGGGAGTCTGCTTCTCCACCTCCCTCTGCCCCTTCCCCCTGGCTCGTGTTCTCTCTCTATATATATCTCTCACTTTCAAATAAATAAATAAAACCTCAAAAAATAAATAAAAATTACTCATACAGAATTTGCTTTTCTGTTCTGTCATTCCTGTTGAGAAAATGTACCAATATGTTGAAGGATAAAGTTAGCAAAGTAAAGCCTTCTGTGATGAGAACATAAGTCTGTTTTCACCCCCTGTCTCTCACAGCTAAGGGCGGATGCCATTCACCTTTCACCACTGTGTCCTTTCATTAAATCTAAAACTATGTATGTGGTACATATGGTTTACTCTTAAGAGCATAAACAGTTTGCAGCTTTTAACAAAAATATGCTGCTTCTGGGTAGCCCGGGAGGCTCAGCAGTTTAGCGCCGCCTTCAGCCCAGGGCCTGATCCTGGAGACCTGGGATCGAGTCACGCATCGGGCTCCCTGCATGGAGCCTGCTTCTCCCTCTGCCTGTGTCTCTGCCTCTCTCTCTCTCTCTCTCTATGTGTGTGTCTCTCATGAATAAATGAATAAAATCTTTTTTTTAAAGGAATTTTCGATTTCCTGAAAAATTGGAAGACTTTAAAAAAATATGCTGTTTCTGTGGGTCTACAGTGACACAGGCATCTAGTTACCTCCTGGTTTGGATGAAGCCAAATGGAGCAAGGTGGGGGGGTGTCTCCAGACTCAGCAGGGAGCAGTAGTGTGGAGAGGGCACCGCAGATGGTTGGTGTACTTAGTACCAAATGCCAGAGTGAGAGGCAGGCCTGCGCTGACACAAGCCCCAACCTGCTAAGTGCACTTCCTGGGACAACCTCAGGCCTGCATGAGAACCAGAGGACCTAACGCCGTCATTCATTCATTCTCACTTAACAACCCATGCTCGGCCTCATCTGAACTCTGCTTTCAACTTGACCTGGTTTCCCGGACACTGCAGTGCCTTCAGGGTCGGGTGAAGCTGCCACTGTTCCCGAGAAAAGACAGCAGCCACATTTTTCCATCCCTCTCTTAGACTCTCAGGAGGGAGCCGTAAAATGTCCAGTGCTCTCAGAGGGGAAACAAAGAAGCTAAGTCTGCAAACCCCAGGCCTACAACAAGAGGTGAGAGGTAGTGTCAGGGTGGAGGTGGAGGTAAATTGGGAGGCAAAGAAGGGAATTTCGGTGAATGGATTTGCGAGTGAAATCTGCATGCCACTGCTTCCTAGCTACCTCTCCTCCCCAAATATGGAAATGCAATAGAGTTGTATGGAGTTGAATTATTTTAAAAGAACTCAAAAGGAAGCAGAATCTTCTTTTTTCCTCCCAAAGAATAAGGAATAAGGAAAATTAGGGTAAGCGATTTTCCCCTTAAATATTTTATCTTTATTTGGTTTTAGTAAATTATTCAAAGCATAGCATCATCATCACTCCCGTCCCTGCCACTTTCTGCAGAACCAGCACATAGGAAGAACCCGTTCCCCAAAGCTGCTCCGCTTATTGGGCTCGCTGCTCCGCTCATTCATAAAGCTTACGTTTGAGTGCCAGCTCCGCACGTGGGCCCAGAGGTACAAGGGTGAGGCTGTCCTTGCCCAGGCCCACTGGAATTTGCAGTTGATAGGGGGAGACTAGTTTACTGAGGATAAGTTATGCAAGAAAACCTTGGCAGGCGCCTTTCCTGTACCGATCTAGGACTTTCAAGTAGATCCAAATTCCAAAGGTACAGTGGACTGTCACGCTGTGTTTGTGTTAATTTTAATTTTAGTCAATAAATAGGTGTTGAGGGGTGCCTGGGTGGCTCAGCTGGTTAAACATCTGACTCTTAATTTCAGTTCAGGTCATGATCTCAGGGCCCTCAGATTGAGCTCAGTGTGGAGCTGGCTTAAGATTTGCTTTCTCCCTCTCCTTCTGCCCCTCACCCCCTCCCACCCCCTCCCTATTCTCTTTCTCTCTCTCCTAAACAAACAAACAAAGGTGCTGAATATAAGGATGTGCAATAAATGCAATAATTTTCTTTCATTTTTTAAAAAGATTTTATTTATTCATGAGAGACACAGAGAGAGATAGAGAGGCAGAGACACAAGCAGAGAGAAAAGCAGGGGAGCCCGATGCAGGACTCAATTCCAGGACCCTGGGGTCACGCCCTGAGCCAAAGGCAGACACTCAACCACTGAGCCACCCGGGTACCCCTTTCTTTCACTTTTGATTATGTGATGAATATTTGCAGTAACAAACCTCAAGGCAAAACAGTATACAATTAAAGGTAAATCTTCCTGTGACTTCCCAGTCTTCCTGTCTTGCCATGGAGGCAACCACTGATAGCAACTTATATCAAGCTTATATTCAAGCTTTAAAAATTGTCACCTGTTACAGGCTGAAATGTGTTCCCCCCAAAATTCACATGTTACAGACTCAACTCTCTAGTCCCTCAGAATATGACCATATTTGAAGAGAAGGCTTTGAGAAGAAAAGATGAAGGTAGAATGAAGCCATTAGGGTGGACCCCAATCCAGTAAGACGGGTGTCCTCATGAGAAAAAGAGATGAAGACAGAGACGCAGAAAAGAGACAATGTGGAGACATCAGGAGGCACGGCAATCTGCCCGCCAAGGAGAGAACTCCCAGAAGGAAACCCAGATTTCGAACTTCCAGCCTCCAGAAAAGTGAGAAGAAAAATTACTGTCGGTTAAGCCACCCCCTCTGGGTCATTTCATTATGGTCCCCATAGCAAAATCCTACATCCCTCCCTCAAAGAGAACAAAACATGGAGCCAATAGAAAAGGACGTATATCAAGTGGTGTAGCATGGCTCAAAAATTCTTTTTTTTTTTTAATTTTTTTTTATTTATTTATGATAGTCACAGAGAGAGAGAGGCAGAGGCACAGGCAGAGGGAGAAGCAGGCTCCATGCACCGGGAGCCCGATATGGGATTCGATCCCGGGTCTCCAGGATGGCGCCCTGGGCCAAAGGCAGGCGCCAAACCGCTGCGCCACCCAGGGATCCCTCAAAAATTCTTTTTTCACTTTAAGGCACTGATCACCAAGTTACTTTTTAGGGTCAGATTACTCCATTTCCAGTGTCAATGACCCACTCTGTGCCCCAATCGCTCCCCTACCATGGAGAAACTGGGGATATACCCATCACCGTGCGCACCCGTCATATACGATGTGACTAAGCAGCTACTCACCCGGTTGGTAGCGAGGGCTCCTGTAAATCTAAAAGAAGACTAGGGCCACAGAGGCGACATTGCCGTGTGCCCCACCTCCCGCTGCCCACCTGTCCCCACCGCCCACGGCCTCCCCACCGCCCAGGTGCGGGCACTGATGCTGAGCCTCTGCCGGGCGCCTCTTCCCCACCCGTAACATTTACCTCGATCACATCTCATTCTGCAGAGGGCTGCTCTCGGGGAGAGTAATGTCAGTGGAAGTAACTGGACTGGAAGCCAGAATACCCTTATCTGATTCCCGACTCTGCCTTCCAGCTTGTAAGCTACAAGATTTCGGGGGCTCCAGGGCCCTAAACCTCTCCAGGGACAATCCCGCCTGCCCTGCTTTCCACCTCCAGCTCATTGCCCTTCTTTGTACCCATAATTCTGCCCTCACCCTGAGCGATGTCAGTGTCCACACGGATGGGTCTAACTGGTCATCAGCATGACATGACACCCCATTCAGAACCCTAACCCAGATCTGATGACCCCAGTGTCCCCCTGGCCTCTCCATCCCCCTGACACTTCAACTCCTGTGGTGGTTTTTTTTTTTTTTTTTTTTTTAATTTAAATTCAATCTGCTAACATGTAGTATAATACCCAGTCTCATCCCATCAAGTGGCCTCCTCAGTGCCGGTCACCCAGCTACCCCATCCCCCGCCCACCTCCCCTTCCACAACCCTTTGGTTCCCAGAGTTAGGGGTCTCTCATGGTTCTTATCAGGAATGGCTACCCCTCCAGGTGGTGGACTTCTCATTCCACTCTCCCACGACCGTATTCTGTGGCTTCCCTTCTGTACGGCGGCTCCCTGCTTTCCCCGTTACCCTCATAACAGGCCCATCACGGTTCTAGCGAAGTGATGATTGTGTGTGAACATTTGTGTAACATCTATCTCCACTGGAGATTTTATTTTTTTTATTTTTTATTTATTTTTTATTTATTTATTTTTTATTTTATTTTATTTTTATTTTTTTTCCACTGGAGATTTTAAAGCCCATGGAAGTAAGGCTGTGTCTTCTGGAATCACCATCTCAGGCCTTAGAAGGTAAAATAACCATCCTAGTTCTTTCTGTGTGGTAGATGTTCAAAAAATTGGTTTTAAAAATGACTGTCTCGGCTCTCCTTCTCCTCCCATCCAGGTTGGATTCAGGGCCCATCGCTTCACACTTGTGGAATCTTCCCGACTCCCTTGCCCCTTTGTACTTCTCTAACACCCAACTGGTGAAGTTCCAACCGAACTTCAAGCCGTCACCTCCCCTGGGCCACGTCCAGGTTGCAGAATGCTGGCAGGGAGGACAATGAAGTGACAAATATTGGTTCCTTATAAAGTAACTACCCCCCTTCCTAACTGAACCCTCAGTTCTGCCCAGCAGTCTTTCTCCTATTACTCTCATCAACTCTGTCTCCATTCCTCTGTGGATTTTTTAAAAATCTTCTCTAAGTATCTCCAGCCTTAGGCCCTTCTACCTCTTCTATCGTCTTCAGTAGATGATCTCCTCCCTTCTTCCACAGAGGAAGATGGAAGTGGGCGGAAGGGTGAGTTCCCTCCCACTTGACCGTCACCCCGCATTGATTCATTTCTCCTTCCCACTCTGCTCTTGGATTCTACCCTTTCCAACCTACCATAGTGAATATCACTCCCCCATCAACCTTCTACTCCACTGGCTGCCTCCCACTAGCATTTCTACAATCTTACTTATTTTGAATCTTTTAAATATGTCTCTTGATTTCTTGTAAGTTTTCAGGTTTCACACTCTGGCATTGTCTTCTGCCTTGGAAAGAACTGCTCAATCTCCATGTTCTCACAACCCCCTGACAGGTCAACCCCCTGTAGGCAGACTTTTGCTTCAGGGCTTCCTTAAATAATCCTTCCCAGGATCACCCATGCTTCCTCATAGCTGTTGCAAATCTCTGCAACATTGAACTCAGCTCTCACAAATTTGGTCCTCAACAAAATGGAGAAAAAGTCACCTGGGTGGCTCAATAGTTGAGTGTCTGCCTTTGGCTCAGGTCATGATCCCGGGGTCCTGGGATCAAGTCTCACAATAGGCTCTCCCCAGCAGGGAGCCTGCTTCTCCGTCTGCCTGTGTCTCTGCCTCTCTCTGTATCTCTCATGAATAAATAAATAAAATCTTTTAAAAAATGGAGAAAAGGAGATCAGAGTAGGCAAAACAGCTATGAAAATCCTGAAGCTTTAAGCTAGAAGAGCAGAATTGCCATCCGGCCAGCTCCCTGGGGAGTGGAGGATTTACGAGGAGCTGTCTCACCCAGAACACCAGAGTTTCTTTGGGTTTCTGGAAGCCAGGTCTCTTTGTTACTTGGCCATTTAGCGATTCCCCAGACTTGGTTTAATTTGAGTGCATATGTGTCCTCCTAAACCAAGGAGAGAAGGCTCCCCAGAGGCTGGGTCTGTGCTTGCTAGAGATGGCATTGTCAGCAGCTGAAAACAGTTTTTTTTTTTTTTTTTAAGATTTTATTTATTTATTAGAGAGCGAGAGAGAGGAACAGACACAGGCAGAGGGAGAAGCAGGCTTCCACACAGGGAGCCCGACGTGGGATTCAATCCGGGTCTCCAGGATCACACCGAGGCTGAAGCAGCACTAAACCGCTGAGCCACCCGGGCTGCTCCCAGGGAGTTTTGTTAAATGCATTTATCTGTGTCTTTTCTGTTCCTGATCTCTTGCTTGACACTTAGGAGGTTAATGAATGCTTTAACTTACTGAATCCAATAAAAATGTGGACAGAAACCTCTGACGTGGGGCCCTATTGAGCTTTACTTTCTGAGAGCTATCTCTCTGTCCTAGAGAACTTACCCTTAATTCTCTGTGTTCAGACTCTATTTTAAAATCAAATTTCCACGGAATCTGGGAAGACTCAGAATAAACCTTTCTTTATTGCCTGGCTGCAGCCTCAGAGTAGGTCTTTGAACTTTGTCATACCAGCCACAGTTCCTAGGCGAGACTCTCCTGGAGAATAATTATACTCCTAGAAAAGGTAGCTCCTGCCAGAGGACTCTATCGGCATTAGGTGACTTGTGCAGCTTGTAAATTGTTTTCCTCCGGTTGGAAGATGGAGGTGGTGTATCACCAACAGAAATGAGTGTAGGGGGCATCTGTCTGAAAACCATTTCCCTACTGGCTACCTTGCCAGTTTCTGCTTATACAATGCAGGCAGCTTGGGGGAACCATATTGTCCCTATAAGCTCATAACACATGGACAAATGATTAAAAACACATGGAAAACAGTTCCACAGCTAAGCTAAAATTCAGATGGGAATGGAAAATCAACTTGCAAAGCTTTTCAACTGACTCGGGGCCAAATGTAGGACAGAATGCAAGGAGAAGTTGCCAAAAGAGAGGGAAGTTGAAGGAAAAAAAGCAACTCGCGGATAGGAAACCTAAAACAATGACACCTTGTATTGACAACCCTTTCCTAAGACTCTCCAAGAGTGGGCACCAAAATCAACTCTGGAAATATTAAGTCCTTCATTTCGTGAACGATTTTGGACAGATTTATATTCTCTACCCTCCATAAATAAAGGTTGGCTTGACTATCTTGGCAACACCTATGCAGAAACATAATGTTAAGTATCTGTAACATAAATATGAAAATATTACACATTTTTCCTTTTCCCTTGGAGGTGTGGGAATTAAGTAACAAGGTGACACGAGACAAACTGTGAAAAATCATGACAATAAAATGCAAAAGCAAAGCAGAACTTTCCAGTAAGACTCGCCTTCTGATGTGAACCTGACCCCAGGCCCCAAGGAGGCCATCCAGCCAGGCAGGCCTTGGTCAGATTTGCAAAAGTTCAATTCTTGGTTCAAATCTGAAACTCTAAGAAGCTCGTTATTTGAGACTAATCACTAAAATGACCCAAGGATTCTGGTGGGTAGGAAATACACAGGCACAGAGATTTCCTGTGAGCCAGATTTTGCTGTTTTTTTCCTGTCTTTTCACTTCTGGCCTGAATCCTTGCTGACTCCTATACAACCTGAACTATATTTCTCTCCATTTAGTACCATTTAATTCTTCACGTGTTCATCTGGGGGCATGATGGATCCTCAGTACGTGGCACAAGTATATTCCTTAA
The DNA here is from genome assembly GCF_053574225.1 of Canis aureus. Taxonomy (NCBI): domain Eukaryota; kingdom Metazoa; phylum Chordata; class Mammalia; order Carnivora; family Canidae; genus Canis; species Canis aureus. The sequence continues at coordinate 36,734,144 of NC_135620.1, forward strand.
ATACTGAATTTCTAAAGGAGGTTTTCAAAACATGGCTCCGTGAGGAGCCATTCTGAGAAAGAATGATCTCTCAAGTCCTTAGCAACAAACAATTCTTTCTGTCATGTGAAAAACCATCTGCTAGCATGTCTCTCTTCATAATGAGATTTGTGTATCATAGATCATGTCTGAAATGAGGACATATTGGGGTTTTAAAAAGGGCTTCCTTGGTCATCTGGATTTCTCCAAAAACTGGAAACATTTCCATGATCAACACAAATGTCCTAACATGTGGGAATGTTCTCACTTGTCATACGGAACTTTAAAATCTCAACTCTCCCACCCCCAGACCTTCCTTCCCTGTTTACTGGTGAGCACAGGGACTGTTTAAAATTGTCACTCTCTTGGGGCGCCTGGGTGGCTCAGTCAGTTAAGCATCTTTCTTTGGCTCAGGTCATGATCTTGGGATCCTGGGATCGAGCCCTGCCTTCAGTGTGGAGTCTGCTCGTCTCTCTCCCTCTGCCTCTCCCCCGCTCTTCCCTCCTTCCTCTCCTCCCAGTCGACCTCCTCATGCTCTCTCTCTCAAATAAATAGATCTTAAAAAAAAAAAAAAAATTGTCCCTCTCTTCCAGTACTTTGCATCTCTCTCTCTCTTTCTGTCTCACACACACTCACACAACAGCTTTTAAGAAGGTATCTTTTACTGAGTACCTACTATGTTCCAGGCATATTCTTTATAGTTTCACATCTAATTTTCACAACAATTTTTCCAGAAGTTAACTGTTATCCCCATAGATGAGAAACCTAAGCTTAAAGAATTTAAAATACATAATGAGTTAATGGTGGCATCATGATATAAACCCACCATGCTTCTCTCCTGTCAGCTTGCTTTCTGATGTGTAGCTATTAAAATGGTGCATATATTATTTTATATTCTGTTGTTTTAAAACAACATTACGTGATAAAATTACCACTTTAATGGAGACAATATAATTTTCCATTAAGTATTCTTCTGTCGTTGGATATTTAAGTCTCACGATTTTACACCAATATCTTACTGCCCAGAAATGAGGATATCGTTATGCTAGTTCTTTTTTTGAAAATTTTCCATGTTGTAGAAACTATTGTTTCCTTAAACAGCTTTATTGAAATGCAGTAGACATACAATAAGTATATTTTAAAGTGTATAATTTGGGGCACCTGGGGTTCAGTGGTTGAGCATCTGCCTTTGGCTCCAGTCGTGATCCCAGGGTCTTGGGATTGAGTCCCAGATCCGGCTCCCCACAGGGAGTGTGCTTCTCCCTCTGCCTGTGTCTCTGCCTCTCTGCCTCTCATGAATAAATAAAGATAATCTTAAAAAAATAAAGTATGTATACCTGTGAAAATATTGCCACAATCAAGAGCATGAATATATCCATCATCCCTAAAAGTTTCCTTTTTCCCTTTTCAATCCTTTCCTCTCTCTTTTCCTGTCCTACTCTCCCGTTCCCAGGTAACACCTGACTTGCTTTCTGTTACCATAGATAAAGTTTGCACTTTCTAGAATTTTCTATAAATAAAGTACATATACATTATGTATTCTTTCTCAGGCTCTTTGACTCAGTCTAATTATTTTAAGAATCATCCACGATGCTGTAGCAATATCTCATTTGTTTTTATTCCTAAATAGATTTCATTGCAAGGATATACTATGATTTGTTTATCCACTCACATGATAATGGACATTTGGTTGTTTATAGTTTAGACTGTTACAAATAAAGTTGCAATGACATTCATGTAAGTCTTTGAATGGAAATATGCGTTCTTTTCTCTAGGGTGAATACCTAGGAATAAAATGGCTGGATCACATGGTAGTTATATGTTTAACTTTTTAAGAAACCACTAAATTGTTTTCCAGATTGGTTGGACTACTTTAGATTTCACCAGTGGTGTATAAGAGTTCTAATTCCTCACCAACACTTGCTAAGGTCAGTCAGTCTTTATAATTTGAGCCATTCTAATAGGTGTGTAATACTCTCTCATTACAGCTTTAATTTATGATTTTTAATAACCAATGATTAATATGTTGACATATTTTCATTTACTTATTTGCCATCTTTGGTGATGTATTGTTCAAAGCTTCTGCCCATTTTAAGAAAACTTATTACTGATTTTTGAGGATCTGTTTTGTGTAATATGGATTTAAGTCTTTTATTACAGAAATGCACAGTAAATATTTTCTTCCAGACTGTGGCCTGTCATTTTCTTAGTAGCTTGATCAAGATGTATTATTCTTTTGTATATATTGTTGACTTCGAATTAATTTTTGCTTAGAATTTTTCTATCTATATTCATGAGGGATATTGGTCTGTAGTGTTCTTATAATATTTTTGTATAGTTTGGTATCAAAGTAACACTGGCCTCAGAATAAATCAGAAAGTATTCTTTTGAGATTTTCTGGGTGTTTGTAGAATTGGCACTATTCCTTCCTTGAATATTTGCAAAATTCAATAGTGAAGCTCTCTGGGACTTGGTAATCTGTGTCCTTTCATTTTTTTCCTGATTGGTCCAGTTAGAGATTTACCAATTTTATCAATATTCTTAAAGAACTAGCTTTTGGTTTCATTGATTTCTACTCTGATATTATGTATATCCTTACTTCTTCTGTCTTTTTTCCCCCTAGTTTTTTTTTTTTTAATTTTTTATTTATTTATGATAGTCACACACACAGAGAGAGAGAGAGGCAGAGACACAGGCAGAGGGAGAAGCAGGCTCCATGCAGGGAGCCCGACGTGGGATTCAATCCCGGGTCTCCAGGATCGCGCCCTGGGCCAAAGGCAGGCGCTAAACTGCTGCACCACCCAGGGATCCCCCCGCCTAGTTTCTTAAGGTGGAAGTTGAAGTTAAAACCTTTCTTCTTTGGAATATAGACATTTAATGCAATAAAATTTCCCTTACATAATTCTTTAAGGGCATCCCACAAACTTTAATATGTTGTTTACATTTTAAAAATATTTTTGCAATTAATTAATTAATTGAGAGAGAACATGAGCAGGGGGAGGGGCAGCGGGAGAGAGAGAGAATCTCAAGCAGATTCCACCCTGAGCACAGGGCCCCATGCAGAGCTGGATCCCACAACCTGGAGATCACAACCTGAGCTGAAATCAAGAGTTGGACATTTAACCTACTGAACTACCTAGGTGCCCCCATGGTTTTCATTTATTAAAAAGTCATCAGACTTTTTAATTTGCCCTTTGATTTCTTCTTTACCCCATGAGTTGAGTAAGTTTATAACTTAGTTTCCAAACGTTAGGGGTTTTCCAGGGATAGCTGTTATAGATTTCTAATTTAACTCCCTTATGATCAGAGAACATACTTTGTATAACTTAAATCCCTTTAAATTTATTGAGACTCATTTTATGTCCCAGAATATAGTTCACCCCAGTAAATGTTCCCTGTGCACTTGAGAAGAATGTCTCCTCTGCTGTTGTTGTGTAGAGTGTTCTAGCAATGTCAGGTTAATTTTTTTTTAAAGATATATTTATTTATTTGTTCATGATAGACACAGAGAGAGAGAGAGAGAGAGAGGCAGAGACAGAGGCAGAGGGAGAATCAGGCTCCATGCCGGGAGCCTGAAGCGGAACTCGATCCTGGAACCCCAGGATCGCGTCCTAGGCCAAAGGCAGACGCTAAACCGCTGAGCCACCCAGGGATCCCCCAATGTCAGGTTAATTTGGTTAACAATGTTCACACTTCTAAATCCTTACTGATTTTCTGCTTACTTGTTCTACCAATTATTGAGAGGGTCTTAATATTTCTAACTATTATTATAGATTTGTTTAATTGTATCAGTTTTTGCTTCATGTATTTCTAAACATTGTTAGTAGATACATATATGTTAGAAGTATTATGTCTTCTGGATGTATTGACTCCTTTAAATTTATAAAATAAACTCCTTCAAACTTGGTTGCTCTAAAATCTACCCCGATATTAATATAGCCACTTCAGCTTTGTTTTGACTGTTTTGGGATGGCATATATTTTTCCTTTTTTTTCCTGTAGACTGAGTTGGGATTGATGGCCTTTGGGAAGCAAAAATACAGATGGGGATAGAAGCAAAAGGTGAACTCTTATTCATTGCTTGGAAAAAGTATTGCGGGTTACCATAAGGCCCTAATGGAAGTGTTGGTTGATTTTTGTTCCTTTCTGTCTTAAGATAAACTAGACTTTATTGCCTAGCAGAATATAAGACCTATAAAAACTGTTCAAAATGAACAGTTATATGTGTAAGTTACGAGGAGGGTATATTCATTTCCTGCATGATCCTGTTCTAAAGACTTGTAGAATTAATTTTAGAAAATCATGGCATTCTGGACATTACACATATCCAGACACACTCTGCCATCAGTAATAGCCCTCTCATGATTAATGGGGAGAAAGGAGGAAGATCAATAAAGCTGTACTGTAAGTTAAACAGTACATCCAATCAACATGCTCTTCCCCTTAACCAACTAGATAAATAAACAAAAACCTGGGTGAGACACGAAGCAAAGACTGGAAAAAGTATCTTGGATGAGTCAGATAAACACACAGCAAATATATCAACCCATTTACAGCTTTCTAAAATAAATTTTTATTTGGCAATTTTTAATAGTATTTTTATTGAGATATATTTCCTGTAATAGTCACCATTTTGAAGTGCACACTTCAGTGGTTTTTTTAGTGTATTCACTATGTTGTACAACCATCCCCACTGTCTAATTCCAGATCATTTCCCTACCCTCAAAAAGAAACCCTGTAGCCATTGTTAGTTTCAATTTCCCCTCCCCCCACCCCCTGACAACCGCAAATCTGCTTTCTGCCTTTGTAGACCTGCCTGTTTTAGACATTTCATACAAATGGATCATGTACTACGTGGCTTTTCCCGTCCATCCTCTTTTACTTACAATAATGTTGTCAAGCATATGTCAATTTTATCGTACTTATTATTCAAAGATATTTTACTGGAATGTAAGCAGACCATTTGCTCAGAGCAGTAATAATTAGAATATGTAGAATAACTTGAAGATATTCAGCCAACGATTTGGAAGTCTCTATTCAAGTGCTAATCTCTTCCCACTTTAACTCCTAAAGACTTCATTGTCCCGGGACTACAATAAGGATATTAGGTGAGATAGTATCATTGTTCTCTTTTTTATTCCTGTTACTCCAGGAATCTCAAAGACACAGAGACCCATACTTGTGTACCTCTTGTTGCAAAACATTGCTTGTCTTGTTGCAAAAAATCAGGCAGCTAGATTTGAAAACTTTAGTTCCTAACTTGATCTGGAGACAGGAAATTTGGGACAGCTGCTATCTGTAACCGTTTGACCTGATCATAAATACAGGAAGTAATACCAGTTTCTTAATCAGGAGAGAAATATAACAAAAGACAGCCTGAGCTGTTTGTATTGGGGTGTGTTTCCCTTCAATTCTGAAAAGGGATAATGTGATCAATGAATTCCACTGTGACTTCCTCCCTGATAAAAAGTTTCACGCTTAAAAAAAAAAAAAACTATTAGAACTTTGCACGTATCCACTATGCTTTTATACTTTTATTTTCCTATCCCATTCACAGTAGTATCTCCAGTATCTAGACTAGGTGAGGGGTTGGCACTGGATATTTAATATTCGTTGAATAAATAGTAGATGGATAGATGGCTGGGTGGCTGGGTAGATGACTAAAAGCCATGTAACTAAAGGCTGATTTAAACAGCAAGGATAAAAAAAAGACATGTTGAGTTTCCTTTTCTATCCCTTCTTACAATGGGTAAATATAAAATGTTAACAACTAAAGCAACAGTAGCTCAGAAGTAAAAATAGTTTCATTTTATTAATTTTGTTACAATAGTAGTAGTATTTAAGACAGTACATTTCATAGGTTCCTTTGCTGCCAAAATTAATCAGCACCAGTTCCTCCTGGTTTGAATTATACAAGCCATAGTGTTAATGAAAATATGTGCATGTTCTCTTTGTATTAAAAATAAACAAAAACAGAAATGTAAATAAATGTCACCTGGTTCATTGTTACCACACCTTGGAAGGAGATGAAATAATTATCATATGCTTTTATGTTCAGTAAAATATATGCAGTATACATATGAATGTTGTTGTTAAAGGACAAAAATCACAGGATTCTGAAAAGCTACACACTACTTAGCTGGACTGATACCCCTGAAGAGGGGGACGGTTCCTGAGTCAGTATTCAAGTCTGGGGAGAAGAGCTGGGTGGCATGGAAGTCCGTCTTTCTGATGCTCTCCTTTTTAGCTATCATCTGCCCCATCTCTTCCTGCCCAACCCTTCTCACCTCTCTCCCCTCTTCTCTCCCATGATCACCCATTCCCCTTTTACCATTATTCCATTTCCTTCCTTCCTGCTCCCACCAGAACCTGACGGGTGACAGTGACCAACCTAGGTGGAGAGAACCAGGACCATCCTTTACTTTTTTTTTTTTTTATTAAAGATTTTATTTTTAAGTAATCTCTACACTCAACATGGTTTTTGAACTCATAACCCTGAGATCAAGAATCAAATTTTCCACGAACTGAGCCAGCCAGGTCCCCCCTTGTCTTTTACTTTTATGATGTTGATCATTTACTTCTTTTCTCCCCTGAAGTCAAAGCCCAATGATGAGAAAGAAACGAAGGTCATGATAAATATTGCTCAGCACCCCAACTTGCTTGAATTTTTCTTTGTATCCTCAGTCAATTACTTGCATTTTACAACCTGATTGATGCTTTTATGATCAGGAACATTTAAAAATATTATTCCAGTATTTCTAGTTGCTACAAAAATCAAAGCATTCTCTCTTTGTGCTAGCATTTGCAATTACACTTAAACATCATTGTTGCAACAAGGTATAATAAAATCTACCATGCTGACCAGGTTCTACTTAACAGTCTTGGATCTGGATTCCCAGCCTTAAATAGTTACTAGAGCTCTGGAGTTCTAGTAGGAGTGGCCCCTGAACTCTTCATTTCTTGAACTTTTACTTTCCCTCCTAGGATATCACTCTTTACATAAACAACTCTTTGCTGCATTACCTGGCATCTCACTTCCCCACGCTGCAGACCCCAGTGGATCAGAAAGGAGTGGAGAGGGTATGGAGGGTGGGTTTTTCCATCTTTTGGTTAAATACCAGAGAGTGCTTGTGTCATAGGAAAGACCTGCATGTTGTATCAGTTCAGAGCCTACCTGGAATACCTAAAGGAGCCTCCCAAGTCCAATGTGCCTTTTAAATTTAAGTAAAAGGTAGGCCTGCCTAAACGTTATCCCAACTTTTCTTTGTAATTATTTCTAATTACAAAAATTTTGATAAGTGAGCAGAAATGAAACAAGTTTGTCATGTCTTATATCCAGAAACTGGACTGAATTTCTTCCATTTATTTTCACTTTACTGAATGTGTTATTATAATAAAACCTGCACCAAAGCTTTAGTCTACTTGGTAACCCTGTTTTGACTCTGAAACTACACTGAATTACTCATAAAGCAAGTTCCATTTGGCACAACCGTATTTTTCAGTGATTATGAAAAGAGGAAAAATTGAGCAAATGCTTCAGAAATAAATTTCTAATTTCCTGTAATTAAATCTTGATTTCCGAAGGGAGTTCCTGTAAAGCTGCAACATGCTTCACTGGTAGAAAAAAGAAATGTTTCATTCGGCCGATATTATAAATTAATAAGGGATCTTTATGTTAGAGAATCAGGTAAGCATGCCATTTCTATAAATATTAGAGATTTAAGGGCTCAAAATTGTATCAAAATCCGTTCTGAGAATATAGGTTTTCAAGGGCTCTGCTTTCAGTATGATTTTTCTTTGTTCATCAACACAGTTCATTGAGACCCTTCAGAGGAAGCAGTATTTCTCTTCCATGTGTTAACCATCACTCATATCTACTCTATAATAAACGTCCTTGCAAAATGCTAGTCGGTACCCTATACGTAAATGAAAGAGAATTCACATTACTTCAAATTTCTCATGAATCTGGAAGGCAGGGGGAAACTTAATGATTAACTCTGGGATGGTATGATGCCAACATTTTTATTGGAAAAAAGAGATCTGTCTCTTGAGGGATAGGTTGACCCCTGAAGGACAGGTAGCCTCAGAATTCTTACCTGAACTAGAGCTTTGCAAATGAGCTTCTATCTACAAGATTTTCTTATCTAAAGCTTTGCTCTTCTACCACAGAGCATTCTCCTTTCTATCCACAAGCCTCTTATCTCAGGTTTCACATTCGAAAGGGCTCCAAAAGGACAATGCAACACTTTGCAGTTCCACAGTGATTTAATGAGCCCGTAGGGTTGGCTTTACTCCGGTGGAAGTGGTAGAAGCAGCTGCAGCACAGATTTCAGAGTGGATTCGCTTGAGGTCTTGGGACAAAACAATCCAGGGACCATGGACTTGGTACTGACTCAGATATGGAGTGCGGTCAGGGTGAGAGTATCCCAGAATAAGCTAATCTTGTACCATATAAGACTGTAGGCATTTATTTCGGAAGGTGTTGAGATCTAAGCATTGTACCTCTTCCTGAAAGAAATATTCATTGATCCATCTTCCTGGAACTATTCTTCAAGGTTTCTTTTTTACTAGATAGAATCACTCCTATACTATGAAAAAAGAAATGTACCAAGTCAGCCATGACACCTTATTTTCTATTGAACAATATGTACAAATCTCGTAAATAAATAGGTGAGAGATCCCAAGTGGGCACCTGTAATACAGGCCAGTTACATCTGGAGTTTCCTGGAGCACACGTAATTGTGAGGTTTGCCCTTCCTACAGTCCTGCACTTGCCATTTCCCTTGTCTTTGAGCCAAAACACAGTCCTTGCCATGCTTTAAACGTTGAGGGGGCCCTTTCCTCCAGTTGGTGAAGGTGACAGGTTCCCCGCCGATCCACTCCCAGTGGCCAGCATGCACTTGGTCATTCAAACCTAAGGTGAATCAAAGAATGTGCCAATATTACATTTATGCTCAGATATCGTTATCACTCTATTGCTCTAAGCTCAGTAACCACAAATACAGGCCTACATTTTAAAACACAGAAAAAGGCCTGGGAATCCTAAAATGCAGTTAAGAGCATATGGCTTTGAGGGGTACCTGGATGGCTCAGTCAGTTAAGCACCTGCCTTTAGCTTGTGTCATGATCTTGGGGTCCCTCTCCTTCTGCCCCTCCCCTCCACACATTCATTCTCTCTTTCTCTCTCAAATAAATAAAGTCTTAAAAAATTAAAATCCAAAAAATTTTAAAAAGAAAGAACATATGGCTTGGAGTCAGGCAGATCCAAATCCAAATCCTAGATCTATAACTGACTAGTTGGGCAACTTTTGGCAGGTCACTTAACCACTCTAAATTTTCATTTCCTCATCTAAGAAATGGGAATAAAAATAGTTTATCAAGGGCTGTTTTAAGTATTAAATAAGATAATTTAAGTAGTATGTAAGATAAAGTTGGTGGCATACATACATGTTTAGTACACAGTAATTATTATTCACATTATTCTACAGTCAGAACTCCTACCCCAGGGAAACAGGTACACTTTTGTCTATTGTTCTTTCTTGCTATTTAACTGTCTTGGTTTTCATATTTGAAAGTAGCTTAACTAGGTATTATTTTTAGTCTGGAACGTAAGATTTTTCAGCCTGCTAAAATTCCAACAAAAAAGCAGCTTTTCTCAACTTGCCTCTCTATTCCCACTGGCAATTTTACAAATTACACTTCAGTGTTGCAAAGCTTTTGTCATTTTTCTTAAAGGAATAGTCCTCCTCCTCACTTTCCTTAATAGTAGAAATAAAGAGGCTACAATGTGAAAAAAGTCACCTATGACAGCATGATCTGGCTGGCATCTCCCAACCAAACTCAACCAGGAAGACAGTCTTAGTTGCATGGCCTATAACCTCGTCCCAAGTGATTCTCCCTTAGTATTTTGAGGACAGAATAAAATGGAGTAAGATCACCTTCTGGATGGTTTCCTTGCATTATTGATCAGGATGTGTTATGCCTAAGTACTCTGTGGGAATCGAGGCTTGAGATGAGTTGCTGTGGAAGCAGAGAAAGTGTCTCCTCCAGCTTTAACTCTCAGAGAATTTCCCAAGTTAGAGATCTACTAAGTATTACAGAGATTTTGAGAAGCCAACGTTGAGTTTACTATAGTTCCCTAAAATCCAATATCTTCAAGGACAGATGGTGAAAATATTTTGATGTGCTCCTAGAATTCTACTCCTAAAAATAGAATCTTAAGAGATTTGTATTATTATTAAAATTGAAGAGGATATTAAAACTTCAGAAAACAAGGGATAAAATTAAGATCCACCTATAATTGTCAATAGAGGTAAACATTTCTAAATCTTTGGTATATTTTTTTATATATGTATTTGTATATATCACATGCACATGTATGTATACACATATCACATGTATAACAATTTTTTATTCCACATTATTTTTTACTTCATATGGCTGTGGATTCTGCTTTTTTACTTAGCACCCTGTCACAAATATACTACATATTTTATATATGATATGCTTCCAACATATATTTCTTGAATGAAATAATAAACATAAAGCACTTCGTCACATCTTTACTATTCAGGCCTTACAAAGTATTAAATAGTAAATATTCCTTCGTATGACTACACCATATTTATTTAACTATCCCCTGTTTATAGCTCTTGCTAATTTTTTACTTTTAGAAATACTGGTCATTGAATTCTCTTACCTATAAACCAAACCACATCCCTTATTATTTCTTTGAGATAGATATCTACAAATCAAACTGTTGTGTGATTAAGATGAGTTTTAAAAGACAGACTGTCCACTGGGCAGCCCCTCCAGAAAAGAAAAAAAAATAGACCATCCAACCATCTAACTGTTGCTTGTTACTGAAAAAGCACAGTTATTTGGCCCATGGGAAGGCAATGCCCTCTTGATGTCCTCACCCTCCTGTTGTCAATACAGCACAAACACTTGCCTATCCAGAAGGGCCTTCTTCCACTGATGTCCCAAAGCCATCGCATGTGCTGCTTGGAGAGAACAGTTACAAGGCTGCCTCGGTGACTACAAGCAAACAAACAAAAAGGAAAGCATTAGTGATAAGGAATCCAACATTCCCATTGATATGAAATTCAACACAGAAATCAAATCGGTTAAAAATAGAAAAAAAAAGCATAGTGTAGCTAGAACTTTCCAGGATTTGGAATACTCTATTATTTTTCTTTAATGACTATCTGTAAGGTGGGATAGGTGACAGCAAAGAAAGTGAGATTTTTTTAATATATATATTATCTGGATTGAATCACAAAATTCAATAGGTTTTAAACATCGTTTTAGAAAAATCAGCAACTACCTACTTATAAAAATTAATGCCAAAATATTACTACTCTCATGGGGAATATACCTCTGAATGGCATAAATTTGACAAATATCCAGTTAATTTGATCAGTAAGGCAACCCAAACTATTCAGATAAAAACAATTATCTGGTCCATGGGAGGATGATGTTTTACACTTGAGATATATATATATATATATATATATATATATATATATATATATAAAGATTTTATTTATTTATTCATGAGACACATACACACACACACACACACAGAGGCAGAGACACAGGCAGAGAGAGAAGCAGGCTCCATGCAGGAAGCCCGATGCAGGACTCGATCCAGGACTCCAGGATCATGCCCTAGGTGTGAAGGCAGGTGCTCAACTGCTGAGCCACCCAGGCGTCCCTACACTTGGTATATTTAATCAACTACCCCAATAATTGTTGTCAGACTCAGTAAAATGAGCATGGTCTCACTGTTGAAACTTCATAGGTGTTGTAGAAGTTAAAGCATGTGTTCCTATAAGCATATATAAATATTTTCCCCCAAAATAGAATTGTTTTTATGTTTAAACTGCATAACATAATGATTTGACTTATATATATTGTGAAGTGATCACAATAAATTTAGTCAGCATCTCTCATTTCATTTAGATGTCAAAAAAACAAAAAAAGAAAGAAAGAAAAGAAAAACAATTGATTTCCTTGTGATGAGAACTCTTGGGATTTACTCTCAATAACTTCCAAATATACCATATAGCAGTGTTAGCTATACTCATCATGTTGTACTTTATATCCCAGTATTTAATTATCTTATAACCAAAAGTTTGCCTTTTGACCACTTTTGTCCAATGACCCCACCTCATATCTCTGGCCTATGCTAATCACATCTGATCTTTTTTCTAGGAGTTTTTATTTTTTATTTTATTTTATTTTTTTATTTAAGATTTTTATTTGTTTATTCATTCATGAGAGACACGGGGAGAGAGAGAGAGGCAGAGACACATGCAGGGAGCCCGACGTGGGACTTGATCCCAGGTCTCCAGGATCAGGCCCTGGGCTGAAGGCAGCACTAAACTGCTGAGCCACGTGGGCTGCCCGGAGTTTTTAAAAAAGATTTTACTTATTTATTCATGAGAGACACAGAGAGAGAGGTAGAGACATAGGCAGAGGGAGAAGCTGGCTCCAGGCAGGGAGCCCCATGTGGGACTTGATCCCAATCATGCCCTGAGCTGAAGGCAGACGCTCAACTGCTGAGCCACCCAGGCATCCCAAGTTTGTTTTTTTGTTTTGTTCTAAGTCTCTATATAGTATTTGGCTTTCTGTATCTGGCTTATTTTACTTAGTGTAATCCTCAATGATAATTATGTTGTTACAAACAGCAGGATCTTCTTTTTAATGACTGAATAATATCCCAGTATGTGTGTGTGTGTCGCACGTGCGCATGCATGTGTGTATCACAACTTCTTCATTCATTTGTCGATGGACACTTGGTTCATTTCCATGTCTTGGCTATTATAATTAATAAACATGCTATAAACATAAGGGTGTAGATATCTCTTCAAAATACTGTTTTGTTTTCCTTCAGATATATTGCCAGAAGTGCAACTGCTGGATCATATGGTAGTTATATTTTTAGTCTTTTGAGGATCCTCCATTCTGTTTTCCATAGTGGCTGTGCCAATTCGCATTCCGTCGCTATACACAAGGGATTCCTCTTTTCCACATCCTCACCAGCAATTGTTATCTCTCATCTTTTTGATGATAGATTTGATGCTTTATTAGGACAGTTTTATTCTATAAACAGAATAAGAATTATTCATGAATTATTTTTGCTGGTAGCTGAATTATTCTTATAAGCAATATTTGATAGTTTTAATTCCCCAATGGTGCCCATTAAAAGCTTTTTAAAAATGTCTTAAGTAAAAAGCTAATGATTATTTTTTTCCTTTCTACTTCTTCTTTTTTTAATACAGAAAGTTTCAAACAAGAAACAAAGTCACCATGATCTTGTCTGGTTAACATCCATTGATATTTTATTCATTTTGCCCATGTCTTTCCAAACTTCAGATCCATTTCTTTGCTTTTCAAGATCACATATGGTGAACACAATTTATCCATTTCTTAATGATTTTTTTCCCCATTAAAACCTGTACAGGGGCACCTGTGTGGCTCTGTGGTTGAGCGTCTGCCTTCAGCTCAGGTTGTGATCCTGGGGTCCTGGGATAGAGTCTCACATTGGGCTCCCTACAGGGAGCCTGTTTCTCCCTCTGCTTATGTCTCTGCTTCTCTCTGTGTGTCTCTCATGAATAAATAAATCTTAAAAAATAAAAAAATAGAAACCAGTACTTAATCATTCTATCATGCAGTGGTGACTTCTAGGACTTCTGAGGTATGTAAGTCTCTTTACCCCTTCTCTGAATGTCCTCAGGCTGCTGGATTTGGGTTTTGTGATTGAATCCGACCTCATTATTTACTGTCATCTCCTGTCTGACAGTCACAGCAGACACGATAGCACAATTTCTTCCCTTCCTCTCACATCCAATTTGGTAATTCCAACGTGCTGAGGGTTTAGAACGCAGAATACCAAATGTGTGTTATGTGTAGGCCGAGGGAAGGCTCGAGGGGCTGCCTCAGTCAATATGGTATATTGAACAAAGCACTAGAGATCTGAGTTCTCTTCCTCTTCTGCCCCTAATTTTCTTATGGCTGTAACTTTAGCCTCACCTTCATCATTACGAATTAACACGTTTTATTCAAGGATATTTAACATCTCCTCCTGCTTTAAGATTCTTGAAACTATCGTGAAAGCACACTTTGTAAAAGCCATTTTAGCTGGTCAAGTACTAGTTTGATTTGTCTCTCCAAGAAGCAAAAAGCCCCCAAAGAGCAAGATGGGAATATAGCTGTGTTTAGGATAGGTAAAATGTTAGACTATAGTTATTTATAAAAGAAATATTTAGGCACTGGTATGTTGATTATTTTACAAAGACATTCCTTTTCTTTTATGCCAATATACACACCAAATAGTGTGAACATTTTCTATATGGATATGTATAGAGAGAGATTAAAAAAGAAAATATAGAGGGAAACACATAAATAAAAGTCTTTTGAAAGCTCTGAAATTTGAAGGTGTTCAAAGTGTAGCATTAAAAACAAACTAATCTTTCTAGCTAAAGAAATAAACATCTACTTTGAAATGTTTTTGATTAAGTATAGATGTATTTCAGAGTAACTCTTTAAGGATAGGCCAGCAGGGGTTCCAGACACTCCTGTGGAAAACAAAATGGTTTTTTTAAGATAATGATTTATAATAATAGAATTACCAAATGTACAATGACTGCCTAAGGAAATGAGCAGATGAGATTACAATATGTAAATTCAAGAAATACCTAATCTAGGAGTCTAGCTCCTCTGGGTTGGAAAAATAATAAAACACCAATGGAGAAGAAAGGAGATTGGAGATAAAGATTGAGTTGAATTAGCAATCTGATTAGGGACAAGGAGGAAAGCAAAATTTGCTGTTCTTTTTGAAATGTGGGTGCTGTAAATGACCCTCTGTAAAGGACCTTCAGGGAAGGGAACCCCAGGAAATACAGCCCAGAATTGACTAATGATGCCTGATACCAAAACATACTAATATTAATTCTAATTATAAAATCTAAAACCATTTCCTAAAATTAATCCATGAGAAGGTAAATAGCCAGGTTGTGAAATGTCGAAACTATACATTTTATATCATAGAAGCAATGGCTAATTCCTAGGAGAATACCTATTTTTCTTCCTTTTATATATATTTTTAATTAAGTTTTTAATTTTAATTCCAGTATTGTTAATATACAGGGTTATATTGAATTCAGGTGTACAAAACAGTGAAGAATGCCTGTTTTTCAAGACAAAGAGGGTGGAAAAGAAGAGAACATAATTAACCTGAAAAGTAATGGGGCCAGAGAAGGGAGGTAGGGAGCCCCAACAGGTGAAAAAAACAGGTTTAATGGTAGAGGAGGTCCTGGGGTTCACAATAAAATTATACTGAAGAGTGGCCTTGCTGTCCAAAAATACTTCTTTTACAAAGACTGAACCAAAGGAATATGGAGATCTTTTATTTTTCTTTTTAGTTTGCTTTTAACTTATTGCTAGATATTTTTTGAAATGTCTGTAACTAGTATCAACTGTTCTTGGAGTAATCATTCTCATCCTTTTGAAATACAATGCGTATTGAGTATCACACAAATCAGATCAAGTATTCATACTCACTTTTATATAAAAAATGAAAGTTGAAAGCTTTTATGATATTTTAAAAATCTTACATCATATATATTTTCTTTACCTCTTTTACAAATCCTGGATACCATCAGAAATAGTATTTGATAGATGTTTTAAGTTCTGGACAAATCTGGTAAACGGATAATGTGTAATTTGAAGTAGTTTTATTACTGATAGACACATAATTAGTCTTTTTCTAAAATATGATGGAAAAATTCCAATTGTCCCTAAAAACTATTTTTTTGTTCTGGAAGTTCTCTCAGTTTTATATCTTAAAAGATATCACCATTCTAGAACTTAAAACAATTCCATGAGACTAGAGTTTATCAAAATATCTTCAAAATAATATGAAAAAATTGCTTCTCAACCAGCTTATAATATCATATTTGATCTATTATGTATGATCTTTAATACCCCTGAATTAGGGGATCCCTGGGTGGCGCAGCGGTTTAGCGCCTGCCTTTGGCCCAGGGCGCGATCCTGGAGACCCGGGATCGAATCCCACGTCGGGCTCCCGGTGCATGGAGCCTGCTTCTCCCTCTGCCTATGTCTCTGCCTCTCTCTCTCTCTTTCTCTCTCTCTCTCTCTCTCTGTGTGACTATCATAAATAAAAATTAAAAAAAAAATACCCCTGAATTAATAGGGAAGACAAATTTTCCATCATCATTACAATAGATTTTATAAGCTATTCTAGCTCAAAATATCCTTCCATTTATACTATTTCTAAATACGAAATAGTATATTTCTTACATATGCAATTAACAAATATGGCTTGTAAATCACATTATTTACATTTAGGTCCAGAGAGCTTCTTAATTGGATCTATCGTAAGACATCAACTTAACAAAAGGTAAATGCTGCCATTTAAATTCAGCAACTTTTGCATTCCTTTTTCTTTAAGATTTAATTAATTAATTAATTTATTTATTTATTTATAGATAGAGAGACAGCAGGGCAAGGGACAGAAGGAGAGAGAGAATCTCAAGGAGACTCCCCATTGATCGGTGGCCTCATGCAGAGTCCAATCTCTTGACCCTGAGATCACGACCCTGAGATCACGACCAGAGCCGAAACCAAGAGTCCGATGCTCAACTGACTGAGCCACCCAGGTGCCCCAATGACTTCTACATTCTTAACAGAGCTTTGTGAGAAGAAGATGTGGGAAGGAATTGTCAGGATTGTATGACATGTTACTGATGTAAAATGCAGGGTTCAAAGACACCATACAAGACAGCTGCATCTGGAGAGAGATGGTGTCAATTTCTCTGAAGCTCATTGATGAATGAAGAATGATTTAGTTGTGGGGCCAGTACTGGGGGATAATACTTTAAGACACAGGCTGGTCTAGACATTTCCAGTACATTAATTGTCCAAACAAATATTTGTTGAATGAATGAATTTATAAACAGAGAACCTGATGATACCTTGGGTTTGCTCTAAAAGGTTACTTTGATTTCAATCCAAAAGACACTTAGGTCCTATAATTTAATAAAAATCATAATATGTCTTTGATGTGAAAGATACAAAATACTAATACATAGTTTTGAAACCTACTTTAAGTTAGTTCAACATAAAGTTAACATAGGTGTGCTCGTCACAGATCTTTATGGAGCTATTTTGGAGAGTATCATAGAAAATGAAGTCCTGTCGCTTCCACTTACTTGCTTAGAGCCACAAGCAAGTGATCTTGCTTCCCCAAATCTCTTTTATCTGAAGAATGTAGATAATAATACCTGATTTCCTCACAGAAGTGATGGGAAGATCAAATAACCCAGTATACGTGGTACGTGAAAGAATTCTGTAAACCATACAGTGTAATATACACGGAAGGTGTTATTGGCAGGGAGGCACGTCGAACTAGGTCAGCCTTCTGTAAAAGGGTCAGAGTATAAACGCGCTTAAAGCCAAGTTGCATATGACATCTCAGGTCAAATGCATGAGGAAGTAGCTAGACTTTTAAATTAATTTTGGCCTCAAGTTTATTACTGGGATGAGTGAATTGTATAATATTAACAGATTTATGATGAGATTAATAGATGTATAACTAGTCTTCCTACTCTTTGTACTCACTATTAAAACCCAGCTGCAATTAGATGGATCAATAAAATAAAAAATAGGGATCCCTGGGTGGCGCAGTGGTTTGGCGCCTGCCTTTGGCCCAGGGCGCGATCCTGGAGACCTGGGATCGAATCCCACATCGGGCTCCCGGTGCATGGAGCCTGCTTCTCCCTCTGCCTGTGTCTCTGCCTCTCTCTCTCTCTCTCTGTGACTATCATAAATAAAAAAAATAAAAAATAAAAAAATAAAAAAATAAAAAAATAAAATAAAATAAAAAATATATTGGGGGACTAATGTAGGTTGGTCACCCTGAAGATATCAATACTACTATAAAAACTGCCATTATTTCAAAAGACATGAGTTTTGAGTCATTTCTCAAAAGGCTAGAAGATCATAATATCAGAGTAAAGAACAGCCCTTCTAGGAAAAGATACTTGGTGACCTTATGCCAACATTGATGAATGGATGGAAAGATACCACTTAATACACGTTGTCTTTACTTTTCTCATAACATGAAGAACCAACCAGTTAAAGCTTCATTAGAGGCCAGAAGAGTTACTTGCACTGTCATTTAGTACCACTGGAAGACAAACAATAAGGCTACCTTCAAACTTAAGGTCTGAAGTTCTGTTGCTCTGTTCATCTGTAGTTTACCAACAAATCCCAGTGGCAGTTTGATTATAGTAACCTTGGCTACAGTATACCTGCACTTCTGTACTCCCCCTCATTTTTGTCAGCATAGAAACCATACTCTCCTCTTCATAATATATTGCAGTAGTCTTCTTGCTACATCAGAGAGCTTTTCATTCTGCACCAGAGCTCTTTCCTCAAGGAGAAAAAAAATCTATACTGCTATTCCTACCTGAGCTATCAATGCATCAAGGCAAATTTTAAATAAAAGTAGGACACCCAATAATTTGGAAGAATGTCTTCATTGTTCCTTAACATACAGCATTATGGGAACATATGTATTTAAACAATAATTATTTATAAAATCTTAAAAAATAGTTTAACTTATTTTATATCACCTGCTCATCAACAAAAACCTGAAAGACACCTATTAACCTCTATAGATTCTTACTTATACTTAAGATATGAGATATATCAGTAAAAAAAGGGTGGTAGATTTGACCAGTTTTTTAAAAGACTTAAAATATATTTTTCTAAAGGTTTTATTTACTCATTTGAGAAAGCGCACTTGAGTGAGCACAAGTAGAAGAGAGGGGCAGATGAAGAGGGAGAAGCAGACTCCCCACTGAGCAGGGAGCCTGATCACAGGCTTGATCACAGGACTTTGGGGTCATGACCTGAGCCAGAGACAGATGCTTAACCGACTGAGCCACCCTGATGCCCCAAACTTTTAAAATATTTATTAGCTTTATAAAAATCTAGTTATGGGGTGCTTGGGTGGCATGGTCAGTTAAGTGCCCAACTCTTGATTTCAGCTCAGGTGGTGATCTTATGGTTGTGAGATCAAGCCCTGTGTTGGGTTCCATAGTCAGCACAGAGTCTGCTTAAGATTCTCTCTCCCTCTCCCTCTGTTCCTCCCCACCCTGCTCTTGCATGCTCTCTCTTTCTCTCTCTCAAATGAATAAATAAATAAATAAATCTTCTAAAAAATAAAAATCTAGTTATATTTTACATACAGTAAAATGCATAAATTTTTAAGTATTCAATTCAATGAATTTTGACAATTGTGTATATCCATGTAAGAACCACCCAGAGCAAGACATAGAACATCTCCATCATTCTAGAATTTACCTCGTGCTTTTTAGTCACCCTACAATCCCTCCCAGAGATAATTGTTTTTTTTTTTTAATTTCTAACACCAACTAACAAATTAGCTTTTCCTATTCATATAAATGAAATCATATAATATGTACTCTTTTATGTTGGCTTGCTTCCTCTCTACATGTTTTTTTTTATTTTTTTATATTTTTTTATTTATGATAGTCACAGAGAGAGAGAGAGGCAGAGACACAGGCCGAGGGAGAAGCAGGCTCCACGCACCGGGAGCCCGACGTGGGATTCGATCCCGGGTCTCCAGGATCGTGCCCTGGGCCAAAGGCAGGCGCCAAACCGCTACGCCACCCAGGGATCCCAATGTTTTTGAGATTTATTCACATGGTTGGAAGTTTTAGTAGTTCATTCCATTTTATCATTTATAAAATAAATTGTCAAGAAAATGTGTTTCCTTGTTGATGGAGAAAATATAAAGAACCCTCATAAATCAACAACAAAAAGACAAATGATGCAAACTATTATTATTTAAAAAGTTGCTATGAATTCTTGTAAATGTATTTTTAGTGCACATTTTTTTGGTTAAGTTTTATCTATTTAAGTAATCTCTACTCCCAACGTGGGGCTCAAACTCATAACCTCAAGATCAAGAGTAACATGCCCCTCCAACTGCACTAGCTAGGTGCTCCTCTAGCAATATATTTTTATTTCTCTTGTGTAAATACCTAGGAGGAGAGATGTTAGGTCATAGGAAAATGCACATAACTTTATAAGAAACTGCCCAATGGCACTACAAAGTGGTTGTACCATTTTCACTTCCACCAGCAACCATGAGAACTCCATTTGCTCTGCAGTATTTGGTAACGTCAGTCTTTGTGATTTTATAGTGAGTCTGAAGTGGTATTTCATTGTGGTTTTCATTCACACTTCCCTGGTGGTACATCTTTTCATGCACTTATCGACCAATTATGTATCTTTTCTGATGAAATCTTCAAGTCCTTTGCTATTTGCTTTAGATTTTTTAATTTATTTATGAAAGACACAGAGAGAGAGAGAGAGAGAGAGAGAGAGGCAGAGACATAGGCAGAGGGAGAAGCAGGCTCCATGCAGGGAGCCCGACGTGGGACTTGATCCCAGGTCTCCAGGATCACAACCTGAGCCAAAGGCAGATGCTCAAACTCTGAGCCACCCAGGCATCCCTGCTTTGCTATTTTTTAAATCAGGTTGTCTTTTTGTTATTGATTTATAGGAAGCGTTTGTATTTTCTCTATTTGAGACCTAGATCAGATGGACAACTGGAGATAAGCTTTCCCAAATGTGGTGTGCACTTTCACTTTCTTTTTAATAACGATTCTATTTATTTATTCATGAGAGACACGGGGTGAGAGGCAGAGACATAGGCAGAGGGAGAAGCAGGCTCCCTGAGGGAAGCCCTATGCGGCACTCGATCCCAGGACCCCAGGATCATGCCCTGAGCTGAAGGCAGACGCTCAACCACTGAGCCCCACAGGTGCCTTGCTCTTTCACTCTCTACAGTGTTTTTAGATGAGCATAAATTTTTGAATTTGATAAAGTGCAAGATCTGACTGCTATTCACTAGAGACTTCTTTAGTCTCAATTTCCAACCATGGGGGATCTTAGTCTAATTGCATTGTTCTGGAGAGTTATATACTATAGGTGACTATAGGTGTTAGAGTTATATGCCTATAGGTGGGCAAAAAGCAGGGGTGGTATCAGGGATAGGTATTTATGCATCTTTAAAGTCCTTCCAGGCTAGATAAATTTTGTTGTCATTATTTGATCACAAGTCATCCTTCACTAAGTGTTCCATTATCCACTGACCCTTTGTCCAAATTGTCTGGTTTCATAACCATCAATGTCTCTTACACTGTCATAGGTCTGATACCTTAGGACCTTTCATTGCTATGTATTTTCAGATTAGTGGGCAGGAATCCCTACTTAATTAAAAAAAAAAAAAAAAGAAGACAAAACCTGCAGTGCTGCTGACTTGGAAAAGCTCCTTCTGCCTTTCTTCAAAAGATCAGGAGAAGCTAAAAAAATAGAATTTCAGCAATGGCACAGTTGTCACATAAAGAGATACATCAAAATATACTATTAAGCTCAATCTTTCTGGACTACAGAACTCTCCTAGGGTTCCTGAAACCAAACCAAGTAGATATCAGACACTTAGCACTCGAATGAATGAAGTGACCCTGCAGCTGGGTGAGAAAAGAGACAGGAGGGAAGAAAACACTAATTAAGGTGAAATAGGGTTTCTTACTGTTCCTTGCAAGCTCGGGCAGCAGTGCTCCAGGTGCCCTTCTGCTCTGTGACCAAAGAGTGGCAGTAGCCTGAATGATGGTGCCACCCAGCTGGGCAGGCTTCACCTTCCACCTCCTGAAATATAATTGTGCATGTTCACATCAGAACGGTCTTTAAAATCTAGAATCTGCTCTCAGCATAAGGAGTCCTATGAGTCCCCCGGCTTGACTAGAGTGGTTCTGGCACCAGAAAGGAGGTCAGCCCTTATCCCAATGCTACACCTTGAGAAATGTGATGGCTTTTCACAGAAAACACTACTAAAGTTGACACTGTTTCATTTTGCACTTTTAACATTCTGATGACCTCCTTAAATCGCATCGATTAACGATTGTAGTTTGTGATTCGTAAAATACCACTCAGGCCTGTTTGCCTCTTCACCTTCCAAGGCAGGTAGACCTAGCATGAGTAGTCAGATCATTTCCCGTTCCTTGGCTTATCGCAGAGCATCGCACAAAGATACTTTGTGGCTCCTGTGTCCCACCTCGGTTTGGGGGCTCCAGGCTTTCCAGGTAATTCCATCACACTTGTACAGCTTCCGGAGGCTTTCGTGGAAGTGGAGAAGTCCCTTTAATTCCAGTGTGCAGTCCTTTGGAATTGAGGGCAATCGGTCCTATGGGAAGGAGAGGGATTGCAGATTTGACGTAAAGAAGCTGGGTCGCTCACTCACCTCCTTGAGGTCTTCATTTGTTGGGTAGCCTTTGTGTTCAGCAAAGGATCCCCAAGCCTGCAGGCTGTTTTGTGGCCCAGCAAATAGCCTGTTGTAAGATGAATAGGAAGTAAAGAGATTTTCCTACCTGTCTGGAGAAGTGTGAGTCACTTGTGGATTCCATCTTATCTGCTTGAGGCAGCGCTGCCACTTGGCTTGTCTTTTGTGGCAGACTGGTGATGGCTACTTTGGCCTTCCTTTTGCGAGATGGAGAACTGTCTCCCTCCAGCTTCTGGGAAACCATTCCATGATACTTGAGGAAACCAGAAAACACAAATAAAGAGAAAGCAAATAGCCAGGTAGCAAACAAAAACGTTTGCTGGAAAAATGAACAATCAAAAAATTGGGCTAAAGCAGAAAGATAAAAGGTTTTCTTCCTGAACACCCAAGCCTCAGAAGCAAATGTCAAAACAGGCCTTTAAGAGAAATACATAAATATGGAAGACATTAAAAAATAGTTTCACTGACTATTTTGCATCCACAAATACAAGAAATTTAGCAAGTTTCTCAGATTACACTTACATGATAGATGATGTCGGTTCCATTTCTATAAACAGAGGATGGAAGAACCTGAAATCAACAAAATACAACATATGAGCAAAATTGGCTTGAATAATAACTAGCAACAGGGTAAAACCCTTTCAGTAAGATCTTGTGTCTAAAAAATGTTAAAACATATGTTTTATGTCCTAAGACTTTACATGCCCAAATCATTAGAATTTTTAAAAATCACTGGACCCAATCACCACTTACCAGTATTGATTCATACATTCAAAGTTTCAGTTATAGAGAAAAGACTTATTTTCTTGATATATCTATAGTACACAGAGGTCCAAGAAAACATACACACACATACACTCATGAGTGTGTGCCAGTTAGAATCCTGTGCTAATAATAAAGGTCAAAGCCACGGTTGCCACACTCAAATAGATCACTTAATCTCATTCTGTCCCAGGGTCACTGGTTATTCCCTGCTTCGATCACAAAAGGAACCAAAGCAGAAATCATATGGATGGGTCAGTATATCTATCACCTCAATTAGTACAGATTAAGGAAGCGGGCAGCATTATGATATCTGTATACAAAAGGCACTGCCTTGGGGCACCTGGTTGGCTTAGTTGGTGGAGCATGAGATTTTTTTTTTTTAATTTTATTTATTAATGAGAGACACAGAGAGAGAGAGAGAGAGAGAGAGAGAGAGGCAGAGGGAGAAGCAGGCTCCATGCAGGGAGCCCGACATGGGACTTGACCCTGGGTCTCCAGGATCAGGCCCTGAGCTGAAGGCGGCGCTAAACCGCTGAGCCACCCAGGCCGCCTGGAACATGAGACTCTTGATCTCAGGGTTGTAAGTTCAAGCTCCATGTTGGATGTAGAGATTACTTAAAAACAAAATCTTTATTTTTTTTTTAATTTTTATTTATTTATTTATGATAGTCACAGAGAGAGAGAGAGAGAGAGAGAGGCAGAGACATAGGCAGAGGGAGAAGCAGGCTCCATACACCGGGAGCCCGATGTGGGATTCGATCCCGGGTCTCCAGGATCGCGCCCTGGGCCAAAGGCAGGCGCCAAACCGTTACGCCACCTAGGGATCCCTAAAAACAAAATCTTTAAAAAAGGGGGGGAATTGCATACTTGTGAAAGGAATCATGGCTCCCCTTCATTATGCAAATCAGCTTCTTCAGTGTTTCAGAACACTTATTAATTTTTTTTTATTGTTTTACAATGTACTCCACACACCACATCCCAGAAGTTCCCCATCCTCACTGTTTTGCCATTCCCTTGGGTCCCAAGCTTCATACGAGACGGATCTGCAGAATCAAAGCCCTGCCCGGTGTCTCCCCTAGTGACTGCTGGCCGCTTGGAAGATGGAAGGGGTCTTCTTTCCAGATGAAAGGAACCAGAAGTGGTGGATGAGGAAGACCCTGGGGACAGCGGGTGCCAAATGCCCTTCTCCCTTGCATTGTGCTTGTTTGGGTTGAAGGAATATGAAGGATGACACTGTCCTGGAGGCATGAAAGATGGCAGGTCAGTTCATTGTACACAAACAGATAAGTGATCGCATCGACACAGCCCCTGCAGCACTTGTCATTAAACTTAGATGGATGGTTTTCCCACCAGATGTTGCCTTTTTGCCATTTGCCAGAAACTCCTTTACTCTTCATCAGTTTCCACGCAGGAGAGCTGTGCCCTTCTGCACCTCTACAGGGTGATTATAAAGTCATGAAATTGATTTCACAAACCACAGATGAAAACCATTGTCATAATTTTCTAATCATACCATATACTGGGGAAACTGCCTCACCTTTCTTCATGTCACAGCATTCCTCAGATTTATTCACTGATCAAGTATCATTCTATAAACACTTCAAAGTGTTCATCCTTTCCCCAGTCTCCTACAGGTAGAAACTGGAATTGTTTGAAGAAGTGAAATCAAGTAACAGTTATAAAAATTAGCATTCAACTGTTACAGAACAAAGATCCAGGAAATCTTAACGGAGAGACTTCTATTGGAAACATTTCCAGTTAGTATGACAAATATCTCAACCCACGACCCTCGTGTGTGGACATTTTGTACTTCATGTGTAAAGTGTGTATTTTCATATATTTTATGTACTAACTGTGACCAGAAAAGTCTACTGAAAAAGGAATGAATTTGGCCTTAAAGGTGGTGGGGGAAGACATTGTTGAAATAGGAGTATTATAAAGGAAAGGGGATAGTGGTTATCTTTATTACAGGATGAGAAAGAGAAGAGGTGAGAGTGGATTTCAGGTGGGGAAAACGTACCATAGGTACAGCAGGTGTAACCTCATAGGTCTAAGTCCACACATGGTAACTGGACACTCGTCAAATGCTAAATGGACACCTAAGTAGAAAGTCTTTGGCAGGAAAAAAAAATCAGAGCACCCAGGACTGTGCTTGGTTTTATTTTATTTAGTTCACAGGTTGTTCTTTTGCATATATCATCCAGGACCTATACTTGGCTCCACAACCCGAGGTTATTCATTAATATTCTCCAGCTGCTCTCGAATCCCCCAGCCAGCTGTATCTTTCACATCTATTTTTCTCCATTCCTTCCTCTCAGAATTTTCCTGGTCACACTACAGTGGGGGCTCAGATTTGAGGCATTAAGAGCTCTCTTCAACAGAGGAAGATAATTACAGCCCCACAAATGCTGGGGGAAAATAATTGTCGATAGATTCTCACCAATGTTGTTTCCCCCTTGGTGAGAACAACAAACGGGTAGGGGGAAAAAAAAACGAAACCAACTATGCCACTGACTTGTTGCTTTTCTCAAACGCTAGCTCTTAGCGGGAGGAAAACCATATGAAGCAGAAACCAGAATAAAGGACCTACAATATGACTGAGGTTGCTTTCTTGACAAGAAATTAAGCATTTTGATTTGAAGGCGTTATCAAGCACATTGGCTGTTGAAAGCAAGCAGCTATGCGCCAGGACCGCTCCTGATTTCAAGATGAGGATCAAAAGAATACCTCCTTTTGAGTCCAAAATTTTCACTGCAGCTTTTGTCTTGGTGCCAAGAACTGCATTCACAGGGGAGTTCAGAATTACTTCAAAGGCCTCATCGTCTTCCTCTAATCCGTCATAGGTAATTGCTATATTCCACATCTTAGTTGACATTCCTACAAGAAGTAAACATTTTAATTACTCTTTAATTGCTATTTCAATCACCTAGGTGTCAGAGAAATATATTAATTAACATGTCTACAGCTCGGCTGCAGTAGCCTAAGTGAGCTATTGTACTGCTACCAACTCACTGAAGTCCTGCTGTTCTCCCAAATAATATTAAAAGACCACGTTTGTTCCTGGACAATGATGATTCCGTTTCAATGCAAACACTGTAACAAAAAAGTAAGCTGCATTATGCAAAGGATGAACAACGACAACAAAAATGGTTAGGAGATGAGATCCAAGACTTACTTTTTTTCCCCCGACCTGCCCCTTCTCAAGAAACAAGTACTGTAATCTTCAAATCTTAATAGTTTCAAAAATCCTAAGAGGTTTGTACAGACAGTTAAAAGTGATTATTGGATGGTACTTCATGCTATTCATGGAACCCTTGAAATGATTGATTTCTAAAGACAGCTGCCTCCATCGGCTGCTTGACTTCCTGAGATCCTTCTAGCCCACAAATGCTTTTTCTAATGATGTAATACTCAATATTTGATATCCTCCTCGAGAGGATTTATGGGTTGGGGGTTTTAGAAACAGACTGAGCCAATTTTTTTTTCTCTTTCTGTCTGCCCCTGCTCATGCAGCTACAATCAAGCTTCGTTCATAGTAACTTTGTGAACCAAACACCGAACCGTTTTGATGCTACAAGCACATCCAGAGCCATTCTGTCACTGTGAAGATGGGATGCAATGGAACCCCAGAAACACAAATATTCAAGCTGGAAGAAACTTGTGAGATTGTCTAACCCTGACTAGTTACCATGACGCGGATTACAGGATAACCCCCTTAGTTTATTTAGAAGACAAGGTGGTGGAAGGAAAAAAAAAAAAAAAAAAGTACTATTTTGTAGAGAAAAAAAGGCTCAAGTTGAAGGGGAAAAAAAAGTTAACAAATTTATGGTTTAACTTTCTAGGACTAAGTTTTGAAAGCTTTTACTCCCTGGCATTTACTCATTGGCTATTTGAGGGCTTTTATTCCCATAAACCCATCTATGTATAAGCAGTCAAACATTTTTTTTCTAGCTTTCTCTTCTGAAAATCTGGAATCCTTTCTCCATGCACATTGTTTGCTGCAGATTTATGCCTCTCTATTGTGCCATCTATATGACAGCCTCCTTTTTGAAGATGTGTCACATACAGATTTCATGATCTAATCAAAGTTTCCTCAATCCCCCACAGAATCCAATGGAAAGATGAAACTGTTCACTTATCTCACTCCTGGCTGCACTTAGAGGGAAAAAAAATGAAGTGTATTTGAAATAATTTAATTTAAAAAAACCAGGCTGACAGGTGGTTTGTTAAGTTTTCAGTATCAAGTGAATTCATAAATCAATTACTTTCCTAGTCTTTGCAAAAACAGAAGTTGAAACACCAAACATAAAATTCCATATAACTCCCACCTCATAGGTGGACAGATCGACCCATCAAAATATACATTTTGTATCTATTACGTACTTACCTTTGCTATAGATGCTATGGAGGATACCACGGGTATAACATCAGCAAACCCTGACATAAAGGAATTTAAAATATCTTGGAAAAGAGAAGATGTAAATGCCAGAAGAGTCCACTATTCAAGGCTACATATGATTAGCTGCCAAGATACAGACTAGATGGTAAATACAACATGTATGGAGGCTCCAGAGTTGGAAGGTTTTGGAGGGAGGGAGTGAGAAAACAGCATAAGCAAAGGCAGGAAGGTAGCAGAGCCAAGGCCTTGCATAGAGAATGAGCGAATTAGCTGGCTGCAGCGGAGCTCACATCAGAGAGGTGGTAAGAAAGCAGGGGGCAGTCTGTGGCCAGGGAGCAGAGAACCCTGGACACCAGGTGGCTGGATTCAGACTCTAAACCATTGGCAACAGGGAAGACTCTTGAAAATGAGGGCTTAGAAAAATCTATCTCAGTGTTATGCAGGAAGATTTAAGGGCCCAGGAAGACTGGTAAAGAGGCTAGAAGTAGAGAGACTGCATAGGCAGCTTTTGTAATAAACCTGGCATGAAGGGATAAGAGACCAGACAGTGAAGAAAGTTCTTGAATGCTAAGAAGTTTAATGTTCAAAGAACTGTTTTGACTCTCAAAGTCCAAAAAGTTCAGCATTATTCAAATAAAAATCTGATACATGCAAAAAATGCCAAGTCCCAACTAATTGCCCTCTTATTGTAAGAATCATTTTTTAAAAATTATAGTACCCTTTCTCCCTCTTGCCCACTCCCTCCCCCTAAATTAAAGTTTTTCTAAGACCTAATGGAGTAGAACCAGACGGTTAGAGCAAATCTATTCCAAATTTAATTTAAGTAACCTTCTGATTGGCTTGCTTGCATTTCAATTTTGTTTCTATGCCTACCAGGTGTGCATATAGAACCAACTTTTCTAGGTTAATGAGATTGGAAGTAAGAACTTTCTGGGTTTTTCTTTTTCCTTCCTCTCCCATTTTCAAGGTGCAAAGTAGTTGTTAAATCACCGAGATTATAAGCAATTTCAGAAGGCTTGCACCAGCCTCCTGTTCCCATAAAACAAAAGGTGCTGAGGAAAAGGTGTCATTTTATGCAGACATAGCCCACTTTACAGAGTGGTCAATTACTGGATATTTTCCTGCAAAGCAGATTTCATTATTGAAAGACATTTTCTCAATGTTTTTTAGTAAATGCCATGTTAGAGATCTGTTCCTTTGGAAAACATTTTGA
Organism: Canis aureus; assembly: GCF_053574225.1. Lineage (NCBI taxonomy): Eukaryota > Metazoa > Chordata > Mammalia > Carnivora > Canidae > Canis > Canis aureus. The sequence continues at coordinate 36,762,940 of NC_135620.1, forward strand.
CTCTCAGGAATGATTTAGTCCCAATTAAGAAAGCAGCAAACCTTTCAAGAACACATACTTAAAAGGAAAACAATCATTTTCTTCAGAATATTTACACTTCGACTCAGTCACAAGAGCTGAATGCAAAGTAGGCAGGATTAGTTTGGGGTTCAGTATAATGGCAGCAAGGCGTCGTAGTTCACTAGACTGAGACGTTACCCGTTTCTCTCCAGCACCCTCCCCAAAGTTCTCAAATCTTAGAATATCCCACTGTCTGAATTCTCACTCCGTTCTTCGTCCATCACGGAGGCTACATTTTTGAAGAAACAAACAGATTGCCTGGGGCAGAAGCAGTGGGCGTGGGCGTGGGGACGCCAGACCCAGAAGAGGCAAGTATTAAGGATACAGGAGTAAATAAACATTTACAGGACCTGTGGACATAGGAACTTTAAAATACTCTAAAATAAGACCTCAGCTTATGAAACCATTTCTGGCTAGTAAATTCCCAAACAATGAACAGGCAAATATTGTTTCTTTTTAACTTATGAGATTTTTTTTCCTTAAAATGTCTAAATAGTCCCTAAGATCATGACCAGTTAGAGCCTCCAGAAGTCATCAGTATCTATTCAAAATAAACTCTTCTAGACAAATTGGTCTTTATCTTATCCAGTTGAACCTCTGAGAGGTGGATTTCAGAGTCCCCTCTAAGTGTGATACTTGCTAGTTGTAATCAATCCAGAGACCTGGCAGGCTGCTCAATATTTACTGAAAGCCCAATCAGTTCAAATCTTGTGATAAACAGACCGCAAATAATAGAGACAACATATAACAAAGACTCTTGACTCCTCAAAAAATGGAAAGGTTTGAACTGCCTTAACATGAAATATGAAAAGGACACACACAGTGCAAATGCATCAGAATCTTAAGGTTAACCAGAGCACAAGAGCCTGAAGCAACCTGGGATAATCATCAAATACATAATGGGAATAGCTCTTCTACAAAATAGGTCACTTGAGGAACAAACTCACACAAGGCAGAAATGTAAATAATCATGGGTAGGAGGACAATCATTGTATTTGGGTAGTTTCATGTCAAATTTAAGGGTCATTGTTATAGGTTGAATTGGGTCACTCAAAATCTTTACGTTGAAATGTTAATTCCTAGTACATCAGAACTTGACCTTATTTGAAATAAGGTCATTACAGATGTAACTAGTTAAGATAAAATTGTACTAGAGGGGCCTCTAATCCATTATGAGTGATGTCCTTATTAAAAGGGGAAATCTAGACACAGACACAGGCACAAAGAAAGCCATGTGGGGACAAGGGCAGAGACTGGTGTAGATCCAGCAGAAGCCAAGGAATGCCAAAGATTCCAGCAAATCACCGGGGCATGGAAGACAGGCATGGGACAGATTCTCTCTCACAGAAGGAATCAACTCTGCTGACCCCTTGATCTTGAACTTGTAGCCTCCAGAACTGTGAAAAAATAAATTTCTGTTTTTAAGCTACTGGGTTTGTGATATTTTGTGAGGGCAGCCTTAGCAAACTAGTCACAAAACATCATCCTACTTGTGGTGAATGGCAGGAAGGTATTTCTTTTCTTTCTTCTTTTTAATATCTGTAATTTTTCTTTTTTAATTTTTTTAAATTTAAATTCAATTTGCCAACATATAACACCCAGTGCTCATCTCATCATGTGCCCCCCTTAATGTCCATCACCCAGTTATTCCATCCCCTATCAACCTCCCCTTTTGCAACCCTTTGTTTCCCAGAGTTAGGAGTCTCTCATAGTTTGTCTTCCTCTTTAATTTTTCACCACTCAGTTTCCTCCCTTCCCTTCTGGCCCCTTTCACTATTTCTTATATTCTACATATGATTGAAACCATATGATAATTATCTTCCTCTAATTGACTTATTTCAATCAGCATAATACCCTCCAGTTCCATCCACAGTGAAGCAAATGGAGGCATTCGTCCTTTCTGATGGCTGAGTAATATTCCATTGTGTACATATACCACATCTTCTTTATCCATTCATATGTTGAAGGACATCTCAGCTCCTTCCACAGTTTGGCTATTGTGGACATTGCAGTGCTATGAACATTGGGTACAGGTGCCCCTTTGGTTCATCACATTTTTACCTTAGGGGTAAATACCCAGTAGTGCAATTGCTGGGTCATAGGGTAGGTCTATTTTTAACTTCTTGAGGAACTTCCACACTGTTTTCCAGAGTAGGTGCACCAGCTTGCATTCCCACCAATAGTGCAAGAGGGTTCCCCTTTCTCCACATCTTCACCAATATTTGTTGTTTCCTGACTTGTTAATTTTAGCCATTCTCACCAGTGTAAAGTGGTATCTCATTATGGTTTTGGGTTTTTTGTTTTTTATTTTTTAAAATAAAAAAAAAATTTTATTTATTTATTCATGAGAGACAAGAGACACAAAGAGATAGAGAGGCAGAGGCATAGGCAGAGGGAGAAGCAGGCTCCCTGCGGAGAGCCTGATGTGGGACTCGATCCTGGGACTCCAGGATCACACCCTGGGCCGAAGGCAGACACTCAACCACTGAGCCACCCAGGCGTTCCTCACTGTGGTTTTGATTTGTATTTCCCTGATGGCAAGTGATGTGGAACATTTTTCATTTATTTTTCACATTTGCCATGTGTAGGCCTTCTATGGAGAAATGTCTGCTCAAGGGCACTTCTTTTCTATGTTTACTATTAAGGTTGTCAAATTTGTAGTGGTGCTGATATTTAAGCCATTCTGTTCTGCCTTTGGAATATCACATGACAGTGGTAGATAATGGCAAGGGTTTTGACTCGGTGGAATGTTCTCAGAGTGCAGAATACCTCCTCCGAGGAGAGCACGAAGTCACAGGCCCTGGCTGCTTCTCAAGGCCTTTTCCATGTCAGTGGCCAGGTGATCCATGTCCATCCCAGACCAGAGGGAAAGAGAGAACCATGCAGTGAAGGAGAGCTACCTGCCCCTTCTACAGAAGCCAGGGAAGGGAGGTGTGGCTCCAGCCTCAGTGCTTTAGACACAGCTCCCCAAAAGTGTGTTGGTCCTCCACCCTAAAGTCTTCTTCTTCTTCTACTTATTCAAAACACCATCTCTTCTGGGAAGTTTTCCAGAATTTCCCTTAACCAGAACAATGGCTCATCTTTTGGGTCCCAACATACTGTTAGTGAGTTGTTTTCATGTCTCTGTCTCCCACATGAGAACACCTTTAAGGGCAGGCGCCATACTTTTATATTCCCTTTTGCACCTGGCAAAATTTTTCCACTGATTCAAAACAAAATATGTGCTATCTAATTAATCTTCCTGGAATCTCCTCATATCAACCTATTCCAAGAGAAAACATTTAGAAATGACCTGAGGCAAACATGACTTTCTGAAAATTTCCATCAAAATACGAGACAGTTCAATTCAGCTTTGTGTTAGGGACTCCAAGTAATTATTTATTTGTTTTTTGTTTTGTTTTGTTTTGTTTTGGTTTTTGGTTTGTTTGTTTTTAGGAGGGAAAGGGGCAAAGAGAAAGGGAGAAAGAGAATCTTTCTTGAGCAGGCTCCACAACCAGTATGGAGCCTGATGTGAGTCTCGATCTTATGACCTGAGCCAAAATTAAAAGTCAGATGCTTAATCAACTGAGCCACCCAGGTGCCCCCAAATAATTTTTCAAATGACACTCTTTTCTGGATTTTTTGGGTGTTTGCTTTGATACTTTATATTTGTTATAGGCTTTCTTCTCATTTTAAATAAATATTCACTTGTGATAAAGTGAAAAATGAAGGACAAAACTTCAAGTCCAACCTGATCTCTCTTGAAGTGGCTGAAGAGGGTCCCCATGATCTCCACACACTCCTACAAAAATAGGAAACAAACTGTAGACATGAAACGTACCTGGGTCAAACTGAATCAGTTTAGATGGAGTCAGAGTGAAGTCTTTTCCAACTGTAGCTGACACCTGGTTGACCTTAAAAGGGACAAATGTCCTTTTTTAATAAAAATATATTTTAATTGAGAAACATCTAGTCTAATATCATAATAGACTAAACTTATCCTTGTTTTTTTAAGAAGGCTGTATATCCAACATGGGGCTTGAACTCATGACTCCAAGACCAAGAGTTGCATGTTCTACTGACTGAGCCAGCCAGGCACCACACCAAAGCCATGCTTGTAAATCTGTTTTTAACATAAAGTTTTTTCTTTAATTATAATAAACCATTTTAGATTTAGGCTACATGATCTTCCTTAAAGTTAACTTTTTTCCTTTTTCACATTTTTATAAATAATTCAGTCATTGAAGAAAGCAAAATAAATTTTAAATAATATTTTTCTCTTCATTACGAGTGTCCATTTATTACCTTCCTTCTTTCCCAAGCTGGCTTTGAAATTGTGCCTCAGAGGAAAGAGAGGGGGAGAAGAAGCAATAGCAGGTGCTCCCAACAAGTAGCTTTGGGGTATCCTGTGAGTTTCAGGGCACTGACGCCTTAGACAAGTTGACCATATATAAGTTTGGTCCATTTTCCTATCCGGATGAAACCACCCCTCTTCACAGAAATGAAGAAGAGCTCACTGGGGATGGCAGACCTGGTGAACGGCCACACAAAATCAACCCATACACACACAACTGAGGGCTTTTGAGGCTCCATCAAGTAAGTTAGCAACAACAACAAAAATGGTGCTAGTTTACAGAGACTATTTACTGATCTCCTGTTCCCCACTCTCAGGGCTAAAAACCAGAGGTGATTTAGGGCTCTCAAGCCATGGCCTTATCTTCCCCAGAGGGAGTCTAAATCCATGTTAAGAACAGTGTCCTTGACCAGTTTGAAAAAGAAGTCATCAAATGAGAATCCCATGTAACCATGATAGGCAGGGGTCACTTTGCCCTTTTTTAGACACGTAAGATGGCCGAGAAAATGGGTGACTCTATTTCTTCACTTTCATACAAAGAAATGAAGTGCACAATTGAAAAGGTAAACGTTCCTATTTTTATGGCTTTAGACATTACCTCCGTTCATCACCAAAAGCCCTAAGATCTGCTAATGGGTCTGCAGTGGAAACTGTGCTGAAGAGAGTATTTCCTCTGAAGCCTCCATTTGTTCTTTGCCTACAATGCCAAGGCTCCTCCTGAACAACCTTTCATTGTGAAAAGGCAGCCCATTGTACACCTGTATCCACCATATGCTGGAAGTCACATTTCTCCGCATGGCTCTTGCACATACAATTACTTAGTATTTACCACCACTGAGCTAACAGACTCCTGTGTGGGAAAAGGAACGGTCTGAGGCAAGCTGGTTGGAGCAATCAGCCTGGTGAAGGTGCACGATTCAAACTGGGGCAAACAACACAAGTCAACGTGCTTTCCCTTCCTCTGCCTCTGATCCAGTAGCCAATATGCTCTGGGTAACAGTGGCACCTGCACTCTGGGTGGAGCTGTCCCTGAGGGCTCAGGGCTGTGTCTGATGAAGGCCTGTAGGTTCACGGTATGCGTTCAGCTTAAGTAGACAAAAGTGTTCCATGTCACACCACATATGTTCTTTCTACCTGGCCAGGTAAATGGTATGTGGCCCAAAACTCTAGACTCGAGCATATGGCGTTTTCTATAGAAGACCAAAGCATTATTTAAAAACCATTCAGGCAGATTTCATTTGCATGAACAATCTGTTGGGAAATTATAGGGCATTCCAAGTTGTCTGATGTTTCAATAACAATAAAACATCCACTGGGAAAAAGAGCTTTTGCCTATTGGACAGGTAAATACCAAATGTGGATATGGTAGGATTTAAGTGCACAAGGCTCTGAGGGTGATTTGAATTTATTAATATAATTGCGACTGAACTGAGATGGACCTTTTTTCCAGAAGCTAATATCACTCCCCTTTCATCAGATTGAGGAGTGGAGTCTTCAAGGCTCGTTCACTACTGTTAGTTCATAAAAGCTTTCAAGCTGTCATTCTCTTGAAGTGTTACTATGATAGCAATTCCCAAAAAAATCCTTCAATTCTGGAAGCCATAGGTTGTGCTCCCTGGTACATGCCAATGGAAAGGAATAACCAGTTGACTAATTTTAAAGTGATTACTGAATTTTCTTTATATTTCGGAGGCCTGGGTTGATATATGCTCTCTTAATTTTAACTTAGGTGACTCTTAAGATAAGTTTGCCCCTTGATTTCCCTCATCCCCTGGACCACAGGAAGTGATCCTGGTGGCATACTAAGAGAAAGCCATCTGGGGGCTGCACTTTGCTCTGGAGACCTCACAGGATGTCTTGCATACACACTTTCTTTTCCAAAACAGAGTTTGGCCCGAGGTCACCAGGTTGGATTTATCTCCCTGTAAAGTCAAGCTTCAAGGCTCAATGACCAGATGTAAAAACTAAAAAATGGGTCTGAAATATCTCATCTAGAAACTAATTAAGCTAGATCAAGGGTGAAAGGACAGAAAACATTAGATGTAAAATCTCTAAAATAAGGCGATAATTCAGCAAATTGAAATTTCCTTTGTTACTCTCGTTTTCTTTTTAAGAAAATAATCAAAGGCACCAAACAGCAACCCAAATTTTAGCCCAACAGTTTACATTTTTGACTTGTTACCTTTACACTCACGAAGGCTGAGTCCATGGAATATCCCCTTCTGGTAATTTCCAAGGGCAACATGCCCACACTCTCGCAGACCTCAAATTCCGTCTGTGACCACTCAATATGAGACCATTTCAGTTCCAAACTGTAAATGAAAGGAAAAGAAAAGGAAAAACATTTTGGTAAATGCCTGTAGGGATCCTCTGCTTGGTAGGAGATTGAACCACTGGCTCATATCATGGTGACAGAAGTGGTTCATCAGCCTACACCACTGCTAAAAATTCCTTATGCTTATTTGGTACATTTTAGTTCAAAAAGAACTTTTACTAACAATCTCATCTGATGCTTACAACAATGCTGTGAGGTAGAAAGAGTAAGTATTAGAATTCTGTTTTACAAATGCAGAAACCAAGGTTAAAAGCCTGCCAGAGGGACTCCAATGTGAATGCTCTGAAGGAACCAGCAGTGATAAAATTCAAGGGAACATTTATTTCTGGAAAGGATATTGATAAAGAAATCTTCTCTCTTATTTTTTTGGCCTTTGCTGGTACATCAAGAAGGTTCCAGACACAGATCATCTCTGAACTTGGGTTCAGTTTTAATAACTGGTTACCTTTCAGGATATGCCTAGGAATTACAATGTGCATGGGTTTTACAATCATAATCTGTTCCTTCTTCTGTGCATATAAAAGGGCCAACCGACATGTAGCTTGCATGCAGCTATACAACTGAATAAACCTGATAAATAGGGGGTGGTGTTTTTCCCACAGTAGATTTAGCAAGCCCAACATCAGATGGAAACTGTCTACTCCTCATAATAGAGAAACTTTTTTTCTCTTTTTCAGAAAACCAGAGAAAATCAGAGACATGATTGTATAAGACACAAGCAATCTTCACTATGATCATCCAATACACTTCTTCTGTTACTTTTGTTTCTCTCATTTTCCTTTATTTCTACATTGGCAAAACTCTCAGTGGTTGTCTTACTGTTTTCCCAATCTTCCACTCAGATGTAGGCTCTGTCTTCTAGATTTCTTAATACATTTTTTACAATATTTTCCTCACACAACTAGAAATTCTGGGTACTGCCATGTAGGGCACGGGTTTCACAAGGTTCTCCAGGCTTTCGTGGAGACCATTCATATTAGAGAGTATGTTTATCCCTTACTATCCACTTGATGTCTTTGTACCAATCATGTGTCACAGTCATATACTCTAAGTGCACCAGCAAGATAAACTCAAATGCACTCTCTTTCTCTTACTCCAAGGACCAGGGGCCAGTGAGGCAAGGTAGTTTGGGGGCATGGAATTATGGTAGAGGTTCATGAATCTCTATGAACATACATGTTTATTCAATCGATACATATGAAATTTATTGTTACTGGCATGCTGGGCTTTATAAAATTTCGACATGAAAACAGAATCCTCATATTAGAAATACTGGGATACTCGTGGGTCTTTGCTGTAACTGAATTCAAATCTGGCATGGAGCAGTCAAGAAATAAAGACATAAATGGCTATGCTTAAAGAATCACAAGATAACAAGCGACAAGGCTATTATAAATGCCAATAAAAATAACATGTGGCAAAGAATTCCTTCAGGACCCCGCTAAGTGAGAAGGGAGAAAAAAATCAACAAGACGGATTAGGGGAAAGGACAGAGAGATGAAACAGAAAGGAAAGAAGAGCAGTGGGAATGAATGGAATAGATAAAGATGGGTGGATTTCAGCTAAGTCTCACTAAGGTTTAAATGAGTTTCAACATCCAATCTCCTGAGGATCCATCCATCCATCCACTGCTAATGGGAACCATGACAAGCAAAAATTCATCATTGTCACTCTGCAGATCCAGGTGACCTCAAGGCTAAAGCTAAATGCAATTTGATTGCTGATCTGGATCCATAAAGGGACCATGGAGAGTGCTGTTCAGTTTCAAACCATAAAGGGCTTTGGTGTTTGGGAAAGTGCATGCATTTCCCTGATGCACAATTAGAATGCGGCATATTGCTTACAGGATAAAGTTGTCATTACACAATGTTCTAGTTTCTTGTCTTAAAATTCCTACCTACAAATAATAAAGATCTATTGAAAAGCCATGAAACTAAGTCATGCTATATATTTTTCGGAAAAATATTTAAATCACAAAGCACATGCACACCGACAGGATATGTGCAACACATGTTTTGAATGTGTTTGGGTTTTGCAGTACTGAATTTGAGATCTTTCTATTGCTGAGGCTTGTAGCTTAAATTCTATGCAAACACCTAGAAGAAAAGAGATGTAGTCAATCACTTAGGAATTCCCCCTGCATGAAGTCACACAGCTGTTCGCTGGGCATCATACAGACAACCAGATGCAGGAGACCATGAGAGAAATTTTGAAAGCTCTGAATGTGAAGGGGTCATGTAGACAAGACTTGAGTCGAGTCTTCACATTTTAATGATTCCTTCCTTTTCTTGTCACCATTGGGCAAAGCTCAATCTAAGATCAGAAATGAAGTTCCTGGACATACTTTATGTCAAACCCATATGGCGATCATTTCAAGTCATTTAGCAAGAAGTGAGAACTCCTTGAGCCCCTAGGTCATGGTTTTTCAACCTGGACACTACTGACCTTGGGACCAGACAGTTCTTTGTTGCTGAGGCTATCCTGTGCATTGCAAGATGGTTAGCATCATCCCTCTCCTCTGCCCACTAGATGCAATCACATCAGCCCCTCCAAATTAAAACTGTTTCCAGGGATGCCTGGGTGGCTCAGTTGGTTAAGCGTCTGCCTTCAGCTCAGGTCATGATCCTGGGGTCCTGGGATCGAGTCCAGCATTGGGCTCTCTACTCAGCAGGGAGTCTGCTTCTCTCTCTGCCCCTCACTTTGCTTGTGCTCTCCCTTTCTTTCAAATAAATAAAATCTTAAGAAAATAAAACTATTTCTAGAAATTTCCAAATGTCCCTTAGAGGTAACTCATCCTCAGAGGTAAGTCATCCTCAAGAAACTCCTCCCTCAGTGACTGTGGGATACTTATTACAATAGAAAAATTTATTTAATGAGGAAACTGAATTTGAATTCCCAAAAGCCACTACTGTGACCGGAAGACGTAGGATTGGTCAGTGGAGATTAAACTGGGTTGGAGATCACAGGACCTCTGGTCCCTCTGCCACGCACAACACAATCTCAAAGTGTGGCACAAGAAGACTGTGTTGCTTTGTTTCCTGTCTCCATTTTTATGCCTTTTCATTTGTTTTCCTTTAGCATATATTTTAAATTTACATTTTTCCTTGCTATATTTTATTTATTCATATAAGCAGTGACATGGTTATAAATATTTTAACAATGGACTCTGGAGGGAAGAGGTGTGTGCGTGCGCGCACGTGTGTGTGTTTAATACTGATTTAAGAATGTATAGGACAAAATTTATAAGTAATAATATTAGATATACTACACTTTTATTGTATATTTCACATAATCGGTTGATTCTCAGCTACCATTTTGTTGATGTTTCTCTAACTTTTGCTATGAATATAAGAAAAGCCATTTAAACACCCAATTTAAAATTGCAATCCATCCCTAAATTCCAGCACCTGTGAGTCCCCTTATCCCAACCAACTTTTTCATTTTCCAAAGCAGTATCATGTAGAATATACTATTTAATTTATTTAGATATGAAGCATGCTCCCAAGTACACAGAAGTCTTTGGTTCACTGATATATTCCCATGTCCCTTGGAGAGTGGCTGACAGTAAGTGCTTGATAGATATTTGTTCAATGAATGAAGGGAACTTGTTTACCCACTGTTTCCCAAGCTAAATTGACCACCAGAACCTTTCGTCTCCCCAGCCCTATCAACATCATATTTCACAACATTTGAAAAAAATGTTAGGATAAATGATCCTCACATGTTCTTTCCAGCTCTTACTCTGGATTCTTTGGCTATTATTGTACTTTATTAGAGTATTGAGAAAGATGGCGCTGATAAAAGAGTATTTGACCATAAAGCATGATTGCTTAATACATATGTATGGTATTTTCTAAGATATGTGCATGATTCTCAACTTTTGGCAACGTCTAGATACAGCTTTGATTGTCACAACTGGGAAGAGGGTGATAATGGCATTTTGTGGGTAGAGACCAGAGATGCTGTAAACATCCTGCAATGCACAGGACACTCTACCTGCCCTTGGCTTGCCTCCCAGTCCACGACAAAGAAATTACCTGGCCCAAATTGTCAACAGTGCTGCTGTAAAAAAATAAAAATAAGAATAAAAATTATATATATATATATATATACATATATACTTTCTGATATTTCATTTTGTAGCTACTTGAGTCATATGAATGAACAATTAACTGAAAGAAACACTTAGGATTCAAACCCTAGTTTGAGATTTGGGACATTAATCTAGGTTAACAAGTGCGTGTGAAAAAGGCACTTAGCTGCTCTATGCCTCAGTTTCCTCACTTCACAAAGTGTAAATGATGATGAGTCTATACTTCAAAGGGGTTAAATGAGCCTTAATGAATACTCATTAAGTATTTTGAGTTTCTCACTGAAAGTTTTATAGAAGTAAAATTGTGACTAATTATTCTTCCAACTAGATCTTCATGTATAATCAAGTAGCATATGACTTAAGAAAATTGAAAGGCTAAAAAATATTTTTCTGGGTATTCTAAGGCTTATCAATTCAAAGAGGATGTTATTAATCTCCATAATCTCATGCTATGAACACCTGTGTTTTCCATTTTGTCTTTCCCTCGTGGTAATGGGAAAACAGTGTTTAGCCAGGAGGCAGCACTCTGAGTATCCAAAACAAGAGCTTTGGAGTTAGACACATCTTGCAACCATTTATTAGTGTGTGATTCTGGTCAGTTACCCAGTCTCCTGAGGCCTCAGTTTTCATCAGTTTTAAAATGAGAATCATACTCATGTCAAATGATGAAAATTAAAATTCGTTAATATGTATAAAGCACCTGTACACAGTGGGTGCTTAATAAGTGCCAATTCCCTTCCCTTACTCTGTGATTTTTTAGATCTATCCAGAGACAAATACTTTAACTTCTGGCTTGCAGGTAACATGAAAGCTTTACTTCACCAACGGTTTCAACCTCTTCCCCTGCAAGGTGTTTCATAAAAGTTGCTAAAACATTGCTGAGTTGGCCTGTTACAAATTCCTTTACTGTTTGATTTCTTTTGTCCCTTCTCTTTCAAAGGCAGGAATGAATAAAGGTAGCCAGAGGGAGGAGAAGAATCAGTCCTTGGAATCGTGCAGCAGCAGGAGAAGCAACCCAGTGATGAAGAATTTCACCACGGGTCAACTTTTCTTTTGAAGTTCACTTTTTTTTTTTTTTTTTTCCAGTGGGCACAGTAAAGAGGTCAATGTAGAAGATGTGTGAATAAACTGCCTTGGTCAGAAGTTGGCTGCATTCTGTGATCTGCACAGGCATTTTTGAGGACCAGTGTGAGTCCTATGTAGCTGAGTTTGGGAGCTCTGCACACTATTTTGAGACTGGAACAGGGCTAGAGAACAGATACGACGTCATGTGAGTGAGTCATGCCAAGGCACGAGCCAATAAGATGAGCGCCCACTTTGAAGTCATGAGGTCAGAATTCACTTTCAGATCTGCCATTCATTCATTTCGTGACTTCTGGCCAATTACTTAAATGCTTTGAGCCTGATTTCCTTATCACCCTCAGAGGACTGTATTTTGTAGATTAAATTAGACAACATATGTGAAAGCACCTAGCACAGTGCCTGAAATTTAGGCACTTAGCCAAATTTAAATCTTTATGCAAATTTCCATGAATTTCAGTGTTATAAAATAACTTCTATTTACAATAAAATGTCTCCCAAATGTATTCCATGAAAAATTTCTCCCATGAGCTATTCTGGGGTAGGGTGGTGATTGTTCTAGAGGCAAATCAAATTGAGATATGCCACGTACTATATCTCCATCTCAGAGATTCCCACTCCATACAAGCATCTCCATGATTCTGGGATGTGATGCACTTAAACAGCATGCAAGCAAGCTAGCTAGCTAGCAACAACTTGATTAAATCAAGATTTCCTAACACCTTTTCTAATGGAATATCTATTGACCCTTCAGAACTGATATTCTATAGAAATGCTGCGATAGCAACATTTTAGTAGCAAAAACTTACTATCAATCAAGATTCTAAACAGGAGTCCTTCTTGGTTTTTAAAAGAGCCTCCTTTCTCTCCAGATTGTACCCAATATTCCCTTTAGCTTTATTACAGAAGGTTTTCAGCCCTCTAAATACACGTAATATTAATCCATTAATCCTAAACTAAACAAGAACATAAAATTACATAAAGCTTATTGATTAAAAAGCATGTTGACTGTTTACTTTGTGAATCATTCCAGAATCGATTTCCAATTAGAGATGGGCCACCAAATGTCTCCGGGATACCCCTTCAAACCGTCAATCTTCTACTCATATGAATGAACAACAGCAATCACCACTGCAAGTTACATTTGTCAAGGACTTTAAATATGTAAGATGTGCTCACATGTTTTATCTCATTTGTTTCTCCAAACAAATTGTGGTATCGCCCTCATCTGACAGAAGAGATAACTAAGGCTTGCACAGTCACCTAGGTCAATGGCAGACCCAAAGCTAGAGTCCTGTTCTTCGGCTCTAAGTCCAGTGGCCTATTGTTTGTTATCTATACCATAATTCCCAGTGTCCCCGTGTGTTGGACATGGAGGCACATTAATATCAATATCTGTAATTCACTACTTTAAAAAAACCCCCGAAACCTAATGTCCTTGAAGAGTATGTATTCCTCCTTTCTTGGGTGGCCAATGACTAGAGAGAAAGAAGGGAGATAAGTCTGCTGCTCCTTTCCTGATAGGCCAGTTGAGTTGACTGGTTAAGAGTGGGCAAGAAGTTCCTTAGTGCAATAAGGAAAATGGTGGACTCTAGGGCCACCTTTCCTGGGCCTGAATCCCAGAATTAGTTGCATGAGCCTAGAAAGGTCACCTCCTATCTCCATGCTTCAGTTTTCTTGCCTATAAATTCTGGATTATGGTGGTACCTAACTCATTGGTGGTTGTGAAGAGCAATGAAACAGAGTAGAGGGGTGCCTGGGTAGCTCAGTCCGTTAAGTGTCTGCCTTCAGCTCAGGTCATGATTCTGGGGTCTTGGGATCAAGTCCTGCATCGGAGTCTGCTTCTTCCTCTCCCTTTGCCCCTCCCCCAGCTTGTGTGCTCTCTCTCTCTCTCTCTCAAATAAATCAGTAAAATCTTAAAAAAAAAAAAAAAAAGAAATGGAGTAGAAAACAATTGTGTTGCAAATACCTATAACATATACAGTACATGTAACTAGGTTCTTACGGGCTGTTTTGGAAAGGTGACTATTCACATTATTGTTTCTTACAGAAATAATGGGTTTCTTGTTCCAAAAACCATCTACTTACAAATGAGGTTAGGGACAACTATACCATTAAGAAATTATGAAGGTAAGTGCTGAGTAATATCTATCTCCCCCTACCACTCCAAAGAAAACAATATATATCAGAATCAAATCAAAATAACTTCTGAGTTAACCCTTAGTAGGCATATTTGCATCATCTCCTTCCACTGGTTCCAATCATTTCAAGCTGAATTACAAATATCTTCAGGTACATGAAAGTTGTATCACAGAAGGAGGAGTCTATTTAAAATAGCCTTAATTAAGGCTATAAATTCCTCTGTGATTCTCCTATGAATCTGAGAATTATTTAAAAACATAAACCATCTTCAAAAGCAACATCTTTGGTAACGATGAGGAATAAAAAGGGTGTGCAGTTGAAGCAGTATCAATCTAGCACCACTGAGGGAGAGAAAAATTCCTGTCAACCATGCTATGTTTATAGGTAGAGGAGCAGTGGTCAGCATTAGGTCAAAAACAAGTCTGGTCAATAGTCCCGTTCTTTAGTTGAATTATTAAAAATGTAATCAATTTATTAATGATTTTGGAGCAGAGTTTTTTTTTTTTTTTTCATTTTCTTGGGAATTGGAAGACATTTGTCTGAAATTGCAATTAGGCAATAAATTTTATATAAAGATTGTAATGCCAAGGAATCATTTCTCTTGAATAAGATCAGTTTAATGGGTGGTGGTCTTCCATTTTAGTTTTATAAGCTTATGATTACATTTTACTGTCAGGGCCCAGGTCTTCCTTGTTCATGCCTATTTCCCCAGCATCTAGTACTGTGAACCTGGCACATAATAGCCACTTGATAAAAATCTGTGAAGGTTATGAATCTGGGCCAGGTATTATCTGTTATCAGGCCAAATGGAGGCAGGACTCCATGAATTTTGCTAAGAGGATGCATTTTTCTAACAATGACTATAGAGACCTCTGCTGGCAAGTGTTGGAACTATAATTTAGTCAGAGAAAGTAAGAATGGAGAGAACAGAGGTGAATTTGCTTTTTTCTTCTTTGTCCATATCATGTCATGAAAGGCCCATAAAGGGGCTGTACTCGCTTATGATGATGTGTGGCTTGACCAGGTTATGGCAAATACCGAAATTAGGATAAATGAGCAACTTTTCTATGAGGTGACTGGGAAGGGTGTTAAATTTCAAAAGAAAAACATAGCACAAGAATTGGACTCTAACATTTCTGTGATTATCTGATAGCTGGTAAATTATTCAAGGTCTACATTCAAGAGAAGTTTAGAACAGGGGCTCAGTCAGAAATATTAGGATGGTCTGGTTCTACATTTTCTACGATTTCAAAGTGTCACTTAGTATTTCTCCAAGTCTATTTTCCCCTTTACACGATCTTCATCTTACCTGTGATCGTTTTATTAACTAACAGGCACAGTCACAAGTAATCATTTCGTTTTTTGGGTTTCTTTGGAGGGAAGAGATATTTTGCTAACCCTTCCTGACTGCCCCATTTTTCCTGCTGTAGGTATTTTAGAAGACTGGTTACTAACGCAGTCCTAGAGTGACCTCTTGCTGCATGATTTGTACATGAGCTTGCAAGCCCAGTCCTGGATGTGAGTGAATTGTCAAGACAGAAACCACTCTGTGTGCAAAGGTGTATGTATTTACGTAAGTAATATGAATTATCCAGCACTCTATAATTTAACTTTTTAATATCCCCATACCCTATGAGGCTGCTGGCTTTCCCATGATCACACATTAGAAAGAAAATTCTTTCTCCAAAATCGGTTCTATGGCTTCTGAAATGGCCTATCAATTTATCTTTGGATTCTGCTTGAAAAACAATATTTCACATTCATAACTAGATATATTCGGGACATTATAAACAGGACCACTGAATAAGCAAAATAATTTACATTTGAGGAGTAGCAGAGTTCCCTGTGGGGTCCATGATTTGGAATTCCATGATATCTGAATTCACATCCAAAGATGGGTTTATGACGTAAAGAATGGTCTTACTGTTTAAGTCCTTTTGGACAAATTTCTCATGGATAAATTCACCTACAAAAAAGAAATGAATGAATTTCACAGGAATCAAACAAAATATTAAATAAAAGCTGATAAATTATATGGTTATTTTATTTTAAGCACAGCTTTAAAAACAGCCAAACTATATATTTTTAAGAAATTAACGTTATTGCAAGTATCTTAAAACTCCTATGCAATAAACTTAAATTAGGCTTTTAAACTTAAATTGGCTCAGAAATATTGTGCCTTAAAGAAAATATAAAAATAGAGGGAGAGTAGGAAGATACAGTAATAAAATCTCTAATTCTGTGCCATCCTTTTTAGTGATGTATTTTGATCATTGTCTTCAAAAAGCAGAAATAATATACAGTCCCGAGAAGCCATCATACTCCTCCCAATTTTTTTAAACTGACATCACTTAGAATTACTAATAGAAAAAAAAATTAGTCACAAATATGAAATTGGTCCTGACACTGTGTGTTCTTCTGAATATATCACAATCTGGCTGTTAAAAAGAATTGTGAACAATACACAGCTGCGTATCAGTATTTGATTCTTCCACTCAAGATGAATTTAGGAAAGCTCAACCTCAAACTCTCTTTTGCACCAATATTGATTTATAAACTGCATCTATCGGTAAGCCCTGGGGAGTGTTTACCAAATGGGCCTATACTTAATTCAATTACTC
Organism: Canis aureus; assembly: GCF_053574225.1. Lineage (NCBI taxonomy): Eukaryota > Metazoa > Chordata > Mammalia > Carnivora > Canidae > Canis > Canis aureus. Next base: position 36,779,604 of record NC_135620.1, read on the forward strand.
TCTAGCCTTGCCAGCTACAGGGTACTTTAAAGCGAGCAATTATAAGGATTAAGGAAGGCAGTACCTGTGGTTGTGTTCTCCAGATGTCCATGTTGGGGGCCTCGTAAAATCTTAAAGATGATCAGATCGTCATTGGTGTCAGGGTCCGATGCCTTCAGCACATGGGAAGTGAGGTAAATCCCGTAACAGCCATTTTTCAGGAGCACCACTTGAGAAGGGGAATGCAAATGTGTGATGTGGGGGGCTGTTTTGTCCAACTGGTCAACCTGGATAGTCAATAATTACATACAATCTTATACAAAGGTTTCTCACCTCTAATCACCAGAGAGAGGGTCTTAATGGTTCACAATGATAATCTAGCCCAAATTTCAGATTCTTTATCCTCCTCATTTGTTCATTTCTGCTAACGGCTGGCTTGTTCACAGAATACTCAGTAAATATCACAATGGCTGAAATAGAGGCTGACTTTCTATTGTAAATTCTGACCCAGCTTTGTTAATTGTTCATTGTCTGACTCTTCTATTAGGACACAAGCTCTCTGATGGCAGACATTATGTCTCCACCCCTCCTCCTCTCTCTATTCTGTGCACCTGGCACTGTGCCTGAACCCTAAGAGCAGCTCAGGGAATATTTGTTGAATGAATACATTAAAATTGACCCAAGAATTGTATTGCAGGGGCACCTGGGTGCTCAGTGGTTGAGTGACTGCCTTTGGTTCAGGGCGTGATCCTGGGGTGTTGGGAAGGAGTCCTGCATCAAGCTCCCCTCAGGGAGGCTTCTTCTCCCTTTGCCTATGTCTCTGCCTCTCTCTGTGTGTCTCTTATAAATAAATAAATGAAGTCTTACAAAAAAATTGTATTGAAAACTTAACATTAGCTCCAGAGGAAGATCCTCCCATGTTCCCAGTGTTTAGTGGTATACAGAAATAAGGTTATAAAGATATACATAAGGATATACATCACAAATGCATTGAACATTTTTGGGGCACTGCTTTGTTCAAATGCCATAAACGTTAAATTAAAAACAGAAATACTGGGGTGCCTGGGTGGCTCAGTTGGTTAAGCATCCAACTCTTGATCTCGGGATGGTGAGATTGAGCCCTGAGTCAGCTCTGTGCTGAGCATGGAACCTGCTTAAGAAGTCTTTCTGTTCCTCTCCCTGTCCCTCCCCTGTTTCTGTCTCTCTCTTAAAAACAAAACAAAACAAAACAAAAACAAAATAAAAAAACAGAAATACTTCAGTAGGAGAAAAATGAAAAGCAAGTATAGGCATTTACATATTTGTTTCACTAAGGATGAGAACCAGGTAACTAAACAGGTAGACTCAATTTACAAAGATAGTGGAGGTGGAATTACTCATGAATGCAAGAGGCATATGGGTTCAAACATCACAAGGGGTTGCAGTCAGGTACGGTATGAAGCTTGGTCCATCTTGCAAATGGAAGTTAGGGAAGAAGCAGGTCAGCATGGATAAAAACCGTTTACTACTGATACTGGAAAACAGGCACAGTAACATGGTGTCCATTCCCTTTACTCCTAATCATTCAATTCTTAACTTCATTTGCCCAAAAATGATACCATTATAAATCTGGGTTCACCTTAGCTAAGTAAAGAGTAAGTGCCCTGACAAGATTATGTATATATTTTTGTATAGGATGAAATAAACTGTTATCCACCTATTTAAAAAAAAATTGAGGTAGGAGGAACTGAAAATAGAGAATTTCCACAACTTAGTGTTAACTGGTAAAAAAAACAAAACCAAAAACCAGTAACTTGCAGAACAGGAGATGACTATAATATCATTTTTGTTCATCCATATGTTCACACATAAATAGACAAAATTCTGGGAGCATTTACACAAACCTGTTCATTTGTTTTGGGGTGGGGAAAATATCAGGCTTAGTTATGTATTTCTATATGGAGTTTTGTAACAATCAAATATTTCTTTCCCTCTCAGATTGGCAAGGTTCTTTTTTACTAACAAAAATAATCATACAACATGTTGGTAACTGTTTGGAGGAAGACACTTTTTTATATTTTGCTGATAGGGGTTCAAATCAGTGAAAATTTTCTGGAGACAAATTTGTATATGCATGCGTATACATATATGTAAAATGTATATATACTCTGATCCAAAAATTTCACTTTTTTTAGTATGTCCTGCAGAAATAATTAGATGCGTACACAGAATGTGTATGGGTATATATATGTATGTTTTTACTAAATACAATTAATAAAAAAATCCATAAAATTAAAAGGGCAACACGGGATTTATAAATCATCTCTACCTAACACTGAGGGCCATTCAGCCTTGAAAAATTATGTTTTCAAGAAAGATCTAATGACATTAGATTTTCATAAAATAATCAAGACTGGAGACAGACAATATGCTTGATTGTACATATAATATCCTCCCAGTTTTAATTGCACAGAATAAAAAAATGAAAAGAAGTCACCAAAATTAGTTATCTTTGAGTGGTATGATTGGGAAAGACTTTTTTCTGGTCCCTTTCTGTATCTTATAAGATTATTTACAATAAACAATTATTTTACAAACAAAAAAAGCAATAACAATTTTCAAAAGTTACAGCCATTCTCCTCTCCTATAAACTGTGGATGGCAACCTCAGAGTTGTGCAATTGGGTGGGAGGTGGGGAGTCAAATAGTTATCATAGCCTTTTGGGGGAGAAGCTCCTTCAAGTATGATGGCCAGTAAGAGGGATGGTGAATGGCAGCTGAGGAAAAATAACAATACTTGGAACTATGAAAGAAATCCTCAGAATTATAACACGCTGAGTGCAGGTGTGGAGTTTTTTTATGTTGTATTTTCCTTAAAAACAAAAGTGTTACAAAAGGAATAAATGCCTGTTGTGATCATTTGTTTAAAAAATATATTTTCAAGAATACTTTAAAAATATTTTAATACATATAAAATAAAACAAAATAAAAATAAAGTATATTTTTAAAAATATTTTTTTAAAGATTTTTTTATTTATTTATTCATAGAGACACAGAGAGAGAGAGAGAGGCAGAGACACAGGCAGAGGGAGAAGCAGGCTCCATGCAGAGAGCCTGACGTGGGACTCGATCCAGGGTCTCCAGGATCATGCCCTGGGCTGCAGGCGGCGCTAAACCGCTGCACCACCGGGGCTGCCCTATTTTTAAAAATATTTTAAAAATAAAAACTTTAGTTACATGGTTCCCTCTTGTGTCTTTGGTCACACTTGCCTGAATATCATTACACTTCTGGTTTCTTTCTAAAAATATATATATATTTAATATATTTTTAAAAATATTTTTTTTTTCTAAATTTTTATTTATTCATGACAGTCACAGAGAGAGAAAGAGAGAGAGGCAGAGACATAGGCAGAGGGAGAAGCAGGCTCCATGCACCGGAAGCCCGACGTGGGATTCGATCCCGGGTCTCCAGGATCGCGCCCTGGGCCAAAGGCAGGCACCAAACCGCTGCGCCACCCAGGGATCCCTAAAAAATATTTTTAAAATAAAAACCCTGGTAACGTGGTTCTCTGTAGTGTCTCTGGTCACACTTCCCTAATCTCATTAAATTTCTGGCTTCTTCAAAAACAGGTCTTCTGGCTTAGTATATCAGAAGCATTTTAAAATATTGGAGTCCAAGGCACTTTTTTTTAAAAAAAGAAGACTACATCCTTTGAAGACTTGTATTGGATTCACTGAAAATCGTCTCAGACATGTGTAAACCATAGGAAGCAGTGGCACTGGTCCTTTCTCCCTCACCGCCAGCCCTGTCCCCACTTAGAGAAGAGTAAAAGAATCACTGTGGCAAGGTGCAGTATCCTGGTCGGATAGACAGGATTCCCTACAACAGGAATGTCAGGTTGTGCACACTGGTATCAGTGAAACACAACTGTGTTTTACACTTGTGAAGCCTACTGGCTTTGCCCTCAGTCTCACTGAGGCTGAGACCATAACAGTAGTATACTCACAGTTGGTAGATTTTTCTGGACCAACTCATTTTTCAGTGGTGGTAGACTTTATACTGCCTTACCAAAGAAGCTCCTGAAGGCAAGAGACTGAGGGGCAGCAGTCACTTACTTCCTAAACTACCTGACCTCTCTGCTAAGAAAGGCTAGAAAATTTGGAGGAATTATGGAAAAAAGCTTGAGGCTTTCCTTGTCTATACATAATTGTATTTTATGAAAATACAAGAAAACCTTGTACTTTGGATGAAAAAGAACCTTTACAACTTCTATCCACATTTTCCTATCAGTAAATTCTGCAACTTCCAAGAGATCACTCTCTTACAATAACTGCTCTGTAATATGAGTGTTGGTGTTGGGTCAGGCCTCATTTAAGTTTGATATTTCTTCTAAATTCTCCCTTTTCCTTCTCTACTCTGGAACCCATATGCCTGTACTTACAACGTATAACTCCTACAAATTTGCAGCCAAATAGATCAAGAAAAGTATTACTGGTTAGACAGTACAATGACATTTTTCTACCTAGTCTGGGGAGTCAAGAGTCAGGAAAAAAACATACTACTAGATTGAAGAGTGGGATGAGACAAATAACAAAACATATAATTGAAAAAACCACATAATTTTACTATATACAAAGTATTTCTTTCATACTGTGTCAATGATATCAGCATCCACTCTATGTTATCATTCTTCCCTACTTTCTACTAGAGTTCACCTAGAGACAGTGATGGTTAATTTTATGTGTCAACTTTGCTGGCTATGATGCTCATCGTTTGGTCAAACAGCAGGCTAGATATTGTTGTGAAGGTATCTTTTAGTTGTGATCAGCACTTCAGTCAGTTGACTTTGAGTAACGCAGATAACACTGCATAGTGTGGGTGGGCCTTGTCCAATCAGTTGAAGACTTTAAGAGAGAAGACTGAAGTCCCCTAGATAGGAAGCAATTCTACCTCCAGACTGCCTTCAGGATTGCAACAAACATCCATTCCTCCTGGGATTTCCATTCTGCTGGCCTGCCTTGCAGGTTTTGGACATGTCAGACCCCAAATGGTGAGCCAATTCCTGAAAATAAATCTCTCTTTCTTTTTTACTTCTCTTTCTCTATATACATCCTATTTGTGATGTTCCTCTGGAAAATGCTCACCAATACAGAGACTAAAGAGCACCGGAAAATTATGATTATTTACATAATCAGAAGGTATCCTTCAGTGACACTCAGATTTATCTTTTCTACAGTTGGTAGAAGTGTGTAGAACAAGATAAACTACATTCAAGAGAGTGGATTCAAGGGTATAAGAAACAGAATGTGCTTAATGTGTTCTGACTAAAAAAGGAAAAACACATTATGCCCTCCCCAAATCATCCTAATAGACAACACAACTGTGGCAGAGTAGTGCCAGAGGAAGGGCACAGAATTGGGGGATCAGAAAGACTGGAGTGGGGGTCTTACATGGTTTCGATCGAATTATTTACCTTGTGAACTTGTGAACACCTATTAAATGCAAATAATAAAACTCCCCTCTTCTTAAGAAAGAAATAAGCTTTCCTTGAAATGGGTCTGACCTAATACTCCAACACTTGTAGCTGCTACAAGTGTTTCCCCATCATTGTTTCACGTGTAATATTGAGGCTGCCTTGTACGTTTTCACGTGTTCCATCAAAAATCATTAAAATGCCAGCAGATGATGTGGACCAAGAGGTATCGTCCTAATAAGTATTACAACAGTAGTTACAAGATATTGAATATCTAATATATTTCAGGAAATATGCTAGTGCCTGCAGTACCTAGTCTGATTTTATTCTTATCACAATGCCATAAAGCATAATTTTCTAAGGACAGGAGGTCAAATCCTAAGAGTTAAAGGACTTCTTAAGGTCATACAGCTAATAAATGGCAAACCAGGCCAATAAATTCCAACCTAGTCAAGCCTGACTCCAAAGCCCATGCTTTCTGTTTCTACCTGTCCTGCCACAGACTCTTGGTCAGAGCCTGCATGGAGGGACTGCACCTGTCTTGTCCATATTACTATGCCCAGTGCCTTGCTTAGTGCCTGGCATGCCAGAGACACACCTCGCACAGCATACATTTGAATGAAGGAAGGAAAGGAGGAAAGTGGTTTTCTCTACATGTGTCCCAGGAACCTGTGGCTTTGTCATACTTGCCTGGATGGTGAATGATACAGGTTCTTGTCCCACTCTCCCATCCACAACGAAGCCTTGGTTCGTACTATCGGTGGCCACAAACGTAAAGCAGTCCACCTGGGAGTCTCCTCCCAAGTGCCTATAGGCCACATTCCTGCTGTCCACGTCCTGCTGGGTGAAGTTGTGTTGAAGCAGCACTGTCCCCCGCAGGTAAAGCTGGCCGTGTTGTGGGAGCTGGGCCAACATGAAGGTGAGGTTCTCCGCTGGGGTGTCAGGGTCGGTCAGCTGGAGGATGTCAGGGGAGAGCAGGCCCGTGGTCCCTTCGTCCAGTCTCAGCCCCCTGTTCCTGGTCACCACGGGTAAGGCTCTGTCCATGGTCTCCAGTATGATCTCAAACACCCCACGTTTGGTCTGCAGGCCATTGCTGACGATGAATCTGGCAAAGAGAGGCAAGGGCAGCCTTCAGCATGGAATCTTGTGTCACCATCTACTGGAATGAAATAATACACACCTTTTACTAAAGGACATGTCCTGGTGAGACTCAAATGAAAACCCAAGGGTAGATCTTTCAGAAGGACACCATTCTATCCATTAAACCAGTCACCAGGTAACACACATATTACCTATAACATTCTACACCCAAAATTATTTTTTTGACAACAATGGCAGCAGACTCATGTAATAGAGCAGGCCAATTCTTTTTTTCTTTTTAAGATTTTATTTATTTATTCATGAGAGACACAAAGAGAGGCAGAAACATAGGCAGAGGGAGAAGCAGGCTCCCTGTGGGGAGCCCAATGTGGAACTCGATCCCAGGACCCCAGGATCATGCCCTGAGCTGAAGGCCGATGCTCAACCGCTGAGCCACCCAGGCGTCCCTAGAACAGGCCAAGTCTGCCATTGAGATTTCTCAGGCTCGTCAGCATTTAGTATAATTCCTTGCCCTAAATAGGTATTTTGCATACAAGTAGACCCCTTGCATTGGTTTGAAGAGTAGACTCATTTTATATATTTATAATTTCATAACTACATTTTCTTTGTAAATAAGGTAAGCTTTCAAGACTGATAACTGGGGGCCAATCCAGTGGCTGATTTTGGCTATTTCATTTTATTCATGTATTTTCATGGCAAATTTCTTAAAATCACAGTACTCAGCCATGTCATCATGCCTAACTCATTTCCCCTCCTCAGGTCTCATTTTCACCCTTCTGGAAGGTAAAAGATTGGACCAGACAATTGCTAAGGACCAGCCAACTTTAAAACATCATGAGATTCTCTAAACCTTCATATTTTTCTTGTGCTTTTACTTTTGCCCCTCACAATATATATGGAAGTAATAGCGCTAACTAAGGATTAATTACCTAATTTAAAGAAAAAAGAAATTAGAGCAGAAAGGTACAGAATGTAGTGGGAGATCATAAGGTAGGTAGGAGACAGAGCTGAGATGAGAACCAGGTTTCTGGACCCCTTATCTCCTGCTCCTACAGAGTTTTTAATTCAGGCCGGTTTAACAAACCACAAAGCCAGACTTGTGGTACCTGAACACCACTGCAGAATGATAAAGAGAAAGCTCAAATGATATCAATCCAAGGTGTGCAAAATCCCTCACACACCCTTGGATTTGTGATACCATAATGTGCTTTTGATGTTTATTGATCACCACATCACATTCCACCCACCACTGCCAATGTCAAAATACAACAAATCGAAATGGTCTTTCAAACGTATCGATGCGTAAGTTTGATTTGAAGGACAACTGAGAGTATCATGAAATTAAGGAAACCAAATGCACCACTGAAACTCCAAAAAGCTAGCAAATCACCACTCTCAAGTGGAGTTGATGAATTCACTATAGACCAAAGAGACGTACTTTGAAATAATCGTGGAGTTGTACCTGTTAGTTTTTCTCCATGTACTATGGTTGCTAGAAATATTCATGGAGAAGATACTCTTATAGTCCATAGTTGTAAAAAAATAAAATAAAATAAAAAATTAAAAAACCCTCTAAAAAGAATTTTTTTTTGCAGAATATAGCAGAATATAACCTGAAATTATAGAAGAATTTTCTTTGGAGGTTCTTTTTTTTTTAAAAAAAAAAAACTAGAGAAGATATGAGGTTTATATTTGTTTTACTCATCTGACAAATTTGACTAACTAGTTCTTTATTTTTTGTAAAATGTGTCTTGTCCTTGAGGGTTTAAGGGTCAATGCTCTGCTTTTGAACACAAGAGAACCTGAAACCAGGTTGTATGAGCACAAACAGTCGACCAGCCTGCCTGAGGCAGAGGGCTCAGTGTAAAGGAGCAGCTGTATGAAAAGGAAATGAACAGGAGTTCGGCTGAGCACAGATTTTACTAAAATTTTTGGGCTTTCTAATTATCTAGCTTATAAGACTGCCTACAAGGAAAATAGTATGTGATGCATAGAAAAACGAACCTATTCTTTTTTTGCTAAGGGAAATTGCTAAGTGGAATATTACAAATAAAGCGAATTCTTGACATGTAGCACACTTTGACTTCTAAAGAATGTAACCTGTTTTCTCCTCCACAGCATTATTTTTACAGTCTGAATAAAGACACCAACTTTAGAATTGTACATTGAGCGAAATCAGTTTCCTTAAAACAAAACAATCACGTTTGCTAGGTATGTTCTAAGCAAATAGGACAATTTCACTGCTGGATCATGAGTGTTCACACAATTAGTTATTTTTGAAAAAAGGAAAAAGAGATGCATCCAGAAAAATAACTGTGTTCTTCGATTTTGTTAGTCACTTCAGCAGTTTCAAGTGTCAAATGATATGCATTTTTATGATGAAGATTATGATCTATTTCTCAGGGAGAGCTTTTCGTGGAATTATGATTTTATTCCGTTGTTTTCCTGTTACTTTTTTGGGTTTCCTCCCTGGAGCCTATCATCTAACCCGAAGTAAAATAAGGAGACAAAGCATTCCCTCACTACCTCCAATTTCTCTTTTCTCCGCTCTCCTCCTCCAAAAACATATTTCACGCCTCCCATTTCAAATAAAGTGGCTCTCTTTTTCCTATCAGATCCCTATCTCAAAATGTGCTCTTGGGGGAAAGTTTTAAGTCAGCTGTTTATAGTTGAGCACAAATTTAAGCCAAAGGACTTTCATTTTTAGTATTAATCATGGAATTAAAGAAATTTATACCCCATTAAACTCATGTCAAATTATGGGTGGGGAAGAAAGGGGAAAGAAGGGGAGGGATGGGGATCAGGAGTAAGGAGCTTCAAGGGGGGGCTTGAGTGAGTCACGGGGGGCATTCTGACTTTCCCCCATAGAGACTGAATTCTGAGAACACCTCAAGCTCAGTCTCAGGACGGCCGTAATTATCTCTGAATGCATGACCCACGTGAGGACACTGAAGTTGTCTTAGGATTCAGGCTGTCCGTCTCAGACTCCTCCCTGCCTGATGATGGGGATCTGACCACGTCGGAAATCGGCAACCTGCCATCAGACAGATGGGAATGAGGGCAAGCAAGCCAGAGACCATATAAGAGTAAGAAATATGTTTACTGAGGCCAGTGTTCCCAGCTGGGACCCCGAGGCAGCTGTCTGTGCTGACCGAAAGGTAATAAGCCAGTGGTGAAAAGGATGAAATTTCTAAACGTGACTGGACCAGACCCATCATGGCACTTTCACGAGTAACAATGCAAACTAGTCACAGGCAGAGAAACATTATCACAGGGAGACAGGGTGAATGGTCATGGTTGGCTTCCCAGTCAGAATAAGCCTAGCACAACAAGGGCAACGAGGTCAGTGCTGTTCGTGTCCGCCAAGGTGGACCAGATGATCCTCCAAATGCTCTCCCCCACCACCCCCAAAGAACCCTTCCAAATCTGTTTTTGAGTTTTAAAACAACGGTGCCATTGCAATGATGGCATCCATTCCAAGGTTAAGAAGCCGTGCTATTGAGGTGGCAGCTTCTTCTGTGGATCCGTCTTTGTTTAATTTCCCTTATGCCCCCCATACCCCACTGAAAAGACCCTCAGCCAGGATGACCAGTGTTCTCCTGAAATTTGGGGAATGACTCTCAGATTTGTCTGGGGTGCCTGCCTGGTCTGATTTCACCATTACCATGGTGCTTTCAGGCTTTCTGCATTTCCTGGCAATAGAGTTGGCTGAAGAATCTGCCATCTGTCATGGCATTTAAAAGATAAAAATGGAATCATAAATAGAGCCAGTTCCTCAGAAAGAAAAAAAAAAAAAAAAAAGTCCAGCCAGCATGTCAAAATGGAGGACATTAGCATGTTCTTTTAGTACCCGGCTGCCAGCAGCTGAAGTCAGCTTGCTAATCACTTGGTGTCATCTGTCCTAGAATGTGCTGCCAAATCTTTCTTCCAGGCCAGCAGCACCAAACAATGCAGGAGAAATTTATGATTCACAAAATATTTTTGCAGAAGGTAAAATCTGACCATTAAACTCCCCAGTTTAATTAATGCTGCCATATCTTACATTAAAAAGAGAAGGGGGAAAAATCCTCTGCCATAGAATTTATCTCTTCTACCCAGCCAAATTCCTTGCCAGATTTAACAGCAAGCAACATAAATTTAGGTGATTAGATTGGTTGCATAGATTTAATTTTTAAAAAGCACCACCATCTCACTTTCATTAAAACAGACTTTCAGCTTTGGTTTAGCTCCGCTTGACAAAAAACACAGCAGCCCATGATTGGGTTCGTGAAATGACAAGATTAAAACAAGGGTCTTGGGCAGATGTTAGGCTCTTCCATTATAAATATGTAAAACTGCTGGCCAAACATCAGAAGGACACATTGAGGAGGTTTCTTCCCACAGGTGCATATTCACCATGAATTTTTGGTGCAATGGAAAAATCTCTTAAAAAGATCTTTTCTCCAATTCAGCTCTGATACTAAGTTACATAAATTTAGACAACTTTCTGCGCCTCTTTGAACCTTGGTTTTCTCATGCATAAAGCGGGAACAAATCATTTCTCTCAAGGTAGTGGCGTAAGGCTTAAGGAAAATGATGGACAAAAAAAAAAAAAAAGCCTAGTACACCGCCTGATGCATTGCAGGTATTCAAGCAATTCTTGCTTTCCTATGCATAAATTGAAGGCACGAGACTAAACCAATGTTTTTCAACCCTTGTTTCCTACTTGAGTCATTCAAACAACACCTTTATAATTTTTGCCATATTTCTGTACTACCTGTACCCTTATGACTTACTATTTTGCTTTAGATCAACTCACTCTTGTACTTAAAGAAATGTATTTAAAAGGAAATCTTTTAGCTGGAAAAGCTGAATGTTTTTACTACTAAAAACTTAATCACCATAAATACTACAAAAATAAATACAAGTAAATAATGTTTTTAATTCTAGCTAGGTATTGTGGCCCAATGGCCTGGAACCCACGGCTGTCTGCTAAAAAATAGGAAAACAATACTGAAAAGCTACTAAGAACACATGAGCCCCAGCCTGAGACTCCTTTCTTGAAATAATCAGGAGGATTGACAGAACTACAATGGAGTAGTTCTCACTCTGGATTCCCTGTCATTCACTGCTTTCTCCCAAACCCACATCATTTTGCATCTTTGTATCACTGGTGGTACAAATTACTCACTTTGGGAATTAGAGCCACAGCCTTTTTGCTAAAAGAAAACCCTGCCCAGGAACCTAGTGTGCAAAACAAACAAAACAAAACAGCTCTATCAGTAAGTTGGGATGAAGATCTCAGAGCCTCACCAATTCAGCTCCTTTGTGTGGTGTCTCCAGGAGGCCCCAAGAGGGCTTCTGTAAATCCTCAAAGCACCTTTGAATGTATTTGGAACAATAGATTGGACCAGCCCAGTGATTACTAGTCCTGACTGCAGCAGAATCCCCTAGAGAACTTTGAAAAATACAGATCTCTGACCCAAGACTGGACTTACAAAGTCACCTCTGGAGTGAGAATCAAGAATATATTTTTATCAGTCTTCCCAGTAAATCTCTAGAAGATCTAAATATTTTAAAAATTCAAATAAAAACTCTTGGGGTGCCTGGGTGGCTCAGTCAGTTAAGCATCCAACTCTTGGTTTCAGCTCAGGTCATGATCTCAGGGTTGTGGGGTCAATCCCCATGTGAGGCTCTGCACTGGGCATGGAGCCACTTACGATTCTCTCTCTCACTCTCTCCCTCTGCCCCTCCTCCTCCTAAAAAATAATAAATAAAAATTAAAAATTCCTAGGATAAATGATTTCTAAAATGTCATCTAGTATTCTATGCATGTGGATTAGGAAATTTTTAGAGTATCATCAATCCTCACATACAGAAATTCTGTATTTCATTCTCTGCACATCATCTCCATCTGATTAATTTGTAAGCTTGACTTCTGAACATCTATATGCATTCATTGATTGACTTCTCTAGTAGGGTCACTGGTTTCTCCAAACAGTCATTAACATCTTCAGCAGTCTCTCCGTTGGGCATTGACTGGGGAAAGTGGGAATGGACAGGAGCAAGCAGTTCCAGAAATGGATGTAAAATCAAAAGCCCTGAATCTGATATACATGTATTAAGCCAAGAAGCACCCAACCTTCATAAGTAACTAGGAAAAAAAGATCATCAGTCTTCTTTGTAATTTCTTTTCTCCTTCAAGATTAATCTTGGTATTATAAACATTGGCAGAAAAAAAGGGGCCAAGGAAAGAATATAATCAATAATAATAGGAACAATATTACAACAATAATAGTAGTAAAAAGAGCAGCTAACACTTATTTATCTCATTCTTCGTATGTACCACATATTTTTTATAAGTACATGCATAAACTCATTCAAACTTCCCACCACCCTGTGAAACGAGTAAGTATTGTGAGCATCATTTCTTTTCACAAAGAGGACACAAGAGCACAGGAGGATGTGTGATTTGACCACAGAATGGTAAGTATTGGAGATGGTAATTGACCCCAAGCCTGTGTCTTAACAACTATACTGGACCACTTCTGGAGCAAAAGAATCAGCATGAAAAGGAATCCACACATCTGACATTTTAGTTAATGCCCAGCATTATCAAGCACTGAATTGTTATTTAGATATTGATCAATCAAATGATTATCTACTTGTTAAGGACATTTGTCAAGAGAAAAAAAAAGAATATATTAGTTCAAACTTCCCCTCAATTTTTTAACAGTTGATGGTCCCAATCATCTTTCCAAATCATAAATCCATAAGGCAAGCAAAATCATCTTTGCTGACATTTAAATAATGTTTATCACGGCAGACATACTGAATTTAGAGAGAGAAGATGTAGGATAGAGGAGAATGGTATTTGAACATGAGTGTGTCAGTGCACTTGATAATTCTTGGGAACCCAAAAAATAATAGAGGAGCATTCTGCATCTACATTAGTTTATAGTGCTCTTTTGAAGGTTATATTCTTTTTTTAAGATTTTATTTGTAAGTAATCTCTACACCCAACGTGGGGTTCAAATTCATGACCCCAAGATCAAGAGTTGCACGCTCTTCTGGCTGAGCCAGCCAGAAACTCCATTGGAAGTTGTATTCTGACATGGTGAAAATGGTACTGGGAGTCAGAAGCTCTTCAAATATGTCAAATGAACCAATGGTCTCAGGGCCTCCATGTTAATTGGTAAAATACAGGACTGTGTATGTACGATGATTCTCCCAAGGGCTAGTCCAACTGAGATTTCTTAGATTATTTTTATTTTTCTGACAGAGAGAGAGAGTGAGCAAGCACAAGCCAGGTGGGAGTGAGGGCATGGCAGAGGGAGATCGGGAGAGAGAATCTTAAACAGGTTCCATGCCCAGTGTGGAGCCCAATACGAGGCTCCATCTCACAAACCTGAGATCATGACCTGAGCTGAAATAAGAGTTGGATGTTCAACCAATAGAGCCATTTAGGGCCCCTCCAAGATTCGTATCCCAGCCCTGGGGATCTGGATTTCTATTAAAGACCTCAAGATCAGCCAGCTTTAAGAATTGCTAAATGGTTGGTAGCTCCTCTAGAGTTTGTCTTGCTTTTTATGACTGGAAACAGATTTCAGTATTTTAAATGAATGCAGACTTTCATTAATGTCATACCTTTGTCTTCTCACCAGATTGTTATTCATCCCAATGATTTATTTGATACAGAATTCATAAACAGGTACACAGCCTCCAATTATAACATTGTTTCTATGGGGAAACATGATCCACTTTATGACAACATGATTTATGATATAGTTCCTGGAATATGTTGTGTCAAAAGGCAGTGTCTGTTTGTGCCAAATGTTTGTGCCAAATGAGGAAATACCTTTCCTCAGACAGATAAAGATATCCCCCAAAAAGCGGTGAGTTAGTTTTCTACGTCTCTCCTTAGCTGGGACTCTCAGGTGTTTATATTCCTCCCCCTAGAACAGCTGGCATTTAGATATGCTCTATTTTTAAACAACAGGCTCTAATTTATTGCTTTGCTGTTGTCCAATTAATTGTACACCTCCACCTTTCATACATCTAGGCAGTATTAGATCATTCCTATATCAGAGTTGGAAAAGAACTCATTTTCTGCCTCCTTTTATCTATCTAAGCATTAATCCAGGGAAGGGGGTTCTGAAAAGTTTCTTTGGAGCTCACCTGAAGGTGTCACGGGAGACAGCTGCCTTACTCTTATGTACATAGCAGACTGTCTGTCCTGCTATGTCCATTTGGCTGAAGCTTGTAATGGGAACTCCAGGATAGCGGACATACTGGACCTGGCCATACCGCGGAGGGGAGGTGATGACATAGAGTAGTTCCTCAGGTTTGTCTGTTCCATCCACAGCAAGGAGAGTGGTGGTCGTCAAGAAACCTCGATCACCTTTAGACACCACCAGCGGTTTCACAAGGATGACAATATCACCTGTGTAGCAGAAGAACTTGTGGTCAAGACCCAAATTAAAAAAAAAAAAAAGTCCAAGATATAGATAAAAAAAACCAAAGTCGAAACTGCAGAAATAAAAACTAATATGCTATAGAAAGGTTGATATAATTACGGCTAATAAAAGAATTAGGCAAAACACAGGACCAGTTATGATACAGCGGGGGAAACACATATGGCCAATAAAAATCCAAAAAGATGCTCAATATTATTAATAATCAGTGGAAACACAAATCAAGATGGCAAGAAGTTATAACCATCTTGTAACTCTCTGATCTGCAAAAAATTAGTATCTTATGACAACAAGTGTTGAAGAGGATGTAGAATCTCGCATACAATTCTGGTAGGAATGTAAACTGGCACATGATTTGGCATTATTCTATAAAGAGTAGAATATTCACATACTTCTTGACCCCGAGATTCCACTCCAGCTGTGTGCTAGAGAGAAACGTACAGTGACGCCCAGGAGATGGGTACCAGAATGGTCACTACAGCACTACTGTAATTGAAAATGCTGGAGACAACCCTAAAGGTAAATACGTAAACAAACTGTGGTCCAACTGAATTTTATATGGCAGCAAAATGAACTAGAACTATATGCAGCAACACAGATGCAGCTTGTTAACCTTTGCTCTTTGCCTGAGCAAGTCCCAGAAAATAATAAACAAGAGTAAGAATATGAACACAAAATTCAGGATGATGGTTCTCTCTGAAGTATGGGAAGAGCACAGAGGTAGATGTTTATTACTGTCAACATTCCAGTCCTTGAATTGTATGGTGGTGGCACAGGTGTGTATTATGTATTTAAAAGAGAGTAAATGAATGAGTGTATGAATTGCTTAAGTGAGTGAAGGAGAAGTGGGTCACATGTGGACTAATGGCACAGTTTTACAAACTAAAAATTATAGTCCAATTTTGTTCACATCATTCATTTAAAAAATGATCATAACTCCAATATTGAGTTTCTACTAATAATCTACACTAGATTATTTTGTTGCTTCTCTGTAATACATCAGAGCTCTTAAATATCAATGCAAAAAGAATAAATATCCAAGAGGAAATATGTGTGAAGTAAATGCCGAGCTATTTCTAAATGTAAAAAATACAAATTGTCAATAAAATTTGAGAAGACATTCAGTCCCATGAGGAAACAAAAAAATAAAATATCAAGGAGATACCACTAGACCAGTGGTTCTCAATGAGTGGCAACTTTAGTGCCCTGGGGACATTTGGCATTGTCTGGAGACATTTTTGGTGGTTTTATCTGGGAGTTCCTATAGTCTTCTAATAGCTAGAGGCCAGAGATGCTTCTAAACATTCTATAATGCAAAAGAAAGTCCATTACAACAAAGAATATGAACTATTCTATTTGGGATCTATCCCAAAATATCAATAGTGCTAAGACTGAGAAACTCTGCTTCAGATGATCGAATTGGTCTTTTTGGTAGATTATTGGTGCTTTTAACTCAAAATGCTATCCAACTTAAGTGCAATGGAGAATCAAAGATCATCCTAACTTTAAATCAAAACCTGAGCCCCAGATGGGGCTTGCCTCCTGGGAGTCAATACACCAAGGGAGTAAGAGGAATGAACAAAGCTGAGGATTCAAAATCATCCACAGAATGCTTCATCAGGAGCAGAAGATAGATCTGAGGGAGGAAGAGCATCTGGGCTTTCCCTCAATGCAGTCTTTCAGCACTGTGACAGCAGAGTATGGTTCAACGTCAACTACAAACCATGTCCTTTTAAGCTTCTCTCAAAGAGCTCCACATCATTTTTGCCAGTGTGCAAATCACAAGACATGGAACAATCAGAAGGCCTGATGTTATTCATAATTGCTCTCAAATGGAGATAACCCAAATGCTCAATATTAGGATTATGCTTTAATTATTCAGTGTAGTTTTCCTCAGAGATGACCGACAGTTATAAAATTATGCTACAATCTGAGAAGATTCACACTAAGATTTTTTTTTTAAGTTCAACATTGTATAGATATAAACCATGATGTAAAAAGGAACAAAGAAGGAATTTGGAACTTCTGAAAATGCTAGTCAGTTAATGTATCTGTTTAATATAAGTGTTCACAAATCCTTTTGGAAAAGAATCCCATGTCAGTTGTCACAGAGACTGGCCAGGGACTCACCAACCTCACTTCCTGGGCATACCACTATAGTTTCCACTACCCACCCGCCCTTAATATCGCTTGGGACTATGATTCAGCCACCCGGATGTGCAGAAGACAAGTGCCTCTAAGCCCAGGCCAGGCATCCTCTTATTTTCCTCTATGTTTCACTTCTGGAGTGACTCCAAGGCCTTCGGAGATGAAGGACCTCTAGTTGGAAAAAATCCCAAGATGGCTATATAGAACAGATATCTCCTCCACTTCAGTGAATGTTCTGTGCTTAGCCAAGGGCAGTCTATCCTAATACATTAGCTGTCTGCACTAATATAGGACTTGCATTACATTTTGCCTGGGGATATATATATATTATTCATGAGAGATGCAGAGAAAGAGACAGAGACACAGGCAGATGGGAGAAGCAGACTTCCCGCGGGGAGCCCCATGCGGGACTCAATCCCAGGATCCCGGGATCATGACCTGAGCTGAAGGCAGACGCTCAACCACTGAGCCACCCAGGTGCCCCTGTCTGGACATATGTTGATGATAACCACAGTAGTCTTACTTTTGCAGAAAGTAAGAGGTATGGTATGGTAATAATTAGCTTCTCTAAGGGTCACTTATTATTAGACATCTTCAAGGAAGATATTTTACAACCAGAAACAAGCAAATAATAAAATAGTTATTTTAGAGCCCCAAATAAACATCTCAAAATCTATCATGCTGACTGAAATTAAAAAGAGAAAGATTCAAAACAATTGTAATTCTATGACACCCTTGATGTAAGAGTTGTACTGCCATTCTGAGCTTCCTGGCAGCAAGGTGAAAAAGGAAGCATTCTGTCAATCAGGGATGCACTGAAGATTCAAGAATATGCATGGGCCTAGGAATATAGAGATTTTGGGACCATATGGATGAACAAGAAATGAACATACCTTCCTCACATAAACTCCAAGAAAAATTATGGGGCAGTGACAATTGGGCATCAACTGTCCAACTGTTGGTTGTGCTTCCTTCCCAGTATTTTTTTCACCCTCCTCCTTCTACCATTTATATGCTACTGAGGTTCCTGAGTCCTACTATACAAAGGGTCTGCTAATTCAAGAGAAGCTTAGT
The DNA here is from genome assembly GCF_053574225.1 of Canis aureus. Lineage (NCBI taxonomy): Eukaryota > Metazoa > Chordata > Mammalia > Carnivora > Canidae > Canis > Canis aureus. The sequence goes on from NC_135620.1 coordinate 36,797,811, forward strand.
ATCTCCTTGTGTTCTCTCTTGTCCCTAGAAGAGTCGGTATTAGTGCTTTCAAAGTGAAGAGAGCAACGGTCTAACCTTTTTAATGACCACCTTCCTTTTTATGATTTTTAAATTTTAAAATATGTTTTTATTTCTTTGTATTATTATATTGGAAAAGTTTTTCCTCTGAAACTTCATTTTCAAGTAATATTTCACTTCCTGTGAATAAAATTAGTTATCACATTGATTTGGTAAAATTTTACTTAGAGCAGAAATCCCTGACTCTTAAAGCAGCCTGTGCCGCCACATTGTGAGTAAGGCTGGATTTCCAATAGGCTTTCTGAAATACTAAAAACAACAAGTAGAATGGGCTATTCTCATGAAGCTTACAGCTTCCCGGGAGAACAGGTGGGGAGTCAGAGAAGCAAATCATACATGATGGAATTTCAGGTACAAAGGATGGAAGGAAGAAAAGCAAAAGGAGAGGGAGGTAGAAAGGGAGAAGGAAGAAAGGAAGGAAGGAAGGAAGGAAGGAAGGAAGGAAGGAAGGAAGGAAGGAAGGAAGGAAGGAAGGAAGGAAAGAAAGGAGTTAGTTGAAATCCTTTGAGTGCTTACATGAGCTCACTTCTGGTTATATAACATAGTCCCAATAAACCTGGAGAGGGATATTTTACCTTTTCCCATATCCTTGATGGTGATGTGACAGTCAAATGCCGGTGATCTGTTGTCACCATCCCAGAGGTAGAAGGTAAAGCTGTCTTGGTCCTGGGAATCCATTGCCCCGGTGTGTGTGTATCTCAGCAAGTTCAAATCCACTTCTTCCTGAGTGCACTTCATGCCAGGGTAGAGAGGGACCCAGTCCCTCCCTGTCTGAAAGGTGGCAGAGTTAGTCAGCTGCTCACGGTTTTTTCTTTCCAAGCTATGTTAGTGGACATTTTCCATACCCCTGTAAACCTCCAATATAAGTGATATTTCAGGGAAACTCCAGATGCTTTTTTTTTTTTTTTTTTTTTTTGCAATTTTACCTTATATTTTTTCCTTTCAAAGAAATAAATTGAAACAAATTAAAACCTTGGGGGAAAAACTACCTTCCACCAAAGGATTTTTGACAGTTCTGTGGCAATTCAACAGCAGTGCTACTTCCAAGGTATTTATCATAAGCAATCATAGCTGATTAAATATTCCAATTAATGAGAGCAGGTGGGTAATCGAGCTGCTGAAATTGATTCTTTAAAAATTAAATATGTTTCATTTGAGGGGTTTCCTTTTTTTTTTTAGTTCCTATCATTATATAATTAATCAAACTATTTTTTCAAGCTGGCTTATCACTGGACTTATCTGAAATAGATAAAACAAAAACAGATGTATTGACTCCTGCCACATTTTTCCAGCCTTACTGAAGCTCAAAGAAAATGATCAAAATCCCAATCATTCCCTCTCTGTATGTCTTAAGTCAGCAAAAAATAACTGAAAATATCACATATTATTTTTTTTTTATCAGAATCTTCTAAAAACCAGCTAACATCGACTAACCATATATTCTATATTGAACTTGGGGGCAGCCCGGGTGGCTCAGCAGTTTAGCGCCGCCTTCAGCCCAGGGTGTGATCCTGGAGACCTGGGATCGAGTCCCACGTCGGGCTCCCTGCATGGAGCCTGCTTCTTCCTCTGCCTGTCTCTATGCCTCTCTCTCTCTCTCTCTCTCTCTCTCTCTCTCTCTCTGTCTCCCATGAATAAATAAATAAAATCTTTAAAAAATATATACTGAACTCAGTGCAGAAATTATGGTGTTCTCAATTTAAAAAGGTTCTTATGCTAGGGGGAACTGACAACTGAGAGTTCTTGATAATAATGATAAATCTCTATCGGATTTATAATTTTTTCTTGTTTTTCTCTGAAGATACAATAGCTTTCCCTAAGAATAGCTCATAAAAGTCATTTGACATAATTCAAGAAGAATGTCATCTTACAAATTTACTCTACGATATTATCTTGTATTTTTCCTTGTTTGGCTTAAGAGACTAAAATAAAAATTTAAATCCTTGTGTTATTTTTCTTTCCTTTGACAGATTATTCCAGACTCCCAGTTCCTGACAAAAATGCTTTGCCCTCTCCTCCTCTCATTGTGTTACCGCTTCCTTTTAGACCTATTTTACAAAGTTTCTACCTCTTTAAAATTTCTGCTCATCTGATGTTTGTACAGAGGTATTTTCTGCCTCAGTAAGTAAAAGTTAGTTACATTGTAATAATTAAGGTCATTATGTGTTTCTATCATATGATCTATTTGCAGATTTAGTTTTCAAAACAGTCTCTTTCGGGTTTTAAACTGCATAGCCTGCAATTCTATTTAACTTTTTTCTTTAATAATCTTTTCTGAGAAAGTAAATACAAAAGAATATATCTTTTCCTATCTCTCATCTCCATGCAATTCCCCATTTGCACTCCCAATGCCAGCTCTGACTTAACAAAATCATTTGCAAGCCCCAAAGGAGAAGAAAATAAGAGTCAGACTCAAGGTGGAGCAAAATAAGGAAAGCCAACAAGAACACAAGAACCCTTGAGAAAGTCCAGGAGTCCTAGAATCCTGATTCATCGTCTTGGAGAGATTTGGCAAAGCCCAAGGGAGCTGGGAGAGAACTATGTGGTGCCATCCTGGGAACCTGGACCCATCTGGATTTTCACATACCCAAAACACTTCGCTTCCCATGCTACCCAAATGTGTGAGCTCTCACTGCATTTCTGCTTCATTACCCTTTGAAATGAAATAAGGACACAGCTGTACCTCAATTTAAATCAGTGATTGCTCTTCACTCTGATTCTCTATGGTGCCTACGATCTAAGACAATCAAGCTGTTCCAGGCAGAATGAATCCTCGCTGCTCTTCTAGGACTGTCTCCATTACATTAAAAGTTAAGCATTCAGTCAAATAATCACATTGGGGATGGTTGGTGGTTGTTGTTGCTAGCCTTAATCCATCATTCAAACAAACATTTTGATGGATTACTCAAGGGATCTTTTCAAGTGACTGATCTATAATTTGTGTTGGGCTATTCCTTGGGCATCATGCACACAGTCTGAATCAGACTGGTGAGCACCATTTGTTAAAAGACTATCTTTTCTCCATTCTATTGCCTCTGCTCTTTTGCCAAAGATCTGTTGACTATATTTTTATAATGGTCTACGTCTGGGCTCTCTGTTCTGTTCCACTGATTTAGTTGTCTGTTCTTTCACCAAATCCACGCTAACTAAATTAAAGCGACTTTATAGTAAGTCCTATTCCTTTAATTTTTTTCTCCTTTTTGTTTACTATTTTGTGCATTTTGCCTCTCCATATAAACTTGAGAATCAGATTGTTAATATCCACAACAACAGCTCTGCAAAGTCTGTTTGAAAAAAATTTTTAAGGGATGCCTGGGTGCCTCAGTGGTTGAGGTTTTGATCTCGGAGTCCTGGGATCAAGTCCCACATTAGGCTCCCTGAGGGAAGCCTGCTTCTCCTACTGCCTGTGTCTCTCTCTGTGTATCTCTCATGAATAAATAAATATAATCCTTTAAAAAAAGAAATTTTTTAAAAATCTGGTGATAATTAAGATATCTCCTGGTTCTCATCAGCCATTAGACAATTTGCTTTACCCTCGCCAGCCCCTCTCTCAAAAATTTAGGTACAATCCCAGGGGAGCAGGAACAACAAAGAACCCTAATATTGGTCGAATTTGGCCTGAGTTGAGTAAGAAAATTTAGAATGGTGTGAATTCACCTCAAACTAACAAAATTAAATTTTCTACCTCTGGGCAAAATACAGCTATTAGAGGATAGATTCAGTTATAGAAGTCAGTGTATCAAGAAAATTTATACCTGCTACATGAGTTTTGAAAAGTAAAAGTAAAAAGGCTACTAACCTTAAGTTGAAGTTGCCCATTTTGTGGAAGCCTTTCAAATAAATAGTAAATCTTCTCCCTGGGTGAGTCTTTATCTATGGCTGAAAGAACAGCACTAGAAATAATTCGAGTTTCACCCATTTTCATTGTAATTTCAGCCTTCCTGTAAAAAGGAAGATGTCTAGGTTGATAGGATGGTCATTCACAATGACTATTACAGTTCTGACTCTTCAACAATTAGGGAATGTAATCCCTATCCAAAGTACTGAAAATGATGAGTTGGACTTGAGAAATAGGCTCTCTCATTTCACTTTACACATGAAAGTCTAAAAGATAATTACCAACAAGTATGGTGTGAAGTAAATAATTCTCATTGCTTCTATTCATTGAACTTTACCATTTTATGTTGTAATTTATTTCATAAAATGATTTTATTTCCAATATTTCGCTTGGTACAATATCTCCATGCCATAAGTAAGCAAGATACTATCATTCTAATTTTACCTTCTAATTTATATTCTAAATTTACAAAAACTTACTTAAAGAAATTCAATGGCTTAGCCACTGGTGTCCTGGTACCCTTTATGAAATACCATTATGAATCTGGAGATACTTAGGCAATCCATGGCCCTCTACGTTATTCTTCCTTGCCCTGGTAACACTTCTAGGTAGCGAGCATTCTCTTCACAGTGACTGATCTTTCCCAAGTGTTACAGCTACCAGGTTTGCCCCTGGCATCCTGACGACAAAGCTGGGATGAGTAGCTGCTGCTTCTACCATAAATGCTGCTACCATGACTTTGCAGTTCCTCTATGCTGCTACTCCTTTCCCAGCCAATAGAGCCATTTTCCTTGGTCTAACCAAGGTGGGGAAGGGATTTCTTTCCACCGGTTTCTAGCCTTCAGTTTTGGTCACCACACATGGCCAAACGCTGTCTAACTGGACAGTTTGGTTTCTGATAAAAACTGGTGAAGTTTCCTTGGGATGCAGATAATGAAGGACATTTAAGTAGCATCAACTGGCATTCCAATAACCTTCCATGCTCCTGTTGACAATTCAGAGCCCAGGCATGTCAGTTGTAACCTCTTTTACCTGGTGACTTTATTGCCTCTCCAGGACTGACATCTTCCCTGGCAGTAGAAGGTGATTTTTGCCCACCTCATTCTTAGAAAATACTAATCCCATTACTCTAGAAGGTTAATGAATCAGTTGACTGGTTGACTATGGAGATTAGTGGTGCCATTAATAGAACCAGATTAATCAAAACAGGAAGGAAGCCAATGTGAGGAAGAAGATAAGGAGTCTGGGAGGAGGGAAAGTGTCAGAATGAGATAACAGAGGGGCCAAAGGAGAAGAAAGTATGTCATAGTCTGACTTATGTTGAAAGAGACCGTGGGACAAGGACTATGGTGAAGGTAATTTATTTGGGAAGTGATCCCAGGAAGCAAGAGAGAGAAGTGAGGAACGAGACAGAGGCAGAAGGAATAAGGTAACAAAAGGTGTTTTTACTACTATGGCACTCAATGCTGCTGGGGATCTTTTGAAGAATCATATAGAATATGCTTCAAATTGTGCTTCTGAAGGATGGGAGTACAGGACATTTATTTATCTCATAGGTTGGGAGCTACCATCAGAGTGTCTTCTGCTGTTTCTGGACATGAGCCAAATGGGTCAGTGCTACTTCAGAGAAAGCCCTAAGCCACACAAGAAGGGGAGCGATGCACTGAGGCACTGGTAATGGAACCCTGAGAGTGTGCATAGTGTGTTCCACAAGAGCAATTACAATCAGAGGGGGGACTAAGGGAGCATGACTCAGAGAACCAAAAGCATCTACCATAGCATCAAAAGGAACACCAAAGAAATGGTGTCAAAATCTAACAGGGACCAGCAAGGTAAGATGAACCATTCAATTCAGTAGGAAGGTCAAAGGTAATGTTTAAGGGAGTAGTTTTAATAAAGTGGGGGAGGTTGGGCAGAAATGGATGAAGCACAAGCTATTCCTCCAAATAGTTTGGCACTAAAATAAATGAGGAACTGGGTCATCTTTGTGGTTTTAGAATGAGAATACCTGTTAATAATGGTAATAACTAGCACTTAGGAGTGCTTTCTGTATATTAGCCAGTCTTTCACGTGCTTTTACATATTTTAATTCATTTAATCCCTGCAAAGACCCTATGAAGAGGATACTGTTATACTCTCCACCAACAAATAAGTTGATTAAAAGGTAGAGAGAGGTGAAGTGACATTTTCAAGGCCACACAACTGGTTAGCAGCTGAACCAAGGCAGTCTGGCTCCAGAATCTGCTCTCTTCACCACTAACTATGACCCTTGTCTTGTTAACAGAAGGAATGAGAAGGCAGGGACTAGAGATCTAAGAGAAGAAAATCATGGAGCACATTCTGGGAGGAGGCAAGAGGTGATCTACCCAAGGACACACGTGGAAACGAAAGAAGAAGCAATAGAACTTCCCCTCTATAGGAGAGAGTGAAAAAAGAAAAGAAAGAAAAAGAGGGGATCTGGAAACAGAGCAAAGGAGATTTGGTGATTCTGTAGATAAAACTATGTCAGGCAGTTTAATAGCAAGAGCATAGCAAGAAACAGGAGATCAGAGTTGAGTAAGTGCCCCATTATGTGACCTGTCTGGTCTCAGTTTTCTCAGTAAGGATAACAACACTTATTTCCCATAATTTTAGTGGAAATTTAAGGAAATATCTGTAAAAGGATTCAAAACAGTGTCTGTCACAGAGTGAGCACTTAATAGACACCAGTTTACACTTCTCTCCCTTCCTCTTAGATACAGTGAGGTCATCAGAAAGAGGTTACTTAATACTGCAATACTCTTCATAGTTTCATTTTACAAATTATGGTCATACCAGTCCAACATTCTAACTAGACAATAGAAAGTAGAGCAGAAAGCAGAACCTGCTGCATCTTTTTTGTGGAACTGATGTCTGTGATGCAACCCTCCAAAAAACTATCATCAGTATTTCACATACTGGTGGCCCATGAAAAATGGCAGGATCAGAAGGGACTTGTTTGTGTCTTTCCTGCAAAGTAGAGGAGGCTTTGGGGGTTTACACACCTTCAGGAAGCTGTTGGCTCCCTGATAAAAACTCAGACTGTCTGCTCAATGCCTCTCACTGCTGTGCCATTGAATACAGAGATGAAGCAGTCAAAGAGGTCCCAAGAAGCAGACACATCTCTGCACCTAGCACCAGAGAGCTGGGCCTTCTCAAGGTTTACCCTCATATAGATATGTACAGTTGCCAGTAATAAGAGAAATAGCTGGAGCTACAGAAATATAACTGATGGGAGACTCTGCACTCTCTGATCAAGGTGATCAACTACAGAGGGAGACACTGAGACGATTTGCAATTAATATTAGCTCAGAACTTTTAAAAGATCACATGAGTGATCATTTTGCTATCAGGTAGCAAGGTAGTACCAATCCATAAGGAACACAGAGGAGTGGTGGATCATGAAATACCAAGATGATGAAAGAAATGGCATTTATATGTTTCCCTCAGCCACTCTTAGTTAAAAGTTTGGTCAAATCCACAGGGAGGACTGTCTGCAGTTAATATTATCACACTTTAGTTAAGTCTATACATCTATTACACTTTGGTGTGTATGTACACATGTGTTTACTCAGTACACTATTCATTCCACACAGAAGGTGGAGTCATTCTTAATTATTTAAAGCTAACTGGAATTTTTAGAGGAAAATCAAATAATTAAAGGGTGAATTTAACAACTGCTAAGGAGTTGTTACATTAACTACCATTTGTACCAAAAGTTCTAGGTGCCTGAGCAGGTGGGACAAGTTGTGATAGACGGGAACTGTCAAAGACTTGTTTTTCTCTGGAAGACACATATTACATTTGTACCTAGTCTTCCGGACCACAGAATTTTCTAGAACATCTGAAAGGGACTCTTTTCGGGTAGCTTACTTGCTCAGCATTGGTTTCTCATCATTAACTGGGGTGATCTCTACTGAAATGGTTTTTAATATCTTATGTTTCCCATCTGACAACTGGATTGTAAAGTCATCAGCAAGAGTCTCTGAGTCATCATGCACATACATCAACTTCATTCCTGGAAGAAGGGGGAAAAAGAGAGAAAGTAAATCTTTCTTATGATTAAACCATTCCAAAACACACTTAATCTTTTAATTTCCAAGGTATTGGTATCAGCAGCAAGAGTTCACTAATCAGCGTAATAGGATAAAATTAAACTTTTATGAAGCAAGACTAGCCTTTTAATTTGTTAAAAATTCATATTTAAATACTTTAGTATTTGATAAGGATCTTATTTAGAAATCAGTGAGGAAAGCATATATTATTTAATAAACTGTATGAGAACAGTGGTTCATTACTTAGGGAAAATTATAGTTTGATACCTACTTCAAGCCAATAACCAAAATAAATTCTAGATGAATCAAAACTTAAATATAAAACTACTTTTTAAAAACCAAACAGCATTCATATGAAAATGTAAGAGACCCAGAATAGCCAAAACAATCTTGAAAAAGAACAAAGTTGGAGACTCACATTTCCCATTTTCAAAACTTACTACAAAACTACAGTAATCAAGACAATGTGGAACTGGCATAGAATAGATATAGACTAATCTAACAGAAGAGAGTCCACAAATGAATCCATACATTACACGCAACTTATTCTCATCAAGGGTACAAAAACTATTCAAGGGGAAAAAAGTGGCCTTTTCAAATAAATCATGCTGGGACAACTAAAAAGCCACAGACAATAGAACGAAGTTGGATCTCTACCTCACATTACATACAAAAATGAACTCCAAATGGATAATAGACCTAAATATGAGAGCTAAACCAGAAAAACTGTTGGAAGAAAACCTAAGAGTAAATCTTTTGTGACTCTGAGTTAGGCAATGGTTTCTAGATAAGACACCAAAAGCACAAGTGACCAAAACAAAACCAAAAAAGGCAGATAATTTAGATCTCATCAAAATTAAAATGACACTATCAAGAAAGCAAAACAACAGCCCACAGCACTGGAGAAAATATTTACAAATCATATACCTGATAAGGGAGGGTCTAGTATCCCAAATATATGAAGAACTCTTATAACTCAGTGATTAAAAAAACAACGCAATTATAAAATTGGCAAAAGATTTGAGTAGACCTTTTTCCAAAGAAGATATAAGAACATAGACAAATAGCCAATAAACTCATGAAAAGATACCGAACACTATTAGCTATTAGGGAAATGAAATCAAAATCACAATGAGATACTATCTCTCACCCACCGGAATGGCTATCATAAAAAGATAGATAGTAACAAACATTGGTGAGGATACAGAGAAATTGGAACTCTCTTACATTACTGGTAGAAATGTTAACTGATGCCACTAATTTGGAAAACAGTCTAGCAGTTCCTCAAAATGTTAAACATAGAGTTATCATATGACCCAGCAGTTCTACTCCTAGATACAGACCTAAGAGAAATCTAAGTATATACCCATACAAAAATGTATACATGAAGGTTAACAGCAAAAACAGAATAGACCCAAATATCCATCAACTGATGAATGGATTAAATAAATGCAGTATGTCCATACAATGAAATATTATTTAGCAGTAACAAGGAATGGCACAGTAGTGACTCATGCTGCAATGTGAATGAATCTTGAAAACATTATGTTAAATAAAAGAGACCCTTATAAAAGGTCATATATTCTATTTATATGATTCTGAAATGTCAGAATAAACAAATCTATAAAGATAAAAAATAGGTTACTGGTTGCCAAGGGTTGACGAAGAAAAGGATGAGAATAACTGCTAATGAGTATAGTATTTCTTTTGGGGGATGATAAAAGTGTTCTCTAAATGATCATGATGATGAATATCTAAAAGAACCTCTGAATTGTAGACTTTAAATGGGTGGATATTATGGCATGTGAATTATATCTCAATAAAGATGTTTTAAAATATTTGGAAGAAAACACAAGTAAATATCTTATTTCTGAATGTAGAACATCTTCCTAATACAAAAACAAAAAAAAGGAAAGAAAAATAATGATGAATTACACCACTCATAATTTATGAGTTCTGTACTTAAGACTATGAATTAAAAGGCAAATAAAATAGAGAAAAACATATCTGTAACATGTGACAAAAAACCGAAACATTAATATTTAATCATCTCTTATAAGTTGATATAAATCAATGGAAAAATGAGCAAAGGACATTATCAAGCATTTTACAAAAGGTGAAACATAGATGGTCAATAAATACAAAAGTTTGGTAAATATTACTCATAATCTAAAAATTTCAAATTAAGATAACAGTGAGAGACTGTTATTGACTATCAAACATGCAAAAGTTTTAAAAAATATCCTCTCTTGATTAGGAAAATAGGCATGCCCATGTATATCATGCAATGGCAATTTTCCCCTAAAAATATTATAAATGGTCACCTTTTTTTTACCAAGTAATTTCATTATAAAAATTTATGCCAAAAAATTCTAAGAGATATGGTCTAAGATTTATATTACAAAAACATATGTAAAATACGTTTATGTATAACCTGTAATATCAAGAAATGAAAAGCTATCTGCACATTTAAAAATAGAAGATATATAAAATTACAGTGTAGTTCTCCTATACAATGAAAAGCTAGTTATTACAAACCATCTTTTCAATTAGCATCTAAAAGGTAAGAAGTTTATTATAGTTGATAAGAAAAAAACATTACATAATGTGGTGGCAGTTTTATAAGTTCTGTATGTTTGGCATGGGAGGATGTATGTGAGAATATATTAAAGTTTTTTTAAAAATGTAACCATAAATGAATCAAAAATAAAATGAAGACAAAAATCTAATCTCTGAGAATGTTACCAAGCTATTGACCAAAGTATTAATTTATGTAAACCATTTTTTCTTCAAAATCATTGTATATTGCAAACTTTACCAATATGCATGCTTATTAACCAAATAATATAATATTTAAATAATAATATCCAATTAAAAGCAGGCTTTCTTGAGAGTAAAATTTGATTATTCATTTTCCTTTGTCAAATTTGAAAAAAAATAACCACTGTAAAAACATATTGTATTATTTGATACACACGGTTGTTGATTCGGTAATATCATCTCTTAAGCCCCAGAATTTCTTTCTTTGCAATTGATAAAAACTGAGAAATATATGAATTAACTTTTCAAATTCAAACGTGCCAGGACACTGTACAACTATTACAAAATAAACTTTGGGGCAGAGAGCTTGCCCTGGCTGGGGAATGGAAAAATTTAAAAAGTGCTGAACCAGTGCTGGATGGAGCCAGCATGGGAAAGAGATGGTCTAGAAAGCCTGGTGTAGGGGGAGGCTCCACGGGGAGGTCAGAAGTTACCTGGTTCTGAAGGCATGGTGTTGGTTAGCCTAGCAAACAGGGTTCAGATTGGGGAAACAATATGTAAAGGCAGGAAGGAGAGTGAAAGTAGGCAGTGATTCTAGAACCACCCTTTTCTCCTACATCTAAAAGTATGTTTATATTTGGAAAATGGGATAAAATTGATTTTTTAAAAAGAGTAATTAAAAAATAATTCAGGCTGCTATTCCAATGTGTCACTTCCTTAAAGAACAAATTATCTCCACAGAGAATAATGAGCTATTATATGTGGTTCTATATTTGTTTCAAACATAGAAATTTTGGCCGACAAATCTCTTCAAATTTAGGTTCCATGATCTCAGTAGTTTTAAAAAGGAATTTTTTATTACAACATGAAAAAGTTGGAGCTAAAATACCCAAAATCACAAATGCACAAATGTCATTTTCTTTAAAGATTTATTTATTTCCTTGAGAGAGAGGGAGAGCATGAGCAGGGGAAGGGGTAGAGGGAGAGGAAAGAGAGAATCTCAAGCCGACTCCCCACTGAGCATAGAGCCCAATGTAGGGCGCAATCCCACAACCACAAGATCATGACCTGAGCCAAAATCAAGGGTCAGACACTTAACTGACTGAGCCATCCCAGTGCCCCACAAATATCATTTTTAGTGATGCTCCCAAAGTGAAAGAAAACATATCTCCTTTTCAACTACCCACTATCTCTGAGGCTTCATGCCCTATATTAACCCAGAGCCCAGAGAAAACCCTTGAGGGATAAATGAATAAAGCAGTTGAATGCTATTTCTTCACTTCCTATATATAAGATTTATTATTATCTTTTATGGACAACATTATTAAATCAACAAAAATAAATGAATATAAATAGAACATAATCTACCTTTCTTGAGAAGTTCCAAGGAAAAGTTCTGAACAAGTTCGTGCTTCTGGCCAGGGTTGACAGACTGCTTATTTTGAGGAAAGTCTTTGCTAAGCACCCTGTTGATGAGGAGGCCATGGCGTGGTTTATGAGTGATGCTGAACAGCAAGGGGTCTTTGGGAACATCCAGGTCAGCTGCATTGATGGTGGAGGATTCCAGTTCTTTCATCTGACCCTCACACACCTAAGCAAAAGCAAGTCAGAAAGTCAGTTGTGTAGAACTAAAATTTGTCTTTCTTTTAGCAAATTGCTCAAAAGAAATAAGTTTAAGATATCCTACTGCAAATTTTCTCTGAAATTTATGTGTAATGAGTCATAAAAAGAAATAGCTTGTTTAACATGAGCTTAGAAGAAAAGGATAAATCTATTAATCTCTCTCAGGTTTTCTCTGAAGATTTCAAAGCAGTTTATTCATTACCATTAAGGACACACACACACACCTTTTTTCCTGATAATTCAAAAATCAGGGGAAAAGCAATCAAAAGAATGCTTGCTTTCCGGAAGTCAAGAGTTCAACTGTAAAACTAAATGTGGACCCTTCACCTTCAGATCCTAATCTGTTATTTTAACTTCCTGAACCATGTTGCTTTCACAATTCTCTTTTCTGCATTAGAAATGGTACGAATGTGTGTTCTGTGCACCAGGGGTATTTTATGTTTCTATTTTGCCATTGCAGGAAAACCTTCTGTATTTCAATTGTAATCAACAATAATTGAGAAGGATGCTTCTGGATACATAATAGTGTTTAGTTTAATTCTGGGTCCCGCACCTCTCCACAGTCCTTATGCCTCAATTTTCCTGAAATAACTCCTCCCACCCCTATCCCCCACCTCAGGTTTTATAATCCTTTAAGGACAAAGAGAACTGACTATTTTCATTTCGGGTGGGATCTAGCCATTTATAACTTGACATGGTACTTAGCTGTCTCAATCTTTTTCTCATGGCAAGAATAAAGAGAACAAAGAAATACTTGTTTCCTCTTTTGAAACATAGCAAGATCTAAACAATCAGAGTGTATACACTTAACAGATGCTTATCGGTAATCTGCAATGCACTGGGTCTCATGCTGTGGGGAATAAGAAGATTCTAAAGAATCAAAGTCAGATGAAACCATGAAGGCCTGTCCATCAATAATTATAATGCAAGGAAGAAAATTATTTAGGGCTACTAAATATAGACAAACAAGAAGTGCAAAAGGGTGGAGAAGACCAGAGATGTCTTCATGGTAGAGTGGGCATGTAGCCTTAAAGGATACATATTGGTTAGATTTGTGAAAATGCCCTTTCTCTGCAGCCTCTCTTACTGAGACAGCCTTCCTGCTACCAGTGTCTAGTGAAGTGAAGAAGAATCACTTGCCATTCTGATACTTGGGCTAAAATGATGCTGGTTTCTTGTATCTTAGTCCTTACTGAGGACTAAGATGGCATCATAATTTAATGTGCAATGATGTAATTGTGAAATCATCTTTGATGGTGACTTGCCTTTTTCTCCAAGAATTTTAATAAAGCAACCTAAAATATCAAGCTTTTCAATCAAGCTTAGGACTTGGGCTCACTATATATATGGCTTTCTTCTTTAGAAAATGGTAAATTACTTTACAATATAACTGGGACATTTCATTGGAAAAATTGGGATTCTTTTTTGCACAATGAATCTATTGAGATCACAAATGAAAGGTTTAGATCAATATACACAAAATGCAGCAACTCACTAGAAGAGCAGTTTGAAATGGATTATAATATCTTAAACTAAAACCTCATCGTTTTTTGCAAGTTGCAGCCCAACTTGATGGAAGCTCAACTGTCTACAAGAAATACACTTTTCCCCAAAAAAGCAAGCTAAATATGACTATTTTTAAAAATCATTTAAAGATGAAAGTCAGCTCTGCCAGTAATACATGGGCCTCCATATTTGTTACTCTTCAACAGCTTCCCTAAGGAGTGAACAGGTAATATAAGTATGATTACTTTCCAAGAAGAGCAAGGGACAATTTCCCAGTGGCCTAATTATTTCAGAAACTCCAACTCTTGATAGATGCGTGACAATAGAGGTAGGTATAGAAGACTCATTTGTAGAGTTTTTCCTCTCTCTCGTAATTACTGAAGTGCTCTCTAGAGAAACTCATGTGCCAACAGAAGAGGAAGTATAGGAGCTGGCTCTTAAATCTCTTCATGAGATGACTCTCATATACCATGAAGAGACAGTAGAAAATTCAGATCAAATGAAGCCTTTTGTATTTAGAATTTGATAATATTTAGTGACAAATAAGACTAGATAATGGTTTCAAAATAGATAATATTTGCTTTGGTAAATGTCCGAAAAAAGATGCCCAACATAACAGCAATAATACAAACAGTACCTATTTATTAAGGGTCTAGTATGAGCCTGACGACATTGATCATCATAGGTACCCCTTAAGGATTTGATACACAGTTTGCAGATAAGGAAACAGAAAGATAGAGAGAAATAATTTATCCAGGACCCTACAACCAGTAAACGGCAGCACCCAAGTCCCTCTTACTCCAAAGCCTATGCTGATCCGTTTAACCAAGATTTGTGGTACACATGTCTTAATTAATCATATGTAAAAAATAGAATTGTTTTAAAAGATTATTATGCTGATATGAAAAGGTTTCCAATATATTTAAATAGATTTTTTAAAAAAGATTTTACTTATTTATTCATGAGAGACACAGAAAGACAGTGAGGCAGAGACAAAACACAGGCAGAGGGAGAAGCAGGCTCCATGCAGGGAGCCTGATGTGGGACTCGATCCCGGGACTCCAGGATCACGCCCTGGGCTGAAGGCAGGCGCTAAATCACTGAGCCACCCACGGATTCCCTAATTAGATTTTTTAAAAGCAGAATAGTAGGCATAATAGGATCCCTGATTTATAAGTAAATACAGAAAAATTGCATATATATTATACACACACACACATACACACAAATCACTGGCATGTGCACAAGTTATTTTTGAAGAATTACTAAAACTCAATCAATGGGAGTGGCTGTAGGTAGAGGCTACAGAAGAGAGAGACTGCCATATTTCATTGCATATGTTTTTCACTATTCTAAATTGCATGACCATGTATTTTTATTATTATACTTTTATTTTATTTTATACTTTATTTATTCAGGAGAGAGAGAGAGAGAGGCAGACACAGGCAGAGGGAGAAGCAGGCTCCATACAAGGAGCCCGACATGGGACTCAATCCCAGATCTCCAGGATCAGGCTCTGGGGCTGAAGGCGGGGCTAAGCCCCTGAGCCACCCAGGCTGCCCATATTATTATATTTTTAAAGGCAGTATAAAAATAGCTTTTAGAAAACAGCTACATAAAAATATGCTTTAATACATGTGAATTAGGACAACGGGTGTTATCTGAGAAGTGATATCATGGCCATTTTAACTATCTGAATTTTTAAATAAAACAAACATCATAGAAAGATAGCTTTAAAACTACATAAAAAATGATTCAAATTGAATTTTTTCATTCCATATATCTTTATAAATAGCTATATAAAGGGGTGCACAGGTGGTTTCTTGCTTTCGGGTCAGGCCCTGATCTCAGAGTAGTGAGATGGAGCCCTGTGTCAGGCTCCAAGCTCAGCAGAGTCTGATTGAGGATTCTCTCCCTGCCTCTCTCCCTCTGCCTCTCCCACTCATATTCTCTCTCTCTCTCTCTCCTTTTCTAGCAAAATAAATAAATCTTTTAAAAAGTAGCTATATAAAAAGATGCCTTATATATGTGAATTAAGAGTCCTTTGGTTAAGAGGCCATGCTATGGAATCAAACTGCCTGGGTGCAAATCCCCTATGTACCATTCCCTATATGCCACTTATTTCCAAGTTCTGTGATCTTTGGCCAATAAATTAACCTCATTGTGCCTCATTTTTTTTTTTTAGCTACTAAAAGGCATAATAATACCATCATCCTAAAAACCTTGTAAGTATTAAAAACAAGCACATGTAAAGGACTTGAAATAGTACCTACAACCTAGTAAGTACTCCATCCTATATATATGCAACTTAATTGCATCCATGCAATTCTATATGTTAGCACTTATAATCATACCATCATTATTATTAGGATAATATTTTTCAAGTAATTGCATTATATAATATAGATTACTGCTCTCCCCATTCCTTATCAACTTAATGTATTAAGTGCATAATAAAATCAGAAAATGATAAAAAAAAAAGAAATGGAAAATTCTGTTATCTTTCTTACAGTAATATTCTGCACTACAAAGTCAGGAGCTTCATCATTCATGGGGTTGATTATAATGTAAAATGGTATCTCCAAGGAGCGTTGCTTCCCATCTGTGACATACACCATGAACTGGTCAGCCGTCGGTTCCATCCTTAGATGCCTAGCCTGCACATAGTTAATGTGCAAAGCCTTCATGTCTCTCCACGGGAACGAAGCTAGAGCACATCAACAGGGAGCAGGTAAATAAGAAAAACATTTTTTCCCAAGCAACTGGCTCTTAATCCTTAACCCAATAGCCTATTTCTCAGAAAAGCAAATAAGAGATCATCACGGCTGACTTCAGAATTAGCTATCAGGAGCTGCTATAATGTCTGTCAGCCATCAACATAAAAACAGATATCCATAAACCATAAGGAAGGAATAAAATTTGCATGGAGAACAGAAGGCCGATAACTGCTAAGCAGGATGTGTAGGGACTTCATGACTGTTCTTTATATAGTTGGAACGAATGTAAGAGAGACCTTCCCTTGATTAAAACCACTGCTCCTATATGAAGAGTTCTTATAATACTTGAATAAGAAAGAGACTCTCTCTTTCATGTAAACGCAAAACAAGAGTCAGTCAATCACTTGCCTAATTGATGTCAAGCAACAGGTTGGATTGAATGGAATTAGCTGTTTTGGTATTTTGACATTACCTTAAATCAAAAGAGAAAAATGCTCTAGGTTGAGCATTAGGTCGCAGGCCAAATTGCATACCTTTAATGCAATAAATCTCTTCTCCCAGCTTTACTGAGATATAACTGACATATGACATTGTAAGTTTAAGTTTTACAATGTCATGATTTGATATACACATACTATAAAATGTTACCACAATAAGTTTAGTTAACACATCATTCACTTCATGTGATTACCATTTTGTTGTTGTCATAGTGAGAACATTAAAACTCTACTTTCAAATCACCTTTCAAGTATATAATAGAGTATTAACTATAGTCACCATGCTGTACCTCAAATCCCTGGATTTTACATAAATTTGCACCTTTTAATCAACATCTCTCCATTTCCCCCACCCTTCAGCCCCTGGTAACCACTATTCTACTGTTTCTTTGAGTTTAATGGTCTTAGATTCCACATATAAGTGAGATCATATGGTATTTGTCTTTCCCTAATGTATTTCACTTAGCATAATGCCCGCAAGGTCCATGTGTGTTGTTGAGAATGACAGGATTTCCTTCTTGTTACAGCAGAATACTATTCTATTATGTGTTTAGATCACATTTTCTTTAAAAAAAAAAAAAAAGATTTTATTTATTTATTCATGAGAGATAGAGAGAGAGGCAGAGACACAGGCAGAGGGAGAAGAAGGCTCCATGCAGGGAGCCCGACGTGGGACTCGATCCCAGGTCTCCAGGATCAGGCCCTGGGCTGAAGGCAGTGCTAAACCGCTCAGCCACTTGGGCTGCCCCAAGATCACATTTTCTTTATCCATTCATCCATCACTGATCACTTAGGTTGTTTTCATGTGTTGGCTATTGTGAATAATGTTGCAATGAACATGGGAGTATAGATATCTCTTTGATACCCCATTTTCATTTCCTTTCGATATATACCCAGAAATGGAATTGCTGGATCACATGGCAGTTCCATTCTTAATTTTTTGAGAAATCTCCATAGTGGCTGTACTAATTTACATTCCTACCAACAGTGCACAAGTGTTACCTTTCTCCACATCCTCACCATCATTTGTTATCTCTTGTCTTTTTGATAAAAGCTATTCTAACGGGTGGGAGGTGACGTCTCATTGTGGTTTAGACTGACATTTCCCTGATGATGAGTGATGCTGAGCACATTTTCGCATACTTGTTTGCCATTTGTCTGTCTTCTTCGGAGAGATGTCTACTCAAGTCTTCTGCCCATTTTAAAATCAGATTATTTGGGCTCCTTTGCTATTGAGTTGCCTGAGTACCTTATACATTTTAGGCATAAATCCCTTATCAGATATATGGCGTACAAATATTTTCTCCCATTCTGCAGGTTGCCTTTCCATTTTGTTGAATGTTTCTTTTGCTCTGCAGAAGTCTGTTAGTTTGATGTGGTCTTTCTTTGTTGATTTTTGCATTTGTTGCCTTTGCTTTTGGTGTTGAATCCAAAAAAACATTGCCAAGCCCTATGTCAAGGAACTTACCACGTATGTTTTCTTCTAGGAGTTTTACAATCTCAGGTTTGAAGTCTTTAATCTATTTTGAGATAATTTTTTGTACAGTGTAAGTCATTGGTTGGTCATTTTCATTCCTTTGTGTGTGGCTGTCCAATTTTCCCAACACCATTTATTGTCCTTTTCCCAGTGTATATTCTTGGCTCCTTTGATGTAAATTAAATGACCAAATATGAGTCGTTTTACTTCTGAGTTCTCTATACTGTTCTATTGATCTATGTGCCTGTTTTTATGTCAATGCCATCCTGTTTTGATCACTATAGCTTTGTAATTCAGTTTGAAATCAGAAAACATGATGACTTCAGCTTTGTTCTTTCTCAAAATTGCTTTGGCAATTTAAGATCTTTTGTGGTTCAAAAGACTTTTAGGATCGATTGTTCTACTTCTGTGAAAAATGTCATTTGAATTTTGGTAGTGACTGCCTTGAATCTATAGATGGCTTTGGGTAGTATGGACTTTTTAACATTAACACGTTCAATTCATGAATATATCTTTCCATTTGTTTATGCCTTTTACAATTTCTTCCATCAGGATATCAACTCTGTCTTAAAGTTTTTGGTGTATAAGTCTTTCAGTTTCTTGGTTAAACTTATTCCTAAGCATTTTATTGTTTTCTATGCTATTGTAAATGAAATTGTTTTCTCTATTTCTTTTTCAGATAGTTCATCATTGATGTATAGAATACAACTGATCTTTTTCTGTTGATTTTGTATCCTTTTTTTTTTAATTTTTTTAAATTTATTTATGATAGTCACACACCCAGAGAGAGAGAGAGAGGCAGAGACATGGGCAGAGGGAGAAGCAGGCTCCACGCACCGGGAGCCCGACGTGGGATTCGATCCCGGGTCTCCAGGATCGCGCCCTGGGCCAAAGGCAGGCGCCAAACCACTGCGCACCCAGGGATCCCTGATTTTGTATCCTAAAACTACTTAATTTGCTGAGTTGTTCTAACAGGTTTTTGGTAAAATCTTTAAAAATTTTCCATATAATATCATTCACAAACAGAGCCAATTTTACTTCTCCCTTTTATTTTGATGCTTTTTATTTCTTTTTCTTGCCTAATTACTCTGGCTGGGACTTTCAGTACTATGTTGAATAGGAACAGTAAGCATGGGCACACTTGTTTTGGTCATCTTAGAAAGTTTTTAACCTTTCACTGCTAAGTATGATGCTAGTTGTGAATTTATCACATATGGCCTTTATTATGTTTAGGTATGTTCCTTCTATACCCAATTTGTTGAGAGTTTTTATCATAAAACATTGTTGAATTTTATCAAATGCCTTTTCAGCATCTATAGAGATCATCATAGAATTTGTATCTTCCTATCAATTTGGTGTATCATATTTATTGCTTTGCATATGTTGACTATCCTTACTATCTTAGGTATAATTTCCTTTTGATCATGGTGTATGATTCTTTTAATGTGCTACTGAATTCAGTTTGTTAATATTTTGGGAGAAATTTTTACATCTATATTCTTCAGGGATATTGTTGGTTTGTGGTTTTTTTAATGGTATCCTTACCTGGTTTTGGTATCAGGGTAATGCTGGTCTTATAAAATGAGTTTGGGAGTTTTCCCTTCTATTCAATTTTTTGCAAGAATTTGAGAATACTGTTAATTTTTCTTTAAAATTTTGATAGAACCTGTAAAAATATCTGGTTCTGGGATTTTCTTTGTTAGGTTGTTTTGGATTACTGATTAAATCTCTTTATTTGTTATCAGTCTTTTCAAGGTTTCTAGTTCTTCATGATTCAGACTTGGTAGGTTGTCTGTTCCTAGGAATTAATCTTTTTCTTTTAGGTTGTCTAATTTGTTGATGTATAATTGTTCATAGTAGTCTCTTTACGATCCTTTGTATATCTGTGGTATCAGCTGTAATATCTCTTCTTTCATTTCAAATTTTATTTGAGTTGTCTCTGTTTCATGGTAAGTCTAGGTGAAGGTTTGCTTTTGCTTTTGAGGTTTTGTTTATGCTTCTGAAAGACCATGTCCTAGTTTCATTAATCTTTTCTATTGTTTTTTTAATCTCTATTTCACTTACTTTTACCATAATCTTTGTTGTCTCCTTCTTTCTGCCAACTTTGGACTTATTTTGTTCTTTTTATTTTTAAAGATTTTTAAAAAGATTGTATTTATTTATTCATGAAAGACAGAGAGAGAGAGAGAGAGGCAGAGACACAGGCAGAGGGAGAAGCAGGCTCCATGCAGGGAACGAACCCGATGCAGGACTTGATCCTAGGACTCCAGGATCATGCCCTGGGCCGAAGGCAGGCGCTAAACTGTTGAGTCACCCAGGCGTCCCGACTTATTTTGTTTATATTTTTCTAGTTCTTTGAGTTATAAAGTTAGGTTGTTTATTTGAGTTGTTGTTTTTTGTTTTTTTTTTAATTTAAGTACTTATCACTATAAACTTCCCTTTTAACACTGCTTTTGCTGAATTTCAGATATTTTGGTGTGTTGTGCTTGCATTTTGTTTCAAAATTTTTAAAATTTCTTTTTCCCAGTTTTATTAAGAAATAATTGGCATACATCACTGTGTAGAGCATGATGGTTTGGTTTACATGTATTGTGAAATGATTGCCACAAAGGTTTTGCTAACATCCGTCTTCTCATATAGATACAATTAAAAGAGAAAGAAAAAAAAGAAAAAAAATTTCCCTTGTGATCAGAACTCAGGACTTGTAGAAAATTTCATCTTTGACCCATTCATTGGTTGTTCAGCAGTATCTTAATTTACACATATTTGTGAATTTTCTACTTTTCCTCCTTTTATTGATTTTAATTTCATACTATTATGGTCAGAAAAAATATTTGGTATGATTTCAATCTTTTAAAATTTGCTAAGACTTGTTTTGTGACACTTCATATAATCTATCCTGGAGAATGTTCCATACATGCTTGAGAAAACTGTGCATTATGCTTCTGTTGGATGGAATGTACTACTGTATTTGTCCACTGGGTTCATTTGGTCTAATGTACAGTTTAATTCCACTGTTTCCCTATTGATTTTCTGTCCAGATGATCTATCCATTGTTGAAAGTAGAGTACTGAAGTCCCCTACTATTACTGCATTATTGCCATTACTTCCTTCAGATCTGTTGGTATATTTTTAAATATAGGGTGCTCCAGTGTTGTATGCACATAAATTTACAATTATTATATTCACTTGATGAAATGACCCCTTTATCATTTTACAGTGACCTTTGTCTCTTGTTTCAGTTTTGACTGAAGGTCTATTTTATCGGTTATAAGTACCCCTTCTCTCTATTGGTTTCCATTTGCATGGAATATTGTTTCCATCCCTTCATTTTGAGCCTGTGTGCCCTTGAAGCTGAAGTTAGTCTCTTGTAGGCAGCATGTAGTTGGATCTTTTTTTTCCTATGCAGTCAGTCATTCTATTAGTGCAATTAATCGTAAAACTAGCCTCTCTCATATTTAAACTGGATATGCCTCAAAGGTACTTAAAGAATAGTTTAGTTCATTTATTTCTAAAGTGTTGTCTTTGAATAAATAAATGGTGTTGTATTTGAATAGTTTTGGTTTTGATGTCTGTTTTTGTTTTGGTTGTTATTGCCTGAAATACAAGAGCTATTTAAATATCTGATACACAGGGCTCCTGGATGGCTCGGTTGGTTAAGAGTCTGCCTTCGGCTTGGGTCATGATCCGGGGGTCCTGGCATCGAGCCCCACACTGGGTCCCTGCTCAGTGGTGAGTCTGCTTCTTCCTCTCCTGCTCCACTTGCTTGTGTTCTTTCTTTCTCTCTAGCTCTGAACTCTCTCAAATAAATAAATAAAATCTTTAAAAATAAAAATAAATATCTGAGACACATTTTAGTTTCAAAATTAAAGCCATCACCTTCAACATTTCAGGCTCTCTCTCTGTTACACCCATGATACATGTCCTAATCTTTTCTACCAATGTCTATTAAAAATGCTAAAAGATTGAGAGAAGGAGACTTATGAGCTCCCACCAGATTTGATAGAATAAATCTATCAAAGATAAATCCAACTTCAAGATAAATCTAAATTCTATTACAGTATTTCGTGTTGCAATGAAGGTCTTTTAAAACATTCTTTCTTCCATATTTATTCTTAGAGTTTTCATAAGTGAAATCTCCACTTATTTTGAAGTAACTCACATACATGGGGCAATTCAAATTGAAAATCAAAATGAGAAACAATAATATTCAAAAGTATCCACTATAATAATAATAATATCTTGAGTGTACATAATGTTTTGAACATTTTTAAGTTCCTACCCAGTCATTGAGCATGATCTGGCCAGTGAGATCTGTAGACATAGGTGGGTTATCTCTGGTCACAAAGTAATGACTTACCTATGCTTATGCCCATATTGCTTTTTTCAAAACCTGCAGAAGGAAGTGTGTTTTCAAGGTAGCCAAACTGGGGAGGAGAAACCAAAACAAATTCCAAGTCATCTGTTGCAGTGTCAGGGTCAGTGGCGGACAAATGGTTAATGGTAACGGCTGCGGAGAAACCCTCATCTACCACAAACATGGTACCTGCATGCAAATAACAACGCAATTATGACTTAGCGTGAAATCCTCTAATCAGAATAGTGAAGACAAAAGGGAGTGATTGCAATTCCAATTCAGAGAAGCCTCCCATATGCAAATATACTTCCATGGGAGTTGTTCATTTCCTTTGGCATAATTTCTCCTTACAGTGAAAATATTCGGGGGTAATGGGTGGAATTTAATTTGACTTGTGGAATTATATTTTTTTTCTTGGACAAGCAAGCCAAACAATAATGGAAAGACAGCAGAAATACTAAATGCTCTAGTACAGCCCTTTAGTCATTCTCAAGGAACTCTGATTTCCCTTGTGTGTCTATAGAAGTGACAAATGAAAATAAGAACTGCCAAACTGTTTTAATGATAAGCCACTAAATGTAGTTTATGTACTCCTCAAGATCAGTTGTTACCTCTGTTTGTCAGAGCGTTAATTGCCTGCGAGCTATTATGAATTGCTCATAACGAACATTTTTTCATGCCTTGGTGCTTAATTATTCTGCAGGGATAATGCTTCCTTTCCAGAACATTGCTTGGGAGATAGTTTGCAAATTACAATAACATCCATACATATGCTTGTATTTTTTTTCTAAGAGACAAAACATATACATAATGCCTATGAAGCGATGACTTTCTAAAAAGCAAATAAGGTTAAATGTATATAAATGGTCTCTCTGGTATTTTCATTCTACTCTAATAGAAATTATTATGGATAAAATAAATTACTCCCTCTCTAGCAGGCAAATGATATTTTCCCACGTGAAATAAAACCAGAGTATTTGAGGATTCCAATGTTGTCCTCATCCCCTCCCACACACACACACACACACACACACACACACACTCACTCACTAACACACATTCTCTCTCCATACAGAATTATCCATATTTTTAAACAAATAAATTCTTTTGCCTTGTAATCTTTTAAACATATGGAGTTTTCTGCAAATTTGTGTTGAGGCAATTCTCAGACAATTCTGCATGGTAGTTTCCTATTTTAACTATAATTCAAGTTCAATTCTTCACTAAACCACAGGTATGACACAGATGAGATGATGGAACATTAGTAGAAAAAAAACATTGTCACCTATTGCGATTGAAGGTGACTGGTTGTCCACTGGATGTACTGTGATGTTGAGGTCATACACTGGAAAGGACTCATGAAGAGGAATAGATGGATGAGGCCCATTGTAGCAACAGCCATTCACAAAAGGGCCAGCTTCTTCATCCGAAACCACCAATGTAATGGTATCAAAACAAGGCACCAGGCCAATCTCACCACCTGGAAGACACAACTACAGTTGAAAACTGACTCTATAAAAATATAGAATACTAAGATGAAACCAACTTACCTCTCTACTACATGTGTACAATGGCAAGGAAGGAAATCTAGGTGGGTAACCTGCAAAATTCAATTTTATCTCTATGAAAGGAAATAGTTGTGAAAATAATGAAAAAATGCTTGCCCATCTGTTGCCTCTGGTGAAATCCTGGCCAGCCATCTCTCACCATATGGAGGGGCAAAAAAGAGGCTAACAAGGGTCTGACAGTTCACAAATGAACAAGGAGAGGCAAAAAGCTTGACTAGTGATGGTTTCATTCTTCCTTCCTGATTGTCTAGTGTTAGGACCAACCTCAGGGAGAGCAGAAGGCACCCTTGTCCTTCCAACTGGATTGTCTTCCCATTTACATCAACTACCTTAAACGAACAACCATCAACCATGCCACCACAGTTAGGAGCAACGGAAGAAGCTGGGAAGGTGAAATAGAAAGATGAGCCACATTTTTGTCATTCGTTTCAATATTTTCCTTATTAAATAATAGCCAAGACATTAACAAAAGGGCAACAGGACATGGGGAAAAAGGTGGCATTTATTTTTGTTTTCCTTTTACTCTTTAGGGGTATGCATGTGGGATTTAATATGGCCCCAACTGAAGCAGCAAGAGGTAGAAGGGAAAAAAATGTGAGGATTAGATAGTTTATCAGCAAACCAGCCAATCTGCTCTTGGTTAACTAACAGCACAGAGGTAGAAGATCCAGGGAACAGAAATGTTCTGCAGATGCGCTTTTGGTACTTCTCATGCATAACATTGAAAGTGCCAAGAAGGAAGCAATTTCGTTTGGAATTTTGATGAGACCAGAGCACAAGAGATCAGGGATGTCATTGGTCTTTTCACAAGACACATTGGTCAAATATACACTGTACTGTTCTTGGCATTATTCTACCCACTTAAAATAATGACAAGGAAAATCAAGAGATGATATTACGGAGCAACCAATGATTGAAGAATGAGAAAACTGGGCTTGTAAGAAAAAATAAAGTTGAAGTGGAGAGAATTAGAATTAAATAATCTGCCTTTAAGTTTAGGAGTAGTAACAATTATAAGATGCCTCTCATTTATTCATATTTATTTAAAAATAAATTGGAATAAAGCCTATTTATTCCTCATTCATTTGATAAATATATATTTAACGGTTCTTGTGTGATAATTAGTGTTCTGGGTTCTTCAGCAGAGAATCAGGCAGACATTTTGAAAGCATCAAAATCAGTTCAAAAGAATGTCAAATGCCAAAAGACCTATTATGGGCCAGGCACTGACACAATCTCATGGCAAAGAAAGAAAAGCAGCTTGTTAGAGTATCACAGGTGTATGTATGTATTAAGAGGAACCATGTGAAATTGCCACCATGAACTCATTTTTTTACTAATTAAATGGAAAATTCCTATATCTCAGCCTGACTATGTACACGGAGCTGCAAGTGAAGAAAGATGAAAGTTCTGGCGGACAGGGGTGTGGGGGCAGGGCACACATGGCAGAGAAAGTCTAAGAAGTCTTTCCAGATGGCTCTGCTGGCTTTATCCTGAGCATTAAGTGATGAGTACTTTACCAGGCAGATGAAGGAGAGAACTGGGATGGAGAAAGGAGAATCTGCAAGGAGAGAGAGCCAAGAAGAGAAGTGGAAAAATCATTCCAAGGAAGAATAAACAGCTTTTTTAAAGAAAAAAAAAAAAAAAAAAGCAAACATAGTGCCTTCCGTAACTGTAATTTCAAATATAATGAAGTGTTGGATACATTTACAGAAAAGCCAGGCTGAGCATCATGGGTGGAGAATTCTCTGCCTCAAATGGAATAGTCTTAGCGTGTGATTTATATTTAAAATGGTTGACCACAATGTTATTTAAAAATTTTTGTTGGAATGACTTCATGTTTAATGTTGGGAGAAGAGCAGATTCTCTGATGATGTAACTTTACATCATCAAATATTATTCAATTATTAAAACTTACATTTACAAGAACTTCATAACATTTAATAAATATCTTAATAAATTTTTAGCTCACAAGCTCAATGAAAAAAGTAATTAACAAAACTGCACATACATGATAGGCAACTATGTAAAAACTTATGATCAGAAGAAAGAAAACAAAGTACTGTAATACTGAAATGTCAACAGTGACCAGTTTTGAGAGGTAGATAGGTGATTTTTCAAAACTTCATTATTATTTTCCATGCTTTCCAAGTTTTTTTTTAATGGCATGTAGTATTATTTTTATCATCATGGAAAGCAAAAAAAATAATGGTGACAAAATTATTCTCAGGTAGCCTTTATAATCAACACATAAAGGTAAAGCAGAGCCACTAAAACTTTAGGTCCTCCAGTACTGTGTGGTCCTTATACTCTCTCCCAGGCAATGCTAAATAATTACCAATTGAGTAATTACTAGAACATTACAAGGAAACACATCATTCAAATAACAAACCATCTTCTGAATTGGAAGTATTTCTGCTAATATAGTAACACAACAACAACAAAATACCCATCTATCTCAAGTAATTTGCCTAGTGTTCTAAAAAAATTAGTTCATACTTCCTTATGTGGCCATCACGCTGGAAGAGATATAAAGATGGACACCTGCTGTTTAGCACTTGGAGCAAAGCACTGGAAGAGAAGACAGATTCATCTCACCCCCAATTTATCTATGCTGCTTTAGCCTGCCACCGATGTTAAATTTATATGAAAACCAACAGTTATCGGGCTACACCCCTTTTCTGCCAGTCTATCTGAGACCTATTGAGGAAATCCGAATGAGGCACCCAGGTGTGGACCCTTGAAAGACATCGGGCAAGTGGACTCTGCTCCCCAGGACAGGGCAATAACCAGTGAAACCCTTCCTAAGACTAAACACACTTAGGAAGATAAAGGGATACCATTTTTTCAAGAGATGTCCGGCACAGTGATTAAAATGTGCCATACTAACTAACTGGCCATAAAACAACTGGTATCTTACTAAATCATGGTTTTCCAAAGTACAGATAAAAATACTATTTCACACTATGCCCCCTCCCCATTTCCAATTAAGCCTTTTCTATCTCACTCTCCCTACTCTGGGTTCCTCAAGGCTCTCACACTGACTGCTTGTATTCTCCATGTGTTTTCAAATAAGGAAGTGATTTGAGTTCTGAAACCTCTTATTCCCTGTGCCCTACCTGGCCTTCTATCCCCATCCTGCTTCCCATGGAATCTACACACGAGAACAGCATATGGATGAGTACACATGAAACTGTAATCGAGTGGCAATAAAAAGTGTTTAGAGGAAGTATACAGTATTATTACCGAGGAAGTGCACTCAAACCAGAGATCAGAAGACGTGCAAGAGGCAAAGACTGATGAGGTACAGATATGTGACACGTGAGTGAGTCTGTCTACCCATTTAAATTGAAAGTCCTTTGCAGCTGAGTCTGGATTATACTCCTTTGTAGCCCACAGTGCCCAGTAGTGTGTCTTGCAGATAACAGATGCTAAGTTAATATTTTTCTTATTTGTACATTTGACATGCAGACAAATGCCATCTGGGTAACAATATAATGTGATGCCAGAAATGAAAGAACAATGCTAATAAACAAGCTTTTACTGTATCATTACTCTGTGTTCATTGCTGTCTAATGCTGTGGGATTATTCAAAACCATAAGATATCACCTTTGCTTTTCAGGAATTCAAAAGACAAAAAAGTTACTCCTTAGGAACTTGATGGTAATCAAGTAAACTTGTGTTTTTTAAAAAATCTTTTTTATTAAGTAATCTCAGTGCCCAAAATGGGGCTCGAACCTATAACTCCAAGATCAAGAGTCCCATGCTCTATGGATCAAGCCAGCCAGATGCCTATTAAAATTAGCAATATAATTATCTTAGGGTGCTTACTTCAAGCATTTCTGCTATGATTTATGGATCCCAAAGCTGTGATGGTCAAATGAAGTCTTTTTTGAATTGACCAAAAAGGGAATGCAAACGACCCAGGGTGAATTAAAGGTCTCAGTAGAAGCATCAGGAACAAAACAGCAATAATAGGTGCTCCTTCTCCACTCTTGGAAATTCACTATGTTACTGAGATCAGAAATCCTTCTAAATATGGTGATTATGCTTATAAAATGGGTTACAGGCTGCTGCTACTGTTGTTGCTTTTTTTAACAGAAACAAGCGTTAAGACTTTTAGATTATCAGAGCCCCCAGCAAAAAGGAGCGTTATGACTGTTGTGGTGCTTGCATCCGCTCACACACTAGTCGCCGTGTGGTCACTTACCCGTGTGTTTGTACGTCACAGCCCCCGAGATGACATCTCCCTGAGAGAACTGATCCACTGTGACTCCAGCCTTCCTCACCACCCCATGTTGAGGCTTTTGAGCAATCACAAACATCAGTTTCAAGTCATCACTGTCCACATCAGTAGCAAAAATGTATTCAGAGGTGATGACTACCTCTTCGCCCTCTGAGCAATGCATCATGGGAATGAGGTCAGTCTTTAGGATTGGTAGCTCATCATTTACAGGGAATACCTGGTTGGGGGGAATGCATGTTTTCAAGAAAAAGAAAGCAATGACAAATTGCCCAACTGTTAAACCATAGCTCATAGTTGGAATGACAGGCATTTTCAATCTTCCAGACACATGAAACAATAACCGTGGAATTTGGCCAAGCAGGCTGTGTCTTTTCCCCATATGAACCATCTTGCAAGAAATGGCCAACATGAGAGACATTTTAGGTAGAAATGGAAGAGTATGGTTATGGTTTGGGACTCAAAGCTCTCATTTATTTCTAGACAGACAAAATATAAATGTAATACAAATCAGTCTTCACTGAAGTCCCTATCCTCCTTCGTTAAATTCACACATATTCTAGAGGAAATCTGGTCCTTGTGGTCTGATGCATTTACATTTACCACATCAGAGTTATTTATATTTCAAATTATTTGGCAATTACAAAGCTTTCCTCCACCCTCAACTTCCTGCCACCCAGGAAGTTTCTCTAAACTTATAATAAGCAACAGCTTATTTCAAATATTTTGAGTTAACTCTGAAACTCCATAACCATTAAATCAATCCCAGACTTCAACTTGATGAAACATTTTTCTCTCACTGTATGAAAATAAAGCTCTAAGTAGAAAGGAAAGAAGAGCAATATGGAATCACTCTGGCTCTCTGAATCTAAAGGAATCACCCAGACACTTGAAAAGGCAAGTCCTTTATTTTTTTAAAATGTTTTAAAAAATTTATTTATTTGAGAAAGAGAGAGAGCATGACTGGGGGGAGGGACAGAGGAAGAAGGAGAGAGAATCTCAAGCAGACTCTGTGCTAAGCATGGAGGCTGACACAGGGCTTGATCTCCTGACCCTGAGATTATGACCTAAGCTAAAATCAAGAGTCAGAAGCTGAACTGACTGAGCCACCCAGGGACCCCAAAAAGGCAAGAATGAAGGACTTTCTGCCTCTGAGTTCATGGTCTCAACTTGGTGTATCTGCTACACATTTAGTTATCAAGTCCAACCTGCAGATACTCTCAATCCCACATTTCAGGCCCCTTCACTTGAGCCATGGTGATCTTTTTAAAATGTGGCTTTCATAACTCTGTTTCTCTTTAGATTGTGTATATCTTTCACCTTTTAAAATGTGGCTTTCATCAAGTCACTGCCATATGGGGACAAGCAGCAGCTTCCTAGGACTGTATTAGGAATGTATTAGGCCTCACTTCATGTAATTGCGGGCCTTTGCCACCCCACTGCCTTTTCACCCAAAGACACTGAGTTCCTCCCATCTTGGGTCTTTGCACCATCTCTGCATGCTCTCTCTGCCCTGTGGCTCTGTAGACCCTGCCTCAGCTCCTGGCTTGCCTACCCTCTCCTTCAGATTACATTTG